>NC_138777.1:157013979-157631479 GCF_965119305.1 Pelophylax lessonae
TACTGCCCCTCTCTGCCAATCTCTTCACTGGATTCCCCTACCCCACTGTATAAAATTAAAAATACTAACCACAACATACAAAGCCATCCACAACATGAATCCCATTTACATCACCAACCTCATCTGTAAATATGGCCAAAATCATCCTCTTCACCCTCCCAAGACCTCTTACTATCCAGCTACCTTGTTACCTCCTCCCACGCTAAACTCCAAGACACCTCCAGAACCTCTCCCATCCTCTGGAACTCCCTGCCCCAGTATGTCCGGTCAGCTCCTACCCAGTCCACCTTTAGGCAATAAAGGAAGCCTAATTTATTCAGGGAAGCCTACCCCACCTCCCCCCTAAAAACTGTACTTCATCAGATCATCCCTTGCAGCTCTTACCTTTTGTACCCCCTACCTCTCCCTGTAGATCGTAAGCTCCATAAGGAGGGCCCACCTATTCCTTCTGTATTGAACTGTATTGTAATAATACTGTCCCCTTTATATTGTAAAAAAGCTATTTGAACCTTTGAAATTCCAGGTCTCTATTGATGACTTACCAAAGCGGAGAGTACTGAAAATCACTCCTCTTTTACCGGACTGCCCCAGAATCCCTCACCCCACATGGATAAAAACCCCTGAGTACTAACAATATCTCTTGAGCTCTCCCTTAAAAGGGACCCAAATCCAAGTAGTGGGGAAATATACCTGCCGTCCCGGACACACTCCCGGAATCCTCTACACATCTTAATAGTCAGTTGGTCCAACTAGGTGCTATATTGTTTTATATGCAAGTGTGGATACGCAACATCTATGCTACTTGAGTAGAGGATGGGGGTTCAATCTGTTTACATGTCCTTGGTATGGGGGCTGTCTCCTCTACATTATCTAGCAGTAAAAAGGTTCAAAACATTGTATGGTATGTTAACATACTGTATATATTTTCCTTTATATTTTTAAACCATCTCTTAAGTTATCAATTTCAATTTCTTTTGAATAATTTTTATTTGTGTAGTGATTTCCATTATCTGTTCATTACAGATGTGCATGTTTAACCATTAAGTTGTATTTTATTTGTTTATTCATTACTTGTTTTGTTTCTACATAGGTTTATTAAAACTCTCCTCTTATATAGCATGTTACAGACCCCTGAAGAAGCAGCCCTACACAGGCTGCGAAACATGTTGGGTTAATTCTCCGAGGTCTTGCACACCGGATGAGCTATAAATCTATCATCACTTATTGTCCATACCTTTGTTACTGTACTGTTTGTATCCGCTGATATGTTTTTATACATATATAAATGTTTTCCCCTACCTGGTTTTTAATGATGTATAAATAAAATACTTGATTTTATCACCTTTTCTATGATTTTTTCTACGGTACCATTAAAATCCCACCAGCCCTCATTTATATTCTTTCTTGGAACTTTGTTCTGTTCTTCTTTTTTTCCTTTTTTTCTTCTTTTTCTTTTTTCTTTTTCTCCTTTTTCTATCTTTTGTCTCTTTGTTCTTCTTTTTTCTCTTCTTTCCTCTTTTTCTATATATACTTTTTTCTCTTCTCCCTTCTTTCTGTTCCCCTTCTCTTCCCCTCCCTCTCTTTTCTTCTTCATTCTCTGTCTCTTGTCCCCCCCTTTTTTTACCCAGCCTTTGCTTTTCCCCCTCCCTACATTTCTTTCCTTTCTATGCTCATCTATGGCTCTCCATGTATTTTCTGGATGAAGGCTCGAACACCTCGAGCCCCCATCCACTTCTTTTGGTAGTCCTTTTCTACCACATATTGAGATGTGATTATTATCACAGTGGTATTTTTTTTTTTTTATTACTATGGAGCTTTTTTGTAAATACGCAGTTTTATAATTTAGTGCCACCAAGTGGTGAATTTTGCATATTGCACATATTCCTTAAAGCTGTAATAAACTCAAAACCAAAAATGTACTATATATCAGCTTAACAATCATCAGATGTGGTGGCTGCAGTAGTTTTCTTTTTATGTTATTTCCCTTTGTTTTTACCTGGTGATATGGCCAGTAACACACCACCTATATTAGAGTGCCCCCACTCAGGATGAAGGAGCACAGGGGGCACATTTGGAGCAGTATTGCCAGTCTGGGGAAGAGAAGTGAATATGAAAAACTGGGGTAAAATGCTTTCACTCTTCATTTTTAGCACACATCTAAAGTATTAAGTGACTAACTGTGGACATGTTTATACAACTTTATTTCAGACTTTCATAAATACATTGGTGTATAAAGGTGTTGAGGGAGGGGGTGTATGTATGTGTGTATACAGTTGTGTTCATAAGTTTACATACCCTGGCATAATTTATGATTTCTTGGCCATTTTCCCAAGAATATGACGGATAACACAAAAACTTTTCTTTCACTCATGGTTAATGTTTGGCTGAAGCCATTTTTTATCAATCAACTGTGTTTACTCTTTTTAAAATCATAATGAAAAACAGAAACTACCCAAATTACCCTGATCAAAAGTTTACACCAGTTCTTAATACCGTGTATTGCCCCCTTTAACATCAAATGACAGCTTGAAGTATTTTGTGGTATTTGTGGATGAGGCTCTTTATCTTCTCAGATGGTAAAGCTGCCGATTCTTCCTGGCAAAAAGCCTCCAGTTCCTGTAAATTCTTGGGCTGTCTTCCATGAACTGCACGTTTGAGATCTCCCCAGAGTGGCTCAATGATAGTGCGGTCAGGAGACTGAGATGGCCACTTTAGAACCTTCACTTTATTCTGTTGTAGCCAAGGACAGGAGGACTTGGACTTGTGTTTCGGATCATTGTCATGTTGCAATGTTCAAGTACATCCCATGCGTAGCTTCCGGGCTGATGAATGCAAATTTTCCTCCAGTATTTTTTGATAACATAGTGCATTCTTGCCATCAATTCTGACTAAATTTCCTGTGCCTTTGTAGCTCACACATCCAGGGGTGGACTGACCATACGGGCATTTAGGGCATTGCCCAGGGGCCCAGGGCCAGTAGGGGGCCCCATGATGCTCACCATCTTACTATGTTTAGGGAAGCTGTCAGCGTGGTAGTCATGCCGAGTAGAACATGGATGGACTATTTGGTGTGAGCTGGAGCAGGCACGGGCAGAGGAACACACAGCAGCTCTGTGCTCCGAAGTTGTGTTACACTTTGAGCTATGGGAGAGTAAAAACAACATCTGATGTGGGAGTGCAGAGACAGTATTTAAGATTTGATGGACCAGCAAGCTGGAAGTAGAATTGAAAGTCGGTAAAGCTCTCTGCTCTCTGTATGACCGCTCTGACTTGCTGACATCCGTGGAAGAGCCCTGAGTGTTAACCATTGCTTATCTGCTGCAAGGAAATGCTACACTGCTGCTATCCTCTGTTCTTGCATTAAGGCATATGTAAAGTGAAATTCTTGCCTCTGCTCACTGATTTTCTTACATTGAGCATAAAAAGCTGACTTGCTATATGCTTGCTGACAGAGGTGTAACTATAACTTTCAGGGCCCCAGTGCAAGAACCCATGGGGCCCCCCTGACCCCCTGCCTGGGCCCATCCCACTGAGGCCATTTTTCAGGTTTCTTTATTACAATCCAACAGCAGGACCTTTTCACATGTTCTGTAGCGGGTCTCCTTCCTGCTGTTTTGGTCCCCCCATGGTAGCAAAACACCAGAGCCTGGTGGCATATGCGACCTTTGCAACCCTGGTAGTGTCAGTCAGTAGGGCAATGGATCGTGTCAGTAAGGCCGTGGACAGTGTCCACAGGCAGAGGACGGTGTCAGTAGGGCAGAGGATGGTGTCAGTAGGGCAGTGGAAGGTGTCAGTAGGGCAGTGGATGGTGGCAGTAGAGCAGTGGATGGTATCAGAAGAGCAGTGGACGGATGGTGTCAGTAGAGCAGAGGACAGTGTCACAGAGCAGTGGATGGGGTCAGTAGTCTTTTATTTTTGATACCAGTTTATTTTATTATTTTGTTTTACAATTTTATTTTTTATTACTTTATACAACTTTTTTTTAGGAGCCCAGTTGGGAGGCTTTGGTGATATACCAGGGTTCTAAACAAACCTCTAATCTTTCACCTTGGCTAGAGAGAGAGAGAGAGAGAAAAAGAAAGAAAAGAAAGAAAAGAAAGAAAGAAAGAAAGAAGAAAGCCAGGGCTGGTGCAAGGATTCTTGACACCCTAGGCGAAAGCAAATTTTGCCGCCCCCCATTGGCTCTGCCCCTGACTCCACCCCCTTTTCCCTGCCCATGTATACGGTGGCAGGGGTGAAGATTTTTTGTGGCGCCTCTCTACCTATTTCTTTAGCTGTGGTCCCCAGGCCTGCACCTCCTCTTCTGGGCCAAGACTGAAGACAAATAATGACAACACCGGCTCGCTTCCTCACGCCAGCTGTGGTCTGCAGGTATACAGACAAGCTAGGGAGGTATACGAACAGGCTAGAGTAGTATACAGAAAGGCTAGGGTAGTATACAGACAGGCTAGAGTAGTATACAGACAGGCTAGGGTGGTATACGGACAGGCTAGGGAGGTATACAGACAGGCTAGGGTGGTATACGGACAGGCTGGGGTGGTATGCGGACTGGCTGGGGATGTATACGGACAGGCTGGGGTGGTATGTGGACAGGCTGGGGATGTGTACGGACAGGCTGTGGATGTATAAGGACAGGCTGGGGTGGTATGCGGACTGGCTGGGGTGGTATGCGGACAGGTTGGGGTGGTATGCGGACAGGCTGGGGTGGTATGTGGACAGGCTGGGGATATGTACGGACAGGCTGGGGTGGTATACAGACAGGCTGTGGATGTATACGGACAGGCTGGGGATGTATACGGACAGGCTGGGGTGGTATGCCGACAGGTTGGGGTGGTATGCGGACTGGCTGGGGATGTATACGGACAGGCTGGGGTGGTATACGGACAGGCTGGGGTGGTATGTAGGCAGGCTGGGGATGTGTACTGACAGGCTGGGGTGGTATACTGACAGGCTGGGGATGTATACGGACAGGCTGGTGTGGTATGCGGACTGGCTGGGGTGGTATGTGTACAGGCTGGGGATGTGTATGGACAGGCTGGGGATGTATGCGGACTGGCTGGGGTGGTATGTGTACAGGCTGGGGATGTGCATGGACAGGCTGGGGTGGTATACGGACAGGCTGGGGTGGTATGCAGACAGGCTGGGGTGGTATGCGGACTGCCTTGGGATGTATACGCACAGGCTGGGGTGGTATACGGACAGGCTGGGGTGGTATATGGACAGGCAGGGGGGGTACGCGGACAGACTGGGTTGGTATGCGGACAGGTTGGGGTGGTATGCGGACTGGCTGGGGATGTCTACGGACAGGCTGGGGTGGTATGCGGACTGCCTGGGGATGTATACGGACAGGCTGGGGAGGTATACGGACAGGCTGGGGTGGTATACGGACAGGCTGGGGATGTTTACGGACATGCTGGGGTGGTATGCGGACAGTCTGGAGATGTATACGGACAGGCTGGGGTGGTATACGGACAGGCTGGGCTGTTATACGGACAGGCTGGGGTGTGGGTGTGGCTTGAGTGTGGATGGGGACACAGTGGGCCCCATAATCTCCTATTGCCCGGGGGCCCCATGAGTTGTCAGTCCGCCCCTGCACACATCCCCAAAACATCAGCGATCCCCCTCCGAATTTCACAGTAGGAATGGTATACCTTTCTTGATGACTCCTCTTATGCAGCGTTTATGGTTGTGTCCAAAAAACTCAATTTTGGTCTCATCACTCCAAATGACTTTGTGGCAGAAGGTTTGAGGCTTGTCTCTGTGGTGTTTGGCACATTGTAAGCGGGATACTTTGTGGCATTTGAGTAGTAATGGCTTTCTTCAAGTGCCTCCTTATTCTGCATTTTGAAACAGCCACACCACATGCTTTTAGAGAGTCCTGTATATCACCTGAAGTTATTCGTGGGTTTTTACATTGCATTCCAAAACTATTTTCCGGGCAGTTGTGGCTGAAATTTTTGTTGGTATACCTGACTGTGGTTTGGTTTCAAACAACAGAACCCCTCATTTTCCACTTCTTGATTAGAGTTTGAACACTGCTGATTGGCATTCTCAATTACTTGGATATCTTTTTATATCCTTTTCCTGTTTTATACAGTTCAACAGCCTTTTCCCACAGATCCTTTGACAATTCTTTTGCTTTCCCCATGACTCAGAATCCCAAAATGTCAGTGCACCACTGGATGAAAGATGCAAGGGTCTGTCAGGAGGCCAGAAACTCATTGACCTACATACATATATATATATATATACATTCATACACACACACACACACACACACTAATTACAAGCATACAATCAAACAGATCAGAGGTGAGGATGGTTACCTTTAACCACTTAAGAACTGCCCGCCGCAGATTTACTGCGGCAGGCTGGCCCTCCTGCACGAACCGACGTAGCTCTATGTCGGCCGCACGCTTGCAGCGAGGGGGCGAGCGGACGCCGCCAGTAGCGTGCTCCTGCACCCACTTGGCAGCGGGGACTCCATTGCACGGGGCCGGTGGCTCCGATTGCTGCCGTCCACCCGCGATCGCTCCCCGCTGAGAGAGGATAGTCAGCTATTGTAAACACAGCTGACCGTTCTCGCTGGAATGATTACAGAGCACCTGTGATCCCTCTATATAGGATCACAGGTCTCTGTGATCATTTCAAAAGCCCAACCCCCCATACAGTTAGAAACAATCCCCTAGGCTTACATTTAACCCCTTGATCAACCACAGTGTTAACCCCTTCCCTGCCAGTGTCATTATTACAGTAACAGTGCATATTCTTAGCACCGATTACTGCAGTAATGTCACTGGTCCCCCCAAAAGTGTCAAAAATGTCAGTTAGGGGTCCGATCTGTCCACGGATGTCGAAGACCCGCTAAAAATCTCAGATCGCCGCCATTACTAGTGATTAAAAAAAAACATAAATCTTTCCCGTAGTTAGTAGATGCGATAACTTTTGTGCAAACCAACCAAAATACGCTCATTTGCGATTTTTTTACCAAAAATATGTAGCAGAAAACAAATTGGCCTAAAATGTTAAAAAATTTTGATCTAAAAAAATTTTTTGGGGAATGTTATATACATAGCAGAATGTGAAAAATATTTTTTTTTTTCAGAATTGTTGCGCTTTTTTTGTTTATAGCGCAAAACAAAAAAAAAAAAAAAAAATCGCAGAGATGATCAAATACCACCAAAAGAAAGCTCCATTTGTGGGAAAAAAGGACATCAATTTTATTTAGGTACAGCGGCGCAGACCGTGCAATTGTCCATTAAAGTAACGCAGTGCAGAATCGCAAAAAATGGCCTGGTCATTAAGGGGGCAAATCCTTCTGGTCCAGAAGTGGCTAATAGCCATTCAAACCCCTTTGTGTCAACTTGTGTGCATGTTATCAGGCCAAACTCACCAGGGTATATAAACTTTTGATCAGGGTCATTTGGATAGTTTCGGTTGTCATTATGATTTTAAAAAGAGTAAACACAGTTGATTGATAATAAATAGTATCAGCCAAACACTAAGCCCCCGTTCACACTGGGGCGACCTGGTCGCCTGGCATAGAGAAGCTGTGGACCCGTTCCAATAGGAGCGACACAAGTCGCTCCGACTTAGAAAAAGGGTCCGGAGCTTCTTTGGGGCGACCCAGAGCGACCTGCATAGACTTCAATGTTATGAAGTCCGTGCCGGCCGCTCCGAGGTCGCGGTGCGAGCAGCGCGCCGCAACCTGTGAGGTTGCCCCGGGAAGTAGCGTCGCCCCAGTGTGAACGGGGCCTAACCATGAGTGAAAGAAAAGTTTTCCTATTATCTTTCATATTATCGGAAAAATGGCCAAATCATAAATTCTGCCTGGGTATGTAAACTTTTGAGCACAACCGTATATCTCCTAAACATATCTGCATCTATAAGAATGAAAATAGGTGTATATACTGTAACTACATATGTGGCTATAATTGTGTATACGCTAAGCATACAAGTATGCATAATGTCTCAGACAGACTCGCTCTGGATAAGGGAAGTTCAGTGGTCTGTACTGTGCCTATAGGAGGGAATTCAATAATAGCGGATACCACTTTTCTGGCGTTAACCAATCTTGCTTATGTGTTGCTCCAAATTTTTTGAAGCATCTGCAAGACTTTTGGTTTTGACATCAACAAGTGTGGTAAATTCAGGTAGGTGCAACACCTGCACTAAATTCAAAATAAACTAACAATTATACAGTGTTACGCTATGGGATCTTGTATAATTTTTTACATGCACGTGGTCCATGTTTGTTGAGCTTTTCCTGTCGTCTGAGGTTGGAATTTATATAGAGGTCTATCCTTTTGAGGATCCTGGGAGCATACACCTTCGAATCAGGCACTTGATATACCTCAATCTGGTAAGCAGTTTGCGTATCTAGTGGCTGTTCCTTGCAATAGGAGTGATCTAACACTTTGGAATCTCACACAGACTACTGGATTGATCCCCAGGAGTTTTCCAGCAGTTTTTGTGGTCAAGATCATTTTTGACCTTTAGACATTTTTGTCACTGTTGATTTTTTGGGTCCTTATAGGGACTATTGAACTTTAATTAACTCTGCACACAACTTGCTTTACACACTTCCTGGTTGGGTGTATGTCACATTCAAGTTGTTGTTATTATTATTCACTGTATATTTCAAGTATTTAACTTGGTATTTTCACCATATATAATATTTTGTGTGTTATAGCACAAATTCACTGCTTAGCGCGGCTTACCTTGATATAATTCGTGTGCATATACAAGAATTAGGTCACCTGCAATATTATGGGAACCGTTTCTGGTGTGCAACAAAGTTTTCAAATCAAAAAGAATTTCCACAAGAACCAAAATGTCGGACTATTGAGGCATGAATACACAGTCGTATAAAAATATATCAAATTTATTTTTTGATAGTAACAATGAAAACAATTTTGTTCTTATATAATATTACGACATTCGGAGTATCAGTTTGCACATATTTATTGACAAGCACATATTAACGTACACTATACCTCGTTTTCCCCACTGACCAATTATATCATCACAGTACATTACAAATTAGATCTCAACATAGCAGTTACTTTGAGAGATGTAAACTTTCTAATAATTTATCCTAATTGCCAGCGGGGCGTGGAAAATCGCTAGGTGTTTCACAAGTAGCATACAGCCTGCTTTATCAGGACAGCATCAGGTATATCAGAACTGTCTGCAAATAATAAAAAAAGTAAAGGTTTAAAAGGTAAATATTAATGTCAGAGCACACCTCATCAATAGTAAAGTAGATATTTAATATCAGTTAACATACATAAAAGAGGAGAGGCTTGTGTTATCCAAATGTGCCACATGGGAGATCCAGAGCTCCCCTACCTACATTTAATGGTGGGTGCAAGGATAGCAGGAGCAGAGATTAAAGCCCCCCACCCCCAAAGAAGAAAAGCTACCCTGCTCAGTGCAGTCACTGTAATGCATTGGCATAAATTATTATTCCAATAGAACCTTAATATACTGTACATAAATAGGATAAAAGCAGATAAAGGAACAGCACACACAATGGGGTGAAAGAGTGATGTCCAGGCCCTTTGTGAGGATATTGGTACTCATTTCAAATGCTATCCTCTGAAAACTTATAAGACTCTATACTGAGCAGTGAGTGGCAGACCCTACGCAGGACTCCTAATGATATACGAAAATGCTATATTGTGTAAGAAACCTTTTCCCCAAATTTACTCTATAACCAAGAGGGCTAAAACGGAAAAACAATTCAATGTTAGTACAGCGATCTTTCCCACTGAGCTATTGTGTTCTGACAGGGCAACAGCCCCCCTGCCCGCACACAGCAGTCAGTGCTCTCAACCACTGGCTGTCGGACTGGCTGCCGTAAACGCGGGCCAAACGTCAAGACAGTTTCTATTGAACCGGACGATGCTGCTCAATCGCTGATTTACTATGGCAGGACACCCTCCTGCGTGAACTGACATAGACCTACGACCTTATGTCAGTCTCGCACCTGCAGCTAGGGGCCAAGCGCGTGCTGCGCTCCTGCCCCCACTCGGCAGCGGGGACTCCGATGCATGGGGTAGGCAGCTCCAATTGCCGCCTGACACCCCCGATCGCTTCCCGCTGAGAGAGAAGAACAGTCAGCTGTTGTAAACACAGCTAAGTTATGGCAAACTTATTTATGGCCAAGTGGGAAGAGGACGTTGTCTATAGTAACCCCAGGCCGGAATTGCGCCTGTGGAGGAGGTATATAGACGACGTCCTCCTCCTATAGGAGGGTAGTGTGGAATCCCTTCAGGAGTTCTTCTTCTAGCTCAATAATAATAGTAGGGGTATCCACCTGCAATATGAGGCTAGTGATAAAGAGGTGCACTACCTTGATATGAAAATCAAGATCGAGGGGGGGGGGGGGGGTTCTATCCTGACTTCTACTTTTTTTTAAGGAGACGGATAGATACGGATATATAGATACTTCTAGCTGCCACCACTCGTCTTGGCTCAAGTCTGTGGCCAAAAGTCAGTTTCTCCGGTTGCGTAGAAACTGTACACACTATAATGATTTGCTAAGCGAGTCCAAGATTTTAAAATCACGGTTTCACGAAAAGGGTTATGACCCACAGGGGGTTAATCGGGCCCTGATGGATGCAGGCAGCAGAGACCTTGATGAACTATTGGCCCCCAAAAACAGAGTGATTAATAGAAATGTTGACTTCTCTTTTATCACCATATACTCTAGCCAACATTTTGCAGTAAAGAAAATATTGCGCAAACACTGGGGGGTGTTGGCTATGATGTTATTTTAGGGCCACAGCTCCCCGATAACCCTGTGGTTATTTATAGGGGAGCCCCCCGTTTGAGGCTGCCCCTAATGTGGGTAATCCACCTCGTAAGCCATCATTTTTTTTTCCAGAACATGATTGGATTTTTCCTGTCGTAAATGCCCTATTTGCGTGCTGAATGCACATCGCCCGAGAAAGGTTACCTCTTTCGAGTCCTTCTCTACTCATGAAAATTTTGCTATTAAGCAATTTTTTACGTGTACGACCAAATATGTAGTGTACGTGATCTGTTGCCCTTGTGGCTTACAATACATTGGTAGTACCAAGCGGATGTTGGTGACGAGACTCAACGAGCACGTTGCCAACATCCGTAAGGACTTCCCTGGCCATAGTCTCTCTGTAAACATTACACCCTTTGCCACAATAGGGATCCTAAGGGAACGGTGTTCATTGGGATTGAACATTTTGTGGCAAATTGGCGTGGGAGTAACATGGTCAGAGAAATTTCGAGGCTAGAGGCAAGGTGGATTTATAGGGCAAAGACATACGCTCCACATGGTATGAACGTGGAGTGGGATGTCAACGCCTTTATAGCCAACAGCTAATTAATTTTCTCTGATCCTTTTATTATGTTTTTTTATATCCTCATTTTTATCTGTATTTTATGTGTATTGATGCAAATTCTTTTATCTGCACATATGTTTTAAATTAATTGAGGTCTATGGATTTGTTTTTGTGCTGCGATATCTTTTAATGTCTGCTTGTATAGTTCCGGTTTTTGCCCATAAGATGGCACTGCATTATTTACACATTTCCTCTAATAGTGCACTGAATTATTTGTTTTATTTCATGGCAATAGTAATTTAGCTGGATTTTTGCAGCAGATACTTTTGTCTTTCCTGTATTATTTTTTACTTTCTATTTTGTCCATTGATTTGGCTGCTGAGGTTGGAGTGCTGTTTTCTTTCCGGCCTAGTTGCTGATCGCATCTGCCGGATTTAAGGAGCGCGATGCCGTCCGCTGAACATGCCCCTGATGATGTCATTGTTGACGAAACGCCGTGTCGGGTGGGTTCTGGGACGTGTGACGTCATCGTGTCGGGGACGCAGCGGCCATCTTTTCGGTTAGAAACCGGACATTATAAACACTCTGACGCTGCTCTGCATGAATGTGAGTGTATCAGATATATGATTTAATAAAATCGTCTTATATAAAAAAAACTTACTACTCTATGAGCTTTTTCTCCATCTTTGGAGCCTTCTTTTGAGTATCTTTGCCTGGGAACACAATTATCTGGATATACCACCTGGTCTATAGGATTGACGCTTGGGGATAAGGAGATCTGGATGAGCCTATGATATGAATGCTCTATTGTTATCAGAGCCGGACGGTAAGAGGCAGTGTGGTTGGTGGTGTTTTAGTGGTGGTGGCACTCATCTGCCCAATCAGCTTACCCCTACAGAAGTACTGTTCTGGACTGATATATTGTTTCTAGCGCTGCTCCTCCCTTATTTCATATTTTTAGCACCGATTACTGTAGCAATGTCACTGGTTCCCCCCCCAAAAGTGTCAGAAATGTCAGTTAGGGGTCCGATCTGCGCTGCAATGTCGTAGGCCCGCTTAAAAAAAAAAAAAAAAAAAAAAAAAAAACACCACCATTACTAGTAAAAAATCAAAAATAAATTACATAAATCTTTCCCGTAGTTCATAGACGCGATAACTTTTGCGCAAACCAATCAAAATACGCGTATTGCGATTTTTTTCAACCAAAAATATGTAGCAGAAAACAAATTGGCCTAAAATGTTAAAATTTGATTAAAAATTTTTTTTTGAGAATGTTATATAGCAGAAAGTGAAAAATATTGTTTTTTTTTCCAGAATTGTCGCTCTTTTTTTGTTTATAGCGCAAAAAAAAAAAAACGCAGAGGTGATCAAATACCACCAAAAGAAAGCTATTTGTTGGAAAAAAGGACATCAATTTTATTTGGGTACAGCATCGCATGACCGCGCAATTGTCTGTTAGAATAACGCAGTGCCGAATCGCAAAATATGGCCTGGTCGTTAAAGTGGAGTTCCGGGCTGAAAAAAAAAAAAATTTTTAAGATAAAAATACCCCCGGGACAGTCAGGGCTAGTGCATTTAAGCAATGATAGCCTATGAACTGTCCCGTTTCACTTACCTGTAAGAAGAAATACTTACCTTGAAAATGTCTTGTCCAGCACTGCCATCTCAGGTGTGGGCAGCTGAAACCGGAGCGTGTCCTCTCAGGATGTCGGAGTCCCAGAATGCCCTGCTCGTCACTTCCAGTGCAGGCGCTTCATCCCTAAACAGCTTCTGGGCATGCCCAGAAGCTGTTCAGCAGGGAATGACACTCCTGCACTAGAAGTGACGAGTGACTCCGGTGCAGGCGGATTGACTCCTGGGATCGATGACGCTCATCTTCCAGGAGTCAATGCAAGGAGGAAGTGGGCCGCGGCCGCAGAGGGAGGAAGGTAGGTAAGTATATTTTCATTAAAAACAAAAAATTTTTTTTTTTAATTATCCAATTCTTTTTCAGGTTCATCTAAGCTAGGGGATGTGCAAAAATAGTTTTTAGGGTGGAACTCCGCTTTAAGGGGGAAAATCTTTCGGTCCAGAAGTGGTTAAGCTACAACTGAGATATACTTTATTTGACTATATAACTGACGGGGGATTGACAGGTGTTGCCATCTGAAAGCAGTACTGTAAGTAAAGGGAAGCAGTTTCTTCTCACGTACAGATATCTTCGCCCCACTGTCTTTGGGAGCATTTGTAAGCTGTTATGTAAAGAAATGTAAACTTTAGAGATCCATTTGATAATACATTGTAATAATAATTGGTCATATTACTCCAAAAGTTATATTTCTCTTAAAATTTAAAACAAAAAAGGATTCTTTTAGTTTTTGTATTATCTTAAGAAAGAATTCTAAGTATGGTATTTTATACATAGTTTAAATAGTTACATTGATCCAGCTTGGACCAGTGTACGCATGTACAGCTGTGGCCAAAAGTTGAGAATGACACAAATTTATTTTCACAAAGGCTGCTGCCCCAGTTTTTATGATGGTAATTAGCCAAATTTGATAAATTGCAATTAACTACAAAGTCCCTCTTTGCTATTATGAACTTTATCCTATAAAAAAAACATCTGCACTACATCTGTGAAGAAGACTTCTGGGCACCCAAGAAAGTCCGGCAAGAAGCAGGACTGGCTCCTACAGTCGATTCAGCTGCGTCAATAAAAGCCTTTGAAATTTAAGAAATACTTGTAATTATACTTCAGTTTACCATAGTAACATCTGACAAAGAACTAAAAACACAAGAAGCAGACTTCGTAAAAATTAAATATTTGTGTCATTCTCAAGACTTTTGATCTTGGCTGTATATGCCATACCTATGGGATCACTCTAGAAGCTAGGAATCACTGTAGTTGACACCTCTTCTCCAGGGATCTCCACTATTTTCAAGGTCCCATGCAGAACGGTAGCCCTGCTGCACTGTGAACACAGGAGCTGCTCGTCCTGGAAGCCATTCAAAAGGCAAATCAGAGAGTTCTCTGATTGGACAAAGTAGAGAGGGATCCAACAGATAGGATGTATGCATAGTTGCATTGGTCAAAACTATGTAGAAAAGCTTTAACTGGAATTCTTCTATAAAGTGAACCTGTACTTCGCCCAAGCAGAGCAACACAACAAGCTAACAAGGTATTGGCATTCTCCCTGGAAGCAAAGCAAATACTTACTTGCCTTTCTCTTCCCTACCACTCCATTCAGTCAATAGAAGGGAGGAAGCAAGCCAAAATAATTTTAGTTAAAGCTTACATTAGGTCTGTCTTGCTACCTCTGTGACAGTTTGATCTCTAAAATAGAACTTAAGGTAAAAAAAAAAAAAAATGGGTAAACAGGCAGGATTTTTTTATGCAGAAGACACATGCTTGGTACCTTCTGCATTAAGATTTACCTTCCTGCCCGTATGCCCTTGTACAGTGAGCTGAATACATGCAGCTCACTGTTGAAATTTAGCAATGCCAAAGACAATGGAACTCCCGCTCATGCGTGGGAATGACGTCACCCCCACCTAACCAATGAAAGAAGCTGGCACTCAATACCCAGAAGCTGACCACTTGAAGGTGCCAGCAGTTGGCAGGGAGCTCCAGGACATTGCATCGAAGGAGCAGAGTATAGTTCTGTTTTAACAGATTTAATTGTATAGCTAAATTCAGGGAAAGTACCTTTTTATATGCATATGAAGAAGTGACAGGAGTTTTTTTTTTTTAATTAAGTTGAAAACAGCTGTTTTAGTACTGCCTGTGGAGTAGTTGTCAACAGTTATTTGTTGAATTGTGGGTCTGAAAAGGAAATGATACTTTAGTGTATAACAAAATCTGAGGGCAGTCTGGAACTGAGGGTGGTGGCTGTATAAATACCATTGTAAGCATACTTTACTTACCAGATGACAGGATTTTCTATATTGCCTCATCAGTTATACTATCAGATAACTTTTGTATATTCAGGCATCTATATTACCTTTGTGCAAACATGTAGCGAAATATTGATTTGTCATGGGAGCTATCAATTTTGTTTCACATTAGCAGCCAACTGTTATATTAGGTTTTATGTTACCATGCAATGAATCATACATATTTGACTATTTTAGATTAAATAGTGCAATATTGTTTCCCCCCATCTTTAACCTATCTGTGCAGATATTAGGCAGGAAGGAAAAATCAGGCACGCAAAATCTCTATCTTGTTCCCCACACAACCATTTGTCTAATATGTATACAGATGCTAAAGTAAAGACATGTAGAAATGTGCTCTTAGACATGAAATAGCATATAAGTTTGATCATCCAACAGCCTGTCTTTGAAATTGATCATACAATACATGTACACACTTGTAAGGACTGGATTGTCACCACTGGAGCCTTCATGCACAAATCCTTTGGCACCATAAGCAACAGCCCTCTACTGGTGTCACTTATAAATAAAAATTATAGGACGGTATCCTCACTCGAAGCTGGCTTAAAATATTGTGATAATGCATTAACCTTATATTACATAATTATTTTTTTTTACAGATAATGGGGGAACAAATGTCTGGCCACTCATTTTAAAAGGGAAGCTACCTCTTTCCCTTAGCCCCCTGTGGGTTGCATAGTGCCCACTTAAATATGGTAATTCCCAATATGAACAAAATCAGTCAGATCAGGTGTGATTATGACATGTCTATGGGCATCTACTGATTGAACACATGGAAGCATAGTCCTGAAAATAGATGCAGGTGCATTTTTCATAAAAGACCTTGAAGAGGATAGAGGTCACCTTGCAATAATATAATGCTCTTCCAAGAGAAGGGATGTAGGCATCAAATAATCATTTACAGCCAGCTGTACAAGCAAAGTACAAACATGTTTCTCTACACATCCAGGTATTAAATGACGTTCAGCAGTTCTTCTGGTGCATGCTTAGTCTTCCACCTAAACCAAGAAAATAGAAATATTTGTAAGACTGTGTATTCTGCAACAAAGTAGTGAATTAGATACAGGTGACATCAATAGCACCTTTCTTTACATGCCCCCTTCACACTTGGCGGTTTGGAATCACCAGCAGAATTTTTGCAATTCTGCCCATGATTCCAACTCATGGTAAAATGCGACACGTTTTTGGGTGTCATTCATTCTTAACAACACTTCAAATGCAGTGCGATTTTGTCACAATGGTGGTAAAATGCAGGTGGAAAAAAAAAAAAAAAACGCACCTGGTGTAGTGCTGAAATTTCGTACATGAGCTTCCTTGACATGTTTTTAGAGTGGAGGGAAGACCATTCAAATAGAATGGTGCTACCACATAAATGTGCAAGGAATGACAGAAAAACAGTTATTACCTGTTTACTCACATTACAGGAATCTTCATTGCCAGCTTACAGAGAGAGAGAGAGAGAGAGAGAGGGTCCCCTCCCATCTAGCACAAGAAACACATGATCCTCATTATAAAAAGGCTGCCAAAGCTGAAAGCCCCTCCGTAATACCATAACCGAAGGCCCTGACAAAAAAAAAAAATGGCACATAAAATTATAACAGTTGTAAAACAAATCAGCAAAATTAATGCATAAAAATAAATGTCCCCAGAGGGAACTGGCATGGTCCTTGAAGATTCCTGGAAAGTTACCATGTAATAACTCCCAAGTCATCTTCCAGTAAGGCTTAAAGAGAGGACAAAAGAAAACGAACCGATTTAGGGCGGGGCAACGGCTTGCAGCACCTTCCTCCCGAAGGTCTGGTCTTGGTTTGCGAGCAAGTCCAACCTGTAGTGTTTCACAGACATCTGGAAACTGGTTCAGCTTGCGGCCTTGCAGATTTGGAGTTTCTGACTAAGTTGAAGATTCTTTAGAATGAGCTTTGATTTTTGAAGGTGGTGTCAAAGAAGATGCTTGATATGCTTCACTGATCGCTGAGTTCATCCTCCTGGTGATAGGATTTTTTGATGCGGTTGTGCCCTTATTGGGCCCGGAGAGGAGTACAAATAAAATAATGGAGATCTCCAGTCTTTTGTGCATTCAGCGTATGCAGTCATACACCTTCTAGCATCCAGTTTATTGAATTCTGATTCTTTTGTTTTTTTTTTCGGGTCTCCATAGAACAAAGGAATTATTTCCTTGCCTGACGAAGGTTTAATGCCACCTTAGGAAGGAAGGCTGGATCCAGTGAGAGTATAATCTTGTCATGTGAAAGAATACAAAATGGTTTAGCAATAGAGAGCCTGAATTTCACGCACTCTCCTAGCGCCATCAGGAGTACTGTACTGTTTTTAACAGGCCTCGAGTGGCCCAAAAGGCTCTTTACAAAAACTTTGCTATACTTGTGGACAAATCCCAAGAAGGGAAGCTCCTGATTTTCAGAGTTATTCTTTGTCCTTGATCAATGGCTCTTCCACGAATCTTAGACACTAGAACTGCTGGAAAAATTGTAAATCTGTTATCTTCTCTTCAACCCTAGAATTTCTTCCAAATTATGTTGTATACAGTTTTAATGGAAGTCTTCCCGCTGCTGAGAATGGTGTCTTTAGCTTTTTCTGACAGACCTTTCCGCACTAACAAACCATTTTCAGAAGCCAGGCCATCGGGAAAGTTGGTCCACTGTAGGATGTCTCACTGCCCCCTGGTGGATAAAAGCTGGCAAGCATGGCAGTCCCCAAGGGTCTGTTATGCTGAGATTTAGCAACCCCATGAACCAAGACCTCTTTGGCCAGTAAGGGGCTAACCGTATCTTCTTGATTTTTGGGATGAGCGCATACATGGGAAAGGGGTATACGAGATACGTCCAGACCCATACTGAGCAGGTCCCTCTGAATTGATCCACCTTTCTGTTTTTTCTTGTAGTGAATAGGTCTAACCGAGGTTTCCCTTTTTTAACGTGAATTGTTCGAATATGGTACGATTTAGATACCATTTTGTCTGGGAAAACGTTTCTCTGCCAGAGTGTTTCGTTTGCCCTTCAGATGAACTGCAGATGAGGACTCCAGGTATTTTTCTGCCCAATTTAGAACATCTGCCGTGATCTTCATAAGCCCTGCTGCTCTCGTTCCACCCTGCTTGTTGATGTAACTCACCGCTGTTACGTTCTCCGATAGAACTTGCACATGCTTCTCTTTTAGAGCTGGACCAAAGGCCACCTGGGCTTCCAGCACGGCTTAGTTCTCTCTCATTGGATAACTGGCTGGTCCATTGACTGTCTCAGACACCCTGAATAATTTGTCTGCTCATGTGGAAACCCCAACCCCGTGAGCTTGCATCCGTATTGACTGTCACAGAGTGCTGTTGCAACCAGAGCCACCCTCAAGAGATTTTCCTGTCTCAACAACCACTCAATTGATAAGTTTCTCTTCCTGAGGGAGCTTTACTAGTTTTGGAATTGGAAGAGATTCCTTCTGCCCATCCCAGACTGAAAACATGAATGATTGGAGAGCTCTCATATGAAAACTGAGCCTAAAAGGACTCCAGGGACGGCTGCAGTCATCAGACCCAGTATCCTCAATAGATTTTGAATTTAAATTTCTAAGCTTTAGGCAGGAGGTCAGTCACCACTGAGGTTAGGGTCAGAATCTTTTCCTCCGTCAAGATTTGGGTTAGTGAAGAATCGAATGCATCCCAAGAAGACTACTCTTTGCAGCGGGACAAAATGGGACGTCTGGTAATTGATCAGCCACACTAAGATTTGAAGTCGCTTGATCGGCCTGTCCAGTTTTTGTTCCACTTCGTCCATCAAGTCCCCGAACAATAACAGATCATCTAGATAAGGGATGATTTGAGTCCTTGCACAAATAAAAATTCCACATTGTGTATTTCTGAGATGCAGCCAGACCAGGCATAAAGTCAGAGTCATGGGGAATTCAACTAAAAAATAGCCAGCAGAGGGCAAGCTTTATATAGGCATAGCTTGGACTCTATATACTAAACCTTCCTCCATCAGAGGAGAACCAGGGTAGTACCAAATAATGGAAGTCTAAGGTGGTGCATACCCACAGTAGTAGTAGCTGTTACCCTACCATTGTATGAGTAGGTGTAGTTAACCTACACACAGGTGGGAATCCAAGTCTACCAGCATCTAAGGTCTTAACGAGCACAGACCTGGAGACCAATTAAGTCAGCCTCAGGAAGAGATTGACACAATTTTAGCTTGGAGGCAATCAGACACCTGAAGGGCTTAACAAGCAAACATTTAATACAGGTTAATATATGTAGCTCTTGTATAGAGGTTTTTGTACCCAGAAAACCATCAGAGTTGCAGAAAACAATGATTCTAGTTCATCAAGGGGTAGGCAGTAGCCCAAACCACCAGTGGTCCCAATTAACTCTTACACACCAACCGCTTTAACAGCAGTGTAAGGAGGAAACAATAGATTGGAGCTTGTTAAGTTGTTACACATAGCATGCTTAAACATAGCAAGCAGCTCTACAAGAAAAAGTTCCAAGGGTACGCCTTACTGTGTCTTTCCACTATAAGTGGAGAAATTTTAGGATGCAGGCTTTAAAAGAGCAAGAAGACTCTAAATTAACCATCTTGGAGATACGTGCCAGAATCATAGCAGCTGGCCTAATATATTCAGCTTATCTGGTGTGCATTGCTGACCAGGGAAAAAATCTGTGGTATTAACACCTTACATTCTAATCGATTAACCCTTTAGGAATGTCTAACTTGTTCAGTGGCAGAAATAGTCTGTAAGAGACTCCGTGTCTAATAGGTGTCCATCCTTCACTAGATTTACCCTTATTGATGTGCAATAGGGTTTATAGTGAGAGACTGGCAACTTAATGTTGCAATAACCACAGCATCTCCTGAATTAAAAGGAAATGGTGGACATTGGTCTAGCTGAAGCTTCTGGGTTACTTGGTCCCAGGCCTAAGGGAAAAGGATAGTAGTACCCTCATTAAGGGAGGGAGTACTATGACAAAGCCCAAGAAACCACCTGGATGCTATAAGGGATACAGCTGCTAAGCTCCCAAGGCAAAGGGAAGTACACACCACTGCTTTTCTATCCTCATAATCACAAGGAGGATGGCGGCAAAAGTCACCCCTTCGCAAGTTGCTGTCCCGACTGGGGATCTGCAAAGTTAGGCTGTGTGCTTCACACTGCAACAGCAGCAGCATACACACTTTCTGGTATCCCACCTTATTTGAAAAGGGGGGGGGGGTGGGGGGCTAGCAGACAGCCTTTCTCCTTTTCTGCTGTCCTAAGGCATTCTGCCATTTTCTGGACTCACCTTTAGAAAAGGCACTTACCTGGCCCCCAATTTGCTTTGCCTGCAGCCAACTGTACCGTCTTTCCCTCCTCCTTCTCCATGAGGTGGTCCAGACGGGGTTCACACTCTTAGCAGCCTTCTGGCTCTGCGTAGCTGAAGAGCCTGTTACTTTTGTGCCGCTATGCGGGTCCGGCGTCTCCTCTGCGCATTACACCCACTCCCGGGTCACGCTGTACGCGTTCGGTGTCTTCCCTGTTCAGACGGAAAGTTCCAGTTTCAGAACGTGGCTTGGAGCGTACTGGGTCCTCCCTCATCACTGCTGAGGTTATGCGGCTGGCCTTTTACAGCATGGTGCCCACTGTTTGCAGGGGAGGACAGGAGGAGACCCGAGCTGCTGAGTGCGGCAACAAGCGGAGAAACCACCACGCTGTGTCCGACTTGCCTGTGCCACAAGAGGCTACCTGTGAGAAGCCTAAAAAGGCATGTAGGTAGAATGCGGCCCTCACTGGCGTTCCTGAACTTGCCTCACAGGAGTACAATCCAACTCTCTAGGTCTTCTTGTCAGAGGAAAAAAAAAAAAAAGTTTGCTGTAGGACAAGGGGAAGAGTGGGGCCTTTTAACAGCTGTGAACTGATTGTGTTTCCTGTAGGGTAGAGCGTCATCTCATGTGTTGTCGTCCTGGAAAGGGAGATGAGAAATGTAACTTATCACATTTTGGTCCAGCATATCGTGAAGGAGAGTTGACAGTCCCTTTTTCTTCGTCCCTTGGTAGGTCTGTTATCACAAATTTTTCTGGTGGTCTGTCATCCAACTCTATCCTATATCCTGATTTGATTAGGTCCAGGATAAAATTGTTGTTGGTGATGGCCTGCCATTGTGAAAGGAAGGACCCCATCCTACCGCCCACCTGGCTGACTGAGTCATTGAGGATTTTCTTTTGACTGGGAGGGTTTAAAGAGAAAGCCTCCCTTTGCTGTAATGCCATCTCTTCTGAACTGGTTTGTCAGAATCTGTTCTGCTGGTGCCTGAAGGGATAAAAATTCCTCAACTGTTGTTGTTTCCTAGGGATTCTATCTTCAGATCTCTCTAGCACTGACTTAAGTGCTTTTCCAAAAATAAATTCTCCCGTAAAGGAGAGCACAAAAGTTTGGATTTCGAAGCAGGGTCCCCATTCCATGATTTCAGCCAGATTGGTCTCCTTGCTTTGTTAATAAGAGCTGTGGCCCTGGCGTTGAATTTTACCGACTAAGGCATCGGCAATGTAAGCCACTGGTTTGTTTAATGTTTGTAGGTCGTCCAAGTTTTCCTCCTTTGGAGTGTCCCCCGCGATAAAGAGTGCTTAGCTGTTTAAGCCGAAGATCTAGGGTACATGCAACACAGAGTAGCCAGAGCTGGTTTGAAATTCGTGGAACAGGCTTCCCAGACTTGCCTTCTATATCCTTCTGCCTTCCTATCCATCGGGTCTTAGTTAGCCTGCGTCATCAATAGGAAAGTTGACATTTTTTTTAAACTCTTGATAAGGAAGCATCCAACTTGGGGCTCTTTTCCCAAAGATCCGGGTCTTCTTCCTTGAATGGGAACCTCCTTTTTAGATTCTTGGTTCTTTCCACTCTTAAAGAGCCACCTCCATTAAGAATGAATGATTGGGAAAGGTCCTAGCCTGTTTATTTTGTAGACCCGCATAGAACTGGTCATGGACGGCCAATTCTTTGCTTTCCTCTTCCATTTCCAAAGTGTCTAGCAACTCTTCCGTCTCTTCTGATGGGAATAAAAATCTCTGGACTTTGTTTATTTTCCCCCTTAAGTTCCTCTTGTGAAGCTGAACCATAGCTTTCTTCCGTTATCTCAAGAGTACCCTGTTCCTGTGTCCCCTGAGTCGGTATTGGGGCAATAGTCGCTGTACTGATGCCAGGACTGGATGTGTTAGGAAAGACCCTAGACCGGAGGTTTCTTGCACAATGGATTTAAATGAGTGCAATGTTTGTGTCATTTCTTTCTTCATGATTTCCCAAAAAATCATTTGAAGAGCAGACCAGTCTCATTTTTGAAAAGATTGTCTAGACAGTCCTGGCATAGACTTTTCTTCCAATTTTAAGATAACTTCTTACTATAGACTGCACATCTTTCCCCTTGCTGTTCTTTAGATCTCTACCTTTGTCCCAACAAAAAAAACAAACACACAACAACAGGAGACAGAGGACAGGCATTACTCCTGCGGATGAGTGCAAAAAACACCCAGTGGTCTCTTACACACCATACGCTAGAAATATCAGTTTCCCATCACCAGGTGACCTTTAATGTCTTGCTGACGTCACCCTACACCTGGAAGGTAGCAAGGCCCAAAGGCCCAAACAGCCCCTTCCTCGAAGGAAAAAAAAAAAAAAAAACCCGGAGTCCCACTGCCCCCTTCTTTATTACCTTAGGGCCAGAGCCTGATGGTCCCTCCAGACCTGCTTCCCTGCTAATAGCTGCCTTTATGTTGACCTGCCAGCTCCCAGAGTAAAAGGCGCCACACTGCTTTACAGCGTCTTTAAATGTGCAGCGTGGGCTCCTAATCTGGTGTGCAGGTCGTATTTTCCGCCCGCAGTACCGGAAAGAGACATCATCACTGCGTGTCCACCGGGACTCTGACCACACAAGATGATAGTTCCTGGAGCAGGAGATGGGACACTGCACCCAGGAAGGCTTACATGAGTCTTAACCCCTTTGCAGTCTGAGCATCACCACACAATCTATCTATCTATATATATATATATAAATATTATATAGATAGTTCTAGATAGAGATTATACGAAGGGGGGGGGTGCCCAGCATCTGGGCCATCCCTCAGTGCAGGAGGAACCTGGATGAACCTAGCCACTTGCATCCCTAGGGTCACTGCTCCTGTTACTAGGCTATAACCGCTGGGAGGCCCCTGCCCCCTAGCACGAAGGCCGTACAGAAAATTAGCAAACATGTCCTGAGTTCCGATCTTGGCTGGAGGAAACACCTATACTGAGGGGCTGTGGTAGCCTTTTTATAATGTGGATCATGTGTCCTGTGCTAGGTGGGAAGAGTCTCTCTGTAAGTCGCCCTGGAAGATATTGGAGTTATGTTTCAAGTTATTTGAGTTAACATTTTACTGTATGATGGAGCCCAGGTGGACAAAGTAAAAGTAGAATTTAGAGGGCAGTCAGACAAGTTAAAAAGTCAAGAAAAATTTTGTGATCATACTGCCAGTAGGTATTAGCACATTGGTTAACTCTGCCGTTGGCTTATGTCCAACCCTGATTAATGAGCAAGATGTTAATTACTCATAAACATAGGGCCCATTCACACTACTAGGCTGCATTAATGCACACTGCATTAAAGTGGAAATTAGCCCTAAATTTAAAGTGATACTAAAGTCTTTTATTTTCTTTAAAAATATCAAACATGTTATTACACACCTGCTCTTTGGGGGGGTGGTTCTGCACACTAAAGGTTTTTTTTTTTTTTTTTTATCTTATTGCATCGAATGCATTAAGATGAAAAAAACTTTTGCCTTTACAACCACTCTAAAAACTTAGAAAAAAGAACGCAAGAATGATTTTTACTGTAGAAGAAATAGTATGTCTTTTTCTCCAATAGGGCTTCTTACCTTCCTCCTACAAGATGCTTTAGAAGGTGCAGAACTGTGCATGCACAGCTCAGTGTACATTCTCAGTGGATCTTTATGCTAAAAAGAATGATCATCTCAGCAGTCTAGCCAATCAACATGGCTGAGTACGTCAAACCCAGATGAAGTCAGGCAGATGTCGGCACTAGCAAGGGAACTTGCAGGCATCATACTGCCAGAGTGGGTTAGTTCTGCTTTTTTAAATGTAGCTACCCAACGCACCAAAAGCCACCTTACAAAAAAGGTGCATGTAACATTTTTGGCAGTGCACCACATGAAGGCAAGGTGTGTTGGGGTGCCATTCAGAATGGTAACCACATCACTGCACAACATGTGTTATAATGGTGTGAACAGGACCTAGAGATTTAAATATGATACATATACACAAACACACACACCTGAATGTTCTCAGCTTACTACTGATGCAAAAACAAGATATCTGCCACACAGTAGGACTGCTTATCAAAGAAGGGAAAAATAGCAAGGTGGACAAATTAAAAGACAGCAGCTCAGAATGTTCTATCAGCGGAAAAAGTGATGGCGAAAGTCTTTTGGAATTCTGATGGTGTGCAGCAGCCTGATACAACACAGAGCATTTTTAAAATTTTTCCCATTTTCAAACTCAACTACGGGGGAATACTGATTGCTTTGCTCGGAGCACACAAAAACCGTATAAAGTGTATGAGCCATTTTCAGCCCTGAACATTTGGTTTGGTGCAGTGATAAACTTTCATGTCTCTGTGGTCACTCCTTCCATGTCAGGATGTGAACTTTTGGTCCACCAAAAGGTCACACAATACTATGCTCATGCAGGTGCAAGAGTAAAATGCAAAATTGTAAAACCCTCCAGTAAAATATGGTAATTCGGCTGTGTGCACATTTCTACAGTGCGTTACTGCGTTTTCCACTTATTAACATGCACTGCAGTAAGACAGCCCATTCACTGGAATGGGCTGGCGAACGCAAAAAAAAAAAAAAAAAAAAAAACACAACACCACAACGTGCATAGACTTTTTTTTGTAACGCAGAAAACCACAACATATAATAGTGTATTATAGTGCACTGGTAAGGTATATTGGGGTGTCATTAACAATGAATGGCACTGCAGCAGACCAATGAGCAAAACATGCTTTTTCGCAGCACAATAGTGTGAAGTCAGCCTTATACTACCTAATGGCAACATATGCTGTATCCCTCACCCGCTGGTATATGTATTTTTTTTTACCTGCTTACTTTGTTCAATACAGCTGCTGCATCTCAGTCGGCCTTTGACGTTACTAGATGAATATAACACTAAAATTAGGTAGTTGCCTATCCCTAGGCAGGAGGACATGCAGAAGGTTGCTCTGGGCACCTAGCACTGCACTGTGGGAGGCAAACTCCTCATACCTGAAAACTCAGGTTTTTATAGAGACAACTATGAAGACAGGATAGGGTGACTGTCTGCTTGCTTTACTCTGTCTGAGAATGTTATCTGCCAAATTATCTGTGATGGCATATGGTTATATGCCATCATCTCCTTGGTTGCGTGGTTAATAAAGGATAGATTCACCTTTACCAACATTTTACATGATAAATACAGGTGTAATAGGTTGGTAATTGCATCCCCCTCACCCTCAGAGTACCTTTCCCAGAAAGGCTCCCGTGCCAGCTTTCACATTTTGAAAGCAGAGTGGCTGTGTGGGGCTCCGCCCACACAGCTGCATCATTCATTCACAGGAATCGGTTAATGAAAAAAAACCAAGTCCCATCTGCAAACGGCAGCACAGACTTGTAGTTCCTAATTGACTATAAGCATGCTGATCAGTGCCTTTGTAGGTCACTGACACTTCCTGCAGCTCAGTAACTGTCTGCCCGCAGCAGTATGAGCAGAGAGCTTTGGTCAGTGTCTACAGGAGCATGACATTGTACCTGTGATCCACGGATTGCGGGTGCAATGCTTTACAGGCTCCTGTGTAAAGAAAAAAAAAAAATAATTATTATTATTATAATAAAAGTGGAGTTCCACCCTGAAAACATTTTTTTAGATAAAAATACCCCAGGGAC
Organism: Pelophylax lessonae; assembly: GCF_965119305.1. Classification (NCBI taxonomy): domain Eukaryota; kingdom Metazoa; phylum Chordata; class Amphibia; order Anura; family Ranidae; genus Pelophylax; species Pelophylax lessonae. The sequence goes on from NC_138777.1 coordinate 157,040,180, forward strand.
AGTCAGGGCTAGTGCATTTAAGCAACGATCGCCTATGAACTGTCCCGTTTCACTTACTTTTTAGAAGAAATACTTACCTTGCAAATGTCTTGTCCAGCGCTGCCATCTCAGGTGAGGGCAGCTGAAGCCGGAGCGCACCCTTCGGTGACGTCGGAGTCCAGAATGCCCTGCTCATCACTTCCGGTGCAGGCGTGTCATTCCCTGCTGAACAGCTTCTGGGCATGCCCAGAAGCGGTGCAGGGATGATTCACCTGCACTGGAACTGACGAGCAGACCCAGTGCAGGCGCATTGATTCCTGGGATCGATGACGCTCATCTCCCAGGAGTCAATGCAAGGAGGAAGTGACGTCGGCGGTCGTGTCCGCAGAGGGAGGAAGAGGAAGGAAGGTAAGTATATTTTCTTTAAAAGCAAGGTAAGTGAATCTCAAAAAAAAAAAAAAAAAAAAAAAAAAAAAAAAAAAAAAAAAGTAATTATCCAATTGTTTTTCAGGTAATTTAGAGCAAGCGGACGGGGAAAAAAGTTAATTTTGGGGGTGGAACTCCGCTTTAATAATAATAAAATGAATGCATAGGTGCACATTTTTTTTACCTGCAAAATCATGTGCATTAATTATTTTTTTTTTACTAAAAAAGGTAAAACGTTGCTTTTAATAATTCCTACAAAGCACTTCAAGAAGTGGTTCTTTTTATTTAATAAAAAAATATTTACATTGCCCGTGGGAAACTAAGTTTTAAAGTTAGAAGACTTGAATTAATCACATACCCAACAATGGCAGAGCTGGGGTTACACACAAACTACTGGGTAGACTTCATGGATGGTACAGTAGTAGAGAGATTTCCAAGTTCAAAATTGATACCATCTCCAGGCAATCTTGATTGTATCCAAGGTGAAAACCAAACTAGGTACCATCTCTCGCCCAGGAAGTTCTTAAAATTTTTCTTCCAGCCATTGTCATATTCTGTTGCATGACCACCAAACCACTCTTTCGTAGTAGCTCCACGGCTTAGAAGAATGAGATGAAAAATAAGGAATGCAAAGCAGAATAGGAATCCCACAATACAAGTGTCAGCCACAAAGGCAAATATAAAGGTGGACGCTTTGACTTGACCTGCAGAAGAGAAGAGCCATTTGAAAATACAACTGCATAAACACCAGTATGATATTAGGACAAATAGTTTTGAGACACATGAAAAGCAAATCTATAAGTCTTGAGGCAATGTAGTAACACAGACATCACAAGAAGCATTTAACTGCAATGGCCACAAAAGATAGAACACGGTCACTGATTATTACTTCAGTTCTCCAATCCAATTAAAGATATTCCATCCCTGATTTGCTTAAAAACCATCATCAATATGACAGCCAAGAAACTAAAAATTCCAAAAGGAGTGGTCAGCAATGGCTGTCCTACACAATAAGCTCACAATATAAGGAATAAAAAGAAAAGGAGGTTAAATGTTAGCATGTCCTTTGCAAGGAGTGAGGAAGAGTACAGAGTATGCCTAAAGCTTGCATGGTTTCTCAACTTTAGCAGCAACAAAACAGAGCTCACTATGTAGGACTGCTCCTAAAGCCCAACTCCAGCTTTCATTTCAATTTAAAATCAATCAGTTGCCAAGTTGGCAAAAAAAAAACCTGTTTCTATTACTAAGAAATGCGTTCCCTGGCGGTGCTGTATAAACGGTATATGACATCAGCCAGCAATGCTCAGCCATTCACAGGAAACGTTGTATTTTTTATGGATTGACATGTGACCTCATCCACCCAAAAAAAAAAAAAAAAAAAAAAGAAAAAACTTCCTGTAAAATTCTTTAGCAGAGCTCAGCCCCACTTGATTTTGTGATATTAGTGCACCACTCGCGCCACTGGAGTTTGTACTTAATTGCAATGGGAGGGTGAGCAGCTAGTTTCAAAAAGTACCTCAAAAAAAGGTAAATATAAAATTGGAAGATATGTAAAAACTGCGCTAAACCCTGTACTAAAGGGCATTGACTCCCTACTAATAATAAGTGTCTGTAAAAAATTGTTTTGAATGCAAATAAAAAAAAAAAAAACAATATATAGTGCTATTGGTATTGCTACCTTATAACCTAAAGTGCTTAAAGTGTTACTGACTGCACACAGTCAGTTAATGTTTTTTAGATTGCAAAAGTGCGATGTTTGCCAATGGTTAGCATCAATAACATAGGAATGATTACAAACACAACCACATGTGCAAAAATGCCATAAAGTGCAATGTGAAACAGCAAAAAGAATGTGCTTACATACTAATACATAAGTGATTATTTAATTGGAGTTCGTTATTAATAGTGCTAAAAATAATGTGCAAATATATACTTTGCAAACAAAGGTGCAAGGAAAAAAGGGAGTCCTTTATAAAAGTTGGTTCAATTGGGTCAGGTAGTAGTGCATGCACATAAACAGTAATGATGGTGTGACTCTCCGCTTCACCGCCAACAAGTTATGGTAAGATGGCACACTTACCAGATGCTATTGATCCTAGCTAGCATACGCCAGCAAAGGATCAATTAAGGCTTTAGTGTATTCTCACACTGGCAGCTCAGATCTCCTAGGGATGGATGGATGGATGTCTGCGGTTTTCACCTATTTGCACTCGTGGGAATAGAAAGGAAGAAGGCTCCTCATAGTGCCGTAGGTTTAAAACTTTCCATCTTTATTAAAATATTGCTCCAAAAAAAATATAAGGATTTCACGCAATCACAATAAAAGTTATTGAGTCTATACGGGAGCACAATTAAAGGCACCAGCTTTTTTAAATATCTTTTATTGTGATTGCGTGGAATCCTTATATTTTTTGGAGCAATATTTTAATAAAGATGGAAAGTAATGTTTCTGCATTGAAAACTCAGACAAGATTAGTAGACCAGATGTTATATGAGAAAGCTAAACAGAAGTTGTTTTTTAGTAAACAAAGGGTTTTTGAACAGGGAGAGCGGGCAGGTAGACTTTTGGCATATCTAGACCATCTGGATACTAAACCTCCGGTTGTGGTTCAGCTTAGGGACTCTGATGGGACTCTTATTATTATTCAAAAAATATTGAAATGACCGACATTTTATTCTTCAGAGTCTTTGCTAAAAAAATATATATAATGTTTCGGGGTTCTAAGTAGTTTTCTAGGAAAAAATACTGGTTTTAACTTGTAAACAAAAAGTGTCCGAAATAGGGTTGGGGCTTAAGTGGTTAACAGACCATGAAACTGGGTGGGCACACCATGAAACTGGGTGGGCACTGCTCCAGGCAGACCACTGCACCATCAGAATAGGAGTGCTGTGGGACAAGAGGCATGCTGCGACTCAGGCCAGGACGTATGCCCCCTCGCAAGATGATTAACTCACAGGCCAGCCCTCGGCCAGTCGGGCTATGTCACGGCCGACCTAGCGCAGAGCTGAGGCCTGCGTGCACTCACTGGCCAGACTGGGGAGACCTTAAGGATCTAGAATATCCAGTCGTCCAGTCCAGCACTTGATTGTAGTTCTCACAGGAACAAAAATTTAAAAAAAAAAAAAAAAAAAAAAAAAAAAAAAGCAAAGAACTAGTAAAACACCCAAAAAGTGAAAAAAAGAAAATAAAAAATTATGGCTTAGGCCTGCAGGGGACCCAATGTGCTAATATGCACTGCATACTAGCACATTATGACACAATTACTGTACATAAAGCCCTCCAGCGCAGCGCTGTCACAATTCTCCCGTCACTTGCAGCGCAGCGCTGTCACAAATCTCCCGTCACTTCCATCTTCACCCGGTCTTCCTTCTGGGTAAGCGGGCTCCAGCTGTTTGAACGGCCAGTGCGGCATACTGTGTGCCCTGAATGCAGAACGTCATTGCGTGAGTGACCTCATCGGCTATTGCCGATGTTAAGATCACCTAAATCGTGCACCTTTAGGAGATATTCATTGCATCTACCGGTAAGCCTGACTGCAAGCTTACCTGTAGGTAGAAGTAAAGAGAAGGAACTTCATTACCACTATTAAGCATCTCCAGATCTATTCTGGACACATCCCTGTTTTCTATACAGAACCTCCAGGATGCCCCAGAGGTGGGTTCCTAGGCTCACTACCTGGGAACCTACAACAGGAAAAATACAAACATTAACTGTCCACAATCTGCCCCACACGGCAAGAAGACACTGAAATGTATGTTAAGAGAAGGCTCTTTGCCTCCAAAATTGATTGAAAGCTCACTGAAAGTTGTGAACAAGTTTGAACAGAAAGAAAAAAAAAAAAAAAAAAAAAAAACACCCTTTGTGCTTTTATTATCATTACGTAGGGCTTGTTGACACCTATGGCAGCCTCAGAAATACAATCTGCAATGGATCACTTTTCAGAGGGCAGTAGAGCAGCTACTGTCAAGGCATTTAGTATATTAGTTGCCTTCTCCTTAGTGCCCCCCCCCCCTTTTTTTTTTTCTTGATAGCTGAACAGGGATTTTCTATGTAAATAATGTGCAGTGACCATGAGCCAAGTGTTTGGCTTGCAGTTGCAGTGTGGCCCCATTCTAGAGAGAGTTGTATGTGGTGACTATACTGCCCGTCGATTGCAACTTGGAATATAAGCTGTATGTAAACTTGTAGGTAGGAGGTAAACTGCAGCTCAACTGCCTGTTTTTACCACCCTCCCTGGCCATCCATGTGAGGCCTATGGGTTTCAGCCAAAATGTTTACTCTTTAGTCAATTATAAATAAAGAAAAATGACTAAACAATATATGAATAAAATAATTTAAAAAATAAATAAAGAAAAGGTCATATTTACCTAAAATCAACATCATCCAAGGCATTAGAAGGAGAAAGAAGCTGTGAAGGGTGAATCCCTCATGAAGAAGGCCTATAAATATATCTGCGTTAAGTATAGTGGCAAGAAGTAGTGCCAACCACCCATGGAACAGAGTACAGAGGAAATATCTGTAGCTGGAAAAGCCAACACACTTTCCAAGTAATGTACAATGGTGATCACGCCGAAGAACGCACACATTGCAGGTATAGCAGTGATGACATCTCGGTGGAATGTGCGTCTGGCAGGTATAGCAGTATCTAAAATATGAAGAAAAAAAAAAAGAAAAAGTCAGAAACATTACTGTGTTATATGTATAAACAACAGTTTAAAGCGGTTGTAAACCCGAAAAAAAAAAAAAAAAAAAAAAAAAAAAAAGAAAAAACCCTGCAAGACAAAAAGGCATAATGAGCTAGTATGCATCGCATACTAGCTCATTATGTATTACTTACCTTAGAACGAAGCCCAGACACAGACCCCCGGACATCGCTGCGGGCAATGCCATGATCCCTGGGCATCTCTTCCGGGTTCGGCGGCTCCGGCGCTGTGATTGGCCAGAGCCGCGATGACGTCACTCCCGCATTTTCCGGCAAGCTCCCGGCAAGGAAAACTGAAGGTCCCCCCGGACCTTCAGAGCGCATGCGCCGCTCGTGTGAGCGGCTGCATGCACTGCAAATATCTCCTAAACTGTGCTGGTTTAGGAGATATTAATTGTACCTACAGGTAAGCCTTATTATAGGCTTACCTGTAGGTAAAAGTGTCAAAAAGCGGGATACTACCGCTTTAATAAAGAGCTTGTCTTTGACTGGTCTTCTTTTGCAATTGGTTCGATTACTGGAAACCTACACTAAAAGAAATTTGGGGTTTCCATTGCGGACCTTCTTTAGAAAAGGCCAGTTGTCTGGCTCTCTCTGGCCTCAGTACTTTGAGACCTAACATAAGCATGAAGAGTAGGAAAATAAGAAAGCCAAATTTCATACTTGCCAAATATTGACTTAGAATGTACTGCAACCGCTGGATGAACTCAACATCCAGGGCACTAGCATTTTCAGAAGGAGAGATCAGAAATAGTGACCTTCACACTGACGCTATACAAATCTCTCTTTCAAAGTCACATAGTGCGCTTCTCTGTTTCAGCTGCTGAGCTAATCCAAGTGGATAGAAGAGAGAGTGCAGCCCTCAGGAAAGGGACAGTCTTCCCTTCTTCACTACCAGCCCTCTGTTTTTTGGAAAATGATCTACAGGTACGAAAGCAGAAGAAGGCATAGTTTTAAAATCAATTAGCTTAGGCTGATGCGATTGCACATAGTGATATAGTGCATAGAGTTTTTTTTTACCATGAATTAACTCTCTTTAGGCTTTATGTACACAGCCCTATACTACAGGGGCTGTAAAACATGTAGAGCCTGTTACTGACAGTCCTGTCCCGCAACCATTGCCTATAGCTGTTCATTGAGATGCATTAAAACAGGTGGCTGTATGTAGTTGTGCACCAGGGGTTGCATAAAGCACTGGAGCGTGCTCCAAATGCAGGAAATGTGCATCTGCTTCATACTTCACCTACAACTTCCACTTCTAATACATCTTAATAGACAGCTGTACGCAAAGGTAGCAGGTCCAAGGAATATCAGTACGCAGACGTTGCATGATGTACGATTGTGTGCATGAAGCCTTACCACTTCAGCTCCAGAAGATTTACCCCTCTTCCTGTCCTGGCCATTTTTTGCTTTTTGGCACTGTGTTACTTTAACTGACAATTGTGCAGTCATGCAACGCTGTACATAAATTAAATGGATATCATTTTTTCACACAAATAGCCCTTTCTTTTTGGTGGTGTTTGATCAGTGGGTTTTATATTTTTTTGTGCTATTGTAAAGTTTGGGGGTTCTAGCTCCACCGGATTGAGTGCACAACCGTTCAAAACATAAACAAAAAGGCTTTATTTCAGCAAACTTAAACAGGCTTCCACCAGTGCATAAATCAAACACAAAATAAAGTCCGCTTTTCTTCAGCACAAAGGAATAAAGCAAGAAAAAAGGCACATACGGTTTTGTGGATGGGTCTTCACCCCAAGGTTTGTAACAGTCCTTAATAGACCTCTCAGCAGCTTCCAGCAAACTTGCAGCTCCTTCAGACAGGTGCAACGACCAAACTACTCCTCCCCCACACTCACCTATTGCTGCTTCCTGTCTCTTAAGGACTGCTTCTCGTGGGTCTTAACCCTGTGTGTGCTGGAATCCCTTATGGTCAGGGGTGGGGGCTCTTTCCCACCCGAATATCACTACAGAGCCCCCCAAATTCCGGGTCCCAAATATCTCTCTATTCAACCCAGAGAGAACTGCGATTCAGTCCTCCTGATTTTAGCTATTTCCAGGAATTTCTCACCCGTCTTGGGTGACCCCCTGAACATTTCCCAACTTCCCTTAAAGAGACCACAACCCAAACACAGGAGATATATAGCGACTGTCCAGGACCCAACCTTGGCATCCTGTACATATCCCCCCCCTCTGCCTCAACGCGCAGGTGTTGGAGGCACCACTCGACAGCATACAGTGGACTCGGGAGAGGGCATCGGCATTCTGATGCTGTCTCCCGGGTCTGTGTTCTACCACAAAATTAAACTCCTGGAGAGAAAGGAACCACCTTGTCACCCTGGCATTGGTGTACTTGTTCTGTCTCATCCAGGTCAATGGGGCATGGTCTGACACCAGGCGAAACCTCCTACCTAGGAGAAAATACCGTAGGGAGTCCAAAGCCCACTTGATGGCAAGACACTCCCGCTCCACCACAGCGTAGTTTCTCTCTGCTGTCGTTAGCTTCCTACTCAGAAAAACCACGGGGTGTTCTTCCCCATTGACCACTTGAGAGAGGACCGCTCCTAATCCTTCACTTGAAGCATCTGTCTGCACTACAAAATCCTTGGAGAAATCGGGAGCTACGAGCACCGGATGTTGGCATAATGCCGCCTTAAGCTTCTGAAAAGCTTCTTCGGCATTCGCGCTCCACTTTATCATCACTGACTTTCTACCTTTGGTCAAGTCAGTCAATGGTGCAGCAATGGTGGCAAAGTTGGGGACAAACCTCCGGTAGTAGCCAACTATGCCCAAAAATGCTCTGACCTGCTTTTTGGTTAGGGGACGGGGCCAGCCCTGTATGGCTTCTACCTTATTCATTTGGGGTTTAACCAGCCCTCTACCCACAATGTACCCTAGGTACTTGGCTTCCTCCATCCCAATTGCACATTTCTCTGGATTGATGGTGAACCCTGCTCTTCTCAAGGAGTCTACGACTGCCTGAACCCGGGGAAGATGGGACTCCCAATCAGTGCTGAAGACGACTATGTCATCCAGGTAGACGGAAGCATATCTTTGATGTGGACGTAAAGTTTTATCCATGGCCCGTTGGAATGTGGCAGGGGCAGAGTGCAGACCAAATGGCATCCTTTTGTACTGGAAGTGGCCTTCCGGGGTGGAGAAGGCTGTTTTCTCCCTGGCCTCCTTGGTTAGGGGAATCTGCCAGTACCCTTTTGTGAGGTCAAGCGTGGTGATATACCTGGCTGGACCCAACCTCTCAATTAACTCGTCTATCCGGGGCATAGGATATGCATCGAACTTGGAGATTTCATTAAGCTTTCTGAAGTCATTGCAGAAGCGAAGAGTGCCGTTGGGTTTAGGCACCAACACAATTGGACTCGACCACTCGCTCTGCGACTCTTCAATGACATCAAGCTCAAGCATTCTTTTTACCTCCTCAGACACTGCCACCCTATGAGCTTCTGGGATACGATACGGCTTTAACCGGATTTTCTCATTGGGCTCGGTTACAATGTCATGCTCGATGACATTGGTGAGACCAGGTAACCCTGAAAACATGTCCCTATTTCTTTGCAGAAATTCTTTTGCCTGTTGGGTTTGGGGCCTAGACAGGGTAGCAGCAACCTGCACCAGATCAATCCCTGCAGGGTCCCCTGACTGGACACCTATCACTGCAGACACCTGTTCTCTGTCTCTCCAGGGTTTCAACAAATTTATGTGGTAGATCTGGTATGGCTTTCTTCTCCCAGGCTGGTGTACCTTGTAGTTCACTTCCCCCATTTTTTCCACTATCTCAAACGGACCTTGCCACTTGGCCAAGAACTTGCTCTCCACCGTTGGTATTAGGACGGCCACCCGGTCTCCTATTTGAAATTGTCTGATTTTAGCCGACCGGTTGTACACCCTTCTTTGGGCATCTTGAGCCTTCTGCAGATGCTCCCTCACCAACGGCATTACCTTAGCCACTCTCTCTCGCATTTGGGAGATATGCTCTACCACAGTTTTGTATGGGGAAGACTCACTTTCCCATGTCTCCTTTACTAGATCTAGCAACCCCCGGGGCCTTCGCCCATACACTAACTCAAACGGTGAGAAACCCGTTGATGCTTGTGGAACCTCCCGGATGGCAAACAACAGGGCAGGGAGTAACATATCCCAATCCTTCCCATCTTTCTGGACCACTCTTTTTAACATGCATTTTAAAGTTTTATTGAACCTCTCGACTAGGCCATCAGTCTGCGGGTGATAGACGGACGTCCGCAACTGCTTAATCTGGAACAGTTTGCACAAGTCCGCCATCACTTTGGACATAAAAGGGGTGCCCTGGTCCGTCAATATTTCTTTGGGGAACCCCGTTCGGGAAAACATTTGAAATAGTTCCCTGGCAATGGCCTTAGAGGAAGTTTTCCTTAAAGGGACTGCTTCTGGATATCTAGTGGCATAGTCTAGGATGACTAGTATATATTGGTACCCCCTTGCTGACTTCACCAGGGGTCCTACGAGATCCATTGCAATTCGTTCAAATGGTACCTCGATAATTGGCAAGGGTACCAGGGGGTTTCTGTAATGGGACACCGGGGCAGTTAACTGGCAAGTCGGACAGGACGCACAATACCTTTTAACCTCGGTCTTTACCCCTGGCCAGTAAAACCGGTCAGTTACCCTGGCCTCTGTTTTTTCTGCCCCCAGGTGTCCTCCCAGTGCATCATTGTGGGCTAGATCGAGAAGCATCCGCCTATAAGGCTGGGGAACCAGCAACTGCTCAACAGTTTCCCCTCGGCTTTCAGCCACTCGATAAACCAAGTTATCTTTCAATGCAAAATGAGGAAACCTCTGGTCTGCACCTGGTATTTGTGGGATCCCATCAATAACAGAAACCTGCTCTCTAGCATTGACCAAGGTAAGATCCTGCAATTGAGCGGTGCCAAACGCACCCCTGGATACGTCCAGGTCTGGATGCACTGGCCTTGAGGAGGTTTCCCCTTCACTCTCCTCAACCTGGGACTGTGGTGGGGAGAGTTCCTCATCATCCTCTCCCAGCATAACCTGTAACGGGGAGACTTCCCCCCCCCCCCCTCAGAGGTCAGCTCGGTCTTGCGACCTGAAACAGAAACAATATCGTCCACTTTAACATTTTCTGCAATGTCATTGTTAGTGACAGGTACCTCCCCATCAGGGGGTTGTGTTGTGGGGATTTCAGGCCCGGACCCCTCAGACTCTCTTCCTTCGAGGCCGAGGGTCCCCAGTCCCCTTGGTTGTCCAGGCTGTTCACACTGTACCTGGTTCCATAGTTCAAAAAACAGTGGGCAGTCCCGCCCCACTATGACATCATGTATCAAATTTCTTACCACCCCGACTTCTTGTGTCACGGAGGTACCACCATAGGCAACTGTCACTGGCACCAGGGGGTACTCTCTGGTGTCCCCATGGATACATACTACCCGTAGAGTCTTACTTACCAGGGTGATCGGAAGACTCGGCCCAGTATGTACCAGCGTTACCATGCTACCAGAGTCCAGCAGAGCCTTGGCAGGAAGGTGGTTCACCCATAGTTCACATTCAAACTGTCCTGCCGCTATATCAAGATGGGTGGCACATGCTCTTTGCACATAAAAAGAGCTTCTCCGAACAGTCCCGCACTCCATAGGCTCCTCCTGAAGTGGGCATTGTGCCCGGGTATGCCCCCAGGACCGACATCGCCAGCACTGTATGTCTCCCATCCTTGGGACAGGAACCAACCTCCGTGGTTCTGCTGAAGAAGATACCGGTTTGTGGGTGACAACGTCTGGCAGAGCTTCTCTCCTAGGTGCTGTGGCTGGCCTGGTTGCCCTATGTGTGGGTTCCCGATGCTTGGCAGGCCCGAGCAGGTCTTCCACCACAGTGTATCTTTCGACCAACTCTACCAGCTGGTCAGCGGTTGTAGGGTCGCCATGGCTTACCCAGCTCTGTAGGTCATCTGGTAGGGACCGCAGGTACCAGTCCATCACTACCCGTTCCACCATTTGCGGGCCTGTCAGCTTCTCTGGTTGCAGCCATTTTTTCACCAGCTGTACCAGTTCGTGCATCTGGGACCTGGGTGGCCGATTAGGTTTGTACCTCCAGCGGTGCACCCTCTGAGCCCGGACAGCTGTGGTCACCCCCAGGCGGGCCAAGATCTCTGCCTTCAGACGCTCATAGTCGCTAATGTGCTCAGTTGGAAGGTCAAAGTAGGCTTTTTGCGGGTCACCAGTAAGGAAAGGGGAGATAATGCCAGCCCATTGGTCACGGGGCCACCCCTCTCTCTCCGCTATCCTCTCAAAAGTTGTGAGAAAAGCCTCCACATCATCACTGGGGGTCAGTTTTTGCAAGTAATGGCTGGCTCTCACAGATACTGGGTTGCCATCGGCAATGACTGCTTGCTCTCTTCCCTGAGCCAAACGCTGTACTGCCTCCTGCAAGGCAGCCACCTGTGCTTGAGTGGACTCCTGCTGGGCAGTAAACTGAGCAGCTAGCAACCGTGTGCTTTCCTGTTGTGCCTTTACAGCCTGTGCCAGGGCTTGCTGCTGCTGAGCCATTGCTTCCTCATGGCGACGGTTTGCCTCTACTGAGGCTTGCTGCTGGGTCACAGTGGCTTGCACCAGTGCTTTAATAACCTCCTCCATGCCTGCTGTTTGCAGTGTCTGAGCTGTTTTCACCCAAGACATGCCATAGGTATACTGTCTCTTTAAATGTCAGTTTTTGGTTTTAAACTGCTTTTGCGGCTGCAAAATGCACTCTGCCCGCATCCGAGACACCAGTTGTAAAGTTTGGGGGTTCTAGCTCCACCGGATTGAGTGCACAACCGTTCAAAACATAAACAAAAAGGCTTTATTTCAGCAAACTTAAACAGGCTTCCAGCAGTGCATAAATCAAACACAAAATAAAGTCCGCTTTTCTTCAGCACAAAGGAATAAAGCAAGAAAAAAGGCACATACGGTTTTGTGGATGGGTCTTCACCCCAAGGTTTGTAACAGTCCTTAATAGACCTCTCAGCAGCTTCCAGCAAACTTGCAGCTCCTTCAGACAGGTGCAACCACCAAACTACTCCTCCCCCACACTCGCCTATTGCTGCTTCCTGTCTCTTAAGGACTGCTTCTCGTGGGTCTTAACCCTGTGTGTGCTGGAATCCCTTATGGTCAGGGGTGGGGGCTCTTTCCCACCCGAATATCACTACAGAGCCCCCCAAATTCCAGGTCCCAAATATCTCTCTATTCAACCCAGAGAGAACTGCGATTCAGTCCTCCTGATTTTAGCTATTTCCAGGAATTTCTCACCCGTCTTGGGTGACCCCCTGAACATTTCCCAACTTCCCTTAAAGAGACCACAACCCAAAACACAGGAGATATATAGCGACTGTCCAGGACCCAACCTTGGCATCCTGTACACTATAAACAAAAACACACCACAATATTTTTTTTTTTTTTTTTACTTTCTGCTATAAAACACATCCAGTAATATATAAAAAAAAAAATCTTCATAAATTTAGGCCAATATGTATTCTGCTACATATTTTTTGGCAGAGCAAATCCCAATAAGCGTATATTGATTAGTTTGCCCGAATGTTCGAGCGTCTACACACTATGGTATAGATACTGGAATTTTTATTGTTTTATACTTGTAATGGTGGCAATCAGTGACTTATAGGAGGTCTGTGATAGTATGGCAGGCAATCAGACACTGACACTTTTAACACTTTGTAGGAACCAGTGACACGAATATAGTCATCAGTGCTAAAAATATACACTGTCACTGTACTAATGACACTGACTGGGAAGGGCGATCAAAGGGTTAAATGTGTCCCTAACGTGTGTGTGTGTGTGTGTGTGTTGCTTTTACTAGGGGATGTGCTGGTTTTTATTGCCTGCCTTTCAGGGAAACAAAGACTGGCACATCCCTGCTGACAGGACAGAGCTCTGTCCTGTATTCTTCCTTGCCATTCAGCGGGTGCCGGTGGTCATCGATTGGCTGACACATGCTGATTGGCTTGTGCTGTGACTAATCCTGAGGTCAGGAAATTTCCTTTAAATTCTTGTGTGTCTTCGGGATAGGAAGTGAGGGAAAACTTTAACTACAACGATAGAAAAAAAAAAAAATAGCAGTTTTAACTCTTCCCTACTCAATTCAAAACTGGGAGGTTTTGGCTATACATGCAGTACATCTTAACCACCTGACCTCTGGAAGGTTTACCCCCCCTGGCCTGACAAGGCCATTTTTTGTAACACAGCACTGCATTACTTTAACTGGCAATTGCGTTGTCGTGCGACACTGTACCAAAAAAAAAAAAAAAAAGGTGTCCTTTTTCCCCCACAAATAGAGCTTTCTTTTGGCGGTATTTGATCACCTCTGGGTTTATTTATTTTTTTTGCGCTATAAACAAAAATACACTGACCATATTGGAAAAAAAAAAAAAATTTACATATATTATTTTTTTTTTTTATGCTTAAAAAAAACACATCCAATAAAAAAAAATATTTAGGCCTTTACGTATTCTGCTACATATTTTGGGTTAAAAAAAAAAATCCCAATAAGGGTATATTGATTGGTTTTTGCAAAAGATAAAGTGTCTAGAAACTTTGGGATTTATTGATTTATTTTTATTAGTAATGGCAGAGATCAGTGACTTGAAGTGGGACTGCGATATTGGGGCGGACATTCTGACACTGACTTTTTTCGGAACCAGTGACACCAATACAGTGATCAATGCTAAAAATATGCACTGTCATTGTACCAATGACACGGGCTGGTAAGGAGTCAACATCTAGGGCGGTCAAAGGGTTTACTGTGTGCAAAGTGTTCTGCTTTTACTAAGCAAAGAGACCGATTTTAATCCCTGCTTTGCAAAGACACAGAATCGGTTCCTTTCCCCAGTCAGAACTGAGATATGCCTTGTTTACATAGACATATCTCAGTTCTCTGTGTTATACTAACGATCGGCAGGTGCTGAAGGACATTGGGGGCAATCAAAGGGTTAACTGTGTGCCTAGCCAGCGTTTTACTACACTGTGTGATGTGCCTTTACTAGGAGAAGAGATAGAATTTATTCTCTGTTTTGCAGGAACACAAATTCCATCCCTCCCCCCTGTCAGAACCGTGATTTGCCTTCTTTACATAGGCAGATCGCAGTTCTGTCTCTCTGCCTGATGATCAGCGGGAGCGAGATGACGACAGCACACATTCACGCCTCCTACCAGGAAGTGGTGGATCAAGATATACATGATCCTGCACACAGCTGATGCCCTGTAGGCATATAGGGCAGTCGGCAAGTGGTTAAAGTAGAACTTCAGGCAAAACTATTTTTTTAAACTATATTTTGGATAGAGCAAGGCTGGCCATACATAGTCTTTTTTTTTTCTTTGTTCAAACAGAGCTGTAAAAAAAAAAAAAAAAAAAAAAACCCACACGATTCCCCTATCGACACATTTGATATGGATGGGGGAATCACTTTCCCGCTGTCAGAACACACTAATCAGTGTTATCTATAGCCAGTGGAACTCATCCTTTGGGAAAAGCCCAACAGGCTGGTTGCACAGAAGACAATTGCTAGATTGACTGCTGTACAACCAGCCTATCCATACATGGCTTAAAATTCGGCTGGTCCCTACTGAACCATCTGAATCTCGATTCATTTAGGACCACCTTAACCACTTCAATACTGGCCACTTTCACCCCCTTCCTGCCCAGGCCAATTAGCTGTCAGCGCTGTCGCACTTTGAATGACATTTGCACAGTCATGCCACACGGTACCCAAATTAAAAGGTTATTTTTTTTTTGTGAGACAGATAGAGCCTTCTTTGGCGGTATTAAATCACCACTATGTTTAAACAAAACGAAAAAAAGACCAAAAATTAAAAATAAAATGTTGTTGCTTAGTTTCTGTAATAAAATTTTGCAAATAAGTAATTTTTCTTCTTCACTGATGCAGCTGCACTGATGGGCAGTGGTGAGGCTGTGCCAATAATCAGGACACAGATGACCAGTGCCTTGATTATCAGTGTAAATGTGATCTGCCAGCCTTGCCGGTTATCAGCTCTCCTTTCCTCACACAGTGACAGCGCATGAGGAAAGGAATGCCAATAAACAGCAAGTCTGTTTACATGTGATCAGCAGTGACTGGGCACAGCTGATTACGTGGTGAAGGGGCACTGTGATTGGCCCTTTACCTCAATCTGTGTCCAAAGGACACAGCGGTCACAGAGCATGCCCCAAGGGGACGGGCGGCAGGTGTGTTCTAGAAGGACATCCATGGACACCCTCCCAGAACTAGAGAACCTGCATTGTGGCCGTCATTTGTATGGCAAGACATAGTAAAGTGGTTGCAAACCCACTTTAAAGTCTTTTGCCTATAGGTAAGCTTATATTAGGGCTTACCTATAGGTGCTATAAATATAACCTAAACATGCACAGTTTAGGAGATATTTACAGTGCATGCGGCCGATGACGTCATCAACGCAATCGCTCTGAAGGAAACGGCCATCCGTGCCGTTCCTTCTGAGTCCTGTGCCGTGAACGGCGGCTCCCACGCACATGCGCGGGAGTGATGTAATCGCGCCTCCGGCCAATCAGATGGCCGGAGGACGTGAACAAGGAAGCAGGACAGCCGGATATGTCGGCCGCCCTGTCGCTGAGCAGGCGGCACTGCGGGGGCTTCGTTTTAAGGCAAGTATTTCAGAATGAGCTAGTATGCGATGCATACTAGCTCATTATGCCTTTGCGTTTACTTCCTCTTTAAGCAGGGTTATAACCCATCAATTTTTGTTTTCCTTTAGCAATCTGTGTCCCATAGGAGAGATTTCCCTTCGATTCCTGTCCCAGAGCCAAAACAGGAAGTGAGAACTAGTGGATTCCCCCTCTATTCCTGCTCTGGAGACAACTGAAAATTTGGGATTTCCCATTAATTTCACTTTTGAGGAGAACGGTAAACAGGACAAAGAGAGGGTGACGCTCTCTAACAAAGTGTACAGACAGTAATAAAAACCTGACAGAAGTTCTAATCCTCTCCACTGCATCCAAAGCTATATAAGGGGGGAGGGGTTTACCTTTAGTGACACTATCAAGCTATATAAGGGGGGGAGGGGTTTACCTTTAGTGACACTATCAAGCTATATGAGGGGGGGAGGGGTTTACCTTTAGTGACACTATCAAGCTATATAAGGGGGAGGGGTTTACCTTTAGTGACACTATCAAGCTATATAAGGGGGGGAGGGGTTTACCTTTAGTGACACTATCAAGCTATATAAGGGGGGGGGAGGGGTTTACCTTTAGTGACACTATCAAGGTGCTAGTCAGGAAATGAATGGCAGTGTGTGGCTATCAGGAAGAGGTTAGTAATGCAGAGGAGACGGTGTAAAGTGAATTCAGCATGCTGAAAATTAGGGAGATCGGCAAAGCCGATATATCAAGGGCCGATCTGCACTTACCCTGATACATCGGAATCGGCCCTGGAGGTTACCGATATTGCAGAAAGTGCTTGTACCAGAGTGGGGTCTACAGCTAGAGGCATCACTCCGGTACCGGCATCCATAGCCGACGTTTGGCTGTCTTGTAATGACAACCAATGCGGCTGAGAAGCCACTCGGTTGTCATTACAAGGAGCGGGAGGGGACGTTGCCCCCCCTCCCTCCATGGCTCGCCGGGTCTCCCGTCCCACCAGGAGATCCGGGCATCCTACCCACACGGCTGCCCAAGAAAAGACCCGATCAAAGCCGCATTCGGCTCTGATCGAGTCTCCATGTAAAAAAAAAAAAAAAAAAAACGGAAGTGATGTCATGATATCACTTCTGGGTACTCGGCACCAAATTAAAAAAAAAAATGACAGCATTCAAAACAGCCAAACTTTTAAGTGCAGAGGAGGGGTTTGGGGTCTTTTAGACCCCAGATCCCTCCACAAGAGTACCTGTAAAAAAAGTTTTTTTTAAAGGTCCGAAAATATCGGCAGATACCGATATGCGATGACCAAAATATCGGCAATAAAAAAAACGATATGGGTCGATCACTACTGAAAATATAGACAGTAAGGAGGATACTCACAGCCATCCTTGGCCCACATTGTCATGTTGCAGGAAGACCCCTGCGATAGTGGAATTAGTCCGCACAAACTTCAGCATGTTCCCTATCACATTGAAGAGGAGATAGAAGGTAAAGAGCAGCAGAGGGAACTGAGCAGCGCTCTGATTGGACAGGAGGACATACAACACCTCCAGCGTCACAGAAGACATGAGGACCCCCGTCCCACACACAGGGACCACCACGGCCGGGTCCCAGCGGCTCATCTGCAAAACACAGTCACCATGATTAATAATCTCTCCTCTCATGTCCCCGCACAATGTAACAGAGCGCACACCAATTACCTTGACAACCCCCACTATGAAGATTGTATGACAGGAAGCACGATACAAGTCTGTCAGGAGGCAGCCTCACAAAGCAGGAAGTCATTGCTAGGAAATACAGACGCGGCCACGCCTACTCTCCCTCCATTGGACAATAACACCCCCTTTTTTTGTTTTGCCCATACACGGTATAGCCAACCAATCGCTTTTGTCAACCCTTTTAGCCCGCCCTGCATGTGCACGGTCAGTGCGCCTCTGCCAATCACAGAGAGAGCGGTAATTGGAAATGGGCGGTAAGAGCTGGGGTGTTTCCGTAATTTGTAACATGCCTAGCCATGGTAACCTGCTGGCGTTGCAGCAACCTCTATAGCTGCACATAGACACTGGGTGTGTGCACCAATATTGCCTCCCGTCGAAAAATGCTTCGGACGAACTGCGCATGCACAATACGTAACGTCTATCCAGCTGATATTAGCTGGCGTGACGATGACACTGGGAATGCGCAGTTTCTCTGAGGCGTTATCCGACAAGAGGCAAACAGCGGAGAGCGCAGGGAGTGTAGATCTACAAGTCTGATTCTGCCTCGCTCTCTGCGCATGTGCGACGGAAAAAAATATTTTTATTGGGCGGATTTTTCTTATTGTAAAATATACAATAAATTGGGACTGTGGTCATGAATACAGTAGATGTACAGACAGCTCTGAGGAGGACACATAGAAGTATATCTGGGCACCTGGTGTAAAGGGGCACTCTGATGGGGACACCTGATGTAAAGGGGCACTCTGATGGGGACACCTGATGTAAAGGGGCACTCTGATGGGAACACCTGATGTAAAGGGGCACTCTGATGGGGACACTGATGTAAATGGGCACTCTGATGGGGACACTGATGTAAATGGGCACTCTGATGGGGATAATGATATAAATGGGCACTCTGATGGGGACACTGATGTAAAGGGGCACTTTGATGGGGACACTGATGTAAAGGGGCACTCTGATGGAGACACTGATGTAAAGGGGCACTTTGATGGGGACACTGATGTAAGGGGGACTCTGATGTAAAGGGGCACTCTGATGTGGACAATGATTAAAGGGGCACTCTGATGGGGACACCCGATGTAAAGGGGCACTCTGATGGAGACACTGATGTAAAGGGGCACTCTGATGGGGACACTGATGTAAGGGGGACTCTGATGTAAAGGGGCACTCTGATGTGGACAATGATTAAAGGGGCACTCTGATGGGGATACTGATGTAAAGGGGCACTATGATGGGGACACTGATGTAAGGGGGACTCTGATGTCAAGGGGCACTCTGATGGGGACACTAATTAAAGGGGCACTCTGATGGGGACACTGATGTAAAGGGGCACTCTGATGGGGACAATGATGTAAATGGGCACTCTGATGAGGACACTGATGTAAATGGGCACTCTGATAGGGACACCTGATGTAAAGGGGCACTCTGATGGGGACACTGATGTAAGGGGGCACTCTGAATGGGACACTGATTAAAGGGGCACTCTGATGGGGACACTGATGTAAAGGGGCACTTTGATGGGGACACTGATGTAAAGGGGCACTCTGATGGGGACACTGATGTAAGGGGGACTCTGATGTAAAGGGGCACTCTGATGTGGACAATGATTAAAGGGACACTCTGATGGGGACACTGATGTAAAGGGGCACTCTGATGGGGACACTGATGTAAAGGGGCACTTTGATGGGGACACTGGTGTAAAGGGGCACTCTGATGGGGACTCTGATGTAAAGGGGCACTCTGATGGGGACACTGATGTAAGGGGGACTCTGATGTAAAGGGGCACTCTGATGTGGACAATGATTAAAGGGGCACTCTGATGGGAACACTGATGTAAAGGGGCACTCTGATGGGGACACTGATGTAAGGGGCACTCTGATGGGGACACTAATTAAAGGGGCACTCTGATAGGGACACTGATGTAAAGGATCACTCTGATGGGAACACCTGATGTAAAGGGGCACTCTGATGGGGACACTGATGTAAACACCCTGTGTGATATTTAACAAGTAAAAAGGCGACAGTCAGAAATTTGCTAAGTGTTTATTAAAAAATCGTATTTTTGCGATCTAGACCATGAATCTGTACCAGCAGACTAATGACATTTAATTTGAATGAAATTTAATTATTTTGTCCTTTATGTCTACAAGCATGATGGGGGTTGGACCTGGGGGCTCAGGCAGCTGTACATCCTGTCAGGAACTCGCTGAGAGTTGTAGTCCAGGTAAATATGGAGATTCTTGTCGGTTTAATTAAACTTGCAATTTAAATGTTTTTTTGTTTATATGCATTGATTAGCAGTCTTACGCATACATTTCTTTTGCAGGATCCACTGTGGGGATTATGAGGAATCTTGGTGATCATCTCAGGCCTAAGAAGGAATCTGCTTTAGCCCCTGGAACCTGGCTACAATATCGTAAAGATAAGGATCCAACTCCCTATCACTGTCCCTCTATCACACTCTCTCTCATGCTGTCACTTATTCTCTCCCACTGTGTGTCTCTCTCTCAATTTCTGGGTGACAGAGTGTTAGAGAGAGTGACAGAGATAGAGTCAGTTAGAGATAGAGACAGTGGAGTCACACTCTGTCTATCCCTGTGACAGTAAGTGCATAACACTGTGGCTCCATTTCACTCACACTCTGTATCACAGAGAGTGTGTTAGTGAAATGACACTGTGCATGACGCAGAGTGCGTCTGTTTCCCTTCCTCATAATCTCTGTGTAACTCACGCTCCATCATAGGTGTCCCCAGGTGTCCCCATCAGAGTGCCCCTTTACATCAGGTGTCCCCATCAAAGTGCTCTTTTACATCAGTGTCCCCATCAGAGTGCTCCTTTACACCAGAGTGCCCATCAGAGTGCTCCTTTACATCAGAGTCCCCATCAGTGCCCCTTTACATCAGATGTCCCAATCAGAGTGTTCTTTTACATCAGGTGTCCCCATCAGAGTGCCCCTTTACATCAGTGTCCCCATCAGAGTGCCCCTTAACATCCGGTGTTTAGATATACTTCTATTTGTTCTCCTCAGAGCTGTCTGTACATGTACTGTACTCAAGACCATATTCCCGCAATTTCCAATAAGAATATCAAAAAAGAATATTACGCCTAATAAGAATAGTTTTCCGTTGAGCGCATGCGCAGAGAGCAGAATCTAACATTTACATTCCACACCCTCCACACTCTCTCGTTGGATAATGCCTCCGACAAACCGCATGCGCAAAGTCATCGTCACACCAGCTGATCGGGATGTCAGCTGGAGTGACGGTACGTACCGCGCATGCGGTTTGTTGGATGCATTTTTCAACGGGAGGCATTATTCGATAGAACACTGGCGCTGGTGTGTTAGGTGGAATGTAGGACTTAGAATTGGTCATTTGGCAAGTTTATGGAAACATTTCACATGTCCTGTATTAGAAAGCAGCTGTGAAGAATGTCTATATGTGGCACAAGAAAAAATTCCCAGTAAAGTTTATAAGGCTCTGTTCCCACATACTGCTGTGACAATGGTTTTACCACTCTGGAAAAAATACAGGTCACTCTTAAAGATGGGCTCGGGCGTGTTCGAGTTCCCAGGTGCCTGAACCTGTCAGGAAGCCGACACTGCACTCCGCTAACCACAGGCAGTGAGACATTCCCCAATCTGCGCAGCTGCGGATCAGTAAATGTCTTACTGCCTGTGATTAGCAGTGTGCAGTGTCAGCTTCCTGGCGGGATTGGGCACGTGGGAACTCGAACACGCCCGAGCCCATCTCTAGTCACTGCAAGGACAAAATGTCTCCAATGTGTCCTGTTCCCACCACAATGTTTGTGTCATGTGTGGTGCATTAAAGCTGAACTTTTTCCAAAAGGGGAAGTTCCACTCTTTTTTCTGCTCCCCCTCCTCTGTCACATTTGGATGATATTTTTATGGGAGGGGGTACCTATTAATGACAGAAACCCACTCCCATTTCTATTCAGATTGCCTATGTGATCCGAGCAGTTGTTCTCCAATCCCCTGTCTCTGCCCGCAGCCTTCTGAGACACATCACAGATCCCAGAACTCTGCCAGACCATTCACAAAGCGCAGTGCGGGTCACACATGCGCAGTGTGCAGCAGGCTGTAAAGCCACAAGGAGTCACAGCTGGCTGCCCACAGTTAACATGTCGGCACCAGGGACCCGAAAAGACTGGTGAAGAAACCAGCTCAGGTGAGGACAGCACTGGATCCCTGGAGAGGTGAGTGTCTCTTTATTAGGCCCACGTTCACATTGGGCCCATTTGACATGTCAAATTGCATGCCAAATTGGAGCCTATTGCCGGCAATGGCACTGTCTAAATTGGTGCGACGCCAAACCGATTCCCAAAAGTAGTTTCTGCACTACTTTTGGTGACCTCAGGGACAATTTCAATAGACATCTGTGCAGGAACCTGCACAGATGTCTGTCAAATTGCCCCAGAGGTCGGACTGAAATGCCGGTTTTAAATTGTGTGAGTTCAGCTAAACTCGCACGGTTTTAAACCCGCCCTCAGTGTGAATCTGGGATAAAAGTGTTTTTTTATTTTCACACACCTGACTGAAGCTCCTCTTTATAATGCTCCATGTATGAATTTTGAGGCAGCGCAATGCACATAAATGCACATCAACGTAATGCAAGTCTTTTGAGTGTGCAGTGGGAAGCTTGTGGCCTAGGTGCAGCGGGCAGTGAACACACCTCCAAGTTTGGCAAAAGGTTTAGCAAGTACAAACAGGCCCAACAGGGAAACATACCTGTCCGGAGTCACTTACAACTCTGACAGTGGTGGAACAGCCATTAGAAAATAAGTTTGGGCTTGGAGCGGCACTATAAGGTCTTTGAGGTCACAGCAGTTTGAAGAATGGAAGATGCCAACAGCATCTGCCACAAGGAGTGAAATGCAGCCTGGCTGCACCAACCACTCACAAAAAGCACGCCAAGCCCGGGAGCCAGAGTAAAAAGATGTCTGCCAAAGTTACATGGGGCACCAACATCCAATCGGATAGCGCCCCCCCTGGGACTGAAGAAGTCATAGAGGAACCAAGTCCCTCTCAACTTCCTTCCCATCTACATTGCTGCTACGGGTGAGCGCCACCTGCAGTGGAGGATACAGACTGCACTTGCCTACAAGCTGACTAGTTAGGTTGGCAGAGTTTATAGAAAGCCCCCTCCTCTTCCTCATTATAATCAAAATGATTAGGGCTGTTATGCTAGACAACCCATTTGCCAATGCCTCTCCAAAACAAAAATGTATTTGTCTGTCCCCCTCATTTCTCCCTCATTCCTTCTCTCAACCCAAAAACAGGAAAAGGATGTGATGTCAGGAAATATCCTGCAAAGTACACAGCATTTTAATGCGCATAAAAACGTACATCAATGGAAGGCAATACACATTCACCTTTTGAGCATTTTTTTGCATTTTAATGCATGTTTATGTGTGAACATGCTTAACCATTTGTCCTCCAGAAGATTTACACCCCTTCAGACCAGGCCATTTTTTGCCTTTTGGTATTACGTTGCTTTAACTGACAATTGCGCAGTCATGTTACGGTGTACATAAATTAAATGCATATCCTTATTTTCCCACAAATAGAGCTTTCTTTGGTGATATTTGATTACCACTGGGTTTTTTTAATTATTTTTTGCGCTATAAACAAAAAAAGACCAACAACTTTGAAAAAAAAAACAATATTTTGCACTTTCTGCTATAAAACATATGCAATAAAAAAATGTAAAAATCTAATTTCTTCATAAATTTAAATGAATATGTATTCTGCTACATGTCTTTGGTACAAAAAAAAAATAAAAACAAATAATAAAAGTATATTGATTGGTTTGCGCAAAAGTTATAGCATCTACAAACAATGGTATATATACTGGAATTTTTATTTATTTATTTATTTTAATACTAGTAATGGCGGCGATCAGCGACTTATAATGGGACTGCAATATTGCAGTGGACAATCTGACACTAACTGACACTTTTGACACTTTATAGGAAACAGTGACACTAATACAGTGATCAGTGCTAAAAATATGCACTGTCATTGTACTAATGTCACTGGCTGGGAAGGGGTTAAACATCTAGGGCAATCAAAGGATTAAAAGTGTGCCTAACAAGGGATTCAGCCGGTTCGCACCGGTTCCACAGAACCGGTTACTAAATTTCTGCAAGTTCGCAGAACCAGCTGTTCCCTCTAAGCTGCGCGCCTCTAAGCTACATATTCGGACTGCGCACCAGCAGATGTGGCAGCCGGGGAGCAGAGCAGTGCTCCCCGAGCCCGCCCATTCTGTGACAATAGCGAATGAAAATTCGCTATTGTCACACGGATCCTCCTCCTGGCCAATCAGGGAGCGGGTCCTCCTGCTTCCCGATTGGCCGAAAGGCAAACCCTGTGCCATTGGCCGAGGAGGCGGGAGGACTGAGGAGACGCGGGGAACCGGGGACTGAAGAGAAGCTGCCGTGACCGTCCGTGAGGTAAGTGCACGGGTCTCGCGGGGGGAACGCTAGCACTCTGCAATGATTGGGGGCAATGCTGTGGCACTCTGCAATGATTGGGGGCAATGCTGTGGCACTCTGCAATGATTGGGGGCAATGCTGTGGCACTCTGCAATAATTGGGGGCAATGCTGTGGCACTCTGCAATTATTGATTGGGAGCAATGCTGTGGCACTCTGCAAAGATTGGTTGGGGGCAATGCTGTGGGCACTCTGCAATGATTGGGGGCAATGCTGTGGGCACTCTGCAATGATTGGGGGCAATGCTGTGGCACTTTGCAATGATTGGGGGCAATGCTGTGGCACTCTGCAATGAGTGGGGGCAATGCTGTGGCAATCTGCAATCATTGGGGGCAATGCTGTGGCACTCTGCAATGATTGGGGGCAATGCTGTGGTCACTGTGCATTGAAAGGGGGTTCACTAGTCTCTCTGCATTGAAAGGGGGCACGCTGGTCACTGTGCATTGAAAGGGGGCACGCTGGTCACTGTGCATTGAAAGGGGGGCACGCTGGTCTCTCTGCATTGAAAGGGGGGCACGCTGGTCACTGTGCATTGAAAGGGGGGCACGCAGCGCTGGTCACTGTGCATTTAAAGGGGGGCATGCTGGTCACTGTGCATTGAAAGGGGGCACGCTGGTCTCTCTGCATTGAAAGGGGGGCACGCTGTCACTGTTCATTGAAAGGGGGGCATGCAGCGCTGGTCACTGTGCATTGAAAGGGAGGCATGCTGGTCACTGTGTATTGAAAGGGGGGCACGCTGGTCACTGTGCATTGAAAGGGGGCACGCTGGTCTCTCTGCATTGAAAGGGGACACGCTGGTCACTGTGCATTGAAAGGGGGGCACGCTGGTCACTGTGCATTGAAAGGGGGCACGCTGGTCACTGTGCATTGAAAGGGGGCACGCTGGTCACTGTGCATTGAAAGGGGGCACGCTGGTCACTGTGCATTGAAAGGGGGCACGCTGATCATTCTGCTGGGAAAGTCGGAACTGGTTACTAAAATTTTTGAATCCCACCACTGTGCCTAACCAGTGTTTTTGTGTTTACTATGTGCTGTTTTTCCTAGGGATGTGCTGGATTTTTTCCCCTGCTTTGCAGGGAATCAAAATCCAGTATATGCCCGCTCACAGAACAAAGCTCTGCCTTGTTTACACAGATCGTCCAATGGGGACACTAGTTTTGTTGAACCTGGTAGCAACAAGGTATTCCATAGCTCCCAACTGTCCTTAATTTGGATGGACTGTCCCCCATTTCGAACGAAGTCCCTCTGTGCCTCTTTCCTTTTCATTGAGTGGTAAAAAAAAGTACTTGTGGGTTTAACCAAACATTTTTTTTTGTTTAATTCTAATTTAAGGGATGCATGGTAAGTGGTGTGTCCTATGCCTACATACTTTTGCTAATAGGTGTTTCTTGTTCCCATCTCAGAAAGTTGGAAGGTATGATATTCTCTCACTGTGGAGGGATTTCCTGTCACTTCCTGTTTTGGGTATGGGACAAAAAAGTCAAGTGAAATCTCCACATTGGGACACAGATGGCTAAATAAATAAAACTGAAGAGGCAATAACCCTCTCTTACTCTATCCCCACCTCCATTTTACATCTAGGCAAGAATGGAAGTGGAGGGTGGGGCATAAATTGTCCCCACCCCCCTACATATGGGACAAGTGGCAGACTTTATAAACGTTGAACCTAAACTGTCAGTTTTTGTACTTACCTGTGAGTAGTGTTGTGAAAGTCACATGCTGTGTTCAACAGTCCTGAAACGAGCTGACCCGTATAAAAAAAGAAAAATGCGTCAGTGATGCAGTCGACAGGCATTTAAAGAGAAAAGCACGTCTACAGCTGCTGGTGTTGGAATCCTTATTACTTCGGATGATGGAGCGGGCAGGATTGGCTGACGGGGAGGAGTGGATGCGACATTGCCTGTCACTGCCCCTGGTCTCATCAGTACCGGCCCCTGCTATTCCTAATGTTTCTGATATGTCCCGGCTCCCTGCATTCTTCCCTGGTACTACAAGAACTGATCCTCCAATACTTCCAGGATTTTCACCTCATGAGGCCACTTCCTCTCAATGGTATCCACCTACCTTCGGTGTGTCATCGGACACTCCCCGCGATGATGGGCTAGGTAATCACGTCATTCCTCCTGCATCAGTAGCCGGGAAATGTGAAGAACAACCTATGACACTGAAAGAGCTTCCAAGTGGCCGTGCAGGTTCGAATCCCCGTCCTGGACAAGAGATGGGGGGCATAGAGGACGATCAACCTACAGAGGGAAAGGTAAAAGAATGGTTGATCAACAAATAAATAATATATTCTGATGACAATTTAATTTGTTTAACTAATAGTACAGATAAAAACTGGCTGCCTGAAAAACAGACCCCTGAACTGCCTGACAACAAAGTGGTTGCTGTGGTTACCAACACCGCTCACACTTCTACAACGTCTGATGCTAATACAGCAGAACTGGTTCCACAAGGCAAGCGGACCCTTTGGTGTCTGCTACACAAGTGACAGGAGGTGAGTCATTTGATGCCTCTTTATTAAAAGAATTGGCTGTTTCTATTTCTTCTTTAATGTCAAAATGATTGCCTTCTGCTTCAAATATGACACTACCTACTAACACTCTGGACTTGTTCCAGAAACTTGTATGAAGGAAGTCCTTTCCTGTGAGCTTTTGCCGTTGGGGTTTCACCTCAGTGCTGTGATTAAAGAAAAAATATGGAGAGGAGAATATATAGATATCTTATCGTTACTTCCTTCTACAAAAGAGAATAGGATAGATAAGAAAGAAGGGGAAAAATTTGATGATGATAGATGCGTAGTTTCAACAACTGATTGCAAGCTTTCTGTTTTTTTTCTAGTATCATGCATGAACGACGCCTGGAACTATGTAGTGGACTCTTCCAGCACGTTTCTGGAAGCTTACAAGAATTTTCCGGAATTTTCCTGATTTTTTTTTTATGACGAATCATTTAGTCAAAAACTTTCAGTGCACCATTCCTTAAAATTGGACATGTAAGACATTGGCTTGTGGTTAAATCTGCTATTGCCACAAAAGCAATTTTCTAAACCACCCATACCTACGGTTGGACAATACCGCAGAGGTTTATGTTTTAACCTCAATGAAGGTCAGTGTAAGTGGCCAAACAACTGCAAGTACAAGCACAAATGTGCTCATTGTACCGGTGCACACCCTGCTGTATGTTGTTTTAAAAAATTGGCTCCGAATACTGTGCCTTCATCTAAGGACTTTTTTCTCAAAAGCGGTAACACAGATGAACTTGGAAAACGAGTTACTGTGGCTCCAACTTTATCCAGATCACAAGAAGGCAGCCATGCTAATTGAATGTTTTAGATATGATTTCCAATTGCCTTCCTTTTTGGGTATAGGTTGTGTGGGTTTTTGAAAATTTATCATCAGTTAAGGTTCACAAAAATATAGTTGGAGTTAAGATTTTGTAAGAGCTTAAAGAAGGAAGAATTGCCGGCCCCTTTTTTATTCCTCCTTTTCCGAATTTCCAGGTTTCTCCAATTGGGGTCTTTCCAAAGAAAGAACCTAACACATTTAGACTGATTCGCCATTTGTCTTATCTTGACGGTTTTACCTTGAATGATAAAATTGATCCTTATATGTGTTCAGTTTCTTACTCATCCTTTGATGATGCATTGCTTAAAATTCGAGAAGTTGACAAATTTGCTCTGTTAGATAAAGCAGATTTAAAACCGCTTTTTGTTTATTACCTATACATCCCTCAGCCTTCAATTCTTTAGTTTTTGTTTTTCAAGGTGAATATTTCTTCGACAAGTGTCACCCAATGAGTTGTTCTATTTCTTGTCATTATTTTTAACTATTTTCGACTTTTCTGGAATGGGTGGTCTGTTAGCGATTGGGTTCTTTCAGTTGTTTGCGCTATTTGAATAATTCCCTATTTATAGGAAAAGCAACTCTTCGGATTGTTTATACCTGTTCACTGAATTTAAAATAATTTGTCATTTGTTCGTGGCTCCTTTAGCGCCTGAAAAAATCAGTATATCGGACATTTTGTTTAGAATTTTTGGGTGTACATATTGACACTGTAGCTATGGAATTTTGTCTTCCGATGGAAAAAAAATTGTTAAAATCATACTGTTATTAGATTTGATTTGATCAAAACGGAAGGTTCAATTGCGGACGATTCAGACCTTTTTAGGATTATTGGCTTTTGCCTATGGGTCAAGTTTTCTCTAAAGGCCTATACTGGGCTATATCTGGAATTTATTCCCCTTTTCATTTTATTAGGCTAACTTCTGACATTCGTGAAGACCTAAAAGTTTGGCATAGGTTATTGTCCTCTTATATTTGTTGCTTTTTATGGCAAGCCCCCTTTTGTGTTTCTTCTGCTTTAAATCTGTTTACTGATGCTTCAGGATCTTGTGGATAAGGGGCATTCTGGCAAGGACATTGGTCTGCAAGTGAATGGCATCCATCTTGCATAAGAAAAGGTTTTACGGCTCATATTGTCCTTCTAGAGTTATTTCCTGCTCTTGTGGCCCTGGAATTGTGGGGTTCACAATTTCGTTTCGAGAATTCTCTTGCATTCAAATAATAAAGCTGTTGTTTTTGTTATAAATAGTTTGGTTTCCAAATCTCTGCAAGTTATTGCTATTCCTCCTCATCTAGTTTTTTAATGTTTGGATCTTAATATCTGGCTTAAGGCTAAATTTGTTCTAGGTGTTTCCAATCTCATTGCAGACTCCTTATCTCTTCGACAGATGGAAAAACTTCGGATGTTGGTTCTTGATGCAGATCCTTTGGCCTTTTGTGTCCTCCACATTTGTGGCCTTTTGTGAACCAATGACTATATTGAAGATTGAGGGGGGGGGGGGGGGCGAGAAGCAGAGATTGCCAGCATGTTCTGCTCACGGGAATCCTCGCTCAGTTCAATGTGTGAGAGCACATATTGAGCCCGTTGAGGATACCACCACTGAGTGAAGCCCAGTGCTGAAATTGTTACGGAACCCTGGGACTCCAGCCCAGATCCGCGGGTCCCCAGCACTTACTTGAAATCTTCTGTCCCGGGAATCTGGGATGGTTGAGAACAGTTGAGAAGTATGCATTCGATTTGCAGGATATCCTTTTCAGTACACCAGCCATCAGAGAATAAACCTAACCTAATTAGATGACAGGGAAGTGGTACAGACAGCCTGCCCTACCCCTCTGAGCCACTTGCTGACCCGAGCATCAGCCTAGCAGCGTATGCAGTTTTACATTTACGCAGAACTTACCTGTACAGTGCCTTGCAAAAGTATTCGGCCCCCTTGAACTTTGCGACCTTTTGCCACATTTCAGGCTTCAAACATAAACATATAAAACTGTAATTTTTTGTGAAGAATCAACAACAAGTGGGACACAATCATGAAGTGGAACAAAATTTATTGGATATTTCAAGCTTTGTTAACAAATAAAAAACTGAAAAATTGGGCGTGCAAAATAATTCAGCCCCTTTACCTTCAGTGCAGCAAACTCTCTCCAGAAGTTCAGTGAGGATCTCTGAATGATCCAATGTTGAACTAAATGACTAATGATGATAAATAGAATCCACCTGTGTGTAATCAAGTCTCCGTATAAATGCACCTGCACTGTGATAGTCTCAGAGGTCCGTTTAAAGCGCAGAGACCATCATGAAGAACAAGGAACACACCAGGCAGGTCCGAGATACTGTTGTGGAGAAGTTTAAAGCCGGATTTGAATACAAAAAGATTTCCCAAGCTTTAAACATCCCAAGGAGCACTGTGCAAGCGCAGAGAGCATCATGAAGAACAAGGAACACACCAGGCAGGTCCGAGATACTGTTGTGGAGAAGTTTAAAGCTGGATTTGAATACAAAAAGATTTCCCAAGCTTTAAACATCCCAAGGAGCAATGTGCAAGCAATAATATTGAAATGGAAGGAGTATCAGACCACTGCAAATCTACGAAGACCTGGCCTTCCCGCTAAACTTTCAGCTCATACAAGGAGAAGACTGATCAGAGATGCAGCCAAGAGGCCCATGATCACTCTGGATGAACTGCAGAGATCTACAGCTGAGGTGGGAGACTCTGTTCATAGGACAACAATCAGTCGTATACTGCACAAATCTGGCCTTTATGGAAGAGTGGCAAGAAGAAAGCCATTTCTTAAAAATATCCATAAAAAGTGTCATTTAAAGTTTGCCACAAGCCACCTGGGAGACACACCAAACATGTGGAAGAAGGTGCTCTGGTCAGATGAAACCAAAATCAAACTTTTTGGCAACAATGCAAAACGTTATGTTTGGCGTAAAAGCAACACAGCTCATCACCCTGAACACACCATCCCCACTGTCAAACATGGTGGTGGCAGCATCATGGTTTGGGCCTGCTTTTCTTCAGCAGGGACAGGGAAGATGGTTAAAATTGATGGGAAGATGGATGGAGCCAAATACAGGACCATTCTGGAAGAAAACCTGATGGAGTCTGCAAAAGACCTGAGTCTTCCAACAAGACAATGATCCAAAACATAAAGCAAAATCTACAATGGAATGGTTCACAAATAAACATATCCAGGTGTTAGAATGGCCAAGTCAAAGTCCAGACCTGAATCCAATCGAGAATCTGTGGAAAGAACTGAAAACTGCTGTTCACAAACACTCTCCATCCAACCTCACTGAGCTCGAGCTGTTTTGCAAGGAGGAATGGGCAAAAATTTCAGTCTCTCGATGTGCAAAACTGATAGAGATATACCCCAAGCGACTTACAGCTGTAATCGCAGCAAAAGGTGGCGCTACAAAGTATTAACTTAAGGGGGCTGAATAATTTTGCACGCCCAATTTTCCTGTTTTTTATTTGTTAACAAAGTTTGAAATATCCAATAAATTTCGTTCCACTTTATCATTGTGTCCCACTTGTTGTTAATTCTTCACAAAAAATTACAGTTTTATATCTTTATGTTTGAAGCCTGAAATGTGGCAAAAGGTCGCAAAGTTTAAGGGGGCTGAATACTTTCGCAAAGGCACTGTATCTGAGCACCACAAACTGAAAATTCTATTTATTAATTTGTAATATCTAAAGCAAACTCAACCAACCGTCCATGTCTCCATGCTTTATTTTATTGAGCAATCACCTTGAAAAACACCCTCCTAGTGTTTGTAGCTGCAGTCACCCTGAGTAAAGGCAGATAATTCATGTAGCATTTACTTCCCAGAATCCATCTGCCCTTAGCTCAGGCATTAGGGTTGGCACCTCATCCCTTTAAACCCAAGCACATATTAATTACAGAGGTTCTATGCCTTAATAAGGTGGTAATTAAACTCACTTAGTGCCTAATCTGCGTTAAATTAGCCACAGAACCAGTGTAATTTAAAGAGGAGTTCCAGCCTGAAAAAAAAAAAAAAAACTAAAAGTCAGCAGCTAAAAATACTGTAGCTGCTGACTTTTAATATAAGGACACTTATATGTCCAGGGATCCCGTGATGTCGACACCCCCAAGCCGAATCGTCCACCGTCTCCGGGTGCAGGCGCTAACATCTTCACGGCGCATGCGTGAGTCGTGTCACACTTTATGAATGGTCCCGTTGTCTTCCGGGACATGTGTGTCTCCCAGAAGGCAGCGGGGGGGGGGGGGGGAGTAGAAGGGGCTGGAAATTTCGTAGATCGTCGCACAATGATTGCAACATTGTTACCCGGAAGTGGAAGTGAGTATCTGGTTTGACAGATATCCGCTCCCCCCCAAAAGATGCCAAATGTGGCAGCGCAGGGGGGAGGAAGCAGGCTAGCGGAGCTTCCTGTTTTGGGTGGACCTCCACTTTAATATGTGTTCAGGTTTAACCACTTGCCGACCACCCGCCGCCTTTTTACTGCGGCAGGGTGGCTCAGCTGCATCCAGTCACGTAGTACTACATGACTGGAGTGCATGTGGTTTTGGCGGCGCGCGCGCTGCTGGAGTTGCGCTCCCGCTGTGTTTAGACACAGCGGGAGGCGGACCGCTGGAGGAGCTGCGGCGATTGCCACTGCCCTCCCGCGATCGTCCGAAAAACCAAGAGAAGACCCGCCTGCTTATGTAAACAAAGCAGGTGGATCTTCTGTCAGACAGGCAGCGACAAATTAGCTGAAACTGCGATCTGTCTGTGCCTGTCACAGAACCCCCCCCCCCAACACATTCAGTAAGCATACAGGCGCATACATTTAACCCCTTTGATCACCCCCAGTATTAACCCCTTCCCTGCCAGTGTTATTTATACAGTAACAGTGCATATTATTTAGCACTTATTGCTGTAGTAAGATCACTGGTCCCCAAAAAGTGTCACAAATGTCAGTTAGGGGTCTGATCTGTCCGCCGCAATGTCACAGTCCCGCTAAAAATCGCAGATCGCCGCCATTACTAATAAAAAATAGATAAATAAAAAGTCCAAAAATCTATGCAGTAGTTTGTAAACACTAAAACTTTTGCGCAAGCCAATTAAAATACGCTTTTTGGAATTTTTTTTACCAAAAATATGTAACAGAATACAAATTGGCCTAAACTGATAAAAAAAAAACATTTTTTAAAAATTTTTTATTGGGAATGTTTTATAGCAGAAAGTAAAAAATATGGCGTTTTTTTCAAAATTGTCGCTCTTTTTTTTGTTTATAGTGCAAAATCTAAAAACAGCAGAGGTGATCAAATACCACCAAAAGAAAGCTCTATTTGTGGGAAAAAAAGGACATGAATTGTATTTGGGTACAGCATCACACGACCGTGTAAAGTAACGCAGTGCTGAATCGCAAAAACGGCCTGGTGATTAAGGGGGTAAAACCTTCCGGGGCTGAAGTGGTTAAAGGGATGGGGTGGCAACCCTACCAGGCATGCAAGCAGGAGTGTGTGCTTAGCTGATAAAGCCCCTCCTCTGCTCAGATGAAAGGAAATAAAATGCTCATGAAGACTCAACGACATGGCAAATGAGGTTTAATGTGGAGAAGTGTAAGGTTTTGCACTTGGGGACCAAAAACATAAAAACACAATACACGTTAGGAGGGGAACCCTTGGGGGAATCAAAAATGGAGAAAGATCTGGGAGTCTTAGTTGATGATAGATTAGGCAACAGCATGCAATGCCAAGCGGCAGCTTCCAAAGCCAACAGAATATTAGCATGCATAAAGAAAGGGATGTATTCCAGAGATAAGACTATAATCCTTCCACTTTATAAAACTCTGGTCCGACCGCATCTGGAGTATTCTGTCCAGTTCTGGTCGCCAGTCCTCAGGAGGGATGTGTTGGAGCTGGAGAAAGTCCAGAGAAGGGCAACTAAACTGATTAGGGGGTTGGAGGACCTTACCTATGAAGAGCGGCTGCAATCGCTCAATTTATTTTCCCTGGAGAAAAGACGTCTGAGAGGGGACATGATAGCAATTTATAAATATCTTAATGGGGATCTCAGCTTAGAAGAAAAGCTGTTCATTCGAAGGAATTGCATGAGGACTCGAGGACATACAATGCGATTAGAGGAGAAGCGTTTTAACCTCAGGCAACGTGGGGGGTTCTTTACTGTTAGGGCTACAAGATTGTGGAATTGTCTACCACAAGAGGTGGTTTCTGCGGGTAGTATGGTGACTTTCAAAAGACTCTTAGACTTACATCTCAAGGATCAGGAGATTGAGGGCTATGTTAGATGATTACAGTCACGCACACCTACACAGGTTGAACTGGATGGACTATTGTCTTTATTCAACCTCACCTACTATGTAACTATGTAACTATGTAACTCCTGGCATGTGGGACATCATTTTGGACTATGTCAAGAGTGTGTGCTGTTCTTGCCCCATCACAGCTGCTGATCTCATACCAGCATCCTGGTTTTGACTATGATGCATTCTCCCTGTCTGTTTGTCCACCTGCTAGGTGATTGATGTGGCCAGTCTCTGGGTGGAGACCAAACCTGATTTAAGTCAGCCAAGCCTGTAGTCTCATGCTTGTGATAGCATGTGTAATACATGCTTAAATTCTTTGGGGTTTATTTACCAAAGGCAAATCCACTGTGCACTTACAAGTCAACTGCAAGTGCACTTGGAAGTGCAGTCACTGTAGATCTGAGGGGGACATGCAAGCAAAATAAAAAACAGCAAATTTGCTTGCACATGATTGGATGATAGAAATCAGCAACGCTTCCCCTCATTTCAAATCTTCCGCTCAGATCTACATAGACTGCACTTCCAAGTGCACTTGCAGCGTACTTGTAGTGCACAGTGGATTTTCCTTTAGCAAATCAACCCCTTTGTCTGTCCGTCCTGCTCTGCTGTTTGGATTTCCCTGTTTATGACCTCAGATCAGATATTGACTATTCTCTGAACTCTGCATGCCTTTTGACTATGTATTGGACCCTGACTACTCTGAACCTTGCCTGCCTTGTACCTGGTTTGTCATTGAACTACTCTACCTGTCTGCCAATTGCAAGTACCTGTTTGTTTTGCTCAGTTTGCGCCTGCCCAGGCATGGTGGCCAGGCACTTATAACATTGTGGATAAGACCCGAGGGCAACCGAGTAGTGGTAGGCCTGCTTGCCTTATGGGATAGGTGAAGAACACAGAAGCCAGCTTTAGTGTCTGAGCACCCGTGTTAGGGGTGAGCATGACAGCCTGGGTCAGAAACCAGGAAACACCTGAAGAAATGTAAAAAAAAGGTTTAAACAAGTAAATATAATATAGCTTTCTATTTATTTACTAATGTTAGCAAGAAAAAGGATTAAAAATAGTTCAAGTTGATTGAGAGAGTTTAGTTTAAGAAGCGTGAAGTAGTGGGGAATGGGGCAAATGCTGAGCGTTGTTAATCTAATGACAATTTACGTCGGCAGTCAGCCCCTCACAGGCAAAGCGACGTAGCTCCCGCTCGCTCACGAACCCCCCGCACTCACGATCGTCCGTTAGAGCGGGAGAAAGGCAGGCGGCTAATGAAAACACAGCCGCCTGTCATTCTCCCCTGTGTAAGAATGGAGATCACACAGTTCTACTATGTAGGACCATTGATCTCTGTTCTTACACCAGTAGCCACATCCAATCACAGTAAGAATCACGCCCCTGGGGACATACTTAACCCCTCCCTCTCAAATAAAGTTAACTCTTTCCCTGCCAGTGTAATTTTTACAGTAACAGTGTATATGTATAGCACTGATTACTGTAGTAATGTCACTGGTAACCCCAAAAGTGTCAAAAATGTCAGTCAAGGGTCCGATCTGTCCGCCGCAATGTCGCAGTCCCGCAAAAAAATCGCAGATCGCCGCTGTTACTCGTTAAAAAAAAACAATAAAAATGACAAAAATCTTTCCCTTAATTAGTAAACGCAATAACTTTTGCGCAAACCAATCAAAATACGCTTTTTTTTACCAAACATAGGTAGCATGAAAACAAATTTGCCTAAAATGTTAAAAAATTTTGATTTTTTAATTTTTTTGGGGGAATTTCATATAAAAAAATTTGAAAAATATTGTTATTTTTGCAAAATTGACGCTCTTTATTTGTTTATAGCGCATGATAAAAAAATCACACAGGTGATCAAATACCACCAAAAGAAAGCCCTGTTTGTGGGAAAAAAAGGAAGTAAAATTTGTTTAGGTACAGTGTCGCATGACCGCGCAATTGTCCGTTAAAGTCACGCAATGCCGAATCGCAAAATAGACCCTGGTCAGGAAGGGGGTAAAATCTTCCGGGGCTTAAGTGGTTAAACTATCATATTATCAGTAGGGACAAGAGGCAGGGATATCCTCTGCAAGAATTAACCCTGAATTCTAGACAAGATTTTCACTTTTGAGACATTTGTAGTGACAGTTTCTTGTCACTGGATATCAATACAGTGCTGAAGGGACTTGTTACTAGTATTGCTTGTGATCTCTCTGCATCTAATCTTTCCCCTATTACTACTATAGGCTTTGTTCCACAATGTGTTTCTGTGTGGAGGTGGCCATTATGATTGATGCAGGGCTTTGCTCCCTTATGGTAGAGCTTGCAGCAAAGTAAACAGTGAGCAGCACAGTAGTGACATCACCAAATGTTACTACAAATCTCAGACTAGCAGTCTGAGGCAGCAGTGACTTTAATCTCATAATTATAGCCTTGAAGATGTCAGAATTGGAGTTCATAGGCACCCTCACATATCAGTAGTGCTATTTTTCAGTAGGAATTAATTAACAAGGTAACTTTAGTAGGGTACTGCTTGAGAACATTACCATTTATAAATGTTTCCTTTAATAAAGCAACATTTTTACTTTTTTGAGTTCACATCCTTTAAGAAACGTTTCCTTATTTCTTTGATTCATGATACTTCTATGCATCTGCTTATTAAGAAGCAACACAGTGTATATAGGTATAAAATGATTAAAGATATTTGTAAGTAAGCATCTCCCTAGTACTGTTATTCTGCTTGAAAATTGAACAGCACAAGTGTGTTTTCAAGCGATTTATTGGACTTCTGCCCTCTTTTTCTGCAAAAATGTACTTTAGCAAATTGCATTATAAATATGTACTGTTACTTTTTAATATCTTGCTACTCAGCATAGTTTTCATTATGCGTTGTAAAACACCAACTGTGATACCTTATTTTCATCGCTAGGTGGCACCACACAGTTGACCTTGCTCCATTTTATTAACCGTTTAACTCCTTAAAATGCCTCTTTCACTTTCACAGTTCATTTTGCCCCAATTCACACCGGTGCGACTTGTCATGCAATTGGACAGTTTAAAGTCGCATGACAAGTTGCACCCTATTTGTGCCCAAGGAACCATTCAAATCGGTGCAACTTCGACTTGCTCCGATTTTGAAAAATGTTCTTGCACTATTTTTGGTGTCTTTCATATGTGACTTGCATAGACATCTTTAAAGGAAGTCGCACAAATGTGGGCAAGCTGCACATGAATTTGTACTGACCGATGGCTTTGAAATCACTTTGAAGTAGCTCGATTTCAGAGCCTCATTCAGTGTGAACCAGGTCTGATCAAACAAATTCAAGAGATCAACCAGGATATCCCTGATGTAGAGGACTTCCAAATTGCACTGGCATTCTGTTTTAAAAAACAGGAGCAACAAGCAGTGCCAGAGCAGGCTTCTTGTGCACATGCTCTAGTACCCAGGTCCTCAATAGGCGGACTCCGGGCTGCGTCCGGACCCCGACATCCTTAGATCTGGACCGTGGCAATTCGCTGCCTATTCCTTTTATCACTGGTTGCTAGATCACCGGCCGCCCGGCGTCTAGCAACCAGTGACGTCACATGCCCGCCCAGGGCCGATCCTGGGTGGCTGCAGTGAGAGAACGGAGCCACTACATCCTTTATAGTTCCGGCTCACAGGTGGAGTGATATCAAATGCGGCTTTGCTCTCTACTGCAGCCGCCTGCTTTCTCTGTACAGCTCCTCCTCTCACAGGTGGAGTGCATTCGATAGCACTCCACCTGTGAGCTGGGACTATGGAGGAATTAGAAGCGCCATTTTCAGTGACAGCCGCAGCCCGCGGGATATCGCACAGGAGCCCAGCACCACAGAGCCAACACCACAGAGCCAACACCACAGAGCCAACACCAGCCAGCACCACAGAGCCAACACCAGCCAGCACCACAGAGCCCAGCACCACAGAGCTCGGCACCACAGAGACCAGCAGCCCAGCCCCAGAAGCCAGGACCAGCAGCCAGATGGTAACTTTTTTGGACCTCGGACTGAATGGAAAATTGGTAAGTGGACCTTTCAATTTTATATTTGAGTACCCCTGCTCTAGTGGGATAACATTAAAGTAAGTAGTGTGCATGTCAGCTGCTAGATGGAGATGACATTTACCACTGTACATTACACGTACGTAGGTTGCACCAAAATGTTTTACAAACTGACAGCTAAAAGAAGATGAGCTTTTAAGACACAAACTGTAATGTGAACCTAATGTGTATGGTTTATGTACTTTAACCACTTCAATACAGGGCACTTTCACCCCCTTCCTGCCCAGGCCAATTTTCAGCTTTTAGCGCTGTTGCATTTTGAATGACAATTGCGCAGTCATGCAAAACTGTACCTACACCAAATTATGTCATTTCCCCCCCCACAAATAGAGCTTTCTTTTGGTGGTATTTGATCACTGCAAGTTTTTTTCTTTTTTGTTAAACAAATAAAAAAAAGACTGAAAAGTTTGAAAAAAAAAAGTTTGTTTATGTTATACAATTTTGTAAATAAATATGTTTTTCCTGCACTGATGAGCACTGATGAGGCCGCACTGACAGGCACTGATGAGGAAGCACTGATGGGGTGGCACTGATGAGGTGGCACTGATTTGCAGCACTGATAGGCGGCACTGATGGGCACTGATATGTGGCACTGATAGGTAGCACTGATATGCAGAATAGGTGGGCACTGATAGGTGGCACTGCTGGACACTGATAGGCGGCATTGATGGGCACTGATAGGTGGCACTGATGGGCACTGATAGATGGCACTGATGGGCACTAATGGGCACTGATAGGTGGCACTGGTGGGCAATTATAGGCGGCACTGATGGGCACTGCTAGGCGGCACTGATGGGTGGCTCTGATGGGCACTGATAGGTGGCACTGATGGGCAATAAAGGGCACTGGTGGGCGGTACTGATAGATGGCAATGATGGGCACTGGTGGGCAGCACTGATGGGGAGGGCACTGGCCAGCAGCACTGATGGGGAGGGCACTGGTGGGCTCCCTGAGCCCTGATTGCCATCCCTGGTGGCCATAGTGGGCATCCCTGGGGTCATTGGTGGGCATCCCTGGGGTCATGGGTGGGCATCCCTGGGGTCATGGGTGGGCATCCCTGGTGGTTCTAGTGGCACCCCCTGAGGGTCTGCACTGGTAATCAATGATCTGATAACCAGTGCACACCCCCCCCTGTCAGGAGAGCCGCAGATCGGCTCTCCTTTACTCGTGCCTGTCAGGCACGTACTGAGGAAAGCCGATCAACGGCTCTTCCTGTGTACTATGTGACCAGCTGTGATTGGACACAGCTGGTCACATGGTAAAGAGTATACGTCAGTAGGCTCTTTACCGAGATCGGAGATGTGGTGTGTCAGTGTGACACGCCGCATCACCGATCACCGCCCTGCGCGCCCCCTGTCATATGATGTCC
This sequence comes from Pelophylax lessonae, assembly GCF_965119305.1. Lineage (NCBI taxonomy): Eukaryota > Metazoa > Chordata > Amphibia > Anura > Ranidae > Pelophylax > Pelophylax lessonae. The sequence continues at coordinate 157,079,252 of NC_138777.1, forward strand.
GGTCAGGATAATGCAACCACTTTTCCGCCGTCAATTACTTATAGAGCGGGCAGGAAGTGGTTAAAGAGGAGCTACAGTCATTTTTGTGTTATTAAAAAAAGTGTAGCTGCTGACTCTTAAAGCGGAGTTCCAGCCTCAAAATCGAAAAAATCGATTTTGGGCCATCCGCTTGCTGAGTGTCACCTGAAAAAGAAATGGATGCTCCCGATTTTTTTTTTTTGTTCACTTACCTTGTAATAGAAGAAAATATACTCACCTTCCTTCCACTTCCTCCCTCTGCGGCCGCGGGCCGTGCCGTCACTTCCGGCTTGCGATGACTCCTGGGAGCTGAACGTCATCGCTCCCAGGAGTCCCTGCGCCAGAAGCTGTGCAGGGATGCTGCGCCTGCACCGGAAGTGACGAGCGGGGTCGGTGCAGGGCATTCTGGGACTCCGAAGAGGACGCAGAAGAGGACGCGCTGGCTTCAGCTGCCCACACCTGAGATGGCAGCGCTGGAGAAGGTAAAAGGTAAGTGCGACCCGGGACAGTTAAGAGGCTATCCATTGTGGAATGTACTAGCCCTGACTGTCCCGGGGGTATTTTTATCTAAATTTGACTCCCGAGGCCGGAACGCTTTAATAAACACACACTCGCCTGTCCCAGGATCCAGCGATGTAGCCGCTCATACCCTCGATTCTCTCCCTTTTCTTTCCCCGGCGTATGCATTACAACTGTGGGCACACAACTGTGGGCACACAACTGTGTGACAGCTTGCGGCTTAACAGCCGGGTGCACTAGGGTTGCCACTTGTCCGGGATTCACCCAGACAGTTGGGGTTTTGAATCATGAGCCCATCTGAAAACCGGACACATTATTCAGACTGGACTGTGGCTCCTAAAGCTTGAGAGAGGATCAGGTATTCTCCTCCCTCCAGCCTGCAGGTAGTGATAGATAGCCAACACTGAGACTGATAGTTTGAGACTGCTAAAGAATTAAGACAGTCTGTCCTCCTTCCTCTCTCTCCCCTCACTTATCACATAACTGAAGAGAGTCAGAAGAAGCTGATTTTTATGCCGTGTGTAATGATGATGATGATCTGTGAGTACATGGGGAAGAGGGGAGACAGTGACTTCTGATGTGTGGAGGGACACCAGATTAAAGGTATTCTGATGGGGACCAGATTGAAAGATTGAAGTGGCACTTTGATGAGAACCACATTAAGGAGGCACACTGATGGGGGACCCAGGGCCGGCCCTACCATGGGTCCCGCTGGGTCCATTGGACCCAGGCAGCACTTTGAGAGGGGTGGCAAATTGACTCTCAAGCCTTTTTTGTCCAGCAGTTTTGTGTGCCATACGTTTGCGACGCATTCCCCATCTCATACTGCCACCCATAGTGCAAACTAATGAGTGTGAGGAGGCGGAGGGTCTCCTCCTGAGAACGTCCATCATGTGACTGTGGTGTGCGCATTGACATCAGCGCACTGCATCTCACACAGGGCTGGCTGGATCTTCTAGGGAGGTGGGCACGGCAGACAGGAGGACTGGGGACAGACAGTGGGTTTTTGGTGGACCAGTCCGGTGGTGAGTTATGAAAGAAGATAACAGTATATATAATATTTTCTAAATGCTTATATTTATGTAAAATAATGGATGTGGGGGCCTGTAATGTTCTGGTACCTTTGGGTACCCTAATTACTCTTTCATAAGTGTATGCGCCCCACCATTCTCTTTTGGTAAGGTGCGCATACACCTTTAAGACTGATGCTGTCATCACTGAGCGCCGGACTGGATGGCTATTTAGATCGCCGGCTCTCACTCACATGTGTTCGTTCAAACTGCTTTGTGCCTTGATGCTAACCTGTCTTGAAGCTCTCATGCTTGCAAGCATACCTCGCTGTCGGAACCACGCTGCGCTGATCCCTGTATCCCGCTACCGGATCATCCGCTCTTGCCGAACCTCTCCTCTGCTACATTGCTATTAGTGATAAGTACCCCACAGGGGAAACCTCTATAACCTTTATACTAAAGCTTACACTATCTAGCTCTGCATACTAAGGACTATTACTACATCTGCATTATCTAAGATTGCTAGCTCTTGAGCCTACTACCACCTGTTCTTGCACTGGGTTGATCTCTCTTGTATGTCCACCTGCTACTCTGTCATCTGCTACCATACATGATTGCTAAACCTATCTGCATCCCATCTGCTACTATCTTACTTTCAAGAACATTTCCTTTCAAGTGTCTGTCATCTACCATCTCTACCCAACCTGTCTCTTCAGCCTATCATCACTGTGTTACTATATACATAAGTCACTCTAGGAAACATCTTATTGAGTGTGTGTATTTACTTGCTGAATTGAGATCATCCACACATGATGAGTCATTGAGAGTTGGGATTGGTGTCTCAGCGTTTCTCTACATGACTACTGAAGTGGAATATTTCTGCAGCTGAAAATCCACATCATACGTAAAACGCAGGAGCGTTACAGGGCCTTTTGATGGGCGTGATTTTTTTTGGGGTGGGGGGGGCGGCATTTCATTCTTGGACCCAGGCAGCACAATGTCTTGGGCCAGTCCTGGGCAGAGATGTATAGTAACGAAGTAGAACTACTTAAGTACTGTACTTAAGTACCGAAATGCGGTATCTGTACTTTCCTAGAGTAGAATTTTTTTCTCCTACTTCTACTTTTACTTCACTACATTTTTTCAAAAATTTCGATACTTCTACTCAAGTATTTTTTTTTTTGTGCTGCATAGTTACCACTGCCAGAACAGTAGATGGCAGGTTACATAAAGCTCAAAAAAATACGTAAAACGCAGGAGCATTACAGATTGAACGAACCACAAATGGATTCAGCAGAAATAACCACTCAGATGACACAATTAAAACAGCAAGTAACTGCGTTAATACACGCACTTGCTGAATTAAAAGAAGACAATCAGGCTCTGTCGCAGCAGGTAATTAGACTGACACAACTTACCACTGCCCAGTCCCCTGAACCCAAAATAAATCCTCCTTTGGTATTTACAGGCGATCGCAAAAAATTTTGCGAATTTAAAAACGCATGTGAGTTACTTTTCTTGCTAAAACCCCGTACCTACCTTACTGATCACATTAAGGTTTGTACTATTATTTCTTACCTAACAGGCGATCCTCGGGCCTGGGCAGACTCTCTTTTTGAGAAAAGCGACCAGCTTCTCAACTCCTATGCCTTGTTCCTAGCAGAACTCACTAGCCTTTATGATGATCCCAATAGGCAGAGTACTGCCGATCTTCAATTAAGATCCTTGAAACAAGGTGGGAGACCTGTAGAAGACTTTGTCGCAGAATTCAAGAGATGGACCCTTGATTCAGAATGGAATGATGCATCTCTGAAATCCCAATTTAGGCTTGGCCTATCAGAGGCCGTTAAAGACGAGCTCGCCCGAGCGGATCTGCCAAAAACCCTGGATGCATTGATACAACTCAGTATCACCATAGATAGAAGACTACGAGAAAGAAAGGCTGAGAAAATGGGAAAGCCATTATCCAGTTCTTCTCGGATCTCGGCCGTTGACCCCGTTCCTATGGAGGTAGGAACCATACGCCCACCTCTATCAACTATGGAAAGAGCCAGAAGACGATCTGGTAATCTCTGCTTGTACTGTGCATCCCCGGATCACAAGATAAACGTCTGTCCCCTAGTCTACAAAAAGAAGGGTGAGTGTTCACATGTCCTCCTAGGGGGATTGACAACTTCAATCACTAACCCTTACCTTTCTGTTTGCTTAACATTACAGTGGGACCAGAACAGGATTACTACTAAGGCCATGATTGACACAGGATCTTGTGGAAATTATATTGACATACGTTTTGCTGCTTTAAATAAAGTTCCTATTATTTCTAAACTTAAACCTGTCTCAGTGAGTCTTATTAACGGTGTTCCTTTATCCTCTGGTCCAATCACTGATCAGACACAGGCACTCCTAGTCACTACTAACGGGTCTCATATGGAAACCACTACCTTCGATCTAATACCTTCACCCCACTTTCCCATTGTTTTGGAACTTCCCTGGTTGCACACATATCAACCAACCATAGATTGGAAGGAACGGACCCTGACCTTCCTCTCTTGCTATTGCGAGGGTACGTGTAACCTCCCGTCTTTCGGGAAGATCCTGTCTGTGGTGACAGATGAGATTGCACCACTATGTTATCAGGATCTCTCTGAGGTTTTTCTTGAGAAAAATGCTCAAGCACTACCTCCCCATCGAGACTATGATTGTAGCATTGATCTACTCCCAAATAGCAAATTGCCGTTCGGTCATGTTTATCCTCTTTCACAGGATGAACTTTCCCATCTCAAAGACTATTTGGATGAGAATTTGGAAAAAGGTTTTATTAGACCTTCCACTTCTTCCACAGCAGCAGGACTCTTTTTTGTCCGCAATAAGGACTCAAGTCTCAGGCCTATCATCCACTATAGGCAATTGAATGCTATTACAATAAAAGATCGCTATCCTCTACCGCTTATCCCTGAGCTCATTGAGCAGGTGCGTGGAGCTACCTATTTTTCAAAATTGGACCTGAAAGGAGCATACAATCTCATTCGAATCCGTGATGGACACGAGTGGAAGACTGCATTCAGAACCAGATACGGATTGTTCGAATATCTTGTAATGCCATTCGGGCTATGCAACGCCCCTGCAGTTTTTCAACGATTTATAAACGATATTTTCAGAGACTTACTAGATGTCTGTGTTGTGGTATATCTGGACGATATACTTATATATTCACGATCCCTGTCTGAACACATAAGACATGTAAGACTAGTATTATCGAGATTGCTTGCACACAACCTTTATGTGAAACTGAAAAAATGCTTGTTTCATAAAGAAGAGGTACTGTTTCTAGGCTACATCATATCCAAAACAGGAATCGAGATGGACATGAGTAAGATATCCTGCATTCAGGATTGGCCTACACCAACCACACGCAAGGCGCTACAGCGATTCCTTGGATTTTCGAATTTCTACAGGAAGTTCATTAGAAACTTCTCTGCCATTGTGAGACCCCTCACACAGCTCACTAGCATTAAAAACCATTCAAATGGTCAGATGAAGCAAATAAAGCTTTTCACCTGTTAAAGACAAGGTTTACTTCTGCTCCCATACTACGCCATCCAGACCCATCCCTCCAATACATTCTGGAAGTAGATGCGTCAAACATGGCAGTAGGAGCAATACTCTCCCAACGACCAACTCACACTTCACCACTTCATCCAGTCGCCTTTTTTTCTAAATCCCTAAGCAGTCCAGAGATAAATTACCCCGTGGGTGAAAAGGAACTGCTTGCTATAAAATTGGCTCTGGAGAATTGGCGACATCTACTCGAAGGCACCCAATTACCAATACTTATATACACGGACCATAAAAATCTCCAATATCTTCAGACTAACAAAACTCTCTCGCACCGACAGGTACGATGGTCACTATTCTTTCTAAGGTTTAACTTCCTAGTGACCTACACACCTGCAAATAAGAACAAAAAGGCGGATGCACTATCACGATTAACTGAAGAAAACTACTTCGAAATCCCTTCCGTTCCTATAATACCTCACAAACGCATTATTGGAGTTGTCCGTTCCTTGAAGGAAGAGGTTTTGCATGGTATAAGTTTGGATACACCCCCACCACAACTAAATACTGATGCAGAAGGCTTCCTCTACTACAACGACAAACTTTACATACCACCTACCATACGCACCAAGATCTTGGAATTATCGCATGATGTGCCTATGGCAGGACATATGGGTATGACAAAGACTCTTAATCTGATTACCAGGCAATTCTGGTGGCCTGACATGAAAACATCTATACAAAAATTCGTCTCTTCATGCAATGTCTGTGCCAGGTCCAAAATTGACACTACGAGACCATCCGGTCTACTATGCAGTCTACCAATACCCCAAACTCCATGGGAAGTTGTGTCCTTGGACTTTATAGTGGAATTGCCTCCTTCCAAAGGATTTAATACCATCTTAGTGTCAGTGGACCATCTGACAAAAATGGCACATTTCATTGCTATTCGCAGACTACCTTCGTCCAAACAAACGGCAGAACTCCTGATGAAACATGTCTTTAAGTTACATGGTATCCCAAAAACTCTTCTGTCTGACCGTGGATCACAATTTATTTCCAAGTTCTGGCAAGAACTATGTCACATACTACGGATCGAGCGGAAGCTCACTTCTCCTTACCATCCGCAGACCAACGGACAGACTGAAAGAGTCAACCAATGCATCGAGCAATATTTACATTGTTACACTTCTTACCAACAGGATGATTGGGTGGATCTTCTCCCTCTGGCAGAATTTGCCTACAACAACGCAACCCACAGTACGACCAAGCAGAGTCCGTTCTACTTGAACTATGGGTTTCATCCCTCTATTCTTCCACCACGCATCCTTCCTTCAAATAACCCAGTAGCCTCAGACTATCTTACCCAAATAAAGGACTCTCTGGGTTTGCTTAATACTACCATTGCACACGCTCATAGTCAACAAAAGAAGTACTATGATCTTCGCAGAAGACCTTCTCAGTACGCTATCGGGGACCTCGTTTGGCTCTCAACAAAAAATTTAAGACTGAAAATCCCTAGCAAAAAGCTTGGACCTTTGTTCTTGGGACCTTTCCCAATCAAGAAACTGCAGTACAGCTTACATTGCCAATAGACCTCAAAATACATCCCATTTTCCATGTGTCGCTACTGAAGCCCCATGTTCCTGACCAAGGAATAAGGCCTACTATCCCACCTCCTCCTCCTGTACAAGTTGAAGGTGGAGAAGAATATGAGATAAAAGAGATTCTGGATTCTCGTATCCACAGAGGAAGACTTCAGTACTTGGTTCGATGGAAGAACTATGGGCCCCAAGACGACACCTGGCTAAACACCTCTGACATACATGCCTCTAGATTAATCCGCAATTTTCATGCGAAGTACCCAGACAAACCAGCTCCAGAGGCCTTCAGGAGCCGGCCTTAAGGGGGGGGGGTACTGTAATGTTCTGGTACCTTTGGGTACCCTAATTACTCTTTCATAAGTGTATGCGCCCCACCATTCTCTTTTGGTAAGGTGCGCATACACCTTTAAGACTGATGCTGTCATCACTGAGCGCCGGACTGGATGGCTATTTAGATCGCCGGCTCTCACTCACATGTGTTCGTTCAAACTGCTTTTTGCCTTGATGCTAACCTGTCTTGAAGCTCTCATGCTTGCAAGCATACCTCGCTGTCAGAACCACGATGCGCTGATCCCTGTATCCCCCTACCGGATCATCCGCTCTTGCCGAACCTCTCCTCTGCTACATTGCTATTAGTAATAAGTACCCCACAGGGGAAACCTCTATAACCTTTATACTAAAGCTTACACTATCTAGCTCTGCATACTAAGGACTATTACTACATCTGCATTATCTAAGATTGCTAGCTCTTGAGCCTACTACCACCTGTTCTTGCACTGGGTTGATCTCTCTTGTATGTCCACCTGCTACTCTGTCATCTGCTACCATACATGATTGCTAAACCTATCTGCATCCCATCTGCTACTATCTTACTTTCAAGAACATTTCCTTTCAAGTGTCTGTCATCTACCATCTCTACCCAACCTGTCTCTTCAGCCTATCATCACTGTGTTACTATATACATAAGTCACTCTAGGAAACATCTTATTGAGTGTGTGTATTTACTTGCTGAATTGAGATCATCCACACATGATGAGTCATTGAGAGTTGGGATTGGTGTCTCAGCGTTTCTCTACATGACTACTGAAGTGGAATATTTCTGCAGCTGAAAATCCACATCATACGTAAAACGCAGGAGCGTTACAGGGCCTTTTGATGGGCGTGATTTTTTTTGGGGTGGGGGGGGCGGCATTTCATTCTTGGACCCAGGCAGCACAATGTCTTGGGCCAGTCCTGGGCAGAGATGTATAGTAACGAAGTAGAACTACTTAAGTACTGTACTTAAGTACCGAAATGCGGTATCTGTACTTTCCTAGAGTAGAATTTTTTTCTCCTACTTCTACTTTTACTTCACTACATTTTTTCAAAAATTTCGATACTTCTACTCAAGTATTTTTTTTTTTGTGCTGCATAGTTACCACTGCCAGAACAGTAGATGGCAGGTTACATAAAGCTCAAAAAAATGTGTATAATGTCATTTGTAAATCAGCGCATACGAAAATAAAGGCTGTGTATAATAAAAGCTGCTATACCAAATCTTTACAATAAAAAGAAAATATGAAACAAACAAATAAATTGTGCTACAGCGCTTAAAGTGCACCAAGAAACTACTAACAAACACAACTTGGCTGTGCGAATAAAGTGCCTGTGCAATCGATATAATATCATTGTTGCCCCCAGTGCCCTGCCCACACTCCACACAGTATCAAAAATAAAGTGACATGAATGTGCTAAAGCCTAAATGCAGTGAAAATAATTATTCCCACAATGTAACAGTAAATTCAATTCATATAAAATATGACAATAAATCACAATAAAATAAGTTATGAAATAAGTTAGGTCAGGTGCGTGCAACAAGTTGAAGTGTGTAAACCTATCTATAACGAAAAGTCCATAAATGAATTCCAGTGTGCAAATCTAAAGTGTCACTTCACTTGTCAGATGCTTCCACCTCCTTCAGTGCTCGAGTGACCGACCAACACACTTAATGGTGGTGGCACTGGTGGATAGCGTCTGGGTGGCACTGTGGCACTGGCACTGACTGCACTGGTTCAAAAAGCCATATATATTTAATTATTTCAATTCTCAATCTCATAGGTCCTCTCCTCATAAGATATTAATAACTTAAGATTAGGTGATTAACTTCTTGGCGGCCCTGGCAGGATGACGGGGACACCCGCCACTTCTGGAGCCGAGCCGCTGTGATTCCCCAACATGTGACAAAGTGACAGCCAGGAGATCTAGTGGCTAGTAGTGCTCAACAATACCGCTTTTATATATAAAAATGAAATAAAATATACTGATACACAATTTAGTAGTAGGTAGTGTGTAGCAGTAGGCAGCACAACTCAATTCAATCAATCCCACAGCCTCGCTCGCGCCGCGGTCCGCGGAATCACTGTCATGATCATAAAGTTAAGACCGCACTGGAGGAGCCGTGCTGCCGTCTTCCCGCTCGAGGTCTCCGCCTCTAGACGTGTTGTGTGTCACTCAGACTCCACCCCTTAGGGCCCTTACTGAGAGGAGTTGTGACACGGGCGGCGGGACTCGGAGCATTTTCTTCGTTATCTCATCTACTTCTCTATGAGGTGAGTGAGGTGGACAGTGGAGAGAGGGCCTAATCCTTGCCATGGCAAATGTGCCATTTGAGAATCAAATAATCAATATAAAATATTAATATATTATATACACATGGGTCATGGGTGGCTTTTTTGAACCAAGAAGAGTGAGACTGACGGCTATGATGATTATCCGACCATCCATGGTCCATGGACCATAAGTGTTGTGTTGTGGTGCCTGTGCTTCCTGCGGCCTGCCTCTGCCTGTGCGGCTGTGCCTGCACTGCAGTGGCCACTGGCAGTGACACTTGACTAGAGCAAAGCAAATGAGCACTACTAGTGTGAAGGACAGGTGGTGGAAGCATGTTCTGACAAGTTCTTATAATGAAAATAATATAGACAGCTTTTTGAACCAGTGCAGTGCCAGTGCTACTAAGGTGAGAGGCAGAGAGAGGGGCTATCCAGTCCACCACTTTACTTGAGCAGATCACAGAAGAAAGGTGGAAGCATCTGACAGCAAGTGACAAGCACTTCTTAGATTGCACACTGGAATTCAGTTATGGACTTTTCGTTATAAAGTTTAGTTTACACACTTAAACTTGCACCTAACTTATTCACAATCACAACTTATTTTATTGTGGTATTGTCATATATATTTTATATAAATTAAATTTACATTGTGGGAATAATTTGCACTGCATTTAGCATAGACATGTCACTTTATTTTTGATACTGTGGGCGATGATTTTGAATACAAGAAGAATATATATAATTGCAGGCACTTTATTAGCATTTTTAGCACAGCCACTTTGTTAGTAGTTTTTGATGCATTTTTCACTTTAAGCGTTGTAGGTTTGATGAAGCTGGCCTGGCACATCATCATCAATTGAGCAAATCAAATCAAACCGCGATTAAGAAGACTGCGCATGCTCCTGTTCTGCCTTTTGATCAGCTGAAAAGATGGACGAACCAAAAACACTACCTTCCACCCCTGGCCCTTCAACTTCAAGTGATCTGCCTGGCTGTGAGAGTGAGGAAGCTCAGGAACGAGACCACCCCTGGCTTTAAAAGGTGGATGCTTTAAAAGGGGAAGGGAGGGACATACTTTATCTGTTTTTTTGTTTACAAAAAGTTACAGCCTAAGGAATTGTGATTGTCCTTTAGGTTAATCATTTGAATAAATCATTTGAAATAATAAAAAACAATATGATCAAACTTTTGACTTCTTTCTTTAATAACTACATAACACAGTACTTGTACTTCTACTTTCAGTACTTGAGTAGAAATTTTTTTTCAAAACTACTGGTACTTTTTACTTTTAGTACTTAAGTAGCAAATTTTTTGAAAAAACTACTTGCAATACTTAAGTAAAAAAAATGTTGAATACTTTAGTACTTCTACTTAAGTAACTTTTTCTGCGAGCACTTCCACTTCTACTCAAGTCACTTTTTGATCGAGCACTTGTACTTTTACTCAAGTCGAAATTTTGAATACTTTATACAAGTCTGGTCCTGGGGGGACCACATTAGGAGGCACTGCGATGGGGACACAGGTTTAAGAATGCACTCTGATTGAGATACCTGATTAAGGGGTTTATTTTGATGGGGACACCCGACTAAGGGGTTGATTTGATGGGGATCCAGCAAAGGAGGCGCACGGATTGGGGGCAAGATTAAGGAGTTACTCTGATGGGGACACCAGAATAAGAGGGCACTATGATAGGGACCACATTAAGGAGGCACTCTGATGGGGACCACAGTAGGAAGGCAATCTGATGGGGACCACATTAAGAAGGCACTCTGATGGGAACCACATTAGGGGGCACACTGATGGGGACCACATAAAGGAGGCACTCTGATGGGGACCAAATTAAGGAGGCACTCTGACGGGGACACTAGATTAAGAACACCAGATTAAGGCGTTACCCTGATGGGGACCCAGCTAAGGAGGCACACTGATGGTGGACAAGATTAGGGAATTACTGTGATGGGGACACCAGATTAAGGAGGGACACTGTAAGGGGCACCAAATTAAGGGGTTTCTCTGATGGGGCACCTGATGTAAGGGGTTCTGTACAGAGAAATGAGTGGTAGCTTTCAGAGAAAGGGCAGCATTGCACAAAGCACAGCTGAAAAAAAATGTTTCCTGTCTATGTCTATCTGCATTAAACTACTTTCGATTCTACTTTTGTATCCTGCTGGTAAGTAAAAACTGCCTGTGGATCGTGTCATATGTACAAGTTGCCATATTTTGTATACAGACTGGGTCTTAGAAAGTATTTTTCTTGTGTAAAGACATTTGAGACGTCTCAAAGGAAATTGCAGTGCTAGGAGGAAAGCTGGCCATACACTAGGTGAAATATCAGGCAAACTAATTTTCGAAAAATGAAAAATCGGCCGTGAGAGCAGACGATTGTGCCATCATGTAATGACCGAATTTCTAACAATAAATCGTTCAATGGACATAAATTAATCAGTTTTTCATTCAGTTTGTCACATATGCCCAGTGCAAACAGGTGGGTCGAGAAACACAATAACTTTCAATATATCGTTCGTTTATTGTTCGGTTGGCAGATTTTCAAAACTGTTCCTTCGATTTTTCGGCTCTGAAAAGTTAAAAACGATTTTCTATTTGTGCCTATTAACTGGATGAAAACTGAATGACCGGACCAAATGACAGATTTTCGAACAATCTTTCGGCTAGTGTATGGCCAGCATAAGACTATAACTTCCACCAAAAATAAAAAAGATCAAAGCAACTTTCAATATTGTGAATTGGCTCAAACAATCACTGTGACAGGACCACCACTGCAACCTTTGGGTGAAAACTGACCAGATAGTGGGCCCTCACAGCATAAAAGTGAATGCGCATTTGTTCAACAAGCATGGCTGAAGTACAGGTGCACTGGATCCTCGGCCCTCCTCGTCTCAAAACAGTAAAACACTCCAGATCACAGTAAGCCATAAAAAGAGAGGAAGATCCAATGGTGTATTACCCTTTTATTAAAATTAAACCGTAAACTCACCATCCAAACATTATATACTTTTCATAAATCAGGTAAACTGCACAAAAATATAAAGCAAACAGAATGTGTACATATAACTTCACCTCCTGCAATAATCCATATATATCACTTAACATACTTACTAGGGATGATCGAACGGTTCGGGTCGACCATCGTTTCGACCCGAACATTGGCTGTTCGAGGTTCGGCCGAATTTAGAACTTTTTGCTGAAAAAGTTTGGAATTGGGCAACCAGAACCGACCAAAATGCAATGGTTCAGGAAATGGGCTTTAAAAGCCAGTGATTGGACCAGAACCATCAGTAAAAGCCAATTGAGGGGGCAGGAGAATGCTAGGAATGTGATTAGAGTGACTAGGGGGTCCATAGTGCAATCATTAGTGAATACGCCCCCCAGTATATAAGATAGCCCCCGCCAAATTCCTAGCATTGTTATACAGGGACATGGAAGAGAGTGGAAGCAGTTCTGTTACTTCTGCTTCAAAGTGTCATTTAGCAATATTTAGTGTGAGGAAAGGGATATCTAGTGTAGTTAGGGTGCTATTTTCCACTATAGTTAGCTTTAATTATTCCGTTTCTGTAGGGAAAGTGTTAAGTGTAAGGGGACCGTAGTGTAGGGTTAACCGACTCTAACTGCTATGGCAGGGTGACAAAACCCTTCCATATCAGGGTGACCGCTATAGAGAAAAGATTGTTTCTCTTATGTCATTTTCAGAGCACTGATATGGCTTCTCACCGGTCAGCTTGCTTTTTGGCTGCAGGCGTTTATAGGGCTTTTTTGAGGAGATGTTTGGAGTCAGGCATGACATCTGAACATCTGTGTAGGTGTAGATATACATACACCCATGTCTGTATATATACGCATACACATATATAGGTGTGAAAGTAGCAGAAACATATGCTTGCTCTAATTAAATAATTAACAGGCATATGGCTCCGCTCCTATAACACCTATATGTGTGTATGTGTATAAATATATACAAGTGTGTGTATATATATATATATATATATAACCCTATACAGAAGTTCGGATGTTTTGCCTGCCTCCAAAGACCCAAAATAAATGAACAAAAATGCCTGCGCCAAAAAAAAATGCCCAGGTGTGTTCTTGCAGGCGTTTTCTTTGGACATTTTTTGGGGGTCTTTGGAGGGAGGCTAAACATTAGAGATGTCCCGAACTGTTCGCCGGCGGACAGTTCCCGGCGAACATCGCTTGTTCGTGTCCGCCGCTGTGGGCGAACATATGCGATGTTCGGTCCGCCCCCTATACTTCATCATTGAGGCAAACTTTTACACTGTACCTCACAGTCAGCAGACACATTCCAGCCAATCAGCATACCCTCCCTCCCACACCCTCCCACCTCCTATAAAAAAGCAAGGGTAGCATCCATCTTAGATCATTCTGAAGCAGTGTTAGTAGTGAGAGCAGGGAGAGTGCTGCTGCTGCTGTTAATAGGGTCAGTTGTTAGTCTTGTTAGATTATAGATAGTGTTCTCGGTCCACTCCTGCTGTAACGACAGCATCCTCACAGCACCCCAAAAAGCCCTTTTTAGGGCTGGTATTTCAGTATTTTATATATATATATATATATATATTGTGCAGCCATGTGTGAGAGGCCACAGACCCACCACAGACTGTACTGTGTGCACACCACACTCATATTGGGTGGCACAGTACCTTGCAGTTTAAAAAAAATATATTTTTTCCTCTGTCATAATTGCAGTGAGTGTCAGGTCCACAGAGTGTACTGTGCCCACTGCAGTGCCCACCACTGATATATACGGTGGCACAGCAGCTTGCAAATTGAAAATTTTTTTTTTTATAATTGCAGTTGCCTGGCCTGCCAGTGACTGTCAGGTCCACAGAGTGTACTGTGCCCACTGCAGTGCCCACCACTGATATATACGGTGGCACAGCAGCTTGCAAATTAAAAAAATATATATTTTTTTATAATTGCAGTTGCCTGGCCTGCCAGAGAGTGTCAGGTCCACAGAGTGTACTGTGCCCACTGCAGTGCCCACCACTCATATATATACGGTGGTACAGCAGCTTGCAAATTAAAAATATATATATTTTTTTATAATTGCAGTTGCCTGGCCTGCCAGTGAGTGTCAGGTCCACAGAGTGTACTGTGCCCACTGCAGTGCCCACCACTCATATATACGGTGGCACAGCAGCTTGCAAATTAAAAAAAAATATATTTTTTTATAATTGCAGTTGCCTGGCCTGCCAGTGAGTGTCAGGTCCACAGAGTGTACTGTGCCAACTGCAGTGCCTACCACTCATATATACGGTGGCACAGCAGCTTGCAAATTAAAAAAATATATATTTTTTATAATTGCAGTTGCCTGGCCTGCCAGTGAGTGTCAGGTCCACAGACTGTACTGTACCCACTGCCCAACACTCATATAGGGTGGCACAGCACCTTGCACGCATAGTACCACAAATCTAAAAAAAAATGACAGGCAGAGGCAGGCCACCCCACAGGGGCCGTCGTGGTGCTGTGATTTCCTTTGAGTCTAGAATAATGCCCAGTGTTCAGAAGCCACGTACCCTGAACTCAAAAAATTCTGAGAACATAGTGGACTGGCTTACACGGGACACCCAATCTTCTACAGCTTCCGCTCGGAAACCTTAATGCACCATCCTCCTCCAGCTCAGCTTCGGGCACCTCTCAATTTACCACTCGCCCGCCCGCCGGCACCACCACCAACACTAGCACCACAGCCGCTTCACTTGATCTGTCAGAGGAGTTATTTACACATCAGTTGGAAGAAATAAGTGATGCGCAACCATTAGTGCCAGAGGATGTAGATAACGGGGATATGTCTCAGTCAGGCAGCATTATACACATGGACGTACATTGTGATGATGATGATGTTGTACCTGCTGATGCTGCCTTTGCTGAGTTGTGAAGTGAAGCGGCTGATGATGACGATGTGTCCGTGGATGTCACCTGGGTGCCTGCTCGAAGAGCAGAAGAAGAGGGGGAAAGTTCAGATGGGGAGACAGAGATGAGGGGGAGACGAGTTGGAAGCAGGGGGAGGTCATCGCAAGGAGCTAGTGGCACAGTCAGACAGCATGTATCGGCACCCGGGGTCAGCCAGACAGCACGCCAATCAACGCAAGCTGTTGCCACCACCAGAATGCCGTCATTGCAAAGCTAAGCAGTGTGGCATTTTTTTTGTGTGTCTGCCTCTGATAGCAGCGATGCCATTTGCAACCTGTGCCAAAAGAAACTGAGTCATGGGAAGTCCAACACCCACCTAGGTACAACTGCTTTGCGAAGGCACATGATCTCACATCACAAATGCCTATGGGATCAACACATGAGTAAAAGTAGCACACAAACTCAAAGCCACTATCCTCCTCCTGGTCCAGCATCTTCAGCCACGTCAACCACTGCTGTCCTCCTTGCCCCCTATCAACAACCCGCCACTCCGCCTCTCACCTTCAGCAGTTCCTGCTCATCTGCCCACAGTCAGGTGTCTGTCAAGAAAATGTTTGAGCGTAAGAAGCCAATGTCACAGAGTCACCCCCTTGCCTGGCGTCTGACAGCTGGCTTGTCGAAACTCTTAGCCCGCCAGCTTTTACCATACAAGCTGGTGGAGTCTGAGGCCTTCAAAAAATTTGTCTCTATTGGGACACCACAGTGGAAGGTACCCGGCCGAAATTTTTTTTCACAAAAGAAAATCCCCAGCCTGTACTCTATTGTGGAAAAGGAAGTCATGTCATGTCTGGCACACAGTGTTGGGGCAAGGGTCCATCTGACCACTGATAGCTGGTCTGCAAAGGACGGTCAGGGCAGGTATATCACTTACACTGCGCATTGGGTAAACCTGCTGGCGGCTGCCAAGCATGGAATCTGCAGAGGAGTTGGTGACACTGCCACGACTTGCAGGCAGGCCTGCTGCCACCTCCTCTACTCCTCCTACTCCATCCTCTTTGCTAACCTCCTCAGCTGAGTCCTCTTCTGCAGTTGCGTCTTGCTCCACATCAACTGCACCCCCTCAGCTCCCCAGGGGCTATTCCACATGCCCGATACGACAGTGTCACGCTGTCTTGGGGTTGACTTGCCTGAAAGCAGAGAGTCACACCAGACCAGCACTACTGTCCGCCCTGAACGCACAGGTGGATCAGTGGCTGACCCCGCACCAACTGGAGATCGGCAAAGTGGTGTGTGACAATGGAAGCAATTTGTTGGCGGCATTGAATTTGGGCAAGTTGACACATGTGCCGTGCATGGCACATGTGTGGAATCTGATTGTACAACGCTTTGTGCATAAGTACCCAGGCTTACAGGACGTCCTCAAGCAGGCCAGGAAGGTGTGTGGCCATTTCAGGCGTTCCTACACGGCCATGGCGCACTTTTCAAATATTCATCGGCGAAACAACATGCCAGTGAGGCGCTTGATTTGCGACAGCCCGACACGTTGGAATTCAACACTCCTAATGTTCGACCGCCTGCTCCAACAAGAAAAAGCCGTCAACGAGTATTTGTATGACCGGGGGGCTAGGACAGCCTCTGCGGAGCTGGGTATTTTTTTGCCACGTTACTGGACGCTCATGCGCAATGCCTGTAGGCTCATGCGTCCTTTTGAGGAGGTAACAAACCTAGTCAGTCGCACCGAATGCACCATCAGCGACATCATCCCATATGTTTTCTTCCTGGAGCGTGCCCTGCGAAGAGGGCTGGATCAGGCCATAGATGAGCGTGAAGAGGAAGAGTTGTGGTCACCATCACCACCAGAAACAGCCTTATCATCGGTTGCTGGACCTGCGGCAACGCTGGAAGAGGAGTCTGAGGAAGAGGTGTCAGAGGAGGAATGTGTCTTTGAGGAGGAGGAACACCAACAACAGCAGGCATCCCAGGGTGCTCGTTGTCACCTATCTGGTACCTGTGGTGTTGTACGTGGCTGGGGGGAAGAACACACCTTCAATGACATCAGTGAGGACGAGGAATTGGACATGAGTAGCTCGGCATCCAACCTTGTGCAAATGGGGTCTTTCATGCTGTCATGCCTGTTTAGGGACCCTCGTATAAAAAGGCTGAAGGAGAACGACCTGTACTGGGTGGCCACGCTACTAGACCCCCGGTATAAGGAGAAAGTGTCTGCTAGGTTACCGAATTACCGGCAGTCGCAAAGGATGCAGCAGTTACAAAACAAGTTAAAAAGTATGCTTTACACAGCGTATAAGGGTGATGTCACAGCACAACGGGAATCTAACAGGGGAAGAGGTGAAAGTAATTCTCCTCCTACTACAACCACGCCGGCAAGGACAGGACGCTTTACAGACGTGTTGTTGATGGAGGACATGCAGAGCTTTTTAAGTCCTACGCATCGCCACAGCCCTTCGGGGTCCACCCTCAGAGAATGACTCGACCGACAGGTAGCAGACTACCTTGCCTTAACTGCAGATATCGACACTCTGAGGAGCGATGAACCCCTTGACTACTGGGTGTGCAGGCTTGACCTGTGGCCTGAGCTATCCCAATTTGCGATAGAACTTCTGGCCTGGCCTGCCCCGCTTCAAGTGTCCTATCAGAAAGGACCTTCAGCGTAGCAGGAGGTATTGTCACTGAGAAGAGAAGTCAGAAGTCGCCTAGGTCAAAAAAGTCTAGATTACCTCACCTTTATTAAGATGAATGAGGCATGGATCCCGAAGGGACTGACAGTGGGGGATGCATTTGACTAAAAAAGGCCTGATGAGATGCCTTCGGCTAAAAATGGTCCACACGCTGCTGTATTTATTCTCTGCATGCCGGATGACTTACGTGACTTCTCCGCCACCAACTACGGTTCAAGCCGCAATGTTTTAGTGCACTTTCTGCCTGGAAAACCTCAATTTTTCCGGCCGCTGCTACAGCAGCGGCTGCAACAATACCAACTTTTTCAGGCATGTGTACATGCCTAATTTTTCTGGCCTCTGGTGCTACACTGTGGCTGCAAAAAACAAAACACAAAAAAAAGGCACATACATGTGTCAATTCCCCTTCGTGATCGTTACCTTGTTGTGGTGAATGGGCTTGCATATCACAATGAAGCAATCACCTCTAGGAGTGTGTTGGCAATGTTGGCACACCCCAGATGATAAGGTCGCTTCATTGTGAACAGACCAAAAGCGATCCGCTGGATAATTTTTCATAGAAAAAACATTAATTTTCTTTATGATCAACATCATCAACCTCATCCCATATGCATTTTTTCTGGAGCGTGCCCTGCGAAGAGTGCTGGGTCAGGCCGTAGATGAGCATGAAGAGGAAGAGTTGTGGTCCCCATCACCACAAGAAGCAGCCTTGTCGTTGTCGATTGCTGGACCTGTGGCAACACAGAGAGAGGAGTCTGAAGAAGAGAAGTCAGAGGAGGAAGGTGGCTTTGAGGAGGTGGAAGACCAACCACAGCAGGCGTCCCAGGGGGCTTGTTGTCACCTTTCGGGGACCCTTGGTGTTGTACGTGGCTGGGTGGAGGAAGAGACCTTCAATGATGTCAGTGAGGACAAGGAACGGGACATGGCTAGCTTGGTATCCAAGCTTGTGCAAATGGGGAGTTTGCGGTTGTGCAAGTGGGCTGACTGACTGACTGACTGTTAAACGGGGAGTTTGGTCTGTCAGAGTTTGGTCTGTCACTGTGAAGCGGGCGTAACCCTTACATTACCTGATTGATACAACATCATACCTGATCGTATACACACACTGGATGTTTTAAAGCACGTTATTCCAAACAATATAGGAATGTTAGGTGATTTATGCCCTTTATGGAATAAAACCCGACTCTGCGTCAACTACGTAATTTTCCATGGGAGTTTTGCCATGGATCCCCCTCCGGCATGCCACAGTCCAGGTCTTAGTCCCCTTGAAACAACTTTTCCATCACAATTGTGGCCAGAAAGAGTCCCTGTGGATTTTAAAATTTGCCTGCCTATTGAAGTCTATGGCGGTTCGCCCGGTTCGCCCGTTCGCGAACATTCGCGGAGGTTCGCGTTCGCCGTTCGCGAACGGCAAATTTTAGGTTTGCGACATCACTACTAAACATCTGAACTTCTGTATAGGGTTATATATACACACACACTTGTATATATTTATACACATACACACATATAGGTGTTATAGGAGCGGAGCCATATTAGTGTGAATTAGCGCAAGCATAGATTTCTGCTATTTTCACACCTATATATGTGTATGTGTATATATATATATATATATATATATACATACATGGGTGTATATACCCCTACACAGAAGTTCAGATGTTTTGCCTGCCTCCAAAGACCCCAAAAAAATGCCCAAAAAAAAAAGCCAGCTGCAAAAACACACCTGGGCGTTTTTGTAGCTGGCATTTTTTTTGGGCATTTTTTGGGCGTCTTTGGAGGCAGGCATAACATCTGAACTTCTGTGTAGAGGTATATACACCCATGTATGTATATATACACATACACATATATAGGTGTGAAAATAGCAGAAATCTATGCTTGCGCTAATTCACATTAATATGGCTCCGCTCCTATAACACCTATATGTGTGTATGTGTATAAATATATACAAGTGTGTGTGTGTATATATATATAACCCTATACAGAAGTTCAGATGTTTTGCCTGCCTCCAAAGACCCAAAAAAATGCCCAAAAAAATGCCTGCGCCAAAAAAAAATGCCCAGGTGTGTTCTTGCAGGCGTTTTTTTTGGGCATTTTTTGGGGGTCTTTGGAGGGAGGCTAAACATCTGAACTTCTGTATAGGGTTATATATACACACACACTTGTATATATTTATACACATACACACATATAGGTGTTATAGGAGCGGAGCCATATTAGTGTGAATTAGCGCAAGCATAGATTTCTGCTATTTTCACACCTATATATGTGTATGTGTATATATACATACATGGGTGTATATACCCTTACACAGAAGTTCAGATGTTATGCCTGCCTCCAAAGACGCCCAAAAAAAAAACGCCCGCAACAACACACCTGGGCATTTTTTTTTGGCGCAGGCATTTTTTTGGGTCTTTGGAGGCAGGCAAAACATCTGAACTTCTGTGTAGGGGTATATATATATATACAAACACCCATGTCTGTATATATACACATACACATATATAGGTGTGAAAGAAACATATGCTTGCGCTAATTAAATAATTAACAGGCATATGGCTCCTCTCCTATAACACCTATATGTGTGTATGTGTATAAATATATACAAGTGTGTGTGTATATATATATATATATATATATATAACCCTGTACAGAAGTTCAGATGTTTTGCCTGCCTCCAAAGACCCAAAAAAATGCCTGCGCCAAAAAAAAATGCCCAGGTGTGTTCTTGCAGGCGTTTTTTTTGGGCATTTTTATGGGGTCTTTGGAGGCAGGCAAAACATCTGAACTTCTGTATAGGGTTATATATACACACACACTTATATGTATTTTACACATACACATATATAGGTGTTATAGGAGAGAAGCCATATTAGTGTGAATTAGCGCAAGCATAGATTTCTGCTATTTTCACACCTATATATGTGTATGTGTGTATATACAGACATGTGTGTATGTATATATAACCCTACACAGAAGTTCAGATGTTTTACCTGCCTCCAAAGTCCCCCCAAAAATGCCCAAAAAAACGCTTGCTATTAAACCGGCAAGGTGTGAAAATAGCGGGGCCATATCCCTGTTCTATAAGTGACCTAATACAAACAATATTTTTTTTTTATGGTTCTGGACATGCTACAGAGCTGAAACTTCACAGGTACACTTTTTAGACCCCCCAGACACTACATCCAAAGAAATTTTTTTTTTTTTTATTATTTTTTTTTTTCAATAATTGTCTCTCTATCAAAAATTACAATTTTTAAGAACTTTTTTTTGTGTGATTATTAGTCCCTGGGGCATGACCCAGAACCCTAGGCACTTTTTAGGGGCATTTATTGGGTTTTAGGGCTTCAAAATTGTGTTTTTTGATTACCGAAGTTCGGGTCCCATTGATTTCAATGGGGTTCTGAAATCCGGGCCGAACTTTCGGGAAGTTCGGATGTTCTGGCCGAACCGAACTTTTGAAAAGTTCGATCATCCCTAATACTTACATGTACACATATTTCTGTTTTTTTTTTTTTTTAAATAATCTTTATTTAACAAAGTCAAAACAACATACAGAAATATAAAATAGCAAAGAAGTGCATAAGTGCATGTAGGAGAAAAAGAACACAGAAAAGGCACAATCGGCATTATGTTCAGTCCGGACATCATTAGTGAAACAAAAAAAGTCCATAGGGGTCAATTAATCAGTCATTGTGAAAGCGTGTGCCAATATCGGCCAAACAGCAAATACAATTATGGACCCCCAGGATGCGCTGTGTCTGTCAGTGCCGCCCAAAAAAGGGATCCCCGCAGAGGAGGCCGGAGAGCCCGACAGACACCACACACAGTTCCAGCATCTGTACACATTAACGTCCGTGTTACAGTTTATACAGCCGCAGAATCGACTACTGGCCTCAGAAAGAAAAAAAAAAAACGGTGGGAAAGAGAGAGAGACAAGAAAAAAAAAAAAAAAGGGGGGGGAGAGATAGTATAGGGGAAAAGACAAACATGAAGGATAAAACAGGTAGGGAAAGGGAGGTCCGGGCAGGGGGCGCGGGCCCCAGGCTGGAGAAGACCAGGTAGGAGTCCTAGAGTTCAGCCGCTAATATTAGGAGTGTGTTCATCCGAGATCTCATCAGAGTAATACATCCACCCCGTCACATATTTCTGTTTTAATATAATATATATTTTTATTTTTGATTATACTTTTTGATTTAAAGCCCACTGTTTATGAATAGTGATTTTGCTGTTATAGTTTTAACAAAAAGGTAATATACCAATGGAGCTTCCTTTCTTTTTATGAATTGTGACCAGGAGTGTTCTACTGTTTTTAGATGAGGAGAATCCAGGATCCAGGATCCCTGTATTTCAGCTACACTAATTGTACAAATGCATTTTGACCTCTTTTATGCTGTGAGGTTCCAATATCTAGTGAGTAACTGGGGAGTAAGCGACTGGGAGTTACCTTTAGCGACTGGGAGTAAGCGACTGGGAGTAACATTTAGCAACGGGGAATACATTGTGACATTGGGACTTGTGAGTACCTTAGCAAATGTTGAGTACCTTAGCGACTGGTGAGTACCCCAGGTTTAGTATCAGGGGAGATAGAGGTAGTGTAGGTATCGAATAGCAGGTTGTATTCTATATTTCCCCATAGAATAGAGGGTAATAATGTCTGATAGGATTGGGGATGCCACTCAGTGCACTTCTTGCTGCATGTATGCGTTCCTTGATGAACCAATCGAGGGCGAATACTGCTGTGCAAGATGAGAGCGACTTGTTTCTCTGGAAGCTGAGATCCTGGATCTAGAAAACAAAGTGGTAACACTGCGCAGCATCAACAACTTTGAAAGGAGCTTGGACATTACCCTGCAGGTGCTGGCAGTGACCGGCATAGAGGAGGGAGAAGGAGTGGAGATGCAGGCAACAGAGGTAGGCAGTTGGGTGACAGTTAGAAGGAGGGGAAGAGGGAAGAGGGAAGAGCGCTAGGGAGGCCAGTTCTGAGTTGGCACACCCCAACGAATATGCCAAGTTGCATGACGATGGGGCTATCAGCTCAGGGGTGGCAGTGCTGGAGTAGGTGCCCTCCCCCAGCTTCCAGGGGAGTGGCGGCTCCAAGAAGGAGGGGGGCCGAGACTTAGGAAAGGTTAGACAGGTTGTGGTAGTGGGGGACTCAATTATCAAGAGGACAGAGAGGGCTATCTGTCAAAACGATTGTGGTAGCCGAACAGTATGTTGTTTACGGGGCGCTCGAGTTCGGGGGATCGGGTAGACAGATTATTGGGTGGGGCTGGGGAGGACCCAACGGTCATGGGGCATGTGGGCACCAATGACCAAGTAAGAGGAAGTTGGAGGATCCTAAAGAACGATTTCAGAGACTTATGGAATAGATTGAGAAATAGGACCTCCAAGATGGTTTTCTCTAAAATACTGCCTGTACCTCAAGCCACACCAGAGAGGCAGAAAGAGATTAGGGAACTGAACAAGTGGCTGAGGAACTGGTGTAGGAAGGAGAGGTTCGGGTTCCTGGAAAACTGGGCTGACTTCTCAGTCGGCTACCGGCTCTTTAGTAAGGATGGGCTGCACCTTAATGGGGACGGTACAGCTCTATTGGGGAGAAAGATGGCCACAAAGTTGGAGGGGCTATTAAACTAGAAGATGGGGGGGAGGGCTCAGAGGTAGAGTCAGTCAGGAGGGAGCAAAGGACAGAAGGTATTATTGGGGTCAGCCGCGACAGTAGATCCGTAACGTCAACCATTGGGGGGTCTGTGCGGAAAAACCTCAGACCAAAGGAATAAAATTAAACACTGTTCACTATCAACTTCCACAAAACTAAGAGGGGTATATGCAAATGCCAGGAGCCCAGCTAATAAAATGGATGAGCTGGAACTGTTAGTACAAGAGGAGGACATAGACCTTGTGGGAATAACAGAAACTGGGTTCGACCCCTCACACGACTGGCTGGCCAATATCGAAGGGTACTCTGTGTATCGGAAGGACAGGGAAGGAAAAAGGGGGGTATGTCTCTATGTCAAGAATAGTGTAAAGATGGTAGAGAGGAGTGATATTATGGAAGGGATGAGTACAGAGTTAGAATCCATATGGGTAGAACTCCATAGGGAAGAAGTAAAGGGGAAAGTAATTGTGGGGGTTTGTTATAGGCCACCCAACCAAAGGGAGGAGGTAATGCTGGAATTTTTATAACTGTTGGGTAACGCGGCAAAGCTGGGATCAGTCATTATATTAGGGGAATTCAACTATCCCGACATTGACTGGGAAGAGGGGACTGCACACTCACTAAAGGCCTGTCTCTTCAGGAAAACCTTACAGGAAAACTACGTGTCTCAGTTGATGGATTTTCCGACTAGAATAAATGCAGTGCTGGATTATATTAATTACTAATGACCCAGATCTAATCTCAGATGTAGGAGTCCAGGACAACTTGGGTTCTAGCGATCACAGGATGATCACATTTAGCGTAAATAAAAATATAGCAAGGCAAGAGGGGAACATAAGAACCCTAAACTTCAGAAGGGCAAACTTTCCCAAACTGTGCTCAATGATAGAGAAAAAAAACTGTGACCAAACCCTAGGAACACTGACCACGGAGGAAAAATGGGAATGCTTTAGGAACATATTAAACAAAAGTATCTCACAGTGCATTCCTATCGGAAATACATTTAGAATAGCCAAAGCCAAACCTGGCTGGCTAAACCGTAATGTAAAAAAACTTATTAGGGAAAAAAAATGGCCTTCAAGAAATATAAATCGGAGGGCACATTATCGGCTTTCCAGCAATACAAGGAATCAAATAAGAAATGTGGCGGTTCTCGCCATGGCTTACAGATAGCCAGGCGTGGTCGCCATTAAGTGCCTGCAATAGGATTTGAACCTGTGTGCTTTAACATTCTGTCCTGTTATCCTACCTCTGAGCCACACTTCAGCTCATGTGGATTCAGTCCTGTTAATCTGGTATTGCCTGCAGCACTAGGGGGCTAGACTTCACCTGAGTATACTCCTGTCTCTCATTGTCCACCTGAAGTTAATTGCTCAATTAAGCAAGCTATTAAACACTGCCTCTCGCTTAGAGCAATGTCAGTTCATTGCTGATCTTTGTTCCTGTGTTCCTGATCTTTGTTCCAGAGTGTTCCATTTTGACAGACTTTATTCCTGTTTCCTAAGCATGTGTTCCAGACTGACCCCGGCTTCCATCCTTACCTTCGCTCCTTGTTGTTCCTGCGATCCTTATCCGGACTTGTGTCATCCAGTGACTACAGTTATTCCTGGACTTCCCTTCCCATTGTATTCCTGCCGGTCCTTCTTATTGGAGCACCTTCCCTGCCAAACCCCCGGGCACAGATTCACAACTCAGGTGGCTTTCTTACCTGGTCACCTTGGACTGTGGATATCTGCAAGGGTGAGCGTACATCTCTGCATTACAGACACCAACAAAGGTAAGCCCTGTGACATAATGAACTGACTCTATTGTGTCCGCAGTGATGTGCAAGCAGCTCACCCAGCAGGTGTCCAGCCTGGCTCAGACTGTGTCTGAGTTGCAGCAAGAAGTGCTGATACTTAAAGGCACAGTACGCCCAGCACTGGAACCTGCACATCCAGAACCCTATGTCCTGTTACCTGACAGATTTGATGGTTCCCGTTCCTCATTTGCAACCTTCCGGATGGATTGTGAGCTCCTGTTTGTCCTTAAGCCCAGGACCTATTACAGTGACTTTATCAAGGTTCATTCCGCTATTAATCTGCTTTCCGGAAGGATGAAGACATGGGCATACCAGATGCTGCAGGAGAAAAGTCCTATCTTGGACAATTGGGAGTCATTTATAACTACTATGGACTCTCAGTGTCTTACCTCCCAGAAAGCTACGTCCAAGCCTGCTCCCGGTTCCCGCAGACCTTGGGTACCTAGAGAAAAAGCAAGCCCATACGAATATGACTCTGCCTGGTCACGGTACAAGCCTGCCTGCACCAGCCGGCCTTGTCACTCTGACACTACACCAATATGCCTTGATCCTCCAGAGGTTAAAGAGGAGCCCATGGAGATAGGCGCCATGCGCACCAGGCTGTCTTCCAAAGAAAGAGACCGTAGGAGAAACAGTGGCCTTTGTTTCTATTGTGGAGAGAGAGGACATTTTATCACATTTTGCCCAACTCGTCCATCTAGGCCTAAGGCTCTCCCAGTGGGTACCATGCAGATCCATCCTGTCTTCCCAGAAAAACACCCTGGAAACTGCCAAGGTTGCTGCCAGCCCTGTCCCGTGTCTGAAAAGGGCACCCAGACTATTACAATCGTTGAAACCAATACCCCTGTGGAAGTCCCTCCTCCAGCTCCAGTAACATCTGTACCTCTTTCCAAAGAAACTCCTGTTCTAGCAAGTACCTTCATTACTTCCTGCCCTGACAACAAAGTTCTTTCACATGACTGCACATATGCTTCTAATGGCACTGTGGTATGTAAGGAGGACCTGAAGTTATTTGAGGAAGTATTAAAAGCTGCAAATGCCTATGCTGTAAAAGACCTCTGCAAAGAACCTGTTCCTGTCTGGAGGGTGTCTTTAAAGGGGGGCTACTGTCACGGTTCTCACCATGGCTTACAGTAGGGATGTAACGATATCAAAATCTCACGGTACGATACAATTTCGATATTGACCTCACGGTACGATATTTATTGCGATATTGTGGAAAAGCTCATGGTATTGTTAAATAGCTCATGATAGTGTTTGTGATGATAATAGCGAAAAAATACCGACATTTATTCTGCTTTTGCCAGTCAACAGGCAATTTATTGTTGTATTTATGGATCCATGACAACATAAAACACTGATCACATAGTGCTTTTAAAGTGCAAGTTGTAGTCAGGAACATCAATATTCTGTATAGTAATATTTGGTTGCATAACTGATTCTTCTGTGCAATGTTCAAGTTAACCACTTAAGCCCCGGAGGATTTGGCTGCTAAAGGACCAGGGGTTTTTTTGCGATTTTTTACTGCGTGACTTTAACGGACAATTGCGCGGTCGTGCGACGCTGTACCTAAACGAATTTGACGTCCTTTTTTTCCCACAAACAGAGCTTTCTTTTGGTGGTATTTGATCACCTGTGCGATTTTTTGATCACGCGCTATAAACAAAAAAAGAGCGTAAATTTTGCAAAAATAACAATATTTTTCACATTTTTTTATATGAAATTCCCCCAAAAAAAAAGTAAAAATCAAAATTTTTTAACATTTTTCGGCCAATTTGTTTTATGCTACCTATGTTTGGTAAAAAAAAATCGCAAAAAGCGTATTTTGATTGGTTTGCGCAAAAGTATCGCGTTTACTAACAAAGGGAAAGATTTTTGTCATTTTTGGTGTTTTTTTTTTAACGCGTAATGGCGGCGATCTGCGATTTTTTTTTTCGGTACTGCGACATTGCGGCGGACAGATCGGACCCTTGACTGACATTTTTGACACTTTTGGGGGTACCAGTGACATTACTGCAGTAATCAGTGCTATAAATATGCACTGTTACTGCAAAAATGACACTGGCAGGGAAGGGGTTAACTTTATTGGACAGGGAGGGGTTAAGTGTGTCCTAGGGGCGTGATTCTAACTGTGTAGGGACATTCCTATTGGTGTAAAAGCAAAGATCAACCGTTCTACATAGTAGAACGGACAGATCTTCACTTTTACACAGGGAGAACTGACAGGCAGCTTGTTTACACAAGCTGCTCTGTCTTTCTCCCTTCACAGGAGCGATCGCAGTGTGACTGGCGGACATCGAGTCCGCCGGTCACACGCACTGACTTGTCTGTGAACGAGCCGCGGCGGGCTCGCAAGTCAGTGACAGGCGAGTGACGTACCGATACGTCACTCTGCCTGGCCGGGGCTGACCGCCGCAGTATATAGTCGTGCGGCGGTCGGCAACCGGTTAAGAAGCAGCTAGAACAATTGTAAACAAACAATAGGCAATTCCCTTTAAGTGCAAACAAAGATCAAGTTAAGTCAGGTTTAAATGTGCAAGGCAAATAAAGGCAGCCTTTTAAAACTGGTATTTAGGAACATAACTTAAACTTAAATAAAATAGTCAGTCAAAAAGCCTTTAAAAAAAACACTGACCTATCATTTAGCTTATGTTCACGTTTTTCATCAGAAAGATCAAAATATCTACATTGCAAGAAAAAAAAAAAAACAAAACAGTAAAAAAAATCCTTAAACTCTGGTCTATGTAGTTAACAATGATTTGTTCCGCGGGACTGTGTTTATTCCTCTTGCTTTTTGACAGACACCTGTCCTTTTAATATTGTAACCCAACCACGACAATATCGAGACACGACCACGACGATACGATATCGCGATATCTTCGATATCGTTACATCCCTAGCTTACAGACAGCCAGGCATGGTCACCGTTAAGTGCCTGAAATGGGATTTGAGCCTGCGTGCTTTAACATTCTGTCTTGTTATCCTACCTCTGAGCCACACTTCAGCTTGTATGGATCCAGTCCTGTTAATCTGGTATTGCCTGCAGCACTAGGGGGCTGAACTTCACCTGAGTATACTCCTGTCTCTCATTGTCCACCTGAAGCTAATTGCTCAATTAAGCAAGCTATTAAACACTGCCTCTCACTTAGAGCAGTGTCAGTTCATTGCTGATCTTTGTTCCTGTTTGACAGACTTTGATCCTGTGTTCCTGATCTTTGTTCCAGATTGTTCCTGTTTGACAGACTTTGTTCCTGTTTCCTAAGCGTGTGTTCCAGACTGACCCCGGCTTCCATCCTTACCTTCGCTCCTTGTTGTTCCTGCAATCCTTATCAGGACTCGTGGCATCCAGTGACTACAGTTATTCCTGGACTTCCCTTCCCATTGTATTCCTGCCGGTCCTGCTTATTGGAGCACCTTCCCTGCCAAGCCCCCATGCACAGATTCACAGCTCAGGTGGCTTTCTTACCTGGTCACCTTGGACTGTGGATATCTGCAAGGGTGAGCGTACATCTCTGCGTTACAGACTCCAACAAAGGTAAGCCCCGTGACATAGCAGAGGAAAGTAAAAAAAAATCCTAAGAAATTCTTTAAATATATCAACAGCAAAAAAACGAGGTCAAAGCATGTTGCACACATAATTAACAATGATGGGAGGATGGTTACTGAGGACACAGAGAAGGCAACCCTGCTTAATGCTTTCTTCTCTTCAGTCTTTACACAAGAAAAGGAGGGTTACACTGACCATGACTGTATGGTTAGCAGTACTTCACAGGACGTGCCGCTATGGCTAACAGAGGGTGAAATCAGGGAAAGGCTTGATAACATTAACACAAATAAATCACCAGGACTGGATGGCGTACATCCGAGAGTACTCAAAGAACTCAGTAAGGTTATATCTAGACCATTGATCCTGATCCTTGCTGATAGTATTTTGACAGGAACTGTACCAGGTGACTGGAGGAAAGCCAATGTTCAAAAAAGGGCAGAGGCTTGTCCCGGGAAATTATAGGCCGGTCAGCCTGACGTCATTTGTATGTAAACTTCTGGAGAGGATCATAAAGGACTATATCCAAGAGTTTGCTAAAGAGAACAATATCATCAGTAGTAATCAGCACGGGTTTACAAAAGGGCGTTCTAACCTTCGCGGGGAGGAGGAGCCTGGGTTTGGCGGGGTGAGGACGTGCCTGGAGAGTGCTCCTAGGCCCTCCCTAGACAACCCAACGGTGATCTTTCCCTAACACTTCCCCCTCAGTTGACCTAGATAGCCATGGAGAGAGGAGACTGAACTGGCCGCCTCTTCTGGGGATACAAAGAGCGCTGACAGAAGGGCTCGCTGGAGGAAGGAGAGCGACTAGCTGGAGGTGGAGAGAAACTCCTAGTGCGGATACCGGAAACCTCTTCACAAACGGTTGGAGTGAGACGACGGAGATGGGGAGAAACACGGACCAGCAGAGGGGTGAAGATGAAAACCAGACCCCGTTCTCTTGATTAATGCGGGAATCAAGACATTAAGGACGGCATGGACTATTTGGAGTGACCGTGAAAACACCAGCCTGTGAGTCTGCTCTTACCTTATATTATATCGACCTGTGTATGGTCCAAAACCGAACTCTCCAGAGTGGGGCAGTCTCTGAACACTCCATATAATATATTACATTTACCATATTACAATATATCTGCTTTTTTTCCCTTTGCTAAATAATTTGGTATATCCTAAGGAATAATATACACACACAAGGAATAATATACACACACAATACTCTTTCCTACATGTCGCACCAGGTTGTATAATACCAACAGTAATGGAGTATATGGAGTAAAATAAATTAGGAATATTTATCATCCTACCCTGTATCAAGGTGTTTGCTGCTCAAAACAGACTGCATATACCCTCTCCCCAGTGTCAAATCAACCTAATTACTGCTGTGAGCAGTTTACTTGGAGTAAAAAAAAAAAAAACGGTGGAGATCCCTTTTTCCCACTCTATAATGGTCTACCAGGTACTGAAAGTAAAATTCAGGGGATTAGAGCAAACGGTGAACGTCCTTCTTCCTATGTTATACCAGTTTGCTTAATACCAATGGAATACTTTATAAAGCAAAGTTGACTGTATTCTATCTCATCAAAGCTGCTTTAAGTTTTGGGACTATTCTTAAACTTGTTTATTGTGGTCAATATACTTCACAGTGCAAAATAGAACCGTAAACATTTCTTCCTATAGTATTAAAAGGTATTGTTAGTTGTTAAGGGTATATCTCATGAAGTAAAATAAACTATGAAAAGGCTTCCTTCTTACACTACACTGGCTTTATAAATGGACTGCGGGAGAATGATGCAATCAGGGAGGTGAAACCGTGTACAAATACCCTGTCCCTTAGAAAGTACTGGTGGATTGATGGTTATTTGAATGCTCTATGGAGTGAAATCTGATGGAGATAACCTTCCACTACTGAGTGTGTGCTTGATTAAAGATAGAGTAATACAGACTGGGGAAGAAGTAGAGGCAAAGTAAGCCCTATCAGAAAAGTGGATATAGAGGAGAAGAGTATATAAGATAGTCTTTATTCAAACCCAATGGTGTGCTGACCTTTGGTCGGTATGCAAACAGGCCAAGGGAAAAGGCTTTACACAAGCTCTCTGGTTAAAACAACTGGGGTTTCGTCGCCCAAAACACCATTGAAGGGGATAGGAGGAATACACTATTTTTTCCCCCTGCAAAGCCAGACTCAGAAATGGATTCCTAAATTCCAGGAGACCAATATGGCTATACCGCAAGAAGTAGCCAAGAAAGATAATGCGAAGATAAGTAGAGAAAGAATATCTGGATATATTAAAACAACGGAACAACAAGCGAAGAGAAATGAAACTGGGAGTAAACATACAGGAAGCGATATGAAAGTCCTTAAGGTGGGGGAAGAGGAGGAAGAAATGGAAATAAGAGCTATCCTTCGAGCCCTCCCATCCAAAATAGACCTGGAGGACATTATTCAAAAAATGGAGACTAAAATTAGTAAAGACATACAGATGATCAGAGAAGAAGTAGATGAGATGACAATAAAAGTGAATGAAGGGGAACAGAAATTGGATACAATAACTCAAAGAATTCTCAGCCTGGAGAAAGCTAGAGAAACTTATATTAAAACAACAACCAGCTTGCAACTTCATTTAGAGGAACTGGAGGATAGGAATAGACGGAATAATCTTAGAATTCAAGGTATCCCTGAATCAATTGAAAAAGAGCAACTACAAGAAGCGGTGAGGAAAATATTCGATAATTTGCTGGGGAGGGTATCCACTACACCCAGGGGGATAGATCGGATGCATAGAACACCGTCGTCACACCGTCGTTTGACGTCACACGCGGCAATACCTCACGGTCTTGGCTCCTCCCACCACCCGGATCTTCACGCCGCCGCCGCTCCCCCTGATCGGGACCACTGAAGTCCTGCGGCAGTTTCTACCCCACCGCAAATCACCGGCACTCTCCTGCTCTTCTGGTGGGCACCACAGCATCTCAATATTTTCAACTAGATGACTGGACATTATACACCTAGACTTCCTGGAAATTTTATAAACGCCTTTCATCAGACATGTGAGTCTTGGATTCGAAGCGCTTGACTGCTTTTGGCTTATCTATTGCTTGCTGATACTGACTGCAGCCCTGCATCTTCCCCTGCTTGCTGGGAGTGTGAAGCCTCCTCTCCACCGCTCACCTGGGAACGGAGGGACCACTCATACCGCCTATACTAAACCGGGCCACCTGCATTTTCTTCAGAGAACTCAGGAGGACTTTGGCCATGGCCCCTATGCTAAGGTGGATCAGTACCTCCCAATCCCTTGACCCAAGAGCGTAGAGAGTAGTAGAGCATCACATGCTGCTTGAACTCACACTTGTCTGTCCGCTATATGTCACGCTGCTTGAACATTATCCGTCTGTCTTCTATATGTTATGCTGCTGACAGTGGCGTAGCGTGGGGGGTGCAGGGGGGGCCGGCCGCACCGGGCGCAACATCTGGGGGGGCGCATCCGCAGTGTCACTCTTGTCTGTCTGACTCAGACATACACAGATCACACACTGTCTGCGGCTGCCTCCATCTTTAAGCTGGGAGATGTCCAGCGCGGCCGCCCTATGACTGAAAATGGCGGGGCGGGGCGGGGCTGGACTGTGCCTCACATGTCCATTGGTGTAGGGTGGGGTGGCATTGCAAGCCAAACCCCGCCTATGCTGCCTCTCCTCACTGCTCAGTCAGTTTAGTAGCGAGTGAGTCAGCAGCCTGTCGCTGTCAGAGTGGGTTTTTTTTTTAATCCCCTGATTAAAGCGAGAGGCTCTAATAGGCTTCAAAAAAGTGCGCCCGAGCCCACCCATTGTGTGACAATAGCAAATGAAAATTCGCTATTGTCACACAGATCCTCCTCCTGGCCAATCAGGAAGCGGGTCCGAGACCTGCTTCCTGATTGGCCGAAAGGCGAACTCATGCCATTGGCCGAGGAGGCATCGGCAGGACCCGAGGACACGCAGGGGACTGAGGAGAATCCGCCGCTGCAGGCAAGTCTCTCTGCATTGAAGGGGGCACGCTGGTCTGTCTGCATTGAAAGGGGGCACAACGATCTCTCTGCATTGAAAGGGGGCACGTTGGTCATTCTGCATTGAAAGGGGGCACGCTTGTCATTCTGCATTGAAAGGGGGCACACTTGTTATTCTGCATTGAAAGGGGGCACGCTTGTCATTCTGCATTGAAAGGGGGCATGCTGGTCATTCTGCATTGAAAGGGGGCACACTGGTCATTTTGCATTGAAAGGGGGCACACTGGTCATTTTGCATTGAAAGGGGGCATGCTGGTCATTCTGCATTGAATGGGGGCACGCTGGTCATTCTGCATTGAAAGGGGGCACGCTTGTCATTCTGCATTGAAAGGGGGCACGCTTGTCATTCTGCATTGAAAGGGGGCACGCTTGTCATTCTGCATTGAAAGGGGGCACACTGGTCATTTTGCCTTG
The DNA here is from genome assembly GCF_965119305.1 of Pelophylax lessonae. Lineage (NCBI taxonomy): Eukaryota > Metazoa > Chordata > Amphibia > Anura > Ranidae > Pelophylax > Pelophylax lessonae. Next base: position 157,112,589 of record NC_138777.1, read on the forward strand.
AAAGGGGGCACACTGGTCATTTTGCATTGAAAGGGGGCACACTGGTCATTCTGCATTGAATGGGGGCACGCTGGTCATTCTGCATTGAAAGGGGGCACGCTGGTCATTCTGCATTGAAAGGGGGCACGCTGGTCTCTCTGCAATGAAAGGGGGCACGCTGGTCTCTCTGCATTGAATGAGGGCATGCTGGTCATTCTGCATTGAAAGGGGGCACGCTGGTGTCTCTGCATTGAAAGGGGGCAAGCTGGTCTCTGCATTGAAATGGGCACGCTGGTCATTCTGAATTGAAAGGGGGCACGCTGGTCATTCTGCATTTAAAGGGGGCACGCTGGACTCTCTGCATTGAATGGGGGCACGCTGGTCTCTCTGCATTGAATGGGGGCACGCTGGTCATTCTGCATTGAAAGGGGGCACGTTGGTCTCTCTGCATTGAAAGGGGGCACGCTGGTCATTCTGCATTGAAAGGGGGCACGCTGGTCTCTCTGCATTGAAAGGGGGCACGCTGGTCTCTCTGCATTGAAAGGGGGCACGCTGGTCTCTCTGCATTGAAAGGGGGCATGCTGGTCATTCAAACTTGTATTTAGATGCATTTTACTTTAATTACATCAGTATTTTCATAACAAACAATACATGTGCTTAGGGGGTAAGGTTTTCTTTAACTAATCTAGTGGAAGGGACTCGTGTGCTTAAATCCCGCGGGTTAGGGGGCGCAAATTACTTGCCTTGCCCCGGGTACTGACAACCCACACTACGCCACTGGCTGCTGAAACCCTGCCAGTCTGTCTGCTACATGTCATGCTGCTGAAAATCTCCTGCATTGCCTGTACTGCCATTGCTCCAGGTTCCCTGATTACTACTAGGTGTTTATCCAGAATCTTCCATTGCAAACAGTGCTTCAAACCAGAATGTGATGCTGTGGAGATATCAAGCACCCTGTTCCTGATTTGGTGTGTGAAACACTAGCCCTTTTCAATCTGTGACATTCAGAGTCCCCCCCCCCCCCCCCATGAAGCCCTTATTATGAAGTTTGCCTCCCTTATACTGGATGAACTTTGCATAGTTTTACCGGCACCCACATCACTAACAGCTTGCTTTGTGTGAAGCTTCATATCCTCACTCCTGACCGGGCTACTATGAAGTTCTCCCTTGACCCTTGGATTTGAAGTGGGAAGGTGTCTCTTCCGGGGTTTTTTGGGGTGGCGTATCTTCTGGATGGTCCGGTGTTGTCTGGGTGGTGGGTGGGGTATCTGTGTCATCTTAAGAGGCGGACCTTCTGCTCTGTGATTTTATCCAATGTCCATCAGCTTTTTGTATTTTGCATTTTGTATTCATCTATTGCCTTTGCAGTTTTATCTGTTTCAATAAAGTACACATTTTTATCCACCATATACCCTGGTTTGAGACTTCTATGCAACTTTTTTTTCTCAATTTTTTCATATGTTCTCAGTTGCTTGGCTCACCGGCCATATGCCGTTAGGTACTTGGATGGCTTAATGTTTATCTGGTGTCACATCATCATGTCCTAGGACTCACAGGACATTTGAGTGATTTTTCTGTGGTCCTCCTCCCATCCCCCTTCCCCAATTTTTTGTGCATAGAACTGGGATAGACCCAGCGATGTAATAGTGCGGATTAATTTTTTGCTGAAAAAGAAGAAATCCTAAGAAAGGCTGTGGGGACTATGGAATATGAGGGAGTTCATTTAAAGATCCTTTCAGATATCTTTAGAGCCATGTTAAATCGCAGGGCCTTTTTACGACCGTTATTAGAGAAAGCTACACAACTGAGATAAAAATACCGATGGCAATACCCTATAGCCATCACATTCCACAAGGACAGAGCCTACTATACATTACGCACTCCAGCGGATTTACCTACTCTTTTTGCTTTCTTTGGAATAAATTAATTTCAGATCTCCAATTGGTTAATAATGGACCCCCAACTTGGTAACCAGAAAAAGAAAGAAGGGCTGAGTCGGCAGAAGAAGAAGGTTAAAAGAAATGGACTAAAGGGGGGAAGATGGATGAGGAAAAAATTAACTTAAAAAATAGAGATTTTTTGTCCCCATTTTTTTTCTTCTCTCCCTCTTCTTATGGACATATATGGGAAGTGAAATGAGAACTATATAAAATGTATTCATTTATTTTATAAGGTGGAAGTAGTAGGGGTGTAGGCAAGTTGGGGATTTTTTTTTTAACTCAAGAGGCACTGGTTAAAACACAAGAATTTTTTCTTTTTTTTCTCTTTGAATAACTCAACCCCTCTTTTTTTTTTCTATTGGGGTGATGAGAAATGGTAGCTATGCACAAGAAATTCAATATTTTAAAGGTTTTGTATTTACCAATGTTATATACTGTCAGGTGTATTGGGGATTAAATAATAGAAAAAAAATGGATCTAAAAAGCCATGTATATTCCATCTTATGCATATAAGATTTTGAATAGTATAGCTTCCATCTTGTTTAAAGGTGAATGAAAGTTCATATATTCTGTTGTAAAATGTCTGTTACAAGAGAGTAGAATTTCAACAGAGGTCTTTGTATTTCTTTTAAGATCGTAATTAAGGTGTACATAGAGATCTCTTCAGATAAGACATAATGGTAATGCCAGTCTGTCTGTAAGTATTTAACAATACCCCAGTATACTCTAGCAGACATTTAAAATTAACTATATAAGTTTTTAAAGATACATTATTATATGTGAGAAGATATTAGCAATAATTATGTCACTATATTATGTAAGGCATATACATATATATTTAGAAATTGTTTGTTTACCATATGTTGGGTTTATATTCTTGCTAAATAACAAATCTTACTTGGGTAAAAGTAATTCCACTTAAATATAAATATATATAAGCGTTGCTTTAGAATAGACTAAGTAATAGATCTTACAAACCAGACGCTATGTCTGACAGCCTATGGCATGGTCAAATAATTAATGGACTTTCACTGGCCAGACAGGTCAAAGATCATCAGATAAAGATTTGTTCTAATTATTTTAAACACAAAATCTAATGAACGGTACAATACTGCCCTCTTTGGACGAAATACCAAATGCAGTCTTGGGATAATTTAGATATTTTCAATAGAAAAATATTATATTGTATTCAAAATATGATTAATGAAATGGCATCACTTGCCAAGATGAATGATGGAGATTAGATGGACATTTATGTATGTACTGAGAGTATGGACAAAGTTTTATGTTGTGTTTTATAGTTAATCTTGAACATAGAGAAATCATCCTTTAATTTTATTATACAAAACATTGGGTTAATTATTAGGAGAGGTGTGACTATGACCTCACCAGTTAAGGTATAGAATATCCCAACCAATGGGGATAATGTTTCATCCCTCTGGGTTTAACTTGTGGTAATTTTTATAGCCCTTTGTTCATACCATATAAAAGGAAGAACCCAGATGAGAGATAGAACACATTACATTGCACAACACACCTTACACTTGCAACATACAAACTACTACATCCATTTATAGACTCATCCAGACATACTCCATCTTGCTCCATCATTTATCTGAAACTTGGAGGGAAGCCACCATATTAAGAAAGGCATCCATCTTAGGACTCTGGTAACGACCATTTGAAGCTAGCAGTCATCTTAAGTGTGGTAAATATATCCTGCTGTTTACTTGATTATTATCAATATTGTTTATTTCCTTCCTTATATGTTTTATATTGCATATTTAAGGGTAATAAGATTACAATCCCAGCCGTATAAACCATAGTAGATTTTTCTCTAAATAGCTGATTTTTGTTTTTATACATTTTTATTAATATCAGATTTAGCGCATTAATTGCGATTTTAGTCATCGGTTTTGCATGGCTTATTCTCGCTTTATCCGCAGTGAAGTGACTTTCGGCTATGCGATTCCCAGACAATTGTGGTCTGTTTATATAGAACACTTACCTATGGTTTATGCTATACCTGGAGAAAAGGTAATCTTGCTTTCGTTTTGCTTTCACTTTGTTTCACTTTCACTTTCATTATTGAGCTAAACATCACATTGCATTGATTGTTTGAAGTTAGTATTTTATGTAAGAGTTATCTTTTTGTGTCACTTCTTGTTTGATCATTTATTGTGAATACATGTCTGGTGAATAAATATTTTGTATATATTCCATACTGTAGACTGTACTCACTAAGATTGGTATATGCTTTTAAAAAGAAATTAATCAATTAAAAATAATTCGCTACATATTGATTTGAATAAGTGGAGATTCTCCTACCGCACAGATCTTTGCTTATTAACCATACATAGACACTGTTATATTCAGAGCAGTATAAATATTCTGACATAATGAAGTATGAGCACGAGATATTATTAAATATTCTTACAATACACTGAGGCTTAGGGGGGGGATGGGGTTTATTTATTTTTTTATTTTTTGTACACAAGAGGCACTGGTTAAACATGGAATGTATTAGTTAAAATGTTCTGAATTTATCAATGTCATATACACTGAAGCTTAAGGGCCCCCCCCCCCCCCGTTTTTCTCCATTTATTTTTTTTTCTCTCTTCACTGGTTTATATGTGTAATACACAAGAGGTGTTGGTTAAGTGTAGGAATTGCTTTGAACTATTAATGGTATAGGGAGTGTGGGTTGGATTTGAGTGTTTGAGTGGGGCTACTTTCCCCCTTCCTTTTTTTTTTTTTTCTTCTTCTTCTCTCTCCTCCTTGGGGGTGATGATAGTTAGTGGCTAAGCATAAGAAAGGCAATATTTAAAATGTTTTGAATTTATTAATGTTACATATACTGATGTTCAAGGGGAGGGAGGTTTTTTTTTTTCTCTCTCTTTATTGTTGCTGTGGGGAAAATGCAAATATAAACAATGTGGCGAGGGAAAGAAAGAAAAAAAAAATAGGGAAAATATAGAATTTAGTGAGAAAGATTTATAAATAGGGAAATAACAGACGGACCTGGAAATAAATAAATTAAAAGGGTTGGAAAGGGAAGGTTTGGGATCCTCACCCGTGGAAGTACCTGGGCTGTATCCTCAGTAGGTTTGCATGCACAAGGGGAATAAGAGGCGTGCTATATACTTGGTATAGTTTAGTATTCAAAGACCTCCTCATTGGAGGTTTTTTTTTAGGTGGGGATTTTTTTTTTCTTCCCCTTTTCTTCTTTCCCTTCCCTTCCTTTTCCTTAATCCAATGGTTACTGTAAAAGTTATTTCATTTAATGTAAGAGGAATTAATATTCCAGAAAAAAAGATATATGCTTTTCAATGAACTAAGACGATTACAAGCAGATATAGCATTTATTCAAGAAACACACTTCCGAGAGAATAAGATCCCAATCCTGAGAAATAAATATTACTCAACAGGTTACCACTAGTGTTGAGCGAACACGGACTGTATTATTCGTGTTCGTACCGAATAATTGGATTTTTTGTACCCGAACACGGACACGGACACTTTACTGTATGTTCGGGTAAAAATCCGTGTTCGGTCGTTTTATTTCCGGGTTTTGCATGCTTTGGCGCTTTTTTCATGGCGGGCTTTCAACAGCCAATCAACAATCGTTTAACTGGTGTGCCTTAAGCCATCCCAGCCATGCCTGCAAATGTCTCAGTAGCTGTGATTGGCCGTCTGAAGCATGTGACCAAGTCTTTATAAGTTCGAGGCAGCCGCAGCGGCGTCATTATGCTGCTTAGATTCAGGGACAGAGCACACATCAACGTGCTGGCTGCTGATTAGGGAAAGATAGGCAGGAAAAAACCATTTGTGTCCGGATAGAATTGAGGGACAGGTCGGAGTGTTTAGGCAGGGCGAGTTGTAGGCATTTTAGGGATAGAGTCTGCTGAATTATAGGGTCAGTGTCTTCTACAAACTACAATCGATATTGCTGTGTGGGGGGTGGGGTCTGCACTCAATCCTGATCTACGATCTCTTCTCAATCCTGTTAGGGACAGAGTCTGCTGAATTTTAGGGAAACTGTGTTCTACAAACTACAATCGATATTGCTGTGTGGTGTGGGATTGGAGATAGGCAGGTGTCAGTGATCCACATCCATTTTTCTGTGTGTGAGCTGCAGTGAACACAATCTTTTTGGGCTGCAGTGAACACAATCTTTTTGGGCTGCAGTGAACACAATCTTTTTGGGCTGCAGTGAACACAATCTTTTTGGGCTGCAGTGAACACAATCTTTTTGGGCTGCAGTGAACACAATCTTTTTGGGGTGCAGTGAACAAAATCTTTTTGGGGTGCAGTGAACACAATCTTTGTGGGGTGCAGTGAACAAAATCCTTTGTGGGGTGCAGTGAACACAATCTTTTTGGGGTGCAGTGAACAAAATCCTTTTTGGGGTGCAGTGAACAACATCCTTTTTGGGGTGCAGTGAACACAATCTTTTTGGGGTGCAGTGAACAAAATCCTTTGTGGGGTGCAGTGAACACAATCTTTTTGGGGTGCAGTGAACACAATCTTTTTGGGGTGGAGTGAACAACATCCTTTTTGGGGTGCAGTGAACAAAATCATTTTTGGGGTGCAGTGAACACAATCTTTTTGGGGTGCAGTGAACACAATCTTTGTGGGGTGCAGTGAACACAATCTTTTTGGGGTGGAGTGAACAACATCCTTTTTGGGGTGCAGTGAACAACATCCTTTTTGGGGTGCAGTGAACACAATCTTTTTGGGGTGCAGTGAACACAATCTTTGTGGGGTACAGTGAACAGAATCTTTGTGGGGTGCAGTGAACACAATCTTTGGGGGGTACAGTGAACACAATCTTTGTGAGGTGCAGTGAACACAATCTTTGTGGGGTGCAGTGAACACAATCATTGTGGGGTGCAGTGAACTCAATCTTTGTGGGGTACAGTGAACACAATCTCATACTTCTGAAGGTTTGAGGGTGCTGCCTGTTCCATACTCCCCCTACTCCTCATCTAGCCTTTTAGGGGTACAAACAATAGTAATTGGGGCCTAGTGTGGTTGTGTACGTGTGATATACATACACTTTTTTGGGATCATATTTTCTATTCCGCTATTTAATCAAAAACCTTTGGGGATCAGTTAAATTGGGGGATAGTCTGTGTTGGTACGTGTGAGAGAGATCCACCTTTCCAAGTTGTTGGGGTTCATCTCATACTTCTGAAGGTTTGAGGGTGCTGCCTGTTCCATACTCCCCCTACTCCTAGCCTTTTAGGGGTACAAACAATAGTAATTGGGGCCTAGTGTGGTTGTGTACGTGTGATATACATACACTTTTTTGGGATCATATTTTCTATTCCGCTATTTAATCAAAAACCTTTGGGGATCAGTTAAATTGGGGGATAGTCTGTGTTGGTACGTGTGAGAGAGATCCACCTTTCCAAGTTGTTGGGGTTCATCTCATACTTCTGAAGGTTTGAGGGTGCTGCCTGTTCCATACTCCCCCTACTCCTAGCCTTTTAGGGGTACAAACAATAGTAATTGGGGCCTAGTGTGGTTGTGTACGTGTGATATACATACACTTTTTTGGGATCATATTTTCTATTCCGCTATTTAATCAAAAACCTCTGGGGATCAGTTAAATTGGGGGATAGTCTGTGTTGGTACGTGTGAGAGAGATCCACCTTTCCAAGTTGTTGGGGTTCATCTCATACTTCTGAAGGTTTGAGGGTGCTGCCTGTTCCATACTCCCCCTACTCCTAGCCTTTTAGGGGTACAAACAATAGTAATTGGGGCCTAGTGTGGTTGTGTACGTGTGATATACATACACTTTTTTGGGATCATATTTTCTATTCCGCTATTTAATCAAAAACCTTTGGGGATCAGTTAAATTGGGGGATAGTCTGTGTTGGTACGTGTGAGAGAGATCCACCTTTCCAAGTTGTTGGGGTTCATCTCATACTTCTGAAGGTTTGAGGGTGCTGCCTGTTCCATACTCCCCCTACTCCTAGCCTTTTAGGGGTACAAACAATAGTAATTGGGGCCTAGTGTGGTTGTGTACGTGTGATATACATACACTTTTTTGGGATCATATTTTCTTTTCCGCTATTTAATCAAAAACCTTTGGGGATCAGTTAAATTGGGGGATAGTCTGTGTTGGTACGTGTGAGAGAGATCCACCTTTCCAAGTTGTTGGGGTTCATCTCATACTTCTGAAGGTTTGAGGGTGCTGCCTGTTCCATACTCCCCCCTACTCCTAGCCTTTTAGGGGTACAAACAATAGTAATTGGGGCCTAGTGTGGTTGTGTACGTGTGATATACATACACTTTTTTGGGATCATATTTTCTATTCCGCTATTTAATCAAAAACCTTTGGGGATCAGTTAAATTGGGGGATAGTCTGTGTTGGTACGTGTGAGAGAGATCCACCTTTCCAAGTTGTTGGGGTTCATCTCATACTTCTGAAGGTTTGAGGGTGCTGCCTGTTCCATACTCCCCCTACTCCTAGCCTTTTAGGGGTACAAACAATAGTAATTGGGGCCTAGTGTGGTTGTGTACGTGTGATATACATACACTTTTTTGGGATCATATTTTCTATTCCGCTATTTAATCAAAAACCTTTGGGGATCAGTTAAATTGGGGGATAGTCTGTGTTGGTACGTGTGAGAGAGATCCACCTTTCCAAGTTGTTGGGGTTCATCTCATACTTCTGAAGGTTTGAGGGTGCTGCCTGTTCCATACTCCCCCTACTCCTAGCCTTTTAGGGGTACAAACAATAGTAATTGGGGCCTAGTGTGGTTGTGTACGTGTGATATACATACACTTTTTTGGGATCATATTTTCTATTCCGCTATTTAATCAAAAACCTTTGGGGATCAGTTAAATTGGGGGATAGTCTGTGTTGGTACGTGTGAGAGAGATCCACCTTTCCAAGTTGTTGGGGTTCATCTCATACTTCTGAAGGTTTGAGGGTGCTGCCTGTTCCATACTCCCCCTACTCCTAGCCTTTTAGGGGTACAAACAATAGTAATTGGGGCCTAGTGTGGTTGTGTACGTGTGATATACATACACTTTTTTGGGATCATATTTTCTATTCCGCTATTTAATCAAAAACCTTTGGGGATCAGTTAAATTGGGGGATAGTCTGTGTTGGTACGTGTGAGAGAGATCCACCTTTCCAAGTTGTTGGGGTTCATCTCATACTTCTGAAGGTTTGAGGGTGCTGCCTGTTCCATACTCCCCCTACTCCTAGCCTTTTAGGGGTACAAACAATAGTAATTGGGGCCTAGTGTGGTTGTGTACGTGTGATATACATACACTTTTTTGGGATCATATTTTCTATTCCGCTATTTAATCAAAAACCTTTGGGGATCAGTTAAATTGGGGGATAGTCTGTGTTGGTACGTGTGAGAGAGATCCACCTTTCCAAGTTGTTGGGGTTCATCTCATACTTCTGAAGGTTTGAGGGTGCTGCCTGTTCCATACTCCCCCTACTCCTCATCTAGCCTTTTAGGGGTACAAACAATAGTAATTGGGGCCTAGTGTGGTTGTGTACGTGCGAGATACATACACTTTTTTTGATCATATTTCCTATTCCGCTATTCAATAAAAACCTTTGAGGATCAATTGAATTGCGGGATAGTCTGTGTCGGTACGTGTGAGAGAGATCCACCTTTCCAAGTTGTTGGGGTTCATCTCATACTTCTGAAGGTTTGAGGGTGCTGCCTGTTCCATACTCCCCCTACTCCTCATCTAGCCTTTTAGGGGTACAAACAATAGTAATTGGGGCCTAGTGTGGTTGTGTACGTGTGATATACATACACTTTTTTTGGATCATATTTTCTATTCCGCTATTTAATCAAAAACCTTTGGGGATCTGTTAAATTGGGGGATAGTCTGTGTTGGTACGTGTGAGAGAGATCCACCTTTCCAAGTTGTTGGGGTTCATCTCATACTTCTGAAGGTTTGAGGGTGCTGCCTGTTCCATACCCCCCCTACTCCTCATCTAGCCTTTTAGGGGTACAAACAATAGTAATTGGGGCCTAGTGTGGTTGTGTACGTGCGAGATACATACACTTTTTTTGATCATATTTCCTATTCCGCTATTCAATAAAAACCTTTGAGGATCAATTGAATTGCGGGATAGTCTGTGTCGGTACGTGTGAGAGAGATCCACCTTTCCAAGTTGTTGGGGTTCATCTCATACTTCTGAAGGTTTGAGGGTGCTGCCTGTTCCATACCCCCCCTACTCCTCATCTAGCCTTTTAGGGGTACAAACAATAGTAATTGGGGCCTAGTGTGGTTGTGTACGTGCGAGATACATACACTTTTTTTGATCATATTTCCTATTCCGCTATTCAATAAAAACCTTTGAGGATCAATTGAATTGCGGGATAGTCTGTGTCGGTACGTGTGAGAGAGATCCACCTTTCCAAGTTGTTGGGGTTCATCTCATACTTCTGAAGGTTTGAGGGTGCTGCCTGTTCCATACTCCCCCTACTCCTCATCTAGCCTTTTAGGGGTACAAACAATAGTAATTGGGGCCTAGTGTGGTTGTGTACGTGTGATATACATACACTTTTTTTGGATCATATTTTCTATTCCGCTATTCAATAAAAACCTTTCTAGGGCAAGATCTTAAATTACAGAAATATGAGGAGACCGTCAAATAAGGGCCGTGGCCTGGGTCGTGGTGCTGCTGGTAGAGCTCCTGTTGCAAGGAGAGGACATGGTCGATCTGTGCCAGCTACACGCACAAGTGAAACACCTTCCTCAAGTGTGAGTAGGCGACAGAACCTGCATCAGTATTTGGTAGGGCATCAAACGCCCCTAGAAGTGATGAGGCCAGAACAAGTTGAGGCGATAGTAGATTGGTTTGCTGCTGACAGTGCCTCCAGTTCCTTCACATTGTCTCCCACCCAGTCTACTGCAGAAAGGTCAGAGTTGGCACCTGCAGCCAATGTCCAACCGTCTTTTACCTCACCCCCTTGCAAATCAGGCCAGCAGTCTGAGCCCCAAGCCATACAGCAGTCTCTTATTCTTTTTGAGGACTCTGTCAGCAGGGTTTCCCAGGGCCATCCACCTAGCCCTGCCCCAGAAGTGGAAGAGATTGAGTGCAGCGATGCCCAACCACTTATTTCTCAAGATGAGTACATGCAAGGATCATCGCAGCACGTCTCCGATGATGACGAAACGCAGGTGCCAACTGCTGCGGCGTTCAGCATTGTGGAGACCGACAAGGAGGGCAGGGGTGAAGACTGGGTGGAAGATGATGTGGAGGACGATGAGGTCCTCGACCCCACATGGAATGAACGTCATGCAGGTGACCTGAGTAGTTTGGAGGAAGAGGCGGTGGTCGCACAGAGCCACCAGCACAGCAGAAGAGGGAGCAGGGTGCAGAAGCGGAGCGGCCGTGCCCTAGACACTACGCCCGCTACTGCCCAACGCAGCAAGGGAACGAGCGCACCAAAGTCAGCTCAAAGGAGTTCTCTAGCGTGGAAGTTCTTTAGAAAATGTGCTGATGACAGGACACGAGTGGTTTGCACCCTGTGCAATCAGAGCTTGAAGCGAGGCATGAACCTTCTCAACCTGAGCACAACCTGCATGATCAGGCATCTAAGTGCAAAGCACGAGCTGCAGTGGAGTACACACCTTCAAAACCAAGAAACGTCTCTGGCTCATCCTGCTTCCTCTTCTGCTGCAGTCTCGGCCGCTCCAGCCACATCTGTAGTGATACCGGCACCTGCCACCCCGCAAACAGACGATCTGTCAGCAACACCACCACCTGGGTCACCAACAACCATCTCCACAATGTCCCGTGGAAGCGTTCAGCTTTCCATCTCCCAAACACTTGAGAGGAAGAGGAAGTACCCCCCTACCCACCCGCGATCCCTGGCCCTGAATGCCAGCATTTCAAAATTATTGGCCTTTGAAATGCTGTCATTCCGTCTGGTGGAGACGCACAGTTTTAAAAACCTTATGTCGGTGGCTGTCCCACAGTACGTCGTGCCCAGCCGCCACTACTTTTCCAGGCAAGCCATCCCTTCCCTGCACAACCAAGTGGGGGAAAATATCAGGTGTGCACTGCGCAACGCCATCTGTGCCAAGGTCCACCTAACTACGGATACGTGGACCAGTAAGCACGGTCAGGGGCGTTATATCTCCCTAACGGCACACTGGGTAAATGCAGTGGCGGATGGGCCTGAGGCGGATAGCAATTTGGCGCATGTCCTTCCACCACCGAGGATTGCAGGGCGCTTCAGTTTGCCTCCTGTTCGTAACTCCTCCTACTCCGCTTCCTCATCCTCTACCGCCTCCTCATCCGGACAGCGTAACACCTTCACCACCAACTTCAGCACGGCCAGGGGTAAACGACAGCAGGCAGTTTTACAACTTGCCTGTTTGGGGGACAAACCACACACCGCGCAGGAGTTGTGGAGGAGCATGGAACAGCAGACAAATGAGTGGTTGCTGCCAGCGAGCCTCAAGCCCGGCCTGGTGGTGTGTGATAACGGGCGAAATCTCATAGCAGCTCTGGGCCTAGCCGGTTTGACGCACATCCCTTGCCTGGCGCATGTGCTGAATTTGGTGGTGCAGAGGTTCCTTAAAAACTACCCCGATATGTCAGAGCTGCTGCAGAAAGTGCGGGCCGTTTGTGCGCACTTTCGGCGTTCTCACCCTGCTGCTGCTCGCCTGGCAGCGCTGCAGCGTAACTTCGGCCTTCCCGCTCACCGCCTCATATGTGACGTGCCCACAAGGTGGAACTCCACCTTGCACATGCTGGAAAGACTGTGCGAGCAGCAGCAGGCCATAGTGGAGTTTCAGCTGCAGCACGCACGCGTGAGTCGCTCTGCGGAACAGCACCACTTCACCACCAATAACTGGGCCTCCATGCGAGACCTGTGTGCCTTGTTGCGCTGTTTTGAGTACTCCACCAACATGGCCAGTGGCAATGACGCCGTTCTCAGCTTAACTATCCCACTTCTATGCCTCCTTGAAAAAACAATTCGGGCGATGATGGAAGAGGATGTGGCACAGGATGAGGAGGAGGAGGAGGATGAAGAGGTAACATTTCCAAGGCTTTCAGGGCAGTCATTCGCAAGGGGCTCCGAGGGTGGGTTCCTGCACACGCAAACGCCAGGGACGCAATTGTCCAGCAGGGGCACAGTTCTGGAGGATGAGGAGGATGAGGAGGAGGAGGAGCTGGAGGAGGAGATGGAACCATGTTCACAGCAGGGTGGCACCCAGGCCAGCTCATGGCCATCACTGGTGCGTGGCTGGGGGGATACAGAGGACACGGACGATACACCTCCCACAGAGGACAGCCTTTCGTCGCCTCTGGGCAGCCTGGCACACATGAGCGATTACATGCTGCAGTGTCTCCACAACGACCGCCGAGTTGCCCACATTCTAACTTGTGCTGATTACTGGGTGGCCACGCTGCTGGATCCCCGTTACAAGGACAACGTACCGTCCTTAATTCACTCACTGGAGCGCGATCGCAAGATGCGCGAGTACAAGCGCACGCTGGTAGACGCCATGCTGCTGGCATTCCCATCTGACAGCGGGGCCACAGTGGAAGCACAAGGCAGAGGAGGAGGAGGAGGAGGTCGCCAACGCAACCAGGGCACCGCCAGCACCTCAGAAGGCAGGGTTAGCATGGCCGAAATGTGGAAAAGCTTTGTCAGCACGCCACAACAAACAGCAGCACCAGCAGCTCAGATGGAACGTCTTAGCAGGAGGCAGCATTTTACCAACATGGTGGAGCAGTATGTGTGCACACGCCTACATGTAGTGAATGACGGGTCTGCCCCCTTCAACTTCTGGGTCTCCAAATTGGGCACATGGCCTGAGCTTGCCCTTTACGCCTTGGAGGTGCTGGCGTGCCCTGCAGCCAGTGTATTATCTGAACGGGTATTTAGCACGGCTGGGGGCGTTATAACAGACAAGCGCAGCCGCCTGTCCAGAGACAATGTGGACAAGCTCACGTTCATTAAAATGAACCAGGCATGGATCCCACGGGACTTTTCCGTACCTTATGCAGAATAGCAATGGATACCGACCTTACCCACCCATTGTTCCATTTTTGCTCTTTCTCACTCTTTTGGGGTGTACCCTCATTTAAAATTTTTGAAAAGAAGCAGTGTTGGCTACCTCGTCCTCCTCCTCAGGGCCAGATTAATGTAGGGGCTATTGGAGCTGCAGCTCCAGGCCCCTACCTTTTATATAGGCCCCGGGTTGGCCATATTCACTGTTACCGCTCTTCTGTCACTTGTAAACACAGAAGTCTGGCTTCTATGCTCGCTTCCCCAGGCAGCACCCTCAGAACCTCCCCACACAGCGTGAAGGCCGGACAAGGAGGGACAGTTGGCGATGCATGGATGTGTTTATGGGCTTCAGAGACAGCATCCCATGTTGAATTAGGCATGCATGGCTGCACCCTTCCTCCTCTGGGTGCATGGCAAGGCACGGCCCTTAAGGCCCTTCAAAATCCTCAGCACCAAGCCCATGATGCTGTTAATCCGGCCCTGGTCCTCCTCCACCGCCGCTTCCACCTACACCGCCCATAGGTGTGCGCAGCCTATTGCATTAAGGTGTGCACCCCAAAGTTGAAATACACATGCATGTGTTTGCCAGCAGGGAGAGTAATGTATCGGGGCCATGTACCTGTAGGCAAGGAGAAATAGAGCAGAGCAGGTCCCAGGGAGATCTTTCCCATCTCCTCACTGGCAATGCTATGTGCCCTAGGTGATTAGGGTGTGCCCAGGCACACCCAGCACACCCTGTGCGCACGCCTATGTCACCGCCACATCCACCACCACCTCAACCTCCCTCCTACTCCATATGGGCCTCGTCCTTCAGAGATGAAGAAGAACATTGTTTTATTTTTCTGTTTTTTTTTTGTTGTTTTAAGTTATTTCCCTATCCACATTTGTTTGCAGAGCACTTGCCATGCTCTTAATTACGTTTTGCTGCCATTTGCAGCACTCTAGCCCTTTCCTTTGGTGTTTTAGAGCCATTTTAGTGCCTTAAAGTTCGGGTCCCCATTGACTTCAATGGGGTTCGGTGTCCGGGAAAAGTTCGGTAAAAGTCCGGGACACGGACCCGGACTTTTTTTTAAAGTTCGGCCGAACCCGTCGAACACGGACATCTAGGTGTTCGCTCAACCCTAGTTACCACTCAGTTAATAAAACATCAAAATCTAAGGGGACATCTATTTTTGTATCAAATAGAATAGCATGGGAACATAGAGAGACCCTCGCTGACGTGGAAGGGAGATACATATTGGTTAAAGGAATAATTGAAGGAGTTAAAGTGACGTTGGGCTCTATGTATGTACCCAACTCCCAGCAGAGTGTCTGTCTTTTTAACACAGACTTTAAAAATCTTGGCGGACTTTACAGAGGGACAACTTCTGTTTGGAGGAGATCTGAATATCCCTTGATACCAGAGATGGATACCTCCTAGTAGCTCATCGTCAGTTTTTCCCAGAATTAGGAAAAAAGTGGCCCAAGTACTCCATGAATATCAACTAATTGACGTCTGGCGATTATCACATCCAGGAGAAAGAGATTATACATTTTATTCCCCTGTACATAAGATATTTACTAGAATAGAACAGTTTTTGATCCCCCATAGACAATTACACGCAGTACAAAACACTGAAATTGGGAACATAACATGGTCAGATCATGCACCAATCATGATGTGTTACTCATTAACAGAAAGAATAAATCAGACAAATAGATTCTGGAGATTAAACGAGAGTCTACTTCAGATTTCAGAGGTGAGAGAAGATATATTAAAAGAATTAAAATATTATTTTCAAACGAATGATACACCAGAGTGCGAGACAGGAGTTTTATGGGAAGTACATAAAGCAGTAATTAGAGGGGCACTAATCAAACATGGATCTAGAATAATAAAAGATAGGGAAAAATGGCTAGAATCACTTCTATTAACTTTGCACGAGATAGAAAAAGACCACCAATGGGTACCATCTACAGAATTAGAGAAAAAAGCTAACGATATACGTAAGCAAATTACTGACCTCCTACAGTATAGAGCCAAAGCGGCTCTACAAAGAAGCTGCCAGGCCGGATACGAATCAGGCAAAAGGTGTGGAAAAATGCTGGCAAGGGCAGTTAAGGAAATAGAGAGAGCTAGATATATATACCTCAGATAACAACCCCTAAAGGAAAGAAAATAATGCTCCCCAAACAAATAGCGCAAACCTTCGGAGACTTCTATGCAGCCCTATACAGTCTACCAGGTAATTAAATGGATAAATCCAAAATCGAAGAATACATTACAAGATCAAATATGCCAACATTGCCTAGAGAGGTGATAGAGGAGCTAGACTCCAGAATAACTGAAACGGAAGTTCAACAGGCCATTTGAGCAATGAAGTTGGGCAAAGCCCCAGGCCCTGATGGTCTAACATTACAGTACTACAGAACCTTTTTACCGGTCCTGGGGCCTCGCCTGACAAAATTGTTTAATGAGGTGGGAGTAGAAACGAGTTTCTGTGGAGATACACTGGGAGCACAGATAGCCGTTATCCCAAAAGAGGGGAAGGATTTAACACTATGTGGTAACTTCAGACCAATTTCATTGTTAAATCTGGACCTGAAGCTATTTACAAACATTATTGTGAACAGATTGACACAACATATAAATAGTCTGATACATTTGGATCAAGTAGGATTTGTCCCACAGAGGGAAGCAAAATATAATACCACTAAAATACTGAACCTAATACATATGGTAAATAATTCCCAGTTGTCCTGTGTACTTCTAGCAACAGACGCAGAAAAAGCATTTGATCGCATAAACTGGAAATTGACGTTTTCTACTCTTAAACATATAGGATTAGGAACAAGTATGATGCAACGGATTCATGCTATATACTCCACACCTTGGGCTCAAGCCAAGGTGAATGGAGTATTGTCGAATGCCCCCTCTCCCCCCTTCTGTTTATAATGGCATTAGAACCTTTTCTCTGTATGATAAGAAAGAATCCAGACATCATTGGCGTGGAGAGTGGTAATAGACAATATAAAGTCACTGCATATGCAGATGACTTACTGTTCTCACTTACCAAACCAGAGATATCATTACTGAGCCTGTTGAAAAGAATTTGAACAATATGAATTACTATCTAATATGAAGATAAATTTTGATAAATCGGAGGCAATGGGAATTAGAGTTCCCTTGCCCGTTCTGCAAACTTTTAAACAAAATTTCAAGTTTAAATGGACAGAGAAAGCAATAAAATACCTAGGCACATTTATACCCAAAGATGTAAAGCAAGTATATGAAAATAATTCCCCTCCTCTCTTCAATACAATTAAGATATTACTGGAAAAATGGAACACAGGAATCCATTCGTGGTTCCGCAGATGTAACTTATTAAAAATGACCATACTACCGAAATTTCTGGATTTGATACAAACACTACAAATCAAAATTCCAGTTAAATACTTTAGACAGATACATACTTTGTTTATTAAATTTGTCTGGGCTAAAAAGAAACCCAGATTATCACGCAAGATATTAACTCTTCCAAAAAAAATTGGAGGAGTAGCTTTACCAGATGTATATAAATATTATCAAGCCTCTCATCTCTGTAGACAAATAGAATAGTGTAGACCTAGTGAGAGTAAGTTATGGGTGCAACTGGAACAGGCACAAACAGAGATACCCCTAAAAAGGGCAGCCTGGTGTCTTAATCTATTGCCAATGAACCTGAGGACACATCCATTGATTGGAAAAACCTTAAAAATATTATCACAGAATGGCCCTCGGATTTTGGGCCAAATGGATAGATCCCCTCTGTTTCCTATCTTGGGAAATCCTCGGTTTCCAGTAGGTCTAGATAGACACCCTTTTGGACGCATGCGGGAAGATGGAGTGTTTCAGGCCTCACATTTCCTGAAAGAAAAAAAGTGGCCCACGATAGAAGAATTGATGGATGGAGAGGATATATTTGAGTTGCCATTCTGGAGTGCCCTACAGTTGCAACCCTACTTACATTCAATCGTCAGTCCCCAAGACTATGGTAGACAATTTACCTCTTTTGAAAAATACTGCACTGATTCGGGTGTTATAGCTCATGCTCTGTCTAAAACATACAATTTATTGGTTGCACCTCAGGAACAATCCAACCTAATAGGGTTCGATAAATGGGAAAAAGAAATGAAGTGCTCTTTCTCCCTTGTACAGCGCCAACGGATAACAGAACGAGTCTTTAACTCTCCAATATGTACTAAAATCCAAGAGACAATTTACAAAATACTGACAAGATGGTATTACACCCCAGACAGAATACATAAGATCTACCCCTCAATGTCGGATTGTTGTTGGCGCTGTCGGGAAGAACATATTTTGGACATGTCGCATGATAAGGACCTATTGGGAGGAGGTTAAAAAAGTTACACAGAAATTCACGGAGGTAGAGATTACAATAGAAACAGTCCTATATCTCTTACAATTATCAGAAACTTCAACTAAAAAAGAGATCGATAGTGAACCATTTGTTAAATGCAGCGAGAGCATGTATTCCGAGAAAATGGAAAAAAGAGACAACGCCAACAGTAAAGGATTAGTTAATGAATGTTGAAGAAATAAATAAGATGGAAGATTTGATTCTTACATCAAGACAATGTAGAGAGAAATATAATCAGACCTGGGAAGCATGGAATCTATTTATTCTCTCGGAAGAGGGAAAGACTCTTATGGAGTGAGAATGCTGAAGTGAAAAGACAGTACCAGGATTATTCCCCCCCCCCCCCACCCTCCTCTTTTCCCCTTCTCTTTTCCCCTTCTCTTTTTTTGTTTTTTTTTTCTTTTTGGGGTTTGTTTGTTTTGGTTACTGTGGCAGTTTATAGTGAATAAATGCAAAATGTAGAGGTGAAAGTTATCTAGAATAATATTTAGAGATAACAATAGTATGCGATTAAAAGTTTGTATTAATATATATGAAATGAGAATTGTGAATGCTTATAAGATACCTTTAATAAACGACAAAAGGGCGTTTTTGTCAAACCAATCTGCTAACATTCTAAGAGGAGGTGAGCTGTGAGCTAGATGGGGGAGACCAGTGGATGTGGTGTACCTGGTTTTTGCTAAGGTGTTTGATACAGTTCCCCACAAATGCTTAATTTATAAAAAAGGTCTACAGGCATCAACCACAAGGTTTGCTCTTGGATACAAAACTGGTTAAAGGGGCATCTCCAAAGGGTGGTAATAAATAATGCATACTCAGACTGGTCTGGGGTGGTAAGTGGGGTCCCACAAGGCTGTAAGGTTCTGGCACTCTCAGTGCCTCCTATCACATTTATTCCGGGTGATTTCCATCTACCTAGACAGAAGAAACACATATAGGTGTGTTTCCCTTTAAGGCTGAAGCTGTCATCACCCAGCGCCGGACTAGATGGCTATTTAGGGTGTCGGTTCTCACTCACATGTGTTCGTTCAAACACCAGTACCTGGATACTAATCTTGCTTGAAGCTTCCATGCTTGCAAGCTCTCCTCGCTGACGAACCTCGCTGCGCTGATCCCTGCATCCTGCTACTGGATCATCCGCATCTCCTGAGCGATCCTTCGGCTATCGCTATTAGTGCTAAGTACCCCACAGGGGAAATCTCTATAGACTTGTACTAGGCTTACACTATTTAGCTCTGCATAGCAAGGACTGTCTTTTACATCTGCATAACTAGATTGCTAGCTCTTGAGGCTACTGCTACTATTTCCTGCACTGGGTTGATCTCTCCTGTATGCACCTGCTACTCTGTCATCTGTTATCATACATGATCGCTAACCCTTCCTGCATCCATCTGCACTGTCTCACCTCAAGTGTCTGTCACCTACCACTTCCACTCAAACCTATCCCTAAGACCTTTATCATTGTCTCACCACATGTATATAAAGTCACACTAGGAACCAGCTTAATTACTGTGTGTATTTACTGGCTGAAATAAGACCTTCCATACATGATGAGTCATTGAGGTTGGGATTGGTATCTCAGCATATCTCCTACATGACTACTGACGTGGAACTACTTCTGCAGCTGAAAATCCACACCTTATAAGAAACGCAAGGAGCGTTACAGATTGAACGAACCTAAAAAATGGATTCAGCAGAAGTAGCCACTCAGGTGACACAATTAAAACAGCAGGTATCTGCGTTAATACACGCACTTGCTGAATTGAAAAACGACAATCAGGCTCTGTTGCAGCAGGTAATTAGACTGACACAACTTACCTCTGCACAGTCTCCTGAACCCAAGATAAATCCCCCTTTGGTATTTACAGGCGATCGCAAAAAATTTCGCGAATTTAAAAACGCATGTGAGTTACTTTTTTTGCTAAAACCTCGTACCTACCTTACTGATCACATTAAGGTTTGTACTATTATTTCTTACCTATCAGGCGATCCTCGAGCCTGGGCAGATTCTCTTTTTGAAAAAAACGACCAGCTTCTCAACTCCTATGCCTTGTTCCTGGCAGAGCTCACTAGCCTATATGATGACCCCAATAGGCAGAGTACTGCCGATCTTCAGTTAAGATCCTTGAAACAAGGAAAAAGGCCTGTAGAAGACTTTGTCGCAGAATTCAAGAGATGGACCCTTGATTCAGGATGGAATGATGCATCTCTGAAAACCCAATTTAGGCTTGGCCTATCAGAAGCCGTCAAGGACGAGCTCGCAGGAGCAGAGATGCCAAAAACCCTGGATACATTGATACAACTCAGTATCACCATAGATAGAAGACTACGAGAAAGGAAGTCTGAAAAAATGGAAATGCCATTATCCAGTTCTTCTCAGAATTCAGCTATTGACCCCACTCCTAAACCCGCTCCAGGTAACCACAGACCCCGGCTACCTAAGGAAAAAAGGAGACCTAGTAGATATGGTGATCCTGCCTGGTCATGGTCCGAGCCTGCCTCAAACAGTCGACCTTGTCACTCTGACACATCCCATTTGGACCCTGATCCTACAGAGATGGACGAGGAGCCTATGGAGATTGGTGCCATACATGCTAGGTTGTCCTCACAAGAAAAAAGAGATCACAGGAGAATCTGTGGCCTTTGTTTTTATTGTGGTGAAGGGGGACATTTCATTACATTCTGCCCAACCAGACCCCATAGGCCTAAGGCTCTCCCAATGGAGGCCAGGCGAATCCGAAGGGTCTTCCCTGAAAAACAGCCTGGAAATTATCAAGGCTGTTGCCAGCCCTGTCCCCGTTCTATATCAGTGAAGGACACACAGAAATTAACAAATATTGGAATAGATATTCCTTCAACTCCAGTGAACTTTATACCACGTTCAAAAAACCCTCCTGTACCACCTCCTGAGGATACTCCTATTTTTGCAAGCACATTTCTGGCTTCCGATGAAAATACAGAGATTCTTGCACCTGACTGCGTACGTGCTTCTAATGGCACGGTGGTATGTAGGAAGGATCTGAGGATGTTTGAAGAAGCATTGGTTGCTAGGTCTACTAGGATTACTTCGGATGGTTATGCGTCCGATTCTAGTGAGGGGTCCATGTAGCAGACACCCTAACAACAAGTGATCCGATTCTCATCGGTTACCAACCTGATCCGATTTTTATATCGGCAACAAGGGATCCGATTCTCATCGGCTACCAACCTGATCCGATTTTCATATCGGCAACAAGGGATCCGATTCTCAGATCGGTTACCAACCTGATCCGATTCTCATATCGGCAACCATTTTTTTTTTTTTCCGATTTTCATATCGGAGACCAGTCTTATCCGATTCTCGTATCGGCAACCAGTATTATCCGATTCTCATATCGGCAACCAATTTTTTTTTTTTTCTTCCCGATTTTCATATCGGCAATCAGTCTTATCCGATTCTCGCATCGGAGACCAGTCTCATTCCGATTCTCATATCGGCGACAAAAAAAAAAAAAAGAGAACATTTTTTTTTTTTCCTTCCGATTTTCGCATCGGCAACCAGTCTCATGTGATTCTTATATCAACAACCAGCCTTAGAGGCCTTTCCGGAGCCGGCCTTACGGGGGGGTAATGTAAGGTTCTGGCACTCTCAGTGCCTCCTATCACATTTATTCCGGGTGATTTCCATCTACCTAGACAGAAGAAACACATATAGGTGTGTTTCCCTTTAAGGCTGAAGCTGTCATCACCCAGCGCCGGACTAGATGGCTATTTAGGGCGTCGGTTCTCACTCACATGTGTTCGTTCAAACACCAGTACCTGGATACTAATCTTGCTTGAAGCTTCCATGCTTGCAAGCTCTCCTCGCTGACGAACCTCGCTGCGCTGATCCCTGCATCCTGCTACTGGATCATCCGCATCTCCTGAGCGATCCTTCGGCTATCGCTATTAGTGCTAAGTACCCCACAGGGGAAATCTCTATAGACTTGTACTAGGCTTACACTATTTAGCTCTGCATAGCAAGGACTGTCTTTTACATCTGCATAACTAGATTGCTAGCTCTTGAGGCTACTGCTACTATTTCCTGCACTGGGTTGATCTCTCCTGTATGCACCTGCTACTCTGTCATCTGTTATCATACATGATCGCTAACCCTTCCTGCATCCATCTGCACTGTCTCACCTCAAGTGTCTGTCACCTACCACTTCCACTCAAACCTATCCCTAAGACCTTTATCATTGTCTCACCACATGTATATAAAGTCACACTAGGAACCAGCTTAATTACTGTGTGTATTTACTGGCTGAAATAAGACCTTCCATACATGATGAGTCATTGAGGTTGGGATTGGTATCTCAGCATATCTCCTACATGACTACTGACGTGGAACTACTTCTGCAGCTGAAAATCCACACCTTATAAGAAACGCAAGGAGCGTTACAGAGGCTCAGTTCTGGGACCAATTTTGTTCATTTTATTCCCCCCTGTGCACACAAAGGCTGCGGGCTGGATAAGCACCCCAGAGTAAGGATCGGGTCCTTGGATGCTTGATCACCATACAGGCTCAATACTATTTATATTCGGTAAGAGGCGACCCCTATTGGTTTATCTTATATTGGCTCCGGGTTCACACTGCATTGTGATCTGCACGTTTGCTATAATCCTTATTTCATATGGTAAGAGGTGAATCTAGCTACAAAAGGTGGTGGTTCAACACGCAAATTTCACACTTTTGCCTTCCCTTTATTGGCTATTCAATTAACGTTGTCCGGTAAGAGGCGATTTCAGCTACAACACGTTATATTATTGATTTTGATGTTTACCCTTATCACCTTTTGGTAAGGGGTACCCATCACATTTATATTTATTTTTATATTTTTATTTTTGCATGTTTTTTATTCACTGTTATCAGTGATCAATTTATTGGTGGAGGTTCATTCATTCACACAATTGAACTTATTTTTCAAGAACACTGTGGTGTCCAATTAATATAGTTTGTAAGGTTTTACGCTATTGCGCTTTTACCTTTACTTCCATGATCCAATGACCATTGAGCTAACCGTTCACGTGGACCTGGATCTACTATCAAGGTGACAAGTTCTATCCAAAGAATCTGCCTGTACCTTACCTCAATCTGGTAAGCATATACCCTTTGGGGTTCCTGGTCCTGGATTACATCTTCACTTTATGTTTGGACTGTATGGACTTTATATCTCCATTGATCATATTATAGCGCGACTTATTTTTACAATATTCTACAGGGTGTGGTCACACTAGAAGTTGCTGCTGTTCACTGTATTTTTCCTTTAGCGCGGTTAATATTTTTACATTACTTCACATCGTGAGGCAGAAATCTTACAGAATGAGCTGAACAAAATAACAGAGTGTGCAACTACATGGTAAATGAGGTTTAATATGGAGAAGTGTAATATGGAGAAGTGTAAGGTATTGCACTTGGGGACTAAAAACATAAACGCCCAATACACTTTGGGGGGGGGGGGGTAACCCCTGGGGGAATCAAATACGGAGAAAGATATGGGAGTCTTAGTGGAAGATAGACTTGGCAATAGCATGCAATGTCAAGCTGCAGCTGCTAAAACCGGCAGATGTCGAAAGTTTTGAGGGAGTGTGCCAATTGGCATGCTGACTGCAGGAATGTCCACCAGAGCTGTTGCCCATAAATTGAATGTTCATTTCTCTACCATAAGCCGTCTTCAAAGGAGTTTCAGAGAATTTGGCAGTACATCCAACGGGCTCACAACCGCAGACCACGTGTAACCACACCAGCCCAGGACCTCCACATTAAGCATCTTTACCGCCAAGATCGTCTGAGGCCAGCCACCCAGACAGCTGCTGCAACAGTCGGTTTGCATAACCAAAGAATTTATGCACAAACTGTCAGAAACCATCTTAGAGAAGTTCATTTGCATGTTCGTCATCCTCATCAGGGTCTCGACCTGACTGCAGTTTGTCGTGGTAACCGACTTGAGTGGGCAAATGCTCACATTCGATGGCATCTGGCACTTTGGAGAGGTGTTCTCTTCACGGACGAATCCCGGTTTTCTTAGATCTTTGAGTTCATCTCATGAAAAATGGGGGCAAAAACAAGTGTTGCATTTAAAATTTTGTTCAGTGTGTGTGTATATATATATATATATATATATATATATATATATATACTTTGTATGTATGTATGTATGTGTATATATATATATATATATATATATATATATATATACTGTGACAGGAAGTCAGGTAAATCTGGGAATGTAGTCACAGGAAGGAGATACATTCCCACCTGCTTTGAAAAATTCACTGATACTATAGGGTGTTGGCTGCAAAAAGAGCCAGCAGGAAGTTGAAAACCATTCAGCTGTTCAGAATGAGGAGATCAAGGCCTCTATAATTTGTCCAGAGAAAATCTATTGAGTGCTGCCTCCTGTCGCTGTGTGAGCTGGGAAGAGGAGGACAGACATACGTGTACCTCCCGACGCCGTGTGGGCATGGGAGAAGGACTGCTGCCGCCTGTCGCCGTGTGGGCTGGGAGAGGGGGACAGTCGGATGTGTGCCTCCCGACAAGCTGGTGAGCATGGGAGAAGACCCCCTACAGCGATGTGAAGCTAAGGAGGGTAACCACGAGTGAAGACGTCTCAAAGGTGAGAAGACAAAGTGTTCCATGTGAAGAGTGTGAAGAGAAGTGTTCCATGTGAAGAGTGTGAAGAGTAAAGGGACCTGTTAAATGAACTGTGTTCCATGTGAAGAATCTGAAGAGTAAAGGATCCTGTTATAAATGAACATGTGCTGTGTGAAAGAAAACAAAGGGACATGTTCAATGGACAATGTTTGTGCTGTGTGAAAAGCAAACAAATGGACATTTGAGTGTCTGCTGTAGGATCAGCAGTGTCGGCCCAACAGTAGGTTGGAAAGACTTCTTAGGTAGGTTCCAGCTGTGAGAAGGTAGCCGCCCACAGAGGCAAGGATTTATTTTGTCTTTTATTTTATTTTGGCTGTTTTGATGCTTGCAATTGTGTTAAGTAAATTGCATGAATAAATCAGTCTTGTTTTTCAACCTCTAATCGGCTATCTCTGTGAAAACGCACCCCCAAAGGGGTCACCCATACGCCTACCACCGAGCTAATCCCTCACATATGGTGGAGGTATGCAGTGGGCATAAGCAGAGATCCCTGCAAGGAAGTGCAAATGTTTGATGAACTTTATCTGGTGCATGAGATTGCACAATCTATGTGTGCAGGAGAGAAGATCCTGACAGAAAAAAAAAAAAAAAAAAGTGTTTTAAAGAGACAGCGGTCTCAAAATTTTTTGATGAACTTTGTTGTGTCTGGTGCAAGTGACTGCACAAACTGTGTGCGCAGGAAAAGAGATCCTGCAAGAGAGAGAAAAACTACATGTGTTGAAGAGACAGTGGTCTGAAAATTGTTTGCTGGACTGTGAAAAATTTGTTTGTGGAGTTATTGAAGATGGGGCGGTCCAAACGCCTGAAAAATGCAAAGATAGATGAAATGAGAGACCGGATTCTTTGGATGGAGGGGATGTTGCCGTCTGAACCAGCCCCATCCATGCCTAAAGAGAGTCTACTAAAGAGGAAGGTTGTTGTCCCTAGCAACACTGATGAAACCGCTATGGAGACGCAGTGTGCTCAGATGAAAAGTAAACTCAAAATGGAGGAGATGTTGAAACATCTGATTATATCAAATGCAGCTCAACAGCAAGCAAATGCAGCTCAACAGCAGGCAAATGCGGATTTTCAGCGGAGCTTTGCAGCTCAGCAAAAGGCTCACCAAGAGAGCATGGCAGGCTGGAAACAGAGACGCCAGCAGCCAATGGAGGCCATCGGTTTGGAAGAAACCGAGTATGTGTGCAGGGCTGAGTTGGATGCCTTGCAACGGAAAATGGAAGAAAAGGAACAAGCCTTGGAATTGCTTAAAATGGAGCATAGAAACTTGCAGGAAATGAATGAACTACTCAAGTCTCATGTGTTACAGTGGGAAGAATCCACTGCTCTTCTTTTGGTCGAGTTGCAAAAACGCAGAGAGACTATAATGGAGAAAGATACCATCCTCATGGAAAAGGAAAGTGAAATTCAGACTTTGCAGAAGCAAAGTATGGCTGATATGTTGGAGTTGCGTAATCAGCTGGAAAAAAGTCTACAGTGTTTGGAAGTTACAAAAATAGACCTGCAGGAGTCGCAGGAACAGAATGTTGCTCTGAAAGCGACATTGTCTCTCAACGACAAAGAGAAAAGTGAAAGAGAGGCTAAATTACTGAGTACTGTGTATGAGCTCACTACTTTAAGCAATGTGGTAAATGAATGGCGTGCGGACTGTGAAAGTTGGAAAGGGGAAGCCCAACGTGTCCAGCAGCAGTTAAAGGAGAAAGAAGCCTGTGTGGCAGAATTACATTCTTATTCCCAGATGCTAGCCAATGAGGTGAAGGCTCTTATGCAGGGAAAAGAAGATTGTGAACATAAGAGGGAAAAAGTAGAGGCACAGCTTCTGGAATCGCAAGTCAAGGTGTCAGAAGGTGACCGATTGTGTGCTAAGCTGTCAGAGAAGGCAAACCGACTGCAGGTTGAGTTGGACAATGTTACAAATCAGCTTTCTCAAGCAGACAGCAAATCTAGAGAAATTGCGGAAGATTTTTCTATCTTGGAATCGCAGCTGCAAGACACGCAGGAACTCTTACAGGAAGAGAGGTGTCAAAGGCTGAGTTTTAGCACAAAGCTCAAACAAATGGAAGATGAGAAAAATGGCTTCCTGGAACAATTAAAAAAGGAGGCGGAAGCAAAGAAAAACCTATCAGAGCAAGTCGCAACATTGCAAGCTCAGATAGCGGATATGAAAAAACGCATGGAAGAAAGCGTTGGTTCATTACAGTGTGTTGAAGATGTGAAAAAGAAGTTTGATCAGATGCTTGGTGAAGAGAAGACTGTGTCTGCAAAATATGCAGAAGAACGCGCCCGTGCAGAAACGGAGGTGCGTGATAACGAGAGCAAAGCCCTGTTCTTGGCTCGCTCTTTGGAGGAAGCTCTAGAGTGTAAGGCTGAACTAGAAAGTGTTAACAAACAGCTGCGTACAGAAATGGAAGAATTGGTCAGCTCCAAGGATGATGTTGTGAAAAGAGTTCAGGAGCTAGAAAAGTCTAAGCGAGCCTTAGAACAGCAAGTAGAAGAGATGAAGATTCCGTTGCAGGAACTGGAAGAGGAATTCCAGGCAACAGAGGATCTGTCCCAAAGAGGGGATAGTGTGCCTGATGCAGTTTTTAAAAGGATCAGTGTTTTGGGGTCTGTCCTGAGTGAGCCTCAGAAATGTGATGACATGTGGCTTGAATCACCCCTTTGGAATAAACCGTTCCTTCAAAAACTTCAAGCATTGGAAAATGTATCATTAGAGCTTCAGCAAACAAAGGAGCTGAGTAAGAAATGTGATGATTTCTCAGTTCAGGCTGAAAACCTAGTGGGGAAAACTAAGGCTGTTGGTGAAAACGTGAAGCAAATGAATAAGTGCCTTTCAGGGAGTGTTTCCAAAATGGAACTGGTGAAAGACGGGTGGCAGAAGTTTGATCGTGATCTTGAGATGCATTCCATGTGGAATTCAGATAGAGAAAAAGAACTAGGTGACCTTGAGCGGTCAAATAGTTCAGCAGAAAGTGCATTGAAGAAACCTGTAAAAGAATGTGTTGCAGTTCCATGCTTCTTCACTGATGCAGAGAGGAGGTCTATAATGGATACCACCCAGATCGCTGGGTTCAACTGTGTTGTTGCCTTTAACCCCTATGTTGGTGTAAGGAAAGTTGATGATGTTCTGGTTGACTACTTCTGTGAAGAGTTTGGCAAGAAATATAAACTGAATATCAAATCAAATAGTAGGCCTTTACTGCGACTCGCTCAGGAGGGCGAAAAGTTTAAGAAGTTGATGAGTGCAAATGCTTCCGATCTGCCTATGAATATGAAATGTTTGGTGAATGATATTGATATCTCTGGGAAAAGGAACAGGGGTCACTTTGAAGAAATGTGTGACAGCCTGTTGTCTCAATTGGAAAATCCTCTGCACAGCATCTTAGAGCAAGCAAAGCTCAAGAAGGAAGATCATTCCCTTTTACAACAAAAAGTCAATGATTGTGTACAGATGTATGGAGAGGCAACTCAAGTCACAGAGGGATGTCAAGAGTCCCTACTTGGAACAAAGCTTAGTGAAGCAAAGGTTCTCAAAGTTTTGTGGAAAACATTTATGGATTGCAGAGAGAGGCGTCTTAAGAATGTTGAAGACATTAAGACTAGCCCAATTGAGTTGCCTATGGATCACGGTCCTCCATGGTGGCGTCTTAAGAATGTTGAAGACATTAAGACTAGCCCAATTGAGTTGCCTATGGATCACGGTCCTCCATGGTGGATTGGACAGACGGTTATGAGGGACAAGCCGTCTGACATTTATGAGAAAGCTGTCAATGAAGATGACAGAAACGAGAAGGAGCAAAATTATGCCAAAAATGCAGTTGAAGAATGTGTATATGAGATGAGAGACAAACTGTGTGGCATTTATGAGAAATCTGTCAGTGAAGATGACAGAAACAGTTTCATCCGGAAGCTTGAGGATAATAGGAGGCTTATCAGTGAGTCAGCAGTGCCTGACACATGCGTGCCTGGAAATATGTGTCCCAACCCTAGGGTTGAAACAAGAGGGGGGGGTATGTGACAGGAAGTCAGGTAAATCTGGGAATGTAGTCACAGGAAGGAGATACATTCCCACCTGCTTTGAAAAATTCACTGATACTATAGGGTGTTGGCTGCAAAAAGAGCCAGCAGGAAGTTGAAAACCATTCAGCTGTTCAGAATGAGGAGATCAAGGCCTCTATAATTTGTCCAGAGAAAATCTATTGAGTGCTGCCTCCTGTCGCTGTGTGAGCTGGGAAGAGGAGGACAGACATACGTGTACCTCCCGACGCCGTGTGGGCATGGGAGAAGGACTGCTGCCGCCTGTCGCCGTGTGGGCTGGGAGAGGGGGACAGTCGGATGTGTGCCTCCCGACAAGCTGGTGAGCATGGGAGAAGACCCCCTACAGCGATGTGAAGCTAAGGAGGGTAACCACGAGTGAAGACGTCTCAAAGGTGAGAAGACAAAGTGTTCCATGTGAAGAGTGTGAAGAGAAGTGTTCCATGTGAAGAGTGTGAAGAGTAAAGGGACCTGTTAAATGAACTGTGTTCCATGTGAAGAATCTGAAGAGTAAAGGATCCTGTTATAAATGAACATGTGCTGTGTGAAAGAAAACAAAGGGACATGTTCAATGGACAATGTTTGTGCTGTGTGAAAAGCAAACAAATGGACATTTGAGTGTCTGCTGTAGGATCAGCAGTGTCGGCCCAACAGTAGGTTGGAAAGACTTCTTAGGTAGGTTCCAGCTGTGAGAAGGTAGCCGCCCACAGAGGCAAGGATTTATTTTGTCTTTTATTTTATTTTGGCTGTTTTGATGCTTGCAATTGTGTTAAGTAAATTGCATGAATAAATCAGTCTTGTTTTTCAACCTCTAATCGGCTATCTCTGTGAAAACGCACCCCCAAAGGGGTCACCCATACGCCTACCACCGAGCTAATCCCTCACAATACATATATACATTTTTTTTACATTTTTTTTTTTACATGCTGTCACCAGAGCAGTGCAATGCCACCAGTTTGACACTGCACTGCTCTGGAGGGGTGATCATTTTTTTTTTACACCGATGTCTGTAGAAGCAATCATTTGTGATACTGTGACAACTATGATTGGCCATTGCTATTACATGGTACATGACTCCTGTGATTGGCCCTGTACCATGTGGTCACTATGACCAATCATAGAGATCACTGTAGTGATAGCCATTGTTTACTACTGGTAATGTGATTGCTGTAATTGGTCACAGAGATCACATTGTACCAGGGTCAATCACAGCAGCACTGTTCCCCAATCTGTGATTCACTGTGTCCCTTGCACAGATTGTACTGCTGTGCACTCTAGAGAGCATGCATGAGTGGCCAATGTGGGAGAATGTACTGGTATGTCCACCCACATTGGCATTGCTCCTGTCTGGAAAGGAGCAGTGCTGGAGTTCAATATTCAAAGCAGACTCACCCATTCATCCATGTCTCCATTCTTTTATTTTGTTGAGAAATTACTTTGAAAAGCACCACCTTAGCATTTCTGAGCATGGTAATCTTAAATAAGGACAGATGAATCATGTAGCATATACAGTGCCTTGCGAAAGTATTCGGCCCCGTTGAACTTTGCGACCTTTTGCCACATTTCAGGCTTCAAACATAAAGATATAAAACTGTAATTTTTTGTGAAGAATCAACAACAAGTGGGACACAATCATGAAGTGGAACGAAATTTATTGGATATTTCAAACCTTTTTAACAAATAAAAACTGGAAAATTGGGCGTGCAAAATTATTTAGCCCCCTTAAGTTAATACTTTGTAGCGCCACCTTTTGCTGCGATTACAGCTGTAAGTCGCTTGGGGTATGTCTCTATCAGTTTTGCACACCGAGAGACTGAAATTTTTGCCCATTCCTCCTTGCAAAACAGCTCGAGCTCAGTGAGGTTGGATGGAGAGTGTTTGTGAACAGCAGTTTTCAGTTCTTTCCACAGATTCTCGATTGGATTCAGGCCTGGACTTTGACTTGGCCATTCTAACACCTGGATATGTTTATTTGTGAACCATTCCATTGTAGATTTTGCTTTATGTTTTGGATCATTGTCTTGTTGGAAGACAAATCTCCGTCCCAGTCTCAGGTCTTTTGCAGACTCCATCAGGTTTTCTTCCAGAATGGTCCTGTATTTGGCTCCATCCATCTTCCCATCAATTTTAACCATCTTCCCTGTCCCTGCTGAAGAAAAGCAGGCCCAAACCATGATACTGCCACCAACATGTTTGACAATGGGGATGGTGTGTTCAGGGTGATGAGTTGTGTTGCTTTTACGCCAAACATAACGTTTTGCATTGTTGCCAAAAAGTTCGATTTTGGTTTCATCTGACCAGAGCACCTTCTTCCACATGTTTGATGTGTCTCCCCGGTGGCTTGTGGCAAACTTTAAAGGACACTTTTTATGGATATCTTTAAGAAATGGCTTTCTTCTTGCCACTCTTCCATAAAGGGCAGATTTGTGCAGTATACGACTAATTGTTGTCCTATGGACAGAGTCTCCCACCTCAGCTGTAGATCTCTGCAGTTCACCCAGAGTGATCACAGGCCTCTTGGCTGCATCTCTGTTCAGTCTTCTCCTTGTATGAGCTGAAAGTTTAGAGGAACGGCCAGGTTTTCGTAGATTTGCAGTGGTCTGATACTCCTTCCATTTCAAGATTATTGCTTGCACAGTGCTCCTTGGGATGTTTAAAGCTTGGGAAATCTTTTTGTATCCAAATCCGGCTTTAAACTTCTCCACAACAGTATCTCGGACCTGCCTGGTGTGTTCCTTGTTGTTCATGATGCTCTCTGCGCTTTAAACGGACCTCTGAGACTATCACAGTGCAGGTGCATTTATACGGAGACTTGATTACACACAAGTGGATTCTATTTATCATCATTAGTCATTTAGGTCAACATTGGATCATTCAGAGATCCTCACTGAACTTCTGGAGAGAGTTTGCTGCACTGAAAGTAAAGGGGCTGAATAATTTTGCACGCCCAATTTTTCAGTTTTTTATTTGTTAACAAGTTTGAAATATCCAATAAATTTCGTTCCAATTCATGATTGTGTCCCACTTGTTGTTGATTCTTCACAAAAAATTACAGTTTTATATCTTTATGTTTGAAGCCTGAAATGTGGCAAAAGGTCGCAAAGTTCAAGGGGGCCGAATACTTTCGCAAGACACTGTACTTCATAGATTCATGCATGCAGGCAGAAGTGTGTGCTTAGCTGAGAAAGCCCCTGCTCCCCTCCTCCAGATGAAAGTAAAAAAATGTCAATGAAGACTTGGGATGTATGACATAATTTTGGCCTAGAACAGAAAGCAAGAAGCAACTGATTAAATTTAAATAAAATGCTAGTAGCATAGGAATTAAAAATAGTCATTGTAGATGGAGACACTTTCGTTCCATTTTAATTGTCCCAGTCACAATGTTCAAGCTGTGCCCAAGGCAATGTTCAAAGTATTAAAAGGCAAGCTTTCATAGTGTTACAATGTTAATTCATTAAAACATTACACATATAATGGTGTAATTAGTACCTCCCTAAAATCTGGGTGTGTTAGGGTGATGGCATCAGAGCCTTCTGCCAACATATTTTATCACAAAGGGCTTACTTGGGGGATGAAGTAGAAAGTATCTATCTGCTAGATAACTCAACTGGGTCTTCAACATTTTGAGAACTACAATATATTACATCTATAGAAATGAATGTTCCAAAAAATGTTAAAATGTATTTTAAATGATTATAACTCTACATAAAGGTAAATAATATATTTCTGATCTGTTAACATACATACTGTACCTACAGTATGCAGAAAATGATTGTCTTTGTGCTAAAATCTCCACCAAAATCGAAAACTTTAAAAGATTTCATTTACCCATCAACAAAATATAATAAAAAAATTATATAAAATAATGTTTATATAATACTGCATATTAAAGCTCAACTCTGGGCAATAAAAATGTATCCCTAGCAGTGGGGCTGTACCTGCACTGGAAGGGTATTGGGTAATTTTATCCATGGGAGAGGAAAAACAGTTTTACATACAAAATAGATAAAGTTTGCCACCCGGGTGTTCAACGAATATAAAATCTTCTTTATTGCAAACCCATAAGGGACAAGAAGGATCCACTACGCAAAAAAAAGGCTGGCGCGTTCCTGCCCTTACGGGCCTTAGTTGTGGCAAACTCCATAAGAATGACAGCACTCCGGACTGGACTATAGAGGAAGGGAAGGAGGATAGCCAGCAAGCAGAATAGGAGGGATATTTTCAGGTATGAGAAAAGTAGAAGTAAAAGTAATGGAAAGGATAAATAGGCAGTCACCTTCGTACTACCTATTCCAGAAAATACGATCAAGTTCTCAATATTATGAGAAACCTTCAGAAAAGCAGCTGTTCCCAGTTCGGGTAGTGGTTTTTTTTAGCTGTTGTGCACCCACTCTTCTCTCTCCCAGTCTCTTTAGCTCCTCTGAATGGATCTGACCAACTTGGATGTCCTACACAGGTTCTTTTCCATGCACCATGAAAACATGCAGATATTGTCATCTTTATTTACATACCAAGACATTTGACTCTCTAATTACTGGGGAGCGGTTTAGTATCAAACATTATATTAGTTGTGGAATCTGAGAACATTTCTCTGACTCCAGTAATCCAAATGCGAGATGCATTTCAAATGCTTCCATTTGGAGGGGATGCCTCCTCTTTTAGATTTTGTGGAATAGAGAGGGTGGCTCCGCCTCCTAGAGGGGGAAATCATCAACATAAATTGTTAGAAAGGGAGGAGAGGGGGATATTTAAATTGTAGAATAGAGTCCCGCAGAAGGTAAACCTCAGGTGAGACATAGATCTGCATCTCCACTGTTTGCCTTTCTTTAAAGTGTTACTAAACCCATAACAGTAAAATCACTCTGTATATGCAGTAAAGCATGCTTTTTATACTCAACGTTGAACCTAAGGTGTTAATCCTCTGCATTGTGTAGAAAGGCTGTTTGATCCTGTCTTCTCTGATCCTCCCCTTCTTCCACAGTCCCCAAACATCTCCTGATAGAACAGAGGCTAGGGGATAAGTTGCATATGCTCAGTTTGGTGTGTATTGCTAGGATTTTTTTTTTTTTTGGGGGGGGGGGGCAGAGTGCAGCAGATTAGCACAGGGTCAATCAGCACTGTCCAGACAGAGGGTCAGGGGTCCTGCAGCCTCATAGAACGGTCGGAGGAGAATGAAAATTCCTCATACAAACTTTAACCAGACGCTGATAGAAGTCCCAAGACTGCTATATACTGCTGATGAGAAAAGGTATTTAGCAGTTTATATTTATAGTTTATTTATAGTCTTTTTATATGTCTTCATTTGTTGTTATACTTCTTGTAATTTTTAACAGTTTTTTTGCCTCTGGATTTTTATATGTTATCATCATAGGAGCTCATTTTCCCAGGCCCCCTGGTTAGAGGGCCCATAATATAGATAAGCGATATAGAGAGACTATTTAGAGTGCTGTCATTCTTGTGGCGATTGCTATGACTAAGGCCCGTAAGGGCAGAAACACGCCAGAAAGACGCTAGAATCTTTTTGTGTATTGGATCCTTCTTGTCCCTAATGGGTTCGCAAAAAAGACGATTTAACAATGATAGAATGTGCCCACTGTTCTCTATTTGGATGTATGTTTCAGCGGGGTGTCCAGCTATGGTCTTGGCACAATTGAAGCAATCCCTATACCTTACAGAGTTAATGGATTGTAGCACCATGCTTCTATATGATGGACAAACAGTTTTACTTCCCGATCCTCTGTTCCCCTGGCAGATGGCGCTCCCCCACAGTCTATGGACCCTGCTCTGGTCTTGATGATGTCAGGACCCTAGAGGGCTTGGGTGCAGAAGCTGCAGGGACTAGTCTAGCTGTGGGAAAGACCGGAGGAAGTATCTTTCCTTTAATTGTTCCCCTACACCAAAATGTGCAGGCACAGTCCTTCTGCAGGAGGTCGTTTTTTATTTGTCTGGAGTTGGGCTATAATGATATTATAAAATATGCTTTTTTTCATTTCTTTATCTCACAGTACTAATATTGCACACCCTTAATGGAAAATGACATAAGTCTAACAATTCACTTCTTCCACAATTAAACATTCCTTAGCTATTTCAGAAAGCTTAAACCATTATCAAGATCGCAACCAGTGACCTTGACCAGAGATTGGTAAAACCAAAATTTTAAATAAATTCTTCATTATAACTATGAAACTAAACACTTTATAAATGTAAAACATTCTGATTTTTTTCTATTTGTTTACAGACTGTACTCTGAAGGTATGAAGATCTAAATTCTATTTGCCTTCCAGAATCACAGATTTTGTGAATAGAATGCTTTTTTGTTGGCAATTGACGTTAAAAAGGAGTGGCCTTCAAATCATCTATAAACAGTTTGCATTGTCCACTTTGAAAATTCCTTCCTGTTTTTGGGCAGTGCTTTCCTGCTCTGCGTGGGAGGCTTTATTTATAGAACAGACAGGCTACCCAGCATATAAAAACTACTACAGGTAATAAAAGAACTGCACATCATTTGGAGATGGTGTTTTAAAAGAAAAACAGTCATGTGTACAGCTCTAATATTTTTTGTTGATTAAGGTGCCCTTTTTAGCATTTGCAATTATGTTATGACATCACTACTTCTAGATTCTGGACAATCACAATGCATTCTGTTGCCTAATATTTGTGGAACCTAGCCATAAATGTTAGCTCTTTTGTTGCCTAAACTAACAATACATAAAACCAATCTAACCATCTGTTTAAAACCATCTGTTGTCTACAACTAGTTAGATACAACCTGCAAGACACGTTAACCATCACTAAATATTTTATCTTAATTAATTATTGCATCGTTATGGATTTTTTTTGTCTTACTTTGAAATAAATCTAAACCTCCTGGATGACTTTTAGCTTGTGAAAACACTATGGGGTTGATTTACTAAAACTGAAGAGTGCAAAATCTGCTGCAACTCTGCATAGAAACCAATCAGCTTCCAGGTTTTTTGTCAAAGCTTATTAGCTACCATGCATTGCGGCATCTGATTTTGCACTCTCCAGTTTAAGTAAATCAACCCCTATTTAACATAAACAAATGCCAAGGTTTTTTTAAACTTAAAATACTTGTCTTTAGCATTTTTCATGCTTGTTGCATCTCAGTGCTGCTAATCCCATGTGTCAGGAGAGTATGCAATCTGGCACCATCATAGCTGCTGGTTCCAGCATCCTGGTTTTGGCTGTGACATTCTCCTTGTCTATCTGTCCACCTGCAAGGTGATTGATTGTAGCCAGACATTTGTTTAGCAAAAGAGAAAAAACCTTGCGGTGATCAAATACCGCCAAAAGAAAGCTCTATTTGTGGGGAAAAAAGGACATAAATTTGGTTTTGGTACAGTGTTGCATGACCGTGCAATTGTCATTCAAAATGCAACAGCGCTAAAAGCTGAAAATTGGCCTGGGCAGGAAGGGGGTGAAAGTGCCCTGTATTGAAGTGGTTAAGGTGACAACAGTGGCTCAATTCCTACAGTATATTGTACAATATATTAACATGGCTACATATAGTCTTCATCGGAAGTCCAAATGACAGGGTGACAACACAGGAGCACACTTAGGAGACAGAGGTTTGTCCCCCTATTGCTATGATTTTCATCCTTTGCATTTTATTACTTCCGATAGTCACTTTCTGTCCATGTTCATTTGCTCCAGCAATGGCTGCATGTCATTGCTCCGGATGAGCTTCATAATGTTAAAAACAGCAGGACACACCTGTGAAAAAGGCATCATCAAGGCAGCTCAAAGTGGAAACCTATGTGACAGGGTAAAAGCACAGAAGCATAGCTGTCATCCCCATAATAGAAGTTCCAAGGACTTTCATGCTAGGATCAGGCAATATATTTGTAAAGTTGCAGATTTTAAAACATTGAAAAGTTTTTTTGAAATTACATTAACCTGTTGCACCACCCAGCCTCACACATATATGCAGGGCCGTGGAAGTGAGCCTTCATCTGTGGCGGTGCATATACAGTATGTGCACCAACAATTGTGCTGGTAGTATGCTCGAATACACCTCCAGGTCTTGTAATAGAGATTGAGAGCCAGTTCTTAAGTGATCACCTGTGATTGGCCATATTACTGTGATCAGTCAGTAAAACCTAACTCTGAATGCTATTTCTCCTTCTAGATCTCATTCTAGAAAAGTATTGGTTTCTCTTAGCCAGAGGAGAAATATAAACAAAAAAAATGCCTATGTGTAAAAAAAAAAAAAAAAAGATAAAATGAAATAAAGATAAAATAGATCATGGCTTGAACTGAGTTACTGTCAGGGTTTAAGTTGACTTAGCAAAATGCGCACTATTGTTTCCTGGCCCTACTACAGGTACAAACAATGGGTCATGGTAATAACAAGAAATATGCAGCTATGTTTAAAATTGTCTTTTATGTATTTTTTTACTATTTTGGGCCAGTTTTCCTGATAATAAAAAAAGAGTCAGGGGTATCCAATAAGATATACCACCAAATGAAAGCCCAATTTGTCATGAAAAAACAAGGTATAAGTCACTCGAATGGTTATATAATTCATAAGGTTGAGAAAGGATTCATCAGTCTATTCGGTTTATTCTCTAAGGCTCCGTTCACATGTTGACATCCCAGATCGTAGGCAAAATCGCCTCGATTCTGCCCGTGATCCCGAATCATTGCAAATCGCGGGACGCCTGTGCGATTCCCGTGACTTGCAATGGCACCCCAAACGCGTTGTGATTTTGCCGTGATTGTCGCCCGACAAATTGAGGTAAAATCGCGCAAACAGACTCGCGGGTCGTCTGACGCCCAAAAAATATACAAGAACTTCCTTTGGGAGACAGGTGTCCCGCGATTCTGTTTGTGTGATTTTACTGCGATTCGTCGAACAACAATCGTGGCAAAATCGCGCTGCGTTTGGGGTGCCATTGCAAGTCACGGGAATCGCACGGGCATCCTGCGATTTGCAATGATTCTGGATCTCGGGCAGAATTGCCGCAATTTTGCCCGCGATCCAAGATGCCAAGTTGCAATGATATATACAGTTTTACCTACACATGCCAAAGTTACAAAACTGCATCAAGGCACTAACATTTGTTTTACTTTCAGGCATTAAGGGGTTAACATGTTAAAATGTATTTGGGATTTTAGTGATTGTGATTAAATCCGCCGCACCTTATTATAAGTGCATCTGCACTTTCAGTTTTCTCTTTGTTTCCCTGCAGACTCACACAAATACTTGTTAAGCCTGCTACTGAAGTCCATTTAATTCAGCTTCCTTTAATGGTGTGGCAACAATGCTGCACTGCTCCTGAATTCGCTGCAGAGTTGCTACCCTCATAAATACTGTGTCTGCTTGCATTACATTGGAAAAAAAATGTTTTAGAGGGCATGGCTGTCGTCATTGTCACTGATGATTCAGAAGCCTGTAGCTTGCCAGTCAGCTCTTGGCCACACCTAGTGCTGTCTGGATTGGCTGTACTCCCTCTGCGGCCTCCCTTCCAATGAGCAATGAGCTGCAGTGTCTGGGATAGAGAGCATGTAAGATATTATCAGAGAAGGTACATTAAGATTTTTATTTACTTATTAAGGCTTGTGCATCACAGTAGCTGAATACTCGTTTAACTTTTTCAGCTCTGGAAGGTTTTACCCCCTTCATGACAAGAGCATTTTTTGCTATTCAGCACTGCGCTACTTTAACTGGCGATTTTATTATATAAATGAAAAAAGGCAGAACATTTTGAAAAACAATATTTTCTACTTTCTGTTATACAAAATATCCAATAAATATCAAATTTCCTCATGAATTTAGGCCAAATTGAATTCTGTTCCATGTCTTTGGTGAAAAAGACCCCAAAAGGTGTACATTAATTGGTTTGTGTGAAAGTTATAGTGTCTACAAACTACAGTATATTTACTGGAATGTATGCAGCTTTTAATTTCTGACTGCCTATCACAATTTTTGAGGTGCTTAATTGCCAGGGCCGTACAAACACCCCCCAAATTACCCCTTTTTTTTTACGCAAAGTTTTCAATTTAACCACTTAAGCCCCGGAAGATTTTACCCCCTTCCTGACCAGGCCCTATTTTGCGATTCAGCACTGCGTGATTTTAACGGACAATTGCGCGGTCGTGCAACACTGTACCCAAATAAAATTGACGTCCTTTTTTTCCCCACAAACAGAGCTTTCTTTTGGTGGTATTTGATCACCTGTGCGATTTTTACTTTATGCGCTATAAACAAAAAAAGAGGGACAATTTTGAAAAAAATAACAATATTTTTCACATTTTTTATATGAAATTGAAAAAAAAGGTAAAAATCAAAATTTTAACATTTTAGGCCAATTTGTTTTCTGCTACATATGTTTGGTAAAAATTTGCAATAAGCGTATTTTGATTGGTTTGCACAAAAGTTATTGCGTTTACTAGCTAAGGGAAAGATTTTTGTAATTTTTATTGTTTTTTTTTTTTTAACGAGTAATGGCGGTGATCTGCGATTTTTTTTTTGCGGGACTGCGACATTGCGGCGGACAGATCGGATCCTTGACTGACATTTTTGACACTTTTGGGGGTACCAGTGACATTACTACAGTAATCAGTGCTATACATATGTACAGTTACTGTAAAAATTACACTGGCAGGGAAGGGGTTAACTTTATTGGTGATGCAGAGGTTAAGTGTGTCCCTAGGGGTGTGCTTCTAACTGTAAAGGGGTGTGGCTAGTGATGTAACCACAGAGACATACGATCCTACATAGCAGGATCGTATGATCTCTGCAGTTAGATCAGGGAGAATGACAGGCGGCTTTGTTCACATTAGCCGCCTGCCTTTCTCCCTCTCCACTGGGAGATCGCGAGTGACCGGCGGACATCGGGTCTGCCGGTCACACGCGTGGACATGTTAGTGAATGAGCGGGGGCGGGAGCACGCCTCCGGCGGCGCGCGCTCGCCCCCTAGAGGCTCTCAGGCGAGCGACGTAGTACCACCGTCCCTTGTCTGTACGGGGCTGACCGCCGCAGTAAATAGTCGTGCGGCAGTCGGCACGTGGTTAATGAGATATTTCTCACACATTCCATGGGTATATGTGGAATTACACTCCAAAACACATTTTGCTAATTCTCCGGAGTATAGGGATACCGCAAGTGTAAGACTTTTTTGGGGACCTCAAACCAATGACCAACTTCAGGCTTTCAATGGCCACATTTCCTCATGTCGCTTCCTCACTACCTATCAAAGTTTTGGAGGCCCTGAAATTCCAGGATAGTACAAACACTAAACCAAATGACACCTTTTTGGGAAGTAGACACTACAAGGTATTTGCTGAGAGGCATGTTGAGTGCATGAAAGATTTTATTTTTTGTCACAAGTTTTTGTAAGTTACCATTTCTTTTTTTTTATACAAAGTTGTCACTTTAATAAGATGTTTCTCACGCATGCCATGGGTATGTGTGAAATTACACCCCAAAACATGTTCTGCTACTTCTTCTGAGTATGGGGATACCACATATGAGACTTTTTGGGAGCCTAGCCATATATAGGTCCCCAAAACCCAATGACCACCTTCAGGCTTTCAAAGAGCATATTTCCTTGTGTCACTTGCTTGCTACTTATCACAGTTTTGGAGGCCCTGAAATACCAGGATAGTACAAACACCCCACCAAATGACCCCTTTTCTCTTTTGTTCATTGACGCACACAGCTTCTCCATTTTTCAGAACCATAGGGTTATATCTTCCCCTACAGGAGTAGGACACTAGGCAGCAAAAAGACTTGGCTTCGCCTATAGACAGTCCCAGGTGGTATACCTAGCCAGGAGTAAGGAGCTAGTTTCCTGCTGGGATCTTTGGTCCTGGCAATTTTTTTCCTTTTAAATGGCTTTTTTTCTCCTGTTTTTTTCCTGCGAGATCCACAGTCAACTGCCAGACTGGGTGACGGGCTGGATAATCTAAATCTATTGGTCACCCCAGTCTGACCAGCGAGGGCACGATGACCACAGCTCCACGCTAGGTCAGCCGCGACATAGCCCCACTGGATGGGGGCTGGCCTCTGAGTTAAACACCTCACAAGGTCGCTTACGACCGGGCCTGAGTCGCAGCGTTTCTCCTGGCCGACAGCCCCCCATGTTGTTGGCGAGGAGGTTCTGTCTGGAGCAGTTCCTGTCTGGTTCCTGGTATGGTGAGAAGCTATCCTCTCTGGGGTAGCATGGTGGGTTGTGATAGTGACTGACTGAGGCTGCACTGTACCCCTTGGAGGGGGCGCCATCGGTGGCTGGGTTTCTCAGATGGGGGGCACTGGCTGTTACTGGGGTCTTGTGTCTGGTCCCCCCTCTTCTTGCTAGATAAATGCCAGGGCTTCAGGGATCCCTCCTTGGTGCCTATGAGCCTTGTGGAGCCGCGTGTGGTGGCCATTTTTTGTAGCCTATGTATTTCTTTGGCCGGCAGGCTGAGACTGTGGCAGAGTTGCCAGATCTCTTTGGCACCCACATGCCGTCTTGCGTGGCAAATGTGTTTTCTTTGCCCTCCTGTTTTGACAAATTTGTCTCTAGCGTCCAAAATGTCCCTTTGTGGTTCCTACAGGCTCTTGTGGTGCAGTACCCCTTTGAGGAGTCTCTCCTTAAGAAGTGGACTGTTCCACCAGTGGTGGACCCCTCTGGTAGAGGAATCTCGGGCTTTAAAGATCCGGCTGACAGGAAGGTGGAATCTGTGGCCCACAATATTTTCACTATTGCTGGGTGGGTGCTGAGGCCAGACCTGGCTATTGCCCTAGTGTCGCAAACACTAACTGAGTGGGCTACACTTTTGTGCTGTGACCTAGGGGGTGAGCAGATTCCCTGCTTTTACTGAGTTGGCGGACCAGTTGGTCCAGGGGCTACAGTTTGTCTGCGATGCCTCTTTGGATGCGGCACCCTTGATTTCTAAGCTATTTGTTTTGGCAGTGGTGCTTAGGCGTGTATTGTGGCTTAAGTGTTGGTCTGCAAGCCATACTTCTAAAAAAGCTCTGATTACTTTACCCTTCCAAGGTAATCGCCTGTTGGGGCTACCCTGGATGACATCATTAAGAGTCTCGCTGGAGGGAAGAGTACCTTTCTTCCACAGTCTGGGAAGGGAAATGAACCTTGTCGCAGACGTTGTCCATCTTTCATATCTCACAAAAAGTTTTTTCATCCTTCAGGGTCCACAGACAAGGGTTCAAAACCTTTCAAGTCCTCCTCGGGAGGTTCTGAGGGGACCTGGTCTGGCAAGCCGAGAGCAGGATTCTCTAGACCCGCGGACAAGGTTCTTTGAGCTTGAAGGTGCACCCTCACCCATGCCTGGGGTGGGGGGACATCTTCGCTGGCTTCCGGGCCCGTGGACCTCCTTGGTAAAGGACAAGTGGGTCCACGAAGTGATACTGTCTGGTTACAAGATAGAGTTTTGTTCTTGCGCTCCAGAAGGGTTCTTCCAATGTGCGCCTGTCCCTGGACCGATTGCAAGCTTTCTTTGGGGCGGTGCAAGATCTGCTGCTTCAGGGTGTTATTGCCCCAGTTCCGATACTGGAACGGTTTCAGGGTTTTTATTGAAACCTGTTCACGGTCCCAAAGGAGGAGGGCAAGGTACGTCCGATTCTGGACCTCAAGGCCCTGAACTGCTTTGTGCGGGGACAAAAGTTCAGAATGGAGTCCATTCGCACATTGGTGGCATCCCTACATCAGGGGGATTTTCTTGCCTCTATCGACATCAAGAATGCGTACCTGCACATTCCAATATGTGCACGACATGAGCACTTTCTCCTTTTTGCTGTAGGAAAAGAACATTATCCGGCCATGGTGTTACCCTTTGGTCCCGCCTCTGCTCCTCGGATCTTCACAATAGTGTTGGCCCCGGTTCTGGTATTGCTACATAAGCGGGGGATTGCAGTACTGGGCTATCTGGACGACCTCCTCTTGTGAGTGGAGTCCTCTACTGCCCTGATGGACGATGTGAAGGTCACTATACAGACCCTGAAGGAGTTTGGTTGGCTTTTAAATTTCCAGAAGTTTGCTCTGATTCATTCTAGGGTTTTAGATTATCTGGGTCTGACTCTGGATTCGGCTCTAGCCAGAGTGTTCCCTCCTCTAGACAATCTCCAGAAGTAGCATGCTGCGATTCATCTCCTATTGTCCAGCTGAAGGTCCTCCCTCCAGACCCATGCGGGTGCTGGGCAGTGTTGGTAGTAACTGCGTTTAAGTAAACGGCGTTACTTAACACAGTTACTTTTCAGGGTAACGAGTAATCTATCTGATTACTCGTCCTCTCCCTGTAACGCCGTTGCTGCTACTTTCGGCTGTGTTACCGCAATTACATCTACTGCCACTAGATGGCAGTAGATGTAATTGTATTCCCCCTCTCCTCTATGACAGCTGTCCGCGGTACTGGAGAGAGAAGAGGAGGAGACTCAGTCGAGTGAGTCACGCCACGAGTCAGACAGCACAGCAGCAGCACAGCGCGCCAGGAGTCAGTACGCCCACCATGCCACTACTTCACTGTTGTGGCAAAATATATATAAAACAACCAGTGGCAGTTACAAAAAGATATAGTCCAGGACTCCACCACAACCACAGGGCACTGGGCAGCAGGAAGTCCACCACCACCAGTCCACCCACGGTCAGCCAGCCCAGAAGAGGAGAGAGGCCCAGACAGGCAGGCCTGGGGCCTGCAAGAGGACGGAGCCAGAGGGACCCAGGCAACAGTGTGCCAGCCAGTGCCTGCCAGGCCACACCACCAGCAAGCCCAGCACAGCAGGTATCAAAAAAAAAAAAAACCTCAGTCAGTCAGTCACAGACAGTCAGGACAGGAGTCAGGACTCAGACCCCCACCAGCCACCACAC
Source organism: Pelophylax lessonae (assembly GCF_965119305.1). Classification (NCBI taxonomy): domain Eukaryota; kingdom Metazoa; phylum Chordata; class Amphibia; order Anura; family Ranidae; genus Pelophylax; species Pelophylax lessonae. The sequence goes on from NC_138777.1 coordinate 157,156,467, forward strand.
CACCACCAGTGTGCCACACCACCACCACCAGTGTGCCACACCACCACCAGTGTTCCACACCGCCACCACCAGTGTGCCACACCGCCACACCACCACCAGTGTTCCACACCGCCACCACCAGTGTTCCACACTGCCACCACCAGTGTGCCACACCCCCACCGCCACCACCAGTGTTCCACACCGCCACCACCAGTGTTTCACACTGCCACCACCAGTGTTTCACACTGCCACCACCAGTGTGCCACACCGCCACCACCACCAGTGTGCCACACTGCCACCACCAGTGTGCCACACTGCCACCACCACCAGTGTGCCACACTGCCACCAATCGTGTGCCACACCACCAACAGCCAGCCACTCCAGGCAGCAGGTACCAAAAAACAAAATACAGTTACTCACAGTTAGGAGGACTCAGGACTCAGACCCCCACAGTGTGCCACACCGCCACCACTATTAAAGATCTCATAGAACGTAATTGCATTATAGAATAGTAAAAAAAGTCGCAGTTACTTTGCTGAGTAACTAATTACTTTTTCAATGTGGTAACTGAGTCACTAACTCAATTACTTTTTGGGAGAAGTAATTTGTAACTGTAACTAATTACTTTTTTAAAGTGAGATGACCAACACCGGTGCTGGGCCTGATGGTATCTACCTTCGTGGTGGTCCTGTTTGCACAGTTCCATACGAGGTCCCTTTAAAAGGAGATCCTGGTAAAATGGGTCAAGTTTCCGAAGTCTCTAGACAATCAGATCCGGCTCAGCTGGGAAACCAGGGGGTTCCTGGTCTGGTGGCTTCACTCTCCGGCTTTTCAGCGGGGCAAATCCTCTCTCTCTCCTTAGACAGTGGTCACTATGAATGGCCGGGTGGTGAGGTGTCCTGGGACTGAACTCCGCTCCAGATTGCCAAACAATGTCTTGGAACTTCGGATGATCAGGCTGTGCCTGGATCACTGAACATGTCACCTCCGAGGGCTTCCAGAGCGGATTCAGTAGGACAATGCCACGGCAGTGGCTTGTGTCAATAAACAGGGCAGGTCAAAGAGTGTGTTGGCAGCCCTGGAAGTAGCCGGCATTCTCTGGTGGGCAAAACGCTTGGTTCCAGTCCTCTCTGCCATACACTAGGAGTGGAAAACTTACAGGCGGACTATCTCAGGCATTGGAGCAGGGGTCCCTTCACCCGGATGTGTTTCTTTAGATATGTCTCCGGTGGGATTCTCCAGAGGTGGATCTGTTGGCGTCACGGCTCAACAGAAAGGTGCCGAGGTTTGTGGCAAGGTCACAGGATCCTCTGGCGGATGCCACAGAGGCTCTGGTGACCCCATGGGGCCAGTTTTGTCTGATCTTTACCTTTCCTCCTCTCAAACTTCTGCCTCAGGTTTAGGGCAGAATGGAGGCCGAGGGGATTCCAGTCCTTCTAGTAGCCCCATATTGGCCTTGTCGGCCCTTTACAGCTCAATACCCCACTCCAGGGGTATTGCAGCTGTTAAACACACTATATCCTGTCATGGCCTACTTGATGCCTATGCGGAGTTCATTTTAGATCTTCTCCATCACATTCTTACCCACAATGTGTTCACGTTCAATGGCTTCCACTACCTCCAGGTGCAGGGAGTAGCGATGGGCACTTGCTGTGCTCCATCCTACACCAACCTGTACCTGGGGGAGCAATCGTTATTGAATGATGACACATTGTTGGCATACACTAATCATATAAACTTTTGGACCAGATACATCGATGATGTATTTCTAATTTGGGATGGTCCCTTGGAGTCACTTGAGGCACTCCTGGCTCGAATGAATAAGAATGATTTCAATCTTTCATTCACCATGAATGCCGACTCCAACCACATCACCTTTCTAGATGTTGAAATTACACGAAGTGAGAGTGGTACTCTCCATAGCAATCTCTACCGCAAGCCCACTGCAGGAAATACCATCCTGCATGGATCAAGTTTCCATCCAACATCTCTACTTCGGTCCATTCCAATTAGCCAATATCTTAGGCTCAGACGCAATTGCTCTGATCTGCAGTCATTCCGGGCTGCAGCAGACGAGCTTCAAAAGCGACTTCTACGTAGAGGCTATTCTAAAAAGTCCTTAAAACAAGCTTTTCAATGAGCCCTACTCAGTGATAGGAGAAAACTTCTGGCTCCATCAGTAGCCACAACTTCTGACAACAGTGACAAACTTAGGATCATCACGCCTTTTATGCATCAACATCATAAGGTCAGACGGATTGTGTCCAAGCACTGGCATCTGTTGTTTTCAGATCCAGTGCTCGGCCAATATTTATCTGAGTCACCTAACTTCACCTTTAGGAGAGCCCCCGCTTTGAGGGATAAGGTAGTCCACAGTGAATTCATCGATAGTTCCTCATCTGTCTGCTGCAAATATAAGGGGACTTTTATGTGTGGTAGCTGCAAGTACTGCGGCTACATGTTCACCCAAAAGAACCCGTTATTACCTAATGGAACTATTCACAAAGCCAAACACTTTGCCAATTGTCGAACCATCGGTGTAGTCTACCTCCTCCTGTGTAGCTGCAGATGCTTCTACATTGGCAAAACAAAACAGGAATTTTGGCAACGGGCCTACTGTCACATCCTGAGTATGAGGAAATCTGATCCAGACCTCCCTCTTGGTAGACATGTAGCCGCAGTACATGCTGGCAGAATGCCCAGGATCAAATTTTTGATCCTGGATCGTATCCACCCAGGCTCAAGAGGAGGAGACTGGAACAAAGATCTCCTCCAACTTGAGCTTAGGTGGATCTTTCTCCTTAAGGCCACTGAACCCCCAGGTCTAAATGGGACTATATCATTTAAGCCCTTCCTTGAAGGATTTACCTCTGGGGGTATGGAAACATAGACGCAACATCGCAGTTTGATCCATTATCCCCCTCGGTCGTGCATTCTAATGAGAGTTCCTGTGCTTTTCGTATTATGTCCCTCTTATATCGTAATGATTTTATAATCTAGGCATAGCTATAGTCATCATGCTGCCCATTCATTTATGACTTATTCTATATTTGTATTGCTTCTATCTATTTTTGATTATTGCATTTCCATTATGTATATTTTTGTTTGTTTTGATTATTATATTCCACTCTGTTTCTTTTCCCCCCCCATTGATCCCTTTTGTTGTCTTTGTGTAACGGTGATTTGTAACAATTTTCATCTGTTGGTTGATCCTCCAGCGGTATATGGCTGTCCTATTTATTTCTTTGAGATTCCTCTTTGGACTCCTTTAATGATATAATAATGTAACTTACACATTAAATCCATTTTAGATCCCCTGTATTGTTACCGAGGTCAATATCCTCAGTTAGTTGTAAGTTCGGGCTGTGTCTCCTCTACCTGTCCATCCCAGCACGGTGAGACACACATTGCGCATTGCGATGTGTCCTATTGGTTATTTCCACCCACGCTGTCTCCTCCTTGGTTCGGCGTCCACCAATCTGAAGCCGTAGTGCATCTGCACTTCCGGTTTCATACACCGTGCCGGTGGAGCGCAGATGCTGGTCCCGCCCACACCACGTCACGCTCCTGCGTGCTACACACGTGATTGGTGGGCGGTCCCGGCACCGGCGCTCCAGGAAGCCCTTCCTGGACGCCAGCTGTCTCTCATCACACTGATGGCTAAGTATACATAGCGTGCCTCTCTTCACGCACAGCCAGCGCATTTGTTTGCTGGTTGCCATGTGGAGAGGACGTTTGTTCCATCTGTTATCATCTTCAAAGGTATGTGCAATATACTTTCCACCATGATTGTTGAACCTATTTGATCCCTACCCCTGACCTCTACTCGAGGCTTTATATATATACAAAATGACTTACATCTGTTACCTGTTTACAACTGGGACAGAACCTGTTTTGAATTATGGATATTTGCCTATCTTCACAGATCGGCAGTACCCCTATCGATCATAAGCACACCATATGTGATTGCTCCTGGCTCCTCCCCTTGAGGACTTCAGATGTCCAGATATCTGTGAGACGCCTCCCTAACTACATCCTACGGGGTTTCAACTATCTGCCTAAACTACAATCCATACTGCCATATACACCGCTGAGGGAACCCACACCAATCAGATGTTTATAATTCTGTGCATGCAATGAAAATCCAGTTCTGACTCAACTCTGTAAGTACTTATGCTATATGCTTTATATTATGTGAACTGCAGAACTACTTTGTAACATGCAGATTTTACAATCCATGGCTCTTATATGTCCATCTTTGTATTATCAGAGTACCGCTTTTGAACCACCCCTGACGAAGGGGCAAGCAATTTGCTTCGAAACATGTCATGGTTTCAGTTCTAGCGATATGAGTTATTGTCTCCCTGCACATTTCATGCTTGCACTTGTTTTCATATCCATTGTTGTTTGTATTTAATAAAATTTATTCAATGTAATATTTTTACAATATCTTATTTTTCCATTGTTCATGTGTCTAAAAAGTCCCAATTAGGGGAATCCCTTCCTTTCCGCATTGTCGGTCTTGGTAGGCCTACCTGGTGCGGCTAGAGATGTACAGAACTGTTCGCCAGCGAACAGTTCCCGGCGAACTTCGCATGTTCGCGTTCGCCGCTGCGGGCGAACATATGCAATGTTCGGTCCGCCTCCTATACATCATCATTGAGGCAAACTTTGACCCTGAACATCACAGTCAGCAGACACATTCCAGGCCAATCAGCATACCTCCCTCCCACACCCTCCCACCTCCTATAAATAAGCAAGGGCAGCATCCATCTTAGATCATTTCTGTGTTACTGAGAGCAGGGAAAGTGCTGGTGCTGCTGCTGCTGTTGTTATAGCTAGGGACAGTTCCCGGTCTTGTTAGCCAGTGTTCTTGGTACACTCCTGCTGTAAGGACAGCACCCCAAAAAGCCCTTCCTAGGGCTGGTATTTGAGGTTTTTTTTGGAGATATATATATATATATATATATATATATATATATATAATATATATCTATTGTCCCCAAAAGCCCTTTTGAGGGCTGGTATTTGTGTAATTTTTTTTGTTCTGTGATATATATATATATATATCTATTGTCCCCAAAAGCCCTTTTGAGGGCTGGTATTTGTGTAATTTTTTTTGTTCTGTGATATATATATATATATATCTATTGTCCCCAAAAGCCCTTTTGAGGGCTGGTATTTGTGTAATTTTTTTTGTTCTGTGATATATATATATATATATATATATATATATATATATTGTCCCCAAAAGCCCCTTTGAGGGCTGGTATTTGAGTATTTTTTTAATATATATATATATATATATGTAGCATGTCCAGAACCAGAAAAAAAAATTCATATAGGTGTAAAAGGGGTTCCCACCATCCCTGCTCTACTGAAAAATTATCTTTTTTTTCTGGTTCTGGACATGCTACAGAGCTGAAACTTCACAGGTACACTTTTTAGACCCCCTAGACACTAAATCACACAAAAAAGTTCTTAAAAATTGTCATTTTTGATAGAGAGCCAAAAACTTAAAAAAAAAAATTTCTTTGGATTTATTGTCTGGGGGGTCTAAAAAGTGTACCTGTGAAGTTTCAGCTCTTTAGCATGTCCAGAACCAGAAAAAAAATAGAATTAGGGTTAGGGCTAGGGTTAGGGTTAGGGTTAGGGCTAGGGTTAGGGTCAGGGCTAAGGTTAGGGTTATTTTTAGTGCTTAGGGTTAGAGGGTTAGAGTTAGAGGGGTAGGGCTACTAACTCTAACCCTAAGTATCTCACCGTAACCCTAACCCTAGCCCCTAACACTAAACCTAACCCTAACCCTCTAACCATAACCCTAACCCTCTAACCTTAACCCTAACCCTCTAAGCCTAGCCATAAAAATAACCCTAACCCTAACCCTAGCCCTAAGCCTAACCCTAGCCCTAACCCTAATTCATATTTTTTTCTGGTTCCGGACATGCTACAGAGCTGAAACTTCACAGGTACACTTTTTAGACCCCCCAGATGCTAAATCCAAAGAAATTTTTCATTTTTATTTTTTTTTAATTTTTCCAATAATTGGCTCTCTATCAAAAAATTACAATTTTTAAGAACTTTTTTTTGTGTGATCCCTCTCCGGCATGCCACAGTCCAGGTGTTTGTCCCCTTGAAACAACTTTTCCATTACTATTGTGGCCAGAAAGAGTCCCTGTGGGTTTTAAAATTCGCCTGCCTATTAAAGTCTATGGCGGTTCGCAATGTTCACCGGTTCGCGAACATTCGCCGATCTTCGCGTTCGCCGTTCGCGAACGGCGAATTTTATGTTCGCGACATCACTAGGTGCGGCTAGTCGCCGACGTCCCTTGGAGACTGCCTCTCAGGGAGGATCTACTGTCCCAAGGGCCGATCTTCCATCCTGCTTTACAGTTGCTGGCTTGACAGCCTGGCTGTTAAAAGCCAGGTGCTGAAGGATAGAGGTTTATGGTGTGTTGGGGTGCGCTAGACAACAATAAATATATGAACAAAATTATAACTTAAATATACAAAGATATTCGTGAGTATTCAGTATGTGCAAAAACACAAAAGTTCAGAAGTGTCCATAAATGGGTGATGACAGGTAGGTGGAAAACTTAAATCAATTCCACATCCAAAGTGTATCCACCACCAAGTGAAATTCCTCCTTACCGAACGGAAAAAGGTAAGGTGCAAATAATAAACTCATATGCTGAACAAAATCCGATCTCCTTAGTGAACAAGCAATCACCTCGTGCAAAACACCTGGGTTAGCCTCTTACCAGATGGCAATCAGTATGCGCTTGTCTCTGCAAAGACACTGCCTCCCCTTCTCTTTAGAATCCACAGAATCTGTCACAGCAACCCCGCTGACGATTCCAGCTCCACCTATAGATGACCAATGTCCACCACTTCAAACTGGCCTCTGCTGCAGGTTCCATGAAATCAGACTTAGGGTATGCCGACATCACTAGCGGGGGGCTGCAATGTATCAACTACATCTTATGCCTTCTTACTCTAGTACTGTGCTTCCAAATCTTTCGGAGCAGCTTCAACACACTATCAGCGCACCCATCCCCCCTTAACAGAAGGATAGAGGTTTGCCTGGGTTTGTGATTCAGATGCTGTTGAACGCTAGAAAGTCTACCTCTGGGAAGATCTACCATTGTATGTGGAAAACGTACATTTCGTGGTGAGTCGCTTGACGTTCACCCTTGTTCTTTTTTGGTGGCTTGGATTTTGACTTTCTTCAACAGGGTGTTGAGCAAAAATTGGCCTTGAGTACCATCAAGGGCCAGGGGTTGGCCTTGGCGGTCTTCTTTCAGCGACCTCTGGCCACACATTCCCTGGTGCGTACCTTTATTCAGAGGGTTCGACATCTTACTTACCAGTTTGGTCTCCGCTACCACCTTGGGATCTGAACTTGGTGCTTTCAGTTCTCTTGAAGTCTCCCTTTGAGAATATTCAGGAGATTCCCCTGCTTACGCTATTACTTCTGCTCGCTGGGTGTCAGAGCTGGCGGCGTTATCTTGTCATACCACCTATGGTGGTCCACAAAGATAAGGTTTTTCTTCGCCCATGTCCGTCGTTCCTTCCTAAGGTAGTCTCGGATTCCCATTTAAATGAAGACATTGTGTTGCCTTCCCTGTGTCCCAGGCCTAAACATCCTAAGGCTAAGTTCACACTGGCATTAAAAGCAGGCGTTAGAGAGGCGTTAAAAACGCCCCTCAAATGCCAATGCACAAGATACAATGGACAGCACACGGTGCTGTTTACATTACAAAAAACATGGAGCGTTAGCGTCACTTCGCTTCAAAATTGAAGCCTTGTCGAGTCAGGAGGCATTTGAAGCCCTTCAATGTCTCCCTTTCAAGTCTATGGTAACAAATGCTCTGGCAGGCGTTTGTGGCATGGTTGCAGTGCAGTGGCGGGACGTTAAAATGAGTCACTTTCTATCGTGAACCAGTTTTAACACGCTATAATGCTCATCAAACGCATCAAAACCCCGTATAGGGCATTTGGGGAGTGCTTTTAACGCTTGTAAAATGCCCCATACGAAAGCTCATTGACGCCAGTCTGACGCTTATACTAACGCCTTACAATACATAGGAGCGTGTTAGCTCAATCTTGTCAGGAGGCAATTACAAGATGACACACAGCCCTTCAGTCCCAATTCTCCCTGTATAGTGAATTCTCTCTCCTCTGGCCAGGAGATATAATGACACATAGCACTCAAGCTTAGCGTAGAAACATCTGATTTTATTTCAAGTTTCGCTCATATTTAAGGGAAGTTTTGAGCGGCAAAAACTGCTTTAAACTGGTTACAATTCATGAGTCAATTTAACAATAGAACATATCTCACAGAAACAATACATGAAAGGCTTTTGTTTTCCCTATACATCTCTGTAAGTGTGGGGTGTCGTGTGTCTGAGATTGTGTTTGTGGACAAGGGCCGTTCCGTCTCTACTCAGCTTGTCTGATGTGTTAATGTAAGCAATTGTCAATTGTTTATGAGTGGTGTCAGTAATCTCTATGTGAAGCCTCAACTTCTCAAGTGTCCAAATGAATGAATGGAAAGGTGTTTAACATGTCAACGTCTTGCAGTCTATATGCAAAATATCCAACTGTCAAGTGTCCAAATGAATGAATGGAAAGGTGTTTAACATGTCAACATGTCAACGTCTTGTCATCTATATGCAAAACACAGCTGTCTGATGTCCAGGGTGTATGAATGAGTGTTAGTCTGGCTCGTTAATATGTAATTGCAAGGAACCACATTCCATTGGAAAGTGGGCATGAGCTGAAATATATTATGAAATATAATAAGGCACGTTAATACAATCTTTCAACCCAACCTTTGATCCCAACCTTATTCATAAAGGTGGGATCACTTAGAGTCTGTGAATAGCACTATGTGCCCTCCTGGGATATATGTCCAATTATGAATGAGCTGGACATTCTTGACATACCTGGGTTGTGTTATTGTATGAGTGCATGTCATATTATTGGTAACTGACTTGCACAAAACAGGTGACATTATATTCTAAAGTGTATGTAGGCTGGTGACTTGGTTGTGTGCACATAGGGATATAACTTCTTAGAATTCTATCAAATCAAAAACAGACATGTTCAATGTGGAGGGTCATAGCTTGCAAGAATCTATGGCCTGAAAAATCCAAACTCCATATTATGGCAATAAAGTCACTACAAATAGACCATGGCAGCACATACCACCTGTTGACTATAGCATGTGAATTTTCAACATCTCCTAAAGCCTTTGCCAGGCAAAATTAAACCTCCCCCGTTCAATGGGAGGAAAAAATTCCCTTTTGACCCTCGTATCATCAGAGCGGTCAGACTAAATCCCTGGCGGTTACAACGTTAAACACTGTCCTTTGTGTCCAATAGGCTTGACTTCGACTGTAAAGTGGAGACATGAATGTCTCGTGTCTCTCTCTTTTCCTGGGGTGAGGAAGGGCACAATGAGGAGAGGTTCTCCGGGTGGTGAGCACATGTTGCAAGTAACCAGACAGTGGCTACTAGTGCTAAGCTTGCTACAAAGCATACCACTGTTGCACGAATGCGAAGTCTTCCAGGAGTAGGGGTGTCCGTTGGCATTGTACCAATGCGTCTGTCTGGATCCAGCTGGAATTTGTCTGGTGCTCGTCACAATCTCCAGTCCGCAGTCGTGGGGTCCAGGGGTGGGGCTTCCGTCTGTCTGGATCCAACTGGAATTCGTCTGGTGCTCGTCACAATCTCCGGTCCGCAGTCGTGGGGTTTCCGTCTGTCTCCAGGCTTGAATGGGTGGGTTGGTGCACCTGTTGGCAAACGAAACGAGAGCGAAATATCACCATAATCACTGTTCAATTTTTCAATTAATTCTGCCACATATTCCTCTTGCAAAATCTCTATATATGAGAATTCTTCTGGTCTTACAGGCAGAGACAGCAAAATAAATGCCAGCAAGAACCACTCACAGCACTGGGGTTCAGGGCCTACAGGAAGGCAGGCAACTTCAAGACAGGAAGGATACCTAATGACACTATTTTGGGAGAACACAGCATGTCCACACATGCAACAATGGTGAGGGCCCTTGGAGGGGTTGAACTGCCTTGTATTCTCCAAAGGTGGAGATGGGTTAGCTTGCAGTCCTCTGACTCACCCAAGCAGGCAGCTACCTAGAACTGAGAATCCCTTGCATGGCTAAGATGCTGTGATCACTGAACAGCAGGGAGTGAAATTCAAGCTGTCTTGTGTACATGGACACATAGAGACACACAAAACGGCTAAAAGTAAGTACTCATGCAAACATAAATTTATAAGGGTTTGCACAATTGCTCAGTGACACCGAACAGGAAATTGAAACCAAATAGCCTTGGAGACACAGGATCTGACTTCAAGGACCATTTATATGCAAAGCCTGGGCAATGAGTCACCTTAGAATGAAAAGAGATGGCTTAGCTGGCCGTGCAACTAATTGAATTCACCACAGGAGGTTACCTTGCCTTAAAGTTTAAATCTTTAGCAATGTCAAAGTAGAAACGCTGGCATAAATTCATTATAATCATTAGCACACTATCAACAAGTTATCCAGTTCCATCCTATTTTTTATTTTTTCACAATCTCATAAAAGAAAACTTTATAAGACCAGAGATGCTTAATTATCTAAGGCATAGCACCTCATTAATGCCAGAGCTCATATATGTCAAATTAGAACACATCAAATATCTGACACCCAATAAATAAGAACTTTCTAACTCCCATAAAAACAGTCTAATCAATCAGAAAAAAAAACAATTTGTAAACAATACTCCCATAAGGTTGAGTTGTCGTTGAGGGCTGTGATTGTCCTTCGTTCTGAAAGACTCAAATTAAATTTATCTGAGAAATGAGCATCAAGAAAGGTTTAGTAACAAAACATTTTACTTTTCCTCCTAAAAATAAACCAACGGTTAGAGGAATTTAGCATACAGTAAGCTTGTCAAACATTTTCCTTCCTAAAAGTGCACTTCTCTAATACCAAAAATTGTTGACGTCAAATTAATTATTACCACGTGGATTTCTATATTTTTGTTATGCTATGGTATACCATAAATGTAAAGAAAAAATTATTATTGTTCACCATGGTTAAAAAATGAGCAGCTCAAAAATAAACATTAGTAATTTCCCATTTGGATACAAGAACTTATACGTCACCATTTTTCACCCATTTGGAACATTCTTCAAAAACTGTTTTTCTCTACAAAAGCAAAACTGATAGTTAATATACATTTGCATATACGATTAACAGATTCTTTAATACTTCCCTCTTCAAGTTCACCCAGCTCAGTCAATTTGTATGACAATGCAACTCTTTACACCCCCTTTTGCAATTACCTGTGTCACAGACAGGGTAGGGGGGGGGGTTGTGTGCTAAAAAAAAAAAGGCACCAACTTTTTTTTTTTTTTTAAAAAAGGTCAGTGATACAGAAAAAAAGTCGGTGACACAAAACCTCAATGACAAAGTTCAAAATTGCTTGCGATTTTAAGGATAGAAATACAATTTTAGTCCTTAAGGTCACAGTTTACACACCAAATATATTTCCTTGCTTCTAAAAGCTGCCATGACCAGCATAGCACGGATTTGTTACCTTTTTTTGTTGTACTCGTGGCAAAATCACATCACTTTAAAACATAGGTAATAAACACAAAACAAATCATTATGCAACCAGTATTCATTCAGTGTTATGAAATGCTTTGCTGATACAGCACTTTTAGGAACAGTGTTAAAACGAACACAACATAACGATTCATGGATCTAAGGTTGCCCATACACAATACAATTTCCATACAATTTTCCCAAACGTAAATTTCATTTTTTTCTTTTCTTTGAGATTCTCCTTACCTTGAGAATTTCCCATTATCTTAAGCTCAGAACACAAAGTGAGATCAGCTGAGTTTGAAGGTTTATATATATATATATAGGGATGGTGAGGTCAGTATTTAAGCATTAGAAATTTAGCCAAGTGTGAACAAGCCCTTTGCATGCCTTAAATGTGGCTTGGGCGATTCGGGTGTATTTGGCAGCAACGGAGTCTTTTTGGAGGTCAGACATTCTAATTGTGATCACGGATGGGCCAAGAAAAGGGCTGTCTGCTTCTTCTGTGACCATTTCCAGATGGATCAGACAGGCAGACAGTGACTCAGGCCTATTCTGTCAGTGGTCAGGATCCTCCTTTCCCTGTAACGGCACACTCTACTCAGGCGATTAGTGCTTCTTGGGTCTTTCATCATCAGGCGTCACTGGCGCAGGATTGCAAGGCGGCCACTTGGTCATCGGGGCACACTTTAGCAAAGTTCGACAAGGTGGATGTATTGGCATCTGCGGATGCTTCCTTTGGCCGCAAAATTTTTCTGGCTGCTGTTTAAAGGGTCTGTTCCCTCTTTGGGGGTGTATTGTTCAGGTTGGGCTACAGTTTTTTTTTTTTGTTGAGCTCTTGTTTACCTAGTTAGTTATTGTGTCTAGGCTTGGGATTTTTTGTTGTCTCACTCATCATTTTTTGGCACTGATTGGGGACGGAATAAGAGTGAAGCTGTGTCTGTCAATGAACGAAAAAGAAAATGGGATTTTTGACTTACCGTAAAATCCATTTCTCTGAGTTCAATGATAGACACAGCACCAACCCCTCAATGGAGTTGTAATACTTCTGACACAGCTTGTTACTAAACTGAAGACCTATAGCAGAGAGGGGGATTATACCAAAAAACAATATCTCTCCTGCGCTCGAGTATTATCCGGTAAGGTGAATGTTCTAGGCAGTTTTTTTACACAAATGAAGTGATTTTGCAGCCCCCCTCAGGACCAAGGGTATCCAAAAGGCACTACAACAAAACAACAAGAGAAGAGTATACCGACCTTGTGCATTACCACATAAAAGTTTATTAAAATCAAAGAGGGGTAGCGTACAATATACTCACAAACATAGGATATAAACAAGCATGTAGGAACCGCTCCGCACCATTCGCTTCCAGAACACTACTCTACTGCTGGATAGCGTGATGGCGTCCTCAAAACCTGATGTGGCTAACGCGTTTCAAGGTAGTACCCTCTTCCTCAGAGCCAAAAACTCCACTGACCCACCATGCACTCTTAGGAAGTTATATAGCCAGTGTGCATCGCCCACACCACCCCGCCCACGCCCTGGGAGGGGCAAAAGGTCAGGGACAGGTATAGGAGAAAACAAACTGGTGTGCATGTCCCAATGGTCAGGTGCATGCGATAGAATGGCAATAGCACTGGGTACAAACAACCAAGGATAACATTGATGGTAGTGGCCCAAAAAACATAAAATGGATGCTTGTAATACAGGAGAAAGAAATAAATGTATACATAAATATTAAATAAATAAAAAGATGATGACAGATGATAGTTAATGCTGAAGCATTATACTAAAAAGTATCATTAGAAAACAATAATCAATGGAGGTTAATAGATTAGTATATGATCATATGGATACCATGATTGGTGACAGACAATTCTGCTAAAAACCGATATTTAAAATAAGGGTAAAACGCATGCATAATCAGACATCAGTAATCAGTAAATGGTGTCACAAACTCATTCCCCAAGAAGCAAAGCAGTGGTGATGAACCTGCGCTGAACATTGCAGTATGAATGCTGCATGCTCACATCAAAATGTGTGCACGGTGCATCAGTGCACCACAGCAGCCCATAGGAAAAGGTACTCACAAGGGAGCCTTGGATGCTGCTGGGTGAGGATATCCCTGACATTGGTGGATGCTTGCGAATCAAGGAGTGGATTTAGGTGGGTCCAGTGTTGTTACCAGTGTTCCAAGCCACATATTGTGGTATTGGAACGCACACACTTCTGGGTCGGCCGGACCTGCGTTCTATGGCCTTAAAGGTTACTTTCGGGTGTACTTAGACGTCACTTCTGGTTCCGCCCCCTGGGCTCCTGTGCTGGAAAGGGAGTCATCCACGGCTGCAGACCACTCCTTCCTGCTCGTGCTGACTCACGCCCACTCCCACTGCCGCAGCTGGGCAGGGGGGACAAGCGGCCAGGCTAACTAAATACAGCACATAAGAGGAAGGTTGGGGAGGGGGTGACACAACCAGATAATGGTAAAGATGATTGAACAAGGATGTGGAAAACAGGTCTTAGACACGGGAGGGTGATGACATAAATGTATAGCAATGATGACACACTCGGTAATAGCATTAAGGTATGGTACAAGGATATGGAACACGGGTCTTAAACACACCTAGGACTGCCCATAGGTGTAGCCAAGTCTTTTTTCTGCCTAGTATCCTGTAAGGGGCGATATAACCCTATGGTTCTGAATAATGGAAAAGCTGTGTCCGCCAATGAACTCAGAGAAATAGATTTTAAGGCAAGTCAAAAATACAATTTTTGGAAAGTAGACACTCCAAGAAATTTGATGAGAATCATGGTGAGTATTTTGAAGATCGAATTTTTTGTCACAAGGTTTTGAAAAAAATGAAAAAAGAAAATAAAATACATTTTTGTTTTCTTTCTTCATTTTTCAAAAACTTTTGGCAACAAATGAGATCTGAAAAATACTCACTGTGCCTCTTAGCAAATACCTTGGAGTGTCTACTTTCCTAAAAGGGGTAATTTGGGGGGTGTTTGAACTGTCTTGGCATTTCATGCCCAACGTTAGAAGCTTCAGCCGTATATCACCCACACTTCTAACCACTTGAAGACCAAGACTTTTTATACACTTTTTGTTTACATATAAAAATCGGTAATTTGCGCTTGAAAATTATTTTGAACCCCCAAACATTATAAATGTTTTTAAAGCCGAGGATATAGAAAATAAAATGCTGTGTTGCTGTTTTTTATGTCACACCGTATTTGTGAAGCGGTTTTTCAAACACAAATTTTTTGGAAACAAAATACACTTTTTTGAATTTTATTGCAAAAAAACAAAATATAATACCCAATTGTTTGGTAAAATATAAAAGATGAAATAGATTGGAGTTAATAAAGTAAAAAGATTTCAAACACGTCACGGTTTAAAATTGTGCACGCCCGTGTAAGTAACTGTTTGTAGCAACAAACTTCAGACATTTTTAATATCCATTACGCCCTTTTATCGGATGTTCGCGGTGATACCTCACATGCATGATGCGACCGCTGTTTACGCATTAATGTGGGACCGACACGTGCATTCGCCTTTGAATGCAAATGGGGGGGGGGGGGTTTGCTTTAAACTATTTTTTCAAATCTTTTGGGGTTTTTTTCACACTGTCCCTATAATTTTAGTTTTTTTTTGTGATACGTTTTATTTTTATTACAGGGAATGAAAATATGTCCTGTGATAGCAATGCTTCCCCAATTTAAGTGATTAAGTGATGAAATGCTAATTTCTTAGACCACAGAAAGGATTGGAGCCATTCCGATCTCCAATCAGCTCTATGGTCAGCCAGCAGAACTGCCAGCTGCATTCCTGAGACCAAAAAAGTTGTGGAAGGGGGTCTCCCCCTTTTACTGCTTGTAAAGGCAGTCCAGCTGCTAGTAAGGGCAGTCCAGCTGCTAGGATTGGTTTTACAAGAAAGCGGACCACCAGCTGAAAAAAACACTACCAGTACATCACTGATCCTTGTTGGGCATATATGATTGATGTGCATGAAAAAAAAAAAAACATTGGCTACCATGCACTCTGCAGTTTTAGTAAATCAACCCTACAGTAACAATATAACATTATATCACAATATAATGAAATCACTAACAATAAAAATTATACCAACCATAGGAGTGATCCACCCACAAACCACCCCAGGCCCCTCATGCTTAGGCATACACGTTTTTCATAACTGCGGATAAGAAATCTACTTCTGCAGCGCTGCACGCGCTGACAAATGTATTCTCAGAGCACCACTCTGCTGCTGTCAGAATAAAGACATAGGGGTGGTGACACCCAGTTACCTCACTGGGTAACCCAGTCCCTATGTTTACCTGTCATTCGGCTGTGTTCCTGGATGGGAACAGCCGTGTTCAAAGGGTGGTGTGTTTTTTTATTTTTAGTTTGGGTCGGCGTTTTTATGTTTTATTTTTAATAGGGACTTGTGGTGTGTTTTTATTAACTTTTTGAGCAATTTTTGGTGAAGGAGTAGGCATACTCGTTCACATGGGAGGGGGGGCCGGGATCTGGGGATCCTTTCATTAAAGAGGGCTTCCAGATTCCGATAAGCCACACAGATCCAAAGGGCCTGGCATGAATTGGGGGGGAACTGCCAAGCTGTTTTTTTTTAATTGCCATTTGCTTTGTTTACATTCTGCTGTCAGTGATGAATCTCTGACAGCAGATGAGTCGTTGTTAAGGATGCCAGTGGCCGCCCACTCGTAAAAAAACATCTATTCTGGTTTCTGAATATAAAAAAGGAATGCCAAAGTTTCAAAGTGAATTCCAAAATTTTAAAAAGGAATAGGTTCAATATTGCATCAATGGAGAAATTCGTTTTCAAAATTTCTGAATTTTGTTTTGTATTTATTTATTTATTTATTTAGAATAGCATTGCATTTTTTCCTTTAAAACAGCACTGGGCTCACCCCCTAATACTTACCAGGAACTTCGGATCTGGTATGGATTTTAGGGAAACCCCACACCAAAAGTTTTTTTCAAAATTGAGTGGAATCCCCCCCCCCCCCCAATTGAGTTAATTTTCTGTTCTTACTCTACTTTATACACTTTCTACATTTACTGTACTTTATAATATGCTGTTATACTGTAATGTTTTTTGTTCCTGTGTTTTATTGTTAACCATTGTTTGCTTTGCAGGTACGCCCATCAGCTGCAGCACTGATTTGTTTATTCTGACAGCAACAGCGTTTGCTCTCACCATATAGGTAATCAATGATTGTAGCGCTGTAGGATGTGGTTTCACCACCGCAGTTAAAAAAAGAGCAAAGGGGATGGGGTGGACACAGGGGGCAGATCTCCCCTATGCTTTGCCATATATTTTTTAACACTTTTCTTGGCAGAGATTTCTTCATCCACATCGATCAATGCGAATGGAGGAATGTACCCCCATAGGCTGAAGGAAAAAAAACAACATTGCATGTATTCCTATCACTAGAAGCGGGTGGATGCTGGGAGGTCTAATGATGGGCATACCACACACTTTATGGTATCCTTTTTTACAGCCAGCGGTCAGCTTTGATGTAAAAGCAATCCTAGCAGATAATTAGCCGCTGAACTGCTTTTACAAGCAGTGGGAGGGGACTCCCCTACCGCCTCCTACCACGGTTTTTTCAGGCTCTCCTGTCCCACCGGGTAACCCAAGACTGCAGCCGGTGGCACCGTTAGCTGGCCATAGAGCTGATTGGAGACAAGAATGGCTCCAATCATCTCTATGGCCTAAGATACGGGAAGCTACGAGCATTTCATGACTTCGGTTTCGCCAGATATAAACAGCGCCATTGGGAAATTATGAAAGCACCTTATCACACTAATCTTGGTGTGGTCCCATGCTTTAAGGGCAGAGGAAAAATCTAGAGTCCAAGAGATCCTAATGTTTTGAAAAAAAGAGTACCTGTCACTACTTATTGCTATCATAGGGGATATTTAATTCCCTGTCATAACAATAAAAATGATAAATAAAAAAAAATTGAAGGGGAAGTGTCAAAATAAAATAAAAAAGTAAAATAAATAATAAAAAAAATAAATTCAAGCACCCCTGTCCCACCGCTTTTGCGCGCAAAGGCAAATGCAACCATCGATCTGGTGTCATATGTAAACAGCAGTTGCGCCATACATGTGAGGTATCGCCGCGAATGTCAGATCGAGGGCAGTAATTCTTGTAGTAGACCTCCTCTGTAAATCTAAAGTGGTAACCTGTAAAGGCTTTTAAAGGCTTTTAAAAATGTACATAGTTTGTTACTGTTACGAGCGTGCCTAAATTTTAAAGCATTTCATGTTTTGTATCTTGGCATAAGATCATATTTTAAATTTTACCAAACAATTGGGCAATATATAGTGTATTTGAGCATCAAATTTTAAAAAAGTGTTTTGTTTGCCAAAAAATTGCGTTCGGAATATCTCTGCGCAAATACCGTGTGACAAAAAAAAAAAAATGGCAAAACCCACCAATTTGTTCTGTTGGGCCTCTGCTTTAAAAAAAAAATATACTATAATTAGTAATTTTCTAGTGAAAAAAAAAAAGTAATTTTTTCATGTAAACAAAAAGTCTCAGAAAAGGCTTGGTCTTTAAATGGTTAGAAGAGTTGGTGATGTGAGGCATAAGCTTCTAATATTGGGCATAAAATGCCAGGATAGTTCAAACACCCCCCAAATGACCACCAAATGACACCCTAAGCTATTTGCTGAGGGGCATGTTGAGTCCATGAAATATTTTATAAATTTGCCACACGTTTCGGGAAAATTACAATTTTTTTTTTTTTACACAAAGTTGTCACTAAATGATGTATTGCTCACACATGGGTATATGTGGAATGATACCCCAAAATACATTCTGATGCTCATTTATTGATGAGCAATAAATCATTTAATGACAACTTTGTGTAAAAAAAAATAAAATAAAATTACATTTTCCCGATACTTGTGGCAAAATATAAAATATTCCATGAACTTAACATGCCTCTCAACAAATAGATTAGGGTGTCTTCTTTCCGAAAAGTGGTCATTTGGGTGGGGGTTTTGTGCTATCTTGGCATTCCAAGACCTCTGAAACTGTTATTGGTAGTGAGGAGTGACATCAACAATTTATGCCCTTATCAACAATTTATGGGAAAAAAAAGGACGTAAAAATGTTAACGTGTTTCACGCAGATAACAACGCTTAATTATAAAACCATGTTATCGTGTTATGATTAAGGGTTGTTATCTGCATGAAACACAGCTCCTTGTTGTGCTGTATATGCTTCTATTTCTTGATCACTACAATAAAGATTTTGCCATCTTTTCGGAGTGTGCAGCCATTCATCCATTTTTTCCTGATGATCCCGGAGACGAGCCGAGAAGGCCCCTCTGCTTTGGAAGCAACACTAGACTTGCAGCACTTACACCTTGAGCAGTGTTTCCTCATCTTTGGAAAGGTGGCAATAGAGGTTGAAATACCTGTATTTCCTGATAGTAGACAGATGTTTGCCTCAGGAATTAAACTGCAGAGATCAACAAACTTAGGTAGTTTGGGGGCTGGTTGCGGTGTAGAGGAAAAACATAACACATCCTACAACACTGCATGTAATGTACTAATATAAAGAGTAGCAATTGTGATCACTCACGAGTAAATATGATCCCCAGACATTGGGGGTCATTTATTAATGATGTTGAAAGGCAAAGCGGCACTAAAGAGGAGCAGCGAGATGCATTGTAAAACATATGTTATACAAGGTTTCTGTCAAATATAGTTGCTGGGCCTTAACTAGCTTGGCTGTAATTTTACTGTGGTCAATTGAACTTCCTCTCTTAATCTGGGTTGACTGCATTTCTCCCTTCCGTCAGTAGGTGGCACTGTTGCCTCTGGCACTAGAGTGAGAATAACAGCTAAACAAACTGTTAATGTCCATGTCTCTCTCAGCCAATTACAGTGTCACTACGGCATTCTGGGAGACCTTATTTAAGCAAGGGGAGGTCCAATAATCGTTCTCTTCCCACCTGGACCCCTTCGGGGAGGGTGTGTATTGCTGTGCTGCTGCTGGCTAGGCCTGAAGCCTGGGGCCTAGTCACATGCCTGGGATTCTGCTGAGGAGAGCCAGCGACCCACATGGAAAAGAACATCAACAGACATCCAGTCACCTGTGTGAGTAATCTGCCTGTTTCTTATGGAAGACAGCTGTACAGCCAGTACAGGCCACAAAAAGGGTTTGAATCTGGTGGAGAAGAGTTGCCTCCCAGATCAGTCTGAAGCTTTATGGATACTTAATGATTCTCAAGGTCTGTTATCCTGTACCGCTGTCTGAGTACCTGTCTTTTGTAATCGGAGTCTGCCTAATAGACTGTTCTTCAAGGGTGTCCTGAGCCCTACCCCTCTCTCCCCCAGTTTATTCTTGTCCTGTTGAGAAGAAATAAACTCCTGTGTTCCTTCAGCATAAAAGTGACTGGCGCCCATAGTTTATTTTACCTGCATCACTACCCACCATGCCTGACAATCCACACCCACAGGAGGTATGTAGCCCCTCTCTGCCTCTGAAGGTCATTACTAGGCCCTAGGGGGTTCTGGGGGTCCACTTCAAAGGTTTATTGATATCATAAAGGGTTAACAATATACATCAAGTATTTTACACTTCATACAATAAAGAATGTACATCAGAGCTAATAACCCTCATTTCAAATTGTTGTAAAGTTAAAGAAAAGAAGAAGAAAAAAAATAAAAACCAACTAACATACTATAGAGCAACAAACGGTTAGAGTGTGACAGAAAGGAGCAAAAACGCACTCAAAAAGTTATTCTTTGGCTAGAATGGAGTAAGCCTTTGGTGCATGTTCAACTTAACAGGACAAAAGTATAATCATAATCATAAGCATTTATAGCGATAAGATATCGGTGGAACCTAAATTTAAAATAGTCTATCTACAATAAGTTGTTTAGGGGCTAAGCCTGGAACGTGTAGCTAACCAATATTGCCATATGGACTGCAATTTCTTGGGTGAACGTCTATGCTGATATGTGTTCTTTTCCCTAATAAGGATATGGTTTACTTGTTGAATCCATTGTATGCGGCTCAATGCAGAGGTGGAGAGGCAGAAGCGTGCAACAAGCTACCTTGCCAAATAAAGGAGAAAGGTAATAGCTATATAGGTGCCTGGAGTGTATTGTTCTACATTAAGTGCCCCTAAAAGGCAGATCAGTGGATCCATAGTGAGGCATACATCATATGTCTGTTTAATTACTGTATTTCTCCCCGTACAAGTACAAGTTTGGGACATTTCCAGATCATATGTATAAAGTCTCCATGATGAGCTCTACACTTAGGACAAATAGGAGATTATTTTCTTCCCCAGGTGAACAACTGTTTTGGCGTACGATAAGTACGGTGCAAAATAAACAACTGTGACAGCTTTTGTGCAGCTGACACAGACACCAATGGCACAGCCGCCAATGCTGCTTCCCAATTTTCTCCATCTATGGATCCTATATCCTACTTCCCTCTACTCGGCAGCAAAGCCTGAATCAGAGTCTGCATCAGGAGATGGGAGTAGATTCTAGATATGGCTCCCCTTTTATCAGTTTCCGACATTAGAGAGCTCAAAAAATGAGACTCAGTCAGACGCAGTGGCGTAGCGTGGGGGGTGCAGGGGGGGCCGGCCGCACCGGGCGCAACATCTGGGGGGGCGCATCCGCAGTGTCACTCTTGTCTGTCTGACTCAGACATACACAGATCACACACTGTCTGCGGCTGCCTCCATCTTTAAGCTGGGAGATGTCCAGCGCGGCCGCCCTATGACTGAAAATGGCGGGGCGGGGCGGGGCTGGACTGTGCCTCACATGTCCATTGGTGTAGGGTGGGGTGGCATTGCAAGCCAAACCCCGCCTATGCTGCCTCTCCTCACTGCTCAGTCAGTTTAGTAGCGAGTGAGTCAGCAGCCTGTCGCTGTCAGAGTGGGTTTTTTTTTTAATCCCCTGATTAAAGCGAGAGGCTCTAATAGGCTTCAAAAAAGTGCGCCCGAGCCCACCCATTGTGTGACAATAGCAAATGAAAATTCGCTATTGTCACACAGATCCTCCTCCTGGCCAATCAGGAAGCGGGTCCGAGACCTGCTTCCTGATTGGCCGAAAGGCGAACTCATGCCATTGGCCGAGGAGGCATCGGCAGGACCCGAGGACACGCAGGGGACTGAGGAGAATCCGCCGCTGCAGGCAAGTCTCTCTGCATTGAAGGGGGCACGCTGGTCTGTCTGCATTGAAAGGGGGCACAACGATCTCTCTGCATTGAAAGGGGGCACGTTGGTCATTCTGCATTGAAAGGGGGCACGCTTGTCATTCTGCATTGAAAGGGGGCACACTTGTTATTCTGCATTGAAAGGGGGCACGCTTGTCATTCTGCATTGAAAGGGGGCATGCTGGTCATTCTGCATTGAAAGGGGGCACACTGGTCATTTTGCATTGAAAGGGGGCACACTGGTCATTTTGCATTGAAAGGGGGCATGCTGGTCATTCTGCATTGAATGGGGGCACGCTGGTCATTCTGCATTGAAAGGGGGCACGCTTGTCATTCTGCATTGAAAGGGGGCACGCTTGTCATTCTGCATTGAAAGGGGGCACGCTTGTCATTCTGCATTGAAAGGGGGCACACTGGTCATTTTGCCTTGAAAGGGGGCACACTGGTCATTTTGCATTGAAAGGGGGCACACTGGTCATTCTGCATTGAATGGGGGCACGCTGGTCATTCTGCATTGAAAGGGGGCACGCTGGTCATTCTGCATTGAAAGGGGGCACGCTGGTCTCTCTGCAATGAAAGGGGGCACGCTGGTCTCTCTGCATTGAATGAGGGCATGCTGGTCATTCTGCATTGAAAGGGGGCACGCTGGTGTCTCTGCATTGAAAGGGGGCAAGCTGGTCTCTGCATTGAAATGGGCACGCTGGTCATTCTGAATTGAAAGGGGGCACGCTGGTCATTCTGCATTTAAAGGGGGCACGCTGGACTCTCTGCATTGAATGGGGGCACGCTGGTCTCTCTGCATTGAATGGGGGCACGCTGGTCATTCTGCATTGAAAGGGGGCACGTTGGTCTCTCTGCATTGAAAGGGGGCACGCTGGTCATTCTGCATTGAAAGGGGGCACGCTGGTCTCTCTGCATTGAAAGGGGGCACGCTGGTCTCTCTGCATTGAAAGGGGGCACGCTGGTCTCTCTGCATTGAAAGGGGGCATGCTGGTCATTCAAACTTGTATTTAGATGCATTTTACTTTAATTACATCAGTATTTTCATAACAAACAATACATGTGCTTAGGGGGTAAGGTTTTCTTTAACTAATCTAGTGGAAGGGACTCGTGTGCTTAAATCCCGCGGGTTAGGGGGCGCAAATTACTTGCCTTGCCCCGGGTACTGACAACCCACACTACGCCACTGGTCAGACGGAAAGCCGAATCCTCAGCCTGTGTTTGTAACGCATGCCGTAACTGTAGGTACTGGTAAAAGGAGCATCTAGGAATGTACTCTTCCCCCAGCTGGTCAAAGGATTTCAGAATATTTCCCCTATAAAGTTGAGATATAAATTTAATTCCGACCAGTGCCCAGAGTTGAGTGTCTGTCAATTTGTACAATTCGGCATAGAGTTTATTGCCCCAAATAGTGGTACAACAGAGGAACCTTGTCAACACTAATTGTTGTTTAACCACTCTCCATAGTGTGAGGGATTAGCTCGGTGGCGGGTGTGGATGACCCCTTGGGGGGTTAGTTACACAGGGAGATAGCCGAGAAGTGGTTGCAAACAACAGTGTATGGTTTTATTCTTGCAATTTTCTTCACACAGGTGCAAGCGTCAAAAACAGCATACTTTAAAATAAACATAAAATAAAATAAACCCTTGCCACTGTGGGCGGCTACCTTCTCACACACAGGAACCTACCTAAGGAGTCTGTCCCCAACCTACTGTTGGGCAGACTTTGCTGATCCTACAGCAAACCATCAATAGTCCATTTATTTTCTCTTCACACAGAAATTGTTCATTTTCTCTTCACATAGAAAACATCCATTGGTTTTTCTCTTCACATAGAAAATGTTCATTGACCTCTTCACATAGAAAAGATTCCTTTGTTTTTCTCTTCACATAGAAAACAATCCTTTGTTTTTCTCTTCACATAGAAAACAATCCATGACCTCACCTTGAGAAGTCTTCAGTCTTTTTACCCTCCTCAGCGCACATTGCTTCAGGAGGCACCCATCTGACTGTCCTCCTCTACTCACACAGCGTCAGGAGGCAGCCATCAATAGACTTCCTCTGGACAAATTATATAGACCCTAATTTCCTCATTCTGAATAGCTGAAGGGTTTTCAACTTCTTTACACCTTCCTGCTGGCTACCTCTGCAGCCGACACCCTATAGTAATTGGTGCATTGTCTAAACCAAGCAGAAGTGTATCTCCCATCTGTGACAACACTCACAGATTTACCTGACTTCCTGTCACAATAGATAGAGAAGCAGGTTCAGTGTGGGACAATGGGGAGGGACAGCAGGCAAACTCATTTCTAAATGTGAGAAAGCAGAATAGACTGTGTCTGAACCTATCAACAGATTATGAGATGGATCTGCAATGTTAGGCAAAGCCCAACCCACCAAGTGCTGAAGCTAAGCTGCATAAAAATAAGTTTGAGTACGAGGCACTGCCATACCTCCCTAATCTTTGGGGTATTGTAGGGTAGAGAGCTTGATTCTAGCAGGTCCCTTTTTCCCAGATAAATTCTCTGAACTGCGAATCTATTCGCAAGAACCAGATACGTAGAATTCATGTAGGACAGTTACGCAACACGTAAAGCAGTTGGGGTGCCCAAACTATTTTAATTAGGTTAAAGCGGCCAGTTACTGACAGTGGGAGTTTGCACCAGCTAGCACATTTACCTTTAAATTTTTGTAGAATAGGTTTAAGATTTAACAAAAGATAATCTTGCGGAATAGGCGTGATTACAACACCTAAATTGCGGAAGGAGGATACTACAGATATCTGGGAGGTTCTTTCCTGGCAGGGCAGCAGGTGAAGAATCCAATGGTAGGCTAACTGACTTGTTCCGATTTATGCAAAATTCAGAGTAAGATCCATATTCCTCAAAAAGGTTCAATGCCACCTCCAAAGAGCCAGTAGTATCTTCTGTATGAAGGGAGTAATGAGGCGCTAATACATAGATGCAATCGGTCATAAATTTAAAATCCCTACCTAAATATTGTGGTAAAAATCATATCTATAGGTATTTTTTCCTAAATTGCACAGATACTAAGCACTTTCTGGTGATTTTTACCACAATATTTATTGAGGTTGTCATTTTAAATTTATGACCGATTGCATCTATATGTTAGCGCCTCACTACTCCCTTCATTTCCATTTAAGTCTATTATACTTAAATTGAGAGCAGCTTCACATTTTTATTGTTATTTTAAAAGGGAGGCGCCAGTGCTCTCTACATTGCCTTCTAGTATATCCTATATACTGTATATACCAGAGCATCCTCAGCGTACAATTAAATTTTATCCTCCCGTGTTCCTCTTTTGAAACCTGTATTAAGGGAGGCTCTAATCAGTGCTGCTAAGGGTGCCAGTACCAGGGAAAAAATCAGGGGGTACAATTAACACCCCTGCCTAGTTCCCCCGGCCCGGAGAAAAAGTCTCTCATAGGGAGCCGTTAATACATAGTCTTGCCACTGAAATTTGTTAAGGACAGCCCATAGATAATTCCACTCAACCCTGTCGAATGCTTTAGCAGCGTCAAGGAAGTGGACCGCTCTATTACCTGGGTTGTCAAGGGGAAGTTGAATATTTAGATATAGATGCCTAATGTTTAGGGCAGTAGCTCTTGTGGGGATAAAACCCAATTATTTATATGTATTATTTTTGAATAATAGTAGCCAATCAGTTAGCCAGGACACGGGCACTACCTTAACATCTGTATTTAGTAACGATATTCGGCAGATGGCCTCATTCATTAAAGTTGGAAGTTTACCCGCATCTAGAGCTGCATTAAAGGTTTTAAATAACTGGGGAAGTAAGGATTCACTACACCATTTGTAGGTTTCAGCGGTGAGTCCATCAGTACCTGGGGATTTGCTATTGGCCATGCCAGCCACCACTAAGGAGAGTTCCTCCAGGGTTAGAGGGTAGTTTAACATATTATGATCTTGAGAGTTAACTTGTGGGAGAAGGCAGCGAACTAAAAATTTGCTCAGTTCAGTAGAGGTGGGCGATACCTTAGAAGAATACAGGTCAGCATAAAATTGGCAAAATGCTTCAGAAATTTGATCTTGCTGATGTATGATGTTGCCAGTAGAATTGTTTATGGCATCTATATGGGAAACTTGCCGCTGAGACCTAGCAATGACAGCAAGAAGATGACCCTGTATTTTCCCCCTCATCAAAATATTTCTGTTATGTGAAGAACCGTTTGCTTTATGCAGTTGTGAGAGATACTTGTGCATAGAGGGATTGGGAATCCACCCATCCCCGTTCTGTATTGTCTGTTGTGTTTGTCACATAAGCCTCCTCCAACACCTTAGCCCTAGTAAGGACCTGCATCTCCCACGCCTTAGTAGAGGTTTTTTATGAGTGTTATTTGTTTAATGATGAGTCCTCTTAAGTGAGCCTTGAGGGCATACCAAATTACACCAACTGGGGCCGAACCATTGTTTGGTTGCAAGAACAGGCTCAGCTCATCGGCAACCCTGTCAGTTTCTGGAAAAAGGGCAAAATATTTGTTTGCTTCAGGTCAATTATTACCCATAAAGGGGAATGGTTGGATATATTACGAGAGGCCATAGTCAGAGGAAGTTACCAAGGGTACGCTGGGACATTACCAAAGCAGAAGTCTATATGAGACAAACATTTTTGTGTAGCCGAATAACAGAACACTCTTGTATCAGGGTTTCTTTCCCTCCACACGTCTCTCATGCCTATGTTGGTCAAATATCTTGCAAAAGGGGTGGGGTGTAGCTGGCCAGCTAGAACCTGTCCTAGGTTGCTAATATGACCTACATGTATATACAGCTAGACCTGCTAAAAACCTCAATACAGTGCATATGTTTATATGTGAGAGACAAAAGCAGAGTTATTTACTGTGATTTCATGTTTGGATGTCACATAACAATTGTATATTGTGTTCACATAAGCAAAAGGAAATTTGCCTGTAAGATTCATTTATATGCCTGTAAGGGAAGCTCAGACACGGCAGAATTTAAACCAGAAAGCACAGAGTTAAACTTTATTACCCATAAGGAGTTTGTGGCCAATCACAGCCAATCTCACACTCAGCAACAGTCTTGGCCTATCACAGCCAGCCTTACACCCATTTTTTTTCTGAAGCCTCATGCTTTCAGCCAACCTTCTCATTCCACTACAGAGCAAGAGAACTGAATAGACACACAGATCCACAGAGCAGTTTTATGGAAGCAAGTGGTCAAAAATAGGTAATTAACAGTTATACATGTTCCTATTGTTAGTAATGTGATTAGAGCTGTATACTGAACTAGTTATGTGTTCACTTGTAGTTCCACCAAACAAACAAACAAACTATCAAACTTCAAAAGTTATATCGAATTCAAACTATCGAACAAACCCAAACAACTCTAACAACTCAAACCAAACCCAAGCAAGCAAACTCAAACAGCAAACAGCAATAGAGAGAGAAATATATCCACTATTTTGTTATACTTTATTCAGCACATGTTGTACATGGACTGTCTGCTGCAAAAGTGTCACTGTTATCTATGAAGAAAAGTTGAAGTTAATAAAGAAGATATCTTAAGCGTTTGGTGTGCTCTTTAAACCTACTGCTTTCCATAGAACGGTATTAGAGGAATTTATAGAGTAACAGACAGTCTGGTTAGACTGAAGTCAGAGAGATCCAATTCTTCTAATGCCACAGCGCATAAGGCACTTTAGTGCTGCGCCTGCCACAGTGGAACTATTTAGCCCTTTGAGGGCAAAGTAATAGTGCTCCTCAACTTGCAGAGTAAAGAGCGCATTTGAGCAGCGGAGCTACATAGAGGCCATAGAACGTGTGGTTTTAGTCAAACTGCAGCCGACTCTTAAAGTGGCAGAACGGCAAAGGCAAGATAGACACAGAAAGAGCGCCAACCCTCCTGCGATTCCTAGAGAGAGAAAGAGACGCATGGTGGGAGGCCAAAGTCCAGAGCTAGAGTGCCTGCACCGCTACCCACAGAGAGACCACGTACTGCAGCCAGCTAGTTTCCCGCCACTAGGTCCAAAGCCTGCAGCACAAAGCATCGCAAGTCAGCGCAGAGCATCGCAAGTCAGAGCAGAGCATCGCAAGTCAGCGCATAGCATCGCAAGTCAGCACAGAGCAACGCAAGTCAGCGCAGAGCATCGCAAGTCAGCGCAGAGCATCGCAAGTCAGCGCAAAACATCACAAGTCTGCATAGAGCATCAGATCAAGAAAAGACAAGTCTCCTTTAAGACTGATATTTGTTCCAGCAACCTACAGATCGCAGTATCCTGCTCTTCAGAATAAGGTCAGAACTTTCCTTTATTACTTATCATTGCAATAGGCTTGACAAGAAAGAGACATTTTCGTGTTTAGGAATAAAAGGACTGTAAGTAAAAAAAACAAGGGGCAGTTGTAGTACACAGACTCTAAAGTATTTAAAGTGAATGTCATTTTTACTGCCTGCACCTATTGCTATTGCATTTAAAGTGAAAGTCATTTTTTATTGCCTGTACCTATTGCAATTGCATTTAAAGTGAAAGTCTTCTTAATTTTCTTTTTGAGTGTTATAGCATTTAGAGTAAAAAATGTCTAAGTCTAGTATTGCTTTGCCACTGTTAGAGGATACAAGGATAGATAAGTTAGAAAGTGAAGAGCAAGGGAACCTGTCTGAGGTAAAAGAGTCAGATGCAGCATTAGTCTTGCCCCAAACTGATATATCCCAGCCAGACGAACTAAGACGTTCAGAACGTATCAGAAAACCGACCACAAATATGCTGGAAAATTTGGAGCAAGAAGCAGCATTAAAAGGAAAAAAGTTCACCAGAATGTATGATAAGTGGAAATTATACATTAAAGATGTTCGTAGAAGGCTAAAGCAAGAAAGTATAAAAAGAAACTTGAGTGATATTGTAGAGACGATAGAAGACTCTGAATCAGAGCTCATGGCAGCATATGTCAATCTGCGGTCATCCACGACACTTTCCCAGGATATTGTAAGGAACATGGACACGTGTACTGCAGTCACTAAAGATTTAGTAAAGCTCATGAGAGAACTATCATCTGAAGCTAACTATGATGAAGTTAAGGCAAGAAAGAGAATGAACAAGCTCTTTATGAGAGACTATGCTAGGTCCTTAGGGGGAACCACAATCTCAAGTGGGACTTCCTTCACTAGCAGAAGTGCCAGTAACATATCAGAGTCCTCAAGTACCTTAACCCTCCTAGCGGTATCCCCGAGCGTGACTCGGGGTGGATTTTCTGTGCTAGGATCGGTATCCCTCCTCCGTCCTCCTTGTCCGTCCTCCGTCGGTGTGATAACTTCCTAGTTCCGTTCCCTGCAGCAGCAATGCTACATGGGAGCGGATCTAGGGAGGGAAATTCAAACATTGAACGTTGCACAAAACACAAACACACACATAACATTTATATATATATATATATATGTATATGTGTATATATATATATATATATATATATATATATATATGTATGTGTGTATATATATATATATATATATATATATATAATATAACGCATGATTTATAATCTAATCAATAATATAATTTTATTATATAATATAATATATATATATATATATATATATATATATATATATATATATATATATATATATATATTATATTATATAATAAAATTATATTATTGATTAGATTATAATTCATGCGTTTGTGTTTCAAATTTATCACATCTGGGATGTCTACTAGACTCTTGTTTTGGTCAGGTTTAAGTCAGTAATTACTAAGAATTGTAGGCCTATAATACATAACGCCAAATTTCCATGAAAAAAATTGTACCGCTTTTGGTACAGAATTCCTGACAGAATCATACCGCCAGGGAGGTTAATAGCCAAAAGAAAGGAACTGGTCGAACAACTTGCTGTCAAGAAAGCAGAAATTGAGATGGAATCTGCCATTGAGACGCAGCGCCTACAAAAAGCTGAAATGGAAGCTAAAATGGAAAGTCTGGAAAGGCTGAAAGAAGTCAAGATTATAAAAGCCAGACTGAGAGTACACGAAGAGGACATGAATAGTAATCATAAGTCCAAATCTGTACTAAGTGAAGATGCAGACTCCTACTTCCTTTCATACGCCCAGGAGAATGAAAGGAAATCACCAGTACGTAGTGAAGAAAAAAGTCAGTGCCCTTCTATCCCTGCTCAGAAAGACAAAGAGAGAGACTTACCTAATTCAGAACTAGGTGAGAAAATAAAACTAGATGATCCTATTCCTAGATGTCACTGCAATGATCAGGAAAATGTTGCAACTATTGTCCCAGCAAGACGACAGAGAACAGTCCCAGCAAGACTGCCCGTTCCAGAACCTGCTGTATTTTCAGGAGACATACTGAAGTTCATAGAGTGGAAGGCGAGTTTTGAAATGATCATTGAGCACTATTGCTCCAGGCCAGTTGACAAGTTATTCTACCTTCAGAAATATGTTGGTGGAGAAGCAAAGAAAGCTCTTGAAGGTAACTTCTATAGAACAGACGAAGAAGCCTACAAGCAAGCTTGGGAAAAGTTAAATGCAAGATATGGTCATCCTTTCTTAGTACAAAGAGCCTTTAGGGAGAAATTGAATAACTGGCCTAAGATAGGTCCTAAAGAACATTTCAAACTCCAAGAGTATGGTGACTTCCTGCAAGCATGCAGCAATGCCATCCCACATGTACGAGGACTAGAAGTACTGAATGACTATCTGGAAAACCACAGGATGCTAGCTAAACTACCTGAAGGAGTGGCCTCTTAGTGGAATCGCTAGTGACTGAACAGTTAGATCTAAATAAGGACTTCCCAAGTTTTGAAAAGTTCTCTGAGTTTGTCAATAAGGAAGCACGAATAGCATGTAACCCAGTAACAGCATCTTATGCCTTAAAATCCTTAGAAGAAAGGCCTGCGAGAGATATAAGACGTTCAAGAGCAGCTAGCTTTGCAACCAACACAGCAGCTAAAGGTCTAGATACCTACGAGAGCAAGTTCAAAGTCACTACTGGGATCAGTAGAGAGACAGAACTGACAAATCCTCTGACTACCTTTAAGTGTATGTTCTGTGGATAGAACCACTCCATACACAAAAGTGCCAACAATTGAAAGAGAAGTCCTCAAATTAAAAGAAAAAATTTGTACTTGATAATCAACTGTGTTTTGGATGCCTAAGAAAAGGACATATTACTAAGGAGTGTAAGAAAAGGGCCACATGTAGTGTTTGCAAAGGACGCCATCCTACACCACTACATGAAGAACGTCCAAAGAAGGATGAATCCTCAATACCTAAAGATGCTGAGGAAGAAAAGAAAGTATCAGTATTCTCTTGCAGAGTAAGGGAAGGAGAAAGCAACGGCACATCAATGGTCGTACCAGTGTGCATTTCAAATCCTAAAAGGAGGAATAGGAAGGTATATGCCTATGCACTATTGGATGCCCAAAGCGATGTTACCTTCATTGATCAAGAAATCTGCAAGAAATTACAAGTGGCTACAGAACCAGTGAAGCTCAAACTCCCCACAATGACGGGGAGAGATACATTAGTGAACAGTCAAAGAGTCAAAGGATTGAGAGTTAGAGGACTTCATTCAAACCTCACATTAAATCTACCTCCAGCCTATACGAAAGACGATATACCTCTAGATCGAGATCGCATACCTACCTGTGAAACAGCCAATAAATGGGAACACCTATCTGTCATATCACATGAAATGTCCCCGCTGAAGGAGTTTGGTGTTGGACTGTTGATAGGCTACGATTGTCCCGAAGCTTTGGTACCACGAGAGGTAATCACAGGAGGAAAGGGTGAACCCTACGCTGTTCGAACTGATCTAGGATGGGGTGTTGTTGGAGGAAAACAGCAGATTGCAAACTCAAGACAGGTGACAGGATTGTGTCATCGAATATCCGTCCAAGAGTTACCAACTGTAAGTTCAGCAAAAGTAATCAAGATCCTTGAGTCTGACTTTGCAGACATAAGTTCTGATGAAAAGAGTGTATCTCAAGAAGACATAAAGTTCGTACACACTCTAGAAGAAAGTATTCAGCAGAATCAACAAGGTTATCTTGAAATGCCCTTACCCTTTAGAGAACGACCTTGTCTGCCAAATAACAGAAATCTTGCCCTAGCAAGATTGAAATGCCTGAAGAAAAAGATGGGAAGAGATCCCAAATTCAAGCAAGATTATTTTAAATTCATGGAAGGCATCCTTGAAGAAGGACATGCAGAGAAGGTGAATAACCAACCTAAAGAAGGAGAAGTGTGTTACATCCCACATCAAGGTGTTTACCACCCAAAGAAACCAGATAAGATTAGAGTAGTATTTGATTGCTCAGCAAAGTATGATGGTGTTGCATTGAACGATCATCTACTAAAAGGACCAGACCTTACAAACACTCTGCCTGGAGTACTCTGTAGATTCAGAAAGTATCCCGTAGCGGTCACGTGTGACGTTGAAAAGATGTTCCACCAGTTTCATGTGAAGAATGAAGATAGAGACTTTCTGAGGTTTCTATGGTGGGAGGATGGAGATACAGATACAGAGCCAGCAGAATACAGAATGAAAGTACACTTGTTTGGAGCAGCATCGTCTCCAGGTTGCGCCAATTATGGTATGAAGTACCTGGCCAACAAAAATGAAGAGGATTGCCCATCAGCAGCAAATTTTCTTAAGAAAAACTTCTATGTAGATGATGGTCTTAAAAGTCTAGAGTCCACAGAATCTGCAATCAAACTAGTAAAAGAAAGCCAAGAGTTATGCGCAAGAGGAAATCTGCGCCTTCATAAATTCATCTCAAACAACAGAGAGGTACTGGAATCCATCAGTGACTCTGAATGTGCATCAACAATGAAGGATGTAGATCTCAATTATGATCATCTTCCAGTTCAGAATGTACTTGGATTGGGATGGAATGTAGAGAATGATGAGTTCTTCTTTGAAGTATCCTTTGAAGAGAAAGTTGCAACTAGACGTACCATTCTTTCCGCAGTGGCTTCTATATATGATCCATTGGGATTCTTGGCCCCAGTGATCCTCAAAGCAAAAGAAATACTACAAGAATTATGCAGACGGAAGTTGGGATGGGATGAACCCATACCTGAAGATTTGAGGCCAAGGTGGGAGGCTTGGATAAGAGACTTGCAGAATTTAAGAGAAGTTCGGATACCCAGATGTTTTGTACCTCATGATTTCGGAGAGAGTACAAGAAAATAGAACTTCATCACTTTTCAGACGCCAGTAGTTATGGTTATGGTCAGTGCTCCTACATCAGAGTGATAGGAGAAGGAAAAATACACTGTGCCCTGGTTATGGGAAAGACCAGAGTCGCACCTACCAGTATTCAGACAATACCAAGACTTGAACTGACAGCAGCTGTTGTTTCAGCATCAGTAAGCAAGTTTCTGAGAGAAGAATTAGAGTTAAAAATAGATGAAGAATACTTTTGGACAGACTCACGAGTTGTCCTAGGATACATAAATAACGAAGCTCGAAGATTCCATGTCTTTGTCGCCAACAGAGTTCAGAAAATTCGGGAAATAACAAATCCGGAACATTGGCATCACATTGATACAAAGCATAACCCAGCAGATCATGCTTCAAGAGGCCTGAATGTAACAGAATTGAGAAATTCAAATTGGTTCACCGGTCCAGAGTTCCTTTGGGAAAAGGAGATCATACCCAGTGAAGGTTACACCGAATTGTCCATGGGTGATCCAGAAGTAAAAATTGTACAAACATTGAGCACTGCTGCCAAGAGTCAAGATGAATTACTTGAAAGTGATAAAAGACACTTGGAAGTTGAGAACCTGATAGAAAATTCCCCAAATTCATGTTCAAATCCTACTATAGAGAACATAGAATTATAGGTAATTTTGGTGGGAGTGTAGCTGGCCAGCTAGAACCTGTCCTAGGTTGCTAATATGACCTACATGTATATACAGCTAGACCTGCTAAAAACCTCATATACAGCTAGACCTGCTAAAAACCTCAATACAGTGCATATGTTTATATGTGAGAGACAAAGTGAGAGTTATTTTATTGAGAGTTATTTACTGTGATTTCATGTTTGGATGTCACATAACAATTGTATATTGTGTTCACAGAAGCAAAAGGAAATTTGCCTGCAAGATTCATTTATATGCCTGTAAGGTAAGCTCAGACACAGCAGAATTTAAACCAGAAAGCACAGAGTTAAACTTTATTACCCATAAGGAGTTTGTGGCCAATCACAGCCAATCTCACACTCAGCAACAGTCTTGGCCAATCACAGCCAGCCTTACACCCATTTTTTCTCTGAAGCCTCATGCTTTCAGCCAGCCTTCTCATTCCACTACAGAGCAAGAGAGCTGAATAGACACACAGATCCACAGAGCAGTTTTATGGAAGCAAGTGGCTGTGGGTAGGTAATTAACAGTTATACATGTTCCTATTGTTAGTAATGTGATTAGAGCTGTATACTGAACTAGTTATGTGTTCACTTGTAGTTCCACCAAACAAACAAACAAACTATCAAACTTCAAAAGTTATATCGAATTCAAACTATCGAACAAACCCAAACAACTCTAACAACTCAAACCAAACCCAAGCAAACAAACTCAAACAGCAAACAGCAATAGAGAGAGAAATATATCCACTATTTTGTTATACTTTACTCAGCACATGTTGTACATGGACTGTCTGCTGCAAAAGTGTCACTGTTATTTATGAAGAAAAGTTGAAGTTAATAAAGAAGATATCTTAAGCGTTTGGTGTGCTCTTTAAACCTACTGCTTTCCATAGAACCGTATTAGAGGAATTTATAGCGTAACAGACAGTCTGGTTAGACTGAAGTCAGAGAGATCCAATTCTTCTAATGCCACAGCTCATAAGGCACTTTGTAGTGCTGCGCCTGCCACATGGGGTACAAGCAAGTCTAGGGGAAAATTTATCTAACTGTAGATCCAGAGTTAATAAAATCCCCCAGTGCCAAGACTGGGATACCAGGGTGTCTGGAAAGAAAATGTGAAAACTGTTTCAGGGCTTCTAGTGAGAAGGGTGGAAGGATTTATAGTATAAGGCTGCAATGATTAGCAAGTTTACAAAGCAAGAAAACAAACCTCCCAGCATCATCTAAAACCACATGGAGG
The DNA here is from genome assembly GCF_965119305.1 of Pelophylax lessonae. Lineage (NCBI taxonomy): Eukaryota > Metazoa > Chordata > Amphibia > Anura > Ranidae > Pelophylax > Pelophylax lessonae. The sequence continues at coordinate 157,191,402 of NC_138777.1, forward strand.
GATTTGAAAGGTACAGCATTATCAATCAAAATACTAACATCCCTGGAGAACGTACAGTATGTGGAGTGAAATTGTGTCTTATATTGCCGATGGGTTAGTAGAGACACGTTATCTTTAGACAAGTAAGTTTCCTGCAAGCATAGAACAGAACTAAAAGAATGGTATCAAACTGTCCACGCAAGACCTTTTTAGTTGGGGGACTCCTTGCAACGGGACCTAAACTTAGAGAACAGGAAACGTACCAACAAAAACTTGAAATATTGCTGAAATAACAGGAGACAGTACTTGTGTTCCCCGCCTTGCTAGCATAAACGAGAACCTTCCAGATTGTAGGTTTTTACAAAGAAGAGGTGATCATAATTTCAGCTTGTAAGGAAATTGAGGCTTCAGCTGAGTTTTTCATGGTATGTTCATTGCAGAGGTAGGAGTATCAAAAAACCTGGTCTCGCATTCGCGACCACATGCAAATGGGCAGGATATAACATTGCGTAGGTAACATTTAGGCAACGAAGCCTCTGCTTCACTCCATTAAACATGGCCCTTCTGAGCTGGAGATCTGCAGAAAAATCTGGATATAGGAATACTTTCATATTATCTGCAATAAGAGAGGCGCTCATGGTTCTGGCCTTGGCAAGAAACTTGAATAGAAATAGGCGAACAGGTTCCCCAGGTCTAGGTGGGCGAGCTGGGACAATATGGGCCCATTCCACAAGAAACATGGGTGAGAAAGAATCTCTACCAAAACTGTTGATTAGCCAATTCTCAATGAATGTTACAGGATTCTTGCCTTCAGCACGCTCTGGAATTAATTCCAACCGCGCCTACATTGTTGTGGCTTAGCCTGTTCTCTAGATCATCTAGGTGAGCAGCATGGGCATTAGACATTGTATGCACATGTCGGACATCCCCCTGTAGTAGATCTAAGTTGTCCTCCATAGTGCTCACTCTCTCTTCCAAAGCTGTAGAGCTGTACCGCAGTTTTTGCATGTTCTGCCTCACCAGAGTTAAAGCGGAGTTCAAGCCACAAAATTGACATAATCGATTTTGAGCCATCCGCCTGCTTTTTGTCACCTGAAAAAGAAATGGATAGTTACGATTTTTTTTTATTTAGTTACCTTGTTATTGAAGAAAAATATACTCACCTTTCTTCCACTTCCTCCCTCTGCGGCCGCGGCCCGTGCCGTCACTTCCTCTTTGCATTGATTCCTGGGAGCTGAACGTCATCGTTCCCAGGAATTAATGCGCCTGCACCGGCCCCGCTGGTCACTGCCGGTGCGGGCGCCTCATTCCCTGCTAAACAGCTTCTGGGCATGCCCAGAAGCTGTGGAGGGATGACGCGCCCGCACCGGAAGTGACGAGCGGGGCCGGTGCAGGCACATTCTGGGAGAAGAGGACACGGAAGAGGACGCAGAAGAGGACGCGCTGGCTTCAGCTGCCCACATCCGAGATGGCAGCACTGGAGAAGAAATTTTCAAGGTAAGTATTTCTTCTAAAAGGTAAGTGCGACCCGGGACAGTACAGAGGCTATCCATTGTGGAATGTACTAGCCCTGGCCCCTGACTGTCCCGGGGGTATTTTTATTGAAAAAAAAAAATTTAGTGGCCGGAACTCTGCTTTAATTCCAGCCTCACTCCCTTGAATTCAGAGGTTTATTGCATGCGGTGACAGCCGGGAATATATCTCTGAGCTTGGTTTCAGTTTCAGACAGCTCTTGTTCCCCTTGTAAAGAGTTAGAGTCATGCAGCATGTGTGTACTCAGGGTGAAAGATCTGCCAACTCAGGAGTCCAGTCCTCCAGCACATCCTCCTCCACAGCTGCCACTGAGGATTCTGTAGAGATCAGGCTGTTTTCTAAAAGAATCCTTGCCAGGAGTCTTAGAGAACAGCTTCAACATTGTCTCTCTGGCCGACAGTGGCGGGATGCCTCCATCTTGAGGGAAAGGATCCACCGAGAATTTGGGATCTTTGCCTCGCCGGGACATTAGGAGAGTGAACCAAATCAGTATTCTTGAAATGCAGGGAGTAAAAGCCTTGCACAGGTGGGTAGATCGCTCAGTTTTACTGCGACAGGAGAGGGTTATCAGGATTTGAAAGTGGATTCTCGTCGGAGAGAGTGGTCTCTGCTTCTTACTCCATGCACTGCTAAGCCATGCCCCAATGGAGAAGCAACTTGATTTGAGACTAATCATGTTGCTGATTTGCTCATTAAATTTTCTCCAATGTGGTTGGCATACGACATTTCTCCTGGTATTTTCGTATTGAATGACAGAGATACACTGAGAAAATTGGTTAATGGATTTTTTTTTATTTACATTTCTACAGCTGGTCGGGGGGCATATTCACTGCAAAACAAACAAGGTGTTTGCCTTGGGAGGCATTTTTCAGGGGGGCAGCGCCACCCCAGGCAGAAGAGACACTAGGAGCAGGGCTGGCGCAAGCCATAGACAGCTTGACAAGCCATCTGACAGCGCCAGGAGGGTAAGGGTGGTAAAATCAGCAGTTCACACTGAGAAATACCGCTCGATGCTCACCCTGTCAAAATGAAGTGCTCGCACAGGCCCCACATCAGAGGAGGAGATGTAACCTCCTCCTCTTTTCCCGACTTGCTTGGCCTCCCTTCTCCCAAGAGTGAGAGTGGGGAACGGCTCAGTATAAGACAGCCAGGGAGCAGACAGACTGCTGCCTCTGGTCTCCTCGTGGTGAGTGTGTGTGTGTGGGGGGGTCTAGGGAACTGATGACAGCGCAATGCAGGCATGGAGCGCCAGGACTGAGATATGACTGCTAGGACTTGTAGTGCCTAGACCTTGGGGGACCGGGGAATCCTCTACTCCACTACAAGTCCAAGCATAGTGGCCTGTCATTCCTCAGTCCCCTACAGAGGGCACTATAAGTCCTAGTATAATGGGTTACATCAGTGGGGAATGGCAGCCTGCTATGCTGGGAATTGTAGTGCCCTATACTGCGGGGGACTGAGGAATGGCAGTGTAAAGGAGAACTCTGAAAACCCTGATGTAAGGGTGAATCTTACAGATGAAGGGGTGGATCTTAAACAGGAAGGGGTGTAACAAGTTTAGATGGAGGAGGGGGGGGGGCATCTGTAGCAAAGTAGCAGTAGGATCCACAATATCTCCACTGGCAGTCAGACACAGCATACAATAATTCTGGTACCGTATAGTATTCCCGACCCTCCAATAACCAGACGACACATAGCTTGGAGGTCAATCACAATTCTTTTATTCACAGCCTTGTATTTATAGCAAGATACTTATAAGGGGTCTCCACAGAGAGGTAGCAGGGGTTTTGGTTGAGGGGACCGAAAGGAAGACTGCATGAGCTAGGTCCGCCTCCCATCATCCCCTGCTGCAACAGTACCATGATTAAGATAATAATACAAGCTGGGACAAAACCATGAGGCAAAATAAAATACAACTTTTCCATTAAAAAGCATAACTGGGTGAATATTAGGCTGTTTCACACGGATGACCACTCGCTAGATAGCAGAGACCCGAGCGCACAAACTCACAAATTACTTCTCAGATCCCTGCAGAACTATCCGACTGGTGCACGGAATACAAGTTTATTACCAGGATGGTCTATCGTGTAAACCATACGAAATGCATACCGGCTCGGCTGAATCTACCGGACGTCTATGGAACTCCAGCGGTGTTCAATAATCTGGTAGCCGATTTGAGTACCAGGCACTCGATGACCAAACACCGCTGGAGATGCAGGAAAGATAGGTGAGTCAAGATGGCCGCCGTCGCATAGTTGACATACGGATGGCGGCCACCCACATAGCCCAACTAACAGTGGAAACAATGTTGCAACCACTGCTTATGGGTGCCACACGACTTCGCCGGGGTGGTCTCATTCGGTAGTTCTGTTCATTTCGTCGAATGGGCTGATAAGTCCCGTTCGATGGAATGAGACGAATTACAAGGGGATTTCCAATACATTCATGAGCCCGCAGCTAACACAATCCAAAATCCTGCAGGTACTGCACGGGTTACGTTTACACATACAATACCCCCATAATACAGTTGGACAATCATTCCTGACAGAATACTCTGTAAGTAGCAATGTTTGCCACAGCATCCAATTTTAGTCTTGCATACGGCAACACAATACCAAAATACACCACTGCAGCTGGTAATAATCTTTTTTATTTATTTTTTTTTTTTTGTGAGAAATACATTTACAGCCACAAACAAGCAGTTGTTTTTAAGTGTGTAAAAATGTACATGAAGTACAATATGGGGAAGTACAGTGTATAGTACAGTGTATGTGAAGCCCACAGCTGAACCTGACAACTCTGCTGCCTACTGCTCTGTTCCTGACGTGCCTGCTAGTGACCGTGACTGACCCGGCTTGCCTGACTCTGCTCTGTGTCCAGCCTGCGAAGTACCTGCTGCCTGGGACCTGCCAGCCTGCCAAGTACCTGCTGCCTGTGACCTGCCAGCCTGCTAGTACCTAAGATCTCCTTTCTCTCCAACTCAGGCTCTATCTTCAGGTACGTGACACGCACACATACACAGCCACCCCCACACACCTGCTCACACATACATCAAACCCACACGACAGCCACTAACACAGCTAGAACCATAGTATGCCTGTGTAACCCCCCCCCCCCTCCATGGAGAACTCCATCACTTCAGCCCAGAAAGGCAAACCACTCAACCCTGACTGGCTGTGAGAACCCCCAGGCATACCACAAACCCAGCTGACCGCCCCGAACACCACACACCCCCACCATGCAAAGGGCCACCACTATCTTCCACCAGGCTGTACAATCATTTCCCCACCCCCACGTCATTCCACCTCTCAACCAAACAGACCAACTCAGCACAGACACGGATCCTCACATGGCAGTGAACCAAGGCTGTTGTGCACAAAATCATCCAGAAAACAAAAATCATATCTCACTAGTTATCAACTGACCTTAAGCGTCTAAGTAAACAGGTAGAAAGACAGCCACTGGATCGAAGCCCAACAGCGACCTCTTAAACATAACCAGGTATCCTGGACATCTTAGCCATCAAGGAGCTGCGATTAGTAGGGCATTGCTGTTTTAGTCACTAGTACTACCCATTAGTAATAAGGGTAGTACTAAATAATAATAATAGTAATAATAGTAATAATAATACTAAACAATAATAATACTACAAATAAAGCCTAAAGGACAATGCTGTGTTTAACCTGTCTGTAGCCTTAAAATTTTAAATCCATCTGGCTTCCTGTTTCAAAATCTGTTTATCTAAGTCACCTCCCCGTGGATCTTGGAGAATCTTCTCAAATCCAAAAAAGGAAATTACTTGGGGATCATAAGGATCAATGTAATAGAGATGGTCCTGCATTCATCGAATTAAAGTTCTTTTTAGTTTTCCTGACATAAAAATGCCCCGCATAAGCAAGTCATTAAATATACTACATCCTCTGTCTGGCAGTCTGCAAAGGATTTAGGTTTTAAAGTACATCCCCTAGGGAGATCAAATGTGTTCCCTTCCTGAACCCAGGGACATTAATTACATTCCCCACATTGATAAGTCCCAGTTCCTCCCATAGCTCCCTCAGGAGCCTCCAGGGGCTGAAGGTGGCTGTGAACTAATCTATCCTTTATCAATCTGGATTTATGGAAAACCACCTCTGGGCAGGTATGGACTTATTTGGAAAAAAATGCTGATTACGGGTGAGTATATCTCAAAATACTTCTTGATGGGTACTATATCTTGTGATTAGCTTTGTGGTATCAGTTTTCTTTCGTATTTTGGGAGAAAAAAATAAATTTTTCCCTTTGACATGCTTTGGTTTTCTGATTTCTTTAAAAGTTTTTTTACTATAGCCTCAGGCCAACAATCCATTTTGCAGGCCTTCATTTGTGCTTCAAAATCCTCCTTCCTGGCACAGTGCCTACATAGCCTCAAGTATTGGCTATAAGGAATACTCCATACGAGGGGATGAGGGTGGGCACTTGTGATATGTACTATCATGTTTCCTGACGTTTTTACAATTTAGGGTAGTATTCAGTGAGCCATTAGGGTTTGCACAAATACTTACATCCAAAAATGAAATGCTTTCCAAATTGGACTGCATGGTGAACTTTAAATGAAGGTCATTATTGGATAAAAATTACATAAACTGAAGCAATTCATCATGAGAGCCCATCCAAATGATGAGCACATCAGTAATAGGTCGCAAAGGTAGACTGACGCAGTCTCATCAGAGAACAATGACCCTTCCCAGCCCCCCAGGTACAGGTTGACATACGATGGGGCACAACATGTCCCCGACGCAACCCCCTGCACCTGGAGGTAGGCTGTACCATCAAACAGAAAAATATTAGAGGCAAGAATATGATTAAGGAGCTTGATCACAAAATCCATCAGGGGGCCAACATGATCTATTCTGTTCGTGGAGGAAGCTAGAGACTACCTCCACATCTTTGTTGTGGGGTATGCTAGAGTACAGGGCTTCTATATCGATGGCTATTAATAGAGCTTATGGCGGAATCATTAACCCCTCAATATTACTTAAAAGATCTATCGTATGTATGATATACGAGGGTAACCTCGTCACATGGAATCTAAGATGGCTTTTCACAACTCCTCACCATTTAGGTTTGCAAGCCTATACCTGATACGATCTGGGGCCCTGATGTTTTGACTACACACTTATGTACTTTGGGAAGGGCATAAAATGTGGGTGTTCTTGGCTACTTTACATCCTGATATTCCAACAAATCTTTATCAATTAACTGTTTGTGGTAAGCTCTTATGATGATGGACTTGTAACGCATCCCTAAGTCCTCAATCATGTCTACTGATACTTTTCACAGTCCTGATTCTGTAATATTTTGTCACACATATCTAACGACCACATTGCCCCTTTTAGCTGAGGGTTTGATAACAATTGGTCACGGAGGGCCTTTTGTTGCGAATGTGATGTGTAAAATTAGAAGCGGGAACAGTATTACAAGACAGATTTTCAACTTCCTTTACAGTTTGTTTAATGAATGCCCACACCGCAGAGCAGGATTGAAGTTGGGGAAATTTATTGATTTCACTTTAAACCTATGTGGATCTAATTGGTGTGTTTGTTTATCATCACTAGAGGAGTAAGAATCTTTCTCTTGGGATATTTCGACCTGCTCATTTTCATCTAATAATTAATATCTTTAAAGTAAGATAGTGCTGGAAAGTAAAATATTTCCAGGTATCGTCATCCTTGGTCCTGACTGTAAGGTCCCCATTTCTTATCATAGATATATTTATATGTGAGATTCCTTGCAAAAAATGTAAATCTTTTACTAATTCAAATTTGTTGGTCTATTGGAAGGGACAAAAGCTCAGACCAAGTTTGAGGACCTGGATCTCTTCCTGTGAGAGACAGGTTGATCACATCCAAGGCAGTATTTTCAGAAATACTACCTATACCTTGAGCCATGTCAGAGAGGCAGCTGGAGATTAGGGAAGTAAACAAGTGGCTGAGGAGCTGGTGTAGTAAGAAGGGTTTCGGGTTCCTGGAGAACTGGGCCGACTTCTCAGTCGGCTACAGGCTCTTTAGTAGGGACGGTTTGCACCTAAATGGGGAGGGTGCAGCCGTACTGGGAGAGGATAGAAAAGTTAGAGGGGCTTTTTAAAGTAGGTGATGGGGGGGAGGGTACAGATGTAGAATTAGCCAGCGGGGAGCAAGGTTCAGCAGGCAGTTATGGGGACACTAGCAGTAGGGTACTCACAGTTCCTAAACCCAAGGAGGGTAGGGGGACAAATCGCAAGTGCAGCTTAAAAACATTGAACGAGGATATAGTATGCAACCGAACAAAATTACGCGGTTTGTATACCAATGCTAAAAGCCTGGCCAACAAGATGGAAGAGCTGGAGGAGGATTTCGATTTTGTGGGGATTTCAGAGACTTGGTTTGACAGCGCTCATGATTGGCTGGCGACCATTCAGGGGTATTCCCTATTTCGCAGAGATAGATAAGGTAGAAAAAGGGGAGGGGTATGTCTGTATATTAGGAACAGTGTCCAGGTAAATATGAGGGACGACATCACAAATGGATCTAAGGAGGAGGTAGAATTCCTATGGGTAGAACTTCAAAGGGAACTCACTATGAGTAAAGTAATATTGGGCGTATGCTTTAGGCCACCTAACCAGAGGGAGGAGGGGTAGGCGGAAACCCTATCAAAGCTTGGAATGGCAGCAAGGATGGGAAATGTCATTATAATGGGGGACTTTAACTATCCAGATATAGACTGGGCAGAAGGAACCGTGCATTCGTCTCGGTTCGGGCTCGGCAGTTCCTAAATGTTTTGCAGGACAATTTCATGGGTCAGATGGTGAACGCACCAACAAGAAACAATGCGGTACTAGACCTACTGATTACCAACAATACTGACCTGATCACGGATATAGAAATAAAGGGCAACTTAGGAAAGAGTGACCATAAGTCATTCAGTTTCAGTATAAATCACAAGTAGGAAACACAATGGTAATATAAGGACACTGAATTTCAAAAGAGCCAACTTCCCTAAACTGCGCCCTTTGCTAGACAATATCAAATGGGATAGAACCTTGGGAACAAAGAACATGGAGGAAAAATGGGAGTGCTTCAAAAACATACTAAATAAAGGGATTGGCCAGTGTATCCCTGTCATGGTCTTACCTTCTTGCTGTTCTCCTTCGTTTGACATGTGCTGGCGGCCATCTTGGTTTCTGGGTTTCTTGTAGCCTCCCACCCTGCGGCTCCTCCTTCCCACTGGGAGGAGCTGGATGCCTAGCTCATATATATAGGAGGTCTGTGGCTTCAGTTCCCTGCTTGGTCCTCCTGTGTTCACATGCTTCTAAGACTGCTGCTACTTCTGGTTCCTGTTCCTGGCTTCGTCTGACTACCCTGCTGGTTCCTGATCCTGGCTTCGTCTGACTACCCTGCTGGTTCCTGATCCTGGCTTCGTCTGACTACCCTGCTGGTTCCTGACCCCTGGCTTCGCAAAGACTCTGCATCGGTTTTGCCATCCATTTAGACTTTTGCTTTATAGCTTGTTTTTCAATAAAGCTTTCTTATTTTCACTTATCTGTTGTTGTACGTCTGGTTCATGGTTCCGTGACATTAGGACCAAGCCATGAATTCTGACGGTACAGGGCCATCCTCGCTACCCACGCTGGTTGCCAGACTTGATCAGCAGGATCACCTGTTGGGTCGGTTCGCCGTGGCGTTGCAAACCCTGCTTGAACGCACGGCACCACAGGCCACGAATTCTGACGGTACAGGGCCATCCTCACTACCCACGCTGGTTGCCAGACTTGATCAGCAGGATCACCTGTTGGGTCAGTTCGCCGTGGCGTTGCAAACCCTGCTTGAACGCACGGTTCATTTCGCTCCCGTTGCCGATGGGTCGGTTGTCGCTCCTGGGCCCGCTCCTACTGCCGCTCCGGTTGTTGTGCCAGAGTCTACCCTGACACCTGTTGTTGCGCCTGCGGTGTTTCGGGGTATGTCCGGTTCTGCCCCCCTTCCACAGCGCTTTGGGGGAGAGCCAACTCAGTGCCGAGGTTTCCTTAACCAGGTGGGCATTTATTTCGAGTTGCTGCCACATGCCTTTCCTACTGAGAGATCAAAGGTGGGCTTCTTAATCTCGCTGCTCTCGGACAAGGCCTTGGCCTGGGCCAGCCCTTTATGGGAGAACAACAATCCGGTGGTTGCCGAGTTTTCCGGTTTTGTTGCTTCTCTTCGGAAGGTATTCGATGTGCCGGCTCGTGCTGCCTCTGCTGCGAAGCTCCTTATGTCCATCAGACAGGGTTCACGATCCGTAGCTGAATACGCCATTGAGTTTCGTACCCTGGCAGCAGAGGTGGGCTGGAATAATGAGGCTCTGGTCGCTGCTTTCTCTCATGGTCTCTCGGATGCCTTGAAGGATGAGGTTGCAGCTAAGGACCTACCAGTGGAGCTCGAGTCTCTTATTTCTTTCCTGATTTTGATTGACACCAGACTCAGGGAGAGACCTTCCTTTAAGGAGAGTCTGCGGAGGCCTCCTAACAGATTGGCGCCTACCTTTGTTGTCCCACCCGTGCCTCCCTCTCCTCCCACGCCTCCTGGGGATGACTTGTCTGGGGGTGAACCCATGCAGCTGGGGTTTTCTCGCCTGTCTGAGGGGGAGAGGGTACTCCGGAGACGCGAGGGCCGATGCATGTACTGTGGTCTCGGTGGGCATTTTCGGTTGGCATGTCCGAACCGTCCGGGAAACGCTCGCACCTGAGATCCTGTCGGGGGCAGATCTTGGGTGGAGTCTCCTCGTCCCCGGTTTCCCGTGTTGACAAACCACTGATCACTGTTGTCCTCTCCTGGGTCGGGGGCTCGGTGACGACCCAGGCATTGGTGGACTCTGGTGCTGGTGGTTTGTTCATTGATAGTGTGTTCGCTGCCGCCAATTCCATTCCTCTGCAGGTTCGAGGTTCTCCTCTGGCTCTTGAGGCGATAGACGGCAGACCCCTTCTGCCGCCACACGTGACTCATGAGACCCTTCCAGTGGGGTTAGCCATTGGTGCCGTCCACAGAGAGTCGGTCTGCTTCCAGGTTATTTCGTCTCCACACTACTCGGTGGTCTTGGGGTACCCCTGGCTCCAGAAGCATAATCCGATTTTCGATTGGAGATCGGCCGAGATCCTCTCGTGGTCACCGCAGTGTGGGGCTAGTTGCATCCATGGGCCTGTCAAGTTGCTGTGTACTTCCTCGGACTCTCTGTTGCCCCCTGAATACGAGGAGTACCGGGATGTATTTGATAAGGTGCGCGCGGTTGCCCTACCTCCGCACCGCCCATACGATTGTGCCATCGAGTTACAATCTGGTGCCGTTCCTCCTCATGGCAAAGTCTATCCACTGTCGGTAGCGGAGAATGAGGCCATGGAGGAGTACGTGAGGGAGGCGCTTTCACGCGGACACATTCGCAAATCCTCGTCCCCGGCAGGGGCTGGATTTTTCTTTGTGAAAAAGAAGGGCGGTGAGTTGAGGCCTTGCATCGATTACAGGGGTCTCAATCGCATCACGATCAAGAACGCTTACCCGATACCCTTGATTTCCGAGCTGTTCGATCGCCTTAAAGGGGCCACGGTCTTTACCAAACTCGACCTGAGGGCGGCATATAACCTCGTAAGGATCAAGGCGGGCGATGAGTGGAAGACCGCGTTTAACACCAGGACCGGTCATTATGAATCCTTGGTTATGCCCTTTGGGCTGTGCAATGCGCCCGCAGTCTTTCAGGAATTCATCAACGATGTTTTCCGTGACCTGTTGCAGCAGTGTGTGGTGGTCTACTTGGATGACATCTTGGTATATTCTGAGTCCATGGAGACCCACATTCTGGATGTCAAACGAGTGTTGCAACGGTTACGAGAGAACAAGCTGTTCGGTAAGCTTGAGAAATGCGAATTTCACCGATCCCAGGTAACCTTCTTAGGTTACATCATTTCCGCTGAGGGGTTCTCCATGGATCCTGAGAAGGTTTCGGCTGTCTTACAGTGGCCCCAGCCCAGTGGTCTTCGCTCCCTGCAGCGCTTTTTGGGCTTCGCCAATTATTATCGGAAGTTCATCAGGGACTTTTCCATGCTAGCCAAGCCTCTCACGGATATGACCAGGAAGGGCAGTAAATCCCAGGTCTGGCCGCCTGAGGCCATCCGAGCTTTTGAGGCTCTAAAGTCCGCCTTTGTGTCGGCTCCGATTCTGTCGCATCCCAACCCTGGGTTGCCCTTTGTCCTCGAGGTGGATGCGTCTGAGACGGGAGTAGGCGCCCTTCTGTCTCAGCGTAGAACACCAGAGGGTCCTCTGCTTCCTTGTGGGTTTTACTCCCGGAAACTGTCTTCCGCGGAGTGCAACTACCAGATTGGTGACAGGGAGTTATTGGCCATCGTGCAGGCTCTTAAAGAATGGAGGCACTTGCTCGAGGGTTCGGTGGTTCCGGTCCTCATCCTGACGGACCACAAGAATCTGACCTACCTCTCTGAGGCCAAGAGATTGACACCACGTCAGGCCAGATGGGCTCTGTTCTTGTCACGTTTTAATTACGTGGTCTCCTACCTACCCGGTTCCAAGAACATCAGGGCGGATGCCTTATCACGGCAGTACTCCGACCTGTCCAGGGAGGAGTCGATTCCGACTTCGGTCATACCTCCGAATCAGATCCTGGCCGCCATTCGCACCAGCCTGACCTCTCCCCTGGGTGAGCAGATTTTGGCGGCTCAATCTGGTGCTCCCTCTGGGAGACCCAACGGCAGATGTTTTGTGCCTGAGGAGTTGCGCACTCGGTTGTTGCGAACCTACCATAACTCCAAGACCGCGGGGCATCCTGGAAAGAATCAGCTGTCCTGGGCTGTTTCACGTCTGTTCTGGTGGCCTTCCCTACGTTCTGACATCGCCGCATATGTAGCGGCATGCTCCGTTTGTGCCCAGAGTAAGTCCCCTCGGCACCTTCCGTTGGGCCTTCTGCAACCCTTAGCCACCGGGGAGCGCCCATGGTCACACCTGGGGATGGATTTCATTGTGGACCTCCCTGCATCCCGAGGCCATACGGTCATTCTCATGATTGTGGATCGGTTTTCCAAAATGTGCCACTGTGTTCCTCTCAAGAAGTTACCCTCTGCACAGGAGTTGGCCACGATTTTTGCCAGGGAGGTCTTCCGGTTGCACGGTTTGCCCAAGGAGATTGTGTCGGATCGGGGGAGTCAGTTTGTGTCCAGGTTCTGGCGCGCCTTTTGCTCCCAGTTGGGGATTCATCTCTCCTTCTCCTCGGCCTACCACCCTCAGTCCAATGGGGCCGCAGAACGATCCAATCAGGCCTTGGAGCAATTCCTTCATTGCTATGTCTCCGATCACCAAGACAATTGGGTTGACCTCCTGCCTTGGGCTGAGTTTGCCAGGAACACGGCGGTGAACTCTTCCTCTGGGACGTCTCCCTTCATGGCCAACTATGGGTTCCAACCTGCCGTGTTACCGGAGGTATTCTCTCCCCAGGATATTCCGGCTGTGGAGGATCACCTTTCCGTCCTACGTGCTTCTTGGGTACAGATCCAGAAGTCCCTTGAGGTCTCTGCGCAGCGCCAGAGACTCCAGGCTGATCGCAGACGAGCGCCTGCTCCTTCCTACCAGGCCGGAGACCGTGTATGGTTGTCCACCCGCAACCTCAACCTTCGAGTGCCCACTCCCAAGCTGGCGCCTCGCTTTGTTTGTCCCTTCCGAGTGTTTCGCAGGGTAAACCCGGTAGCCTATGCCCTTGCGCTTCCTCCTGGCATGCGGATCTCCAACGTGTTTCATGTCTCCCTGTTGAAGCCTCTGGTGTGTAATCGTTTCACTTCCTCGGTTCCTCGGCCTCGTCCGGTCCGAGTGGGCAATCGTGAGGAGTATGAGGTGAGCAATATCATGGACTCACGCCTGGTCCGCGGTCGGGTGCAGTTTTTGGTTCATTGGCGTGGTTATGGTCCAGAGGAGCGTTCCTGGGTTCCCTCCACAGATGTCCATGCTCCTGCCTTGCTCCGAGCCTTCCACGCACGCTTCCCTCAGAAACCGTTCTTTACTCCGCGGAGGAGGGGCCCTTGAGGGGGAGGTACTGTCATGGTCTTACCTTCTTGCTGTTCTCCTTCGTTTGACATGTGCTGGCGGCCATCTTGGTTTCTGGGTTTCTTGTAGCCTCCCACCCTGCGGCTCCTCCTTCCCACTGGGAGGAGCTGGATGCCTAGCTCATATATATAGGAGGTCTGTGGCTTCAGTTCCCTGCTTGGTCCTCCTGTGTTCACATGCTTCTAAGACTGCTGCTACTTCTGGTTCCTGTTCCTGGCTTCGTCTGACTACCCTGCTGGTTCCTGATCCTGGCTTCGTCTGACTACCCTGCTGGTTCCTGATCCTGGCTTCGTCTGACTACCCTGCTGGTTCCTGACCCCTGGCTTCGCAAAGACTCTGCATCGGTTTTGCCATCCGTTTGGACTTTTGCTTTATAGCTTGTGTTTCAATAAAGCTTTCTTATTTTCACTTATCTGTTGTTGTACGTCTGGTTCATGGTTCCGTGACAATCCCAAAAGGGAATACGTTTAAAAGAGCAAAAATAAACCCTGGGTGGCTAAACTCCAACATAAAAATGCATATTAAAACCAAAGAAAAGTCCTTAAAAAAATACAAGGCTGAGGGGTCATTGGCAGCATTCCAACATTACAAAGAGTGTAATAAGAAATGTAAAGGCGAAATCAAGGCAGCTAAAATAGAACACGAGAGACATAGAGGAAGAGAGTAAAAAAAAAAACCAAAAAATTCTTTAAGTATATAAACAGTAAGAAAGCGAGACCAGAACACATTGGCCCCTTAAAAGACAATGAAGGGAATCTGGCCACAGAGGACAGAGAGAAGGCAAAAGTGCTAAATAAAATCTTCTCCTCAGTTTTCACGAAATAATTGGGGGGCTACACTAACCCAGCTTGTAATGTTAAAATAAATAATACACCTCAGGAAGCACCCCCATGGTTAACAGAAGATAGACTTAGAACTAAACTTGAAAAACCTAACATAAATAATAACACCAAGACCGGATGGCTTGCACCCGAGGGTTCTTAAAAAACTCAGGCAGGTGATAGCCAGACCATTGTTCTTGATCTTTATGGATAGTCTACAAACAGATATGGTGCCAGCTGATAGGAAAAAAGCCAACGTGGTACCAATATTGAAAAATAGGGCCGAAATATATCTCGGGGAACTATAGGCTGGTTAGCCTAACATCAGTAGTCTGCAAAATTTTGGAGGGAATGTTAAGGAATTATATACAAGACTGGATTCATGAAAAATCGTTTTTACCAGACCTATCTATTAACCTTCTATGATGAAGTGAGTTGTCATCTAGATAAAGGAAGACAAAAGAAAGGTTTGGGACTTTGAGTGAGGTATGTGACTTAAGGATGACCATAATGACAAAAAGAATGATGCTATCTCTCATTATTACTCTTATGCACACACTGACCATGCAGCACTTTCTATTCTTTTCTTTGCTCTTTTCCTGGCTTTGGTATTTCACCACAGTCTCTCAATACCCGTCACTTGGTTACTATACTATAGCATATATTTTTTTTCCTATATTACTATACATACCTTACTCTATACAATTTTAGAAACAATATTGGACGGGCAACTGAAGGGACTGTGAATATGCCAGTGAATATGGCTCTCACACTGCATTCTCAATTTTTCCACTTGGCATGGCTTCCTCAGCTCCCGGGTTGAACAGTCTCAGAGTACCCCCCATCACGTGTTCCATGAGGCAACAGCTTGGACTGTTTTGTAAGCAATTCATGAATTGTGATTGAGATTGCCCAAATTTTAGGGCGTTCACACTTGTATATGCATTGTTACTTTCATATATATCTTTTTTGTAGATTACTGACTGTACCAGTTCCTGAAGAAGTGTATTTGACACGAAACACGTAGAGCATATATGGATGCAGTCTCTACAAATTATGTATATTGTATCATTTACAACTATTTATGTCTTCATATTTGTGTTCATCATTGTATATTTCTCCATATGTGTTGGGCCTTTTTGAACCACATTCTTGCAACCCATTGTCTTTATAATTTTTTACCATCTTCTGCATTATTAAAACAGTCTACTTTTTGAATTTATCTCAGGAACATTGTTTCCTTATGTGCATATTTTTCCTATTCTTTTTGTCATTATGGTCATCCTTAAGTCACATACCTCACTCAAAGTCCCAAACCTTTCTTTTGTCTTCCGAATACAGGGATGGAGATGCAATCACTTTGCAACCTCAATTAAAGTCCCCCCCCCCTCCCCATTTTTGTACCAGAATTAGGGATGGAGGTGTGTGACCATGTTTGACCATACCCTGTTACTAGCTGATGTCTCGTGACATCCAGGGGGCTGGCCCTAGTTACCTTTTGGGTCAGCAATACGTTTATAAAATTTTTATTGTTTATTTCTTGATATTAACCTTTTTGACAGCGTTGGTGTTGCTAGCATGTGTATTTCAGCATGTTTTTGCCGCTATGGATTCATGTGATGTTTATGCTACTCTCCCTTTGCCCCAGAAGCTACGATGCGCTCCTGCCGCCCTCCCCTCCCTCCTTCGTCTTATGATGCGAGGGTGGCGGTAGGCGGACCGTGGCGCATCGGTGCCACGCCCCTTCCGTGCGGGATATGACGCCACTTTGGTGGGGCGGTCTCACCAGCACGTTGATTGGCGATCTGCTGTTCGCACACGAGGGAGGATTTGGCGCCACATGCCTGTTTGGTTTGGCCGACAGGGGTTGCACGCCTACCTCCTCTAGAATGGCTGCGTGACGCTGGGAGCCTTCCCGTTGCACCTCTGAAGGTAATTCCCCTATTTTCCTTACTTGACTACTGCCATTCTGAATTCTTTTGGCCACACGGTCCCTCCATTTCCCTCACATTGAGTTATCCACTCAACTTGGTTTCTTCCTTACAATTTTTAGTCACTCTATTCACTCCATTTTTTCCTCACCCCTTTTATGTATTCCATGTTTTGACCCAGTGGCTTGCCTTCCTTGCAGGCCACCTTAAAGTTTTAACAATTCTTTTCTCTTCCTACTTCTCCCCCCTTTTTTGGATTTCTTGATGTCTTCTCACCTTCTTTACACCCCCTGGTATTTTTATCCAGTACTGCCCATTTTCATTCACTCTCCTAGTGCTATCTCTCATTATTACTCTTATGCACACACTGACCATGCAGCACTTTCTATTCTTTTCTTTGCTCTCTTCCTGGCTTTGGTATTTCACCACAGTCTCTCAATACCCGTTACTTGGTAACTATACTATAACATATATTTTATTTTTCTATATTACTATACATACCTTACTCTATACAATTTTAGAAACAATATTGGGTGGGCAACTGAGGTGACTGTTACCTCGCCAGTGAATATGGTTCTCACACTGCATTCTCAATTTTTCCACTCCATGTGCGCTCGGCATACTTTCCTCAGCTCCTGGGTCGAACGGTCTCAGAGTAACCCCCATCACGTGTTCCATGAGGCAACAGCTTGGACTGTTTTGTAAGCAATTCATGAATTGTGATTGAGATTGCCCAAATTTTAGGGCGTTCACACTTGTATATGCATTGTTACTTTCATATATATCCTTTTTGTAGATTACTGACTGTACAAGCTCCTGAAGAAGTATATTTGACAGGAAACGCGTAGAGCATATATGGATGCAGTCTCTGTGAATTATGTATATTGTATCATTTACAACTATTTCTGTCTTCATATTTGTGTTCATCATTGTATATTTCTCCATATGTGTTGGTCCTTTTTGAACCACATTCTTGCAACCCACTGTCTTTCTGTCTTTATCATTTTTACCATCTTCTGCATTATTAAAACAGGCTACTTTCTGATTTTATCTCAAGGGCATTGTTTCATTATGTGCATATTTTTCCTATTCTTTTTGTCATTATGGTCATCCTTAAGTCACATACCTCACTCAAAGTCCCAAACCTTTCTTTTGTCTTCCGAATACAGGGATGGAGATGCAATCACTTTGCAACCTCAATTAAAGTCCCCCCCCCCTCCCCATTTTTGTACCAGAATTAGGGATGGAGGTGTGTGACCATGTTTGACCATACCCTGTTACTAGCTGATGTCTCGTGACATCCAGGGGGCTGGCCCTAGTTACCTTTTGGGTCAGCAATACGTTTATAAAATTTTTATTGTTTATTTCTTGATATTAACCTTTTTGACAGCGTTGGTGTTGCTAGCATGTGTATTTCAGCATGTTTTTGCCGCTATGGATTCATGTGATGTTTATGCTACTCTCCCTTTGCCCCAGAAGCTACGATGCGCTCCTGCCGCCCTCCCCTCCCTCCTTCGTCTTATGATGCGAGGGTGGCGGTAGGCGGACCGTGGCGCATCGGTGCCACGCCCCTTCCGTGCGGGATATGACGCCACTTTGGTGGGGCGGTCTCCCCAGCACGTTGATTGGCGATCTGCTGTTCGCACACGAGGGATGATTTGGCGCCACATGCCTGTTTGGTTTGGCCGACAGGGGTTGCACGCCTACCTCCTCTAGAATGGCTGCGTGACGCTGGGAGCCTTCCCGTTGCACCTCTGAAGGTAATTCCCCTATTTTCCTTACTTGACTACTGCCATTCTGAATTCTTTTGGCCACACGGTCCCTCCATTTCCCTCACATTGAGTTATCCACTCAACTTGGTTTCTTCCTTACAATTTTTAGTCACTCTATTCACTCCATTTTTTCCTCACCCCTTTTATGTATTCCATGTTTTGACCCAGTGGCTTGCCTTCCTTGCAGGCCACCTTAAAGTTTTAACAATTCTTTTCTCTTCCTACTTCTCCCCCCTTTTTTGGATTTCTTGATGTCTTCTCACCTTCTTTACACCCCCTGGTATTTTTATCCAGTACTGCCCATTTTCATTCACTCTCCTAGTGCTATCTCTCATTATTACTCTTATGCACACACTGACCATGCAGCACTTTCTATTCTTTTCTTTGCTCTCTTCCTGGCTTTGGTATTTCACCACAGTCTCTCAATACCCGTTACTTGGTAACTATACTATAACATATATTTTATTTTTCTATATTACTATACATACCTTACTCTATACAATTTTAGAAACAATATTGGGTGGGCAACTGAGGTGGCTGTTACCTCGCCAGTGAATATGGTTCTCACACTGCATTCTCAATTTTTCCACTCCATGTGCGCTCAGCATACTTTCCTCAGCTCCTGGGTCGAACGGTCTCAGAGTAACCCCCATCCCGTGTTCCATGAGGCAACAGCTTGGACTGTTTTGTAAGCAATTCATGAATTGTGATTGAGATTGCCCAAATTTTAGGGCGTTCACACTTGTATATGCATTGTTACTTTCATATATATCCTTTTTGTAGATTACTGACTGTACAAGCTCCTGAAGAAGTATATTTGACAGGAAACGCGTAGAGCATATATGGATGCAGTCTCTGTGAATTATGTATATTGTATCATTTACAACTATTTCTGTCTTCATATTTGTGTTCATCATTGTATATTTCTCCATATGTGTTGGTCCTTTTTGAACCACATTCTTGCAACCCACTGTCTTTCTGTCTTTATCATTTTTACCATCTTCTGCATTATTAAAACAGGCTACTTTCTGATTTTATCTCAAGGGCATTGTTTCATTATGTGCATATTTTTCCTATGCTTTTTGTCATTATGGTCATCCTTAAGTCACATACCTCACTCAAAGTCCCAAACCTTTCTTTTGTCTTCCGAATACAGGGATGGAGATGCAATCACTTTGCAACCTCATTTAAAGTCCCCCCCCCCCATTTTTGTACCAGAATTAGGGATGGAGGTGTATGACCATGTTTGACCATACCCTGTTACTAGCTGATGTCTCGTGACATCCAGGGGGCTGGCCCTAGTTACCTTTTGGGTCAGCAATACGTTTATAACATTTTTAGTGTTTATTTCTTAATATTAACCTTTTTGACAGTGTTGGTGTTGCTAGCATGTGTGTTTCAGCATGTTTTTGCCACTATGGATTCATGTGATGATTGGGCTGCTCTCAATTTGCCCCGGGAGCTGCGATGCGCTCCTGCCACACACCCCTCCCTCCTTCGTCTTATGATGCGGGGGTGGGGGCGGGCGGACTGCGGCGCATCGGCGCCATGCCCCTTCCGTGTGGGATATGACGACACTTCGGTGGGGCGGTCTCACCAGCACATTGATTGACCATCTGCTGTTCGCACACGAGGGAGGATTTGGCGCCACATGCCTTTTTGGTTTGGCCGACAGGGGTTGCACGCCTTCCCCCTCTAGAACGGCTGCGTGATGCTGGGAGCCTTCCCGGTGCACCTCTGAAGGTAATTCCCCTATTTTCCTCACTTGACTACTGCCATTCTGAATTCTTTTGGCCACACGGTGCCTCCATTTCCCTGACTTTGAGTTAGCCACTCAACTTGGTTACTTCCTTACGATTTTTAGTCACTCTATTCACTCCATTTTTTCCTCACCCCTTTTATGTATTTCATGTTTTGACCCAGTGGCTTGCCTTCCTTGCAGGCCACCTTAGAGTTTTAACAATTCTTTTCTGGGTTTCTTGATGTCTTCTCACCTTCTTTACACTCCCTGGTATTTTTATCCAGTATTGCCCATTTTTATTCACTCTCCTAGTGCTATCTCTCATTATTACTCTTATGCACACACTGACCATGCAGCACTTTCTATTCTTTTCTTTGCTCTCTTCCTGGCTTTGGTATTTCACCACAGTCTCTCAATACCCGTCACTTGGTTACTATACTATAGCATATATTTTATTTTTCTATATTACTATACATACCTTACTCTATACAATTTTAGAAACAATATTGGACGGGCAACTGAGGGGACTGTTACCTCACCAGTGATTATGGCTCTCACACTGTATTCTCAATTTTTCCACTCCATGTGCGCTCGGAATGGCTTCCTCAGCTCCCGGGTTGAATGGAGTACCCCTCATTACGTGTTCCATGAGGCAACAGCTTGGACTGTTTTGTAAGCAATTTATGAATTGTGATTGACATTGCCCAAATTTTAGGGCGTTCATACTTGTATATGCATTGTTACTTTCATATATATCCTTTTTGTAGATTACTGACTGTACCAGCTCCTGAAGAAGTGAACATCATTGTATATTTCTCCATATGTGTTGGTCCTTTTTGAACCACATTCTTGCAACCCACTGTCTTTATAATTTTTACCATCTTCTGCATTATTAAAACAGTCTACTTTTTGATTTTATCTCAGGTGCATTGTTTCATTATATGCATATTTTTCCTATTCTTTTTGTCATCCTTAAGTCACATACCTCACTCAAAGTCCCAAACCTTTCTTTTGTCTTCCGAATACAGGGATGGAGATGCAATCACTTTGCAACCTCATTTAAAGTCCCCCCCCCCCCCCCACATTTTTGTTCTAGATAAAGGAAGGCCTGTGGATGTGGTGTATCTGGACTTTGCAAAGGCATTTAACACAGTTTCCCACAAACGCTTACTGTACAAACTAAGGTACATAGGTATGGACCATAGGGTGAGTATCTGGATAGAGAAGTAGCTCCAGGGGCGAGTCCAGAGGTAGGTGATAAATGGCCAGTACTGGGATTGGGCGGGTGTGGAAAGTGGGGTCCCCCAAGGATCTTTACTGGGACCAATCCTGTTGAATTTATTCATAAACTACCTCAAGGATGGGATATCCAGCACAATCTCAGTATTTGCGGATCATACTAAGCTAAGCAGGCCAATATCTTCTATGCAGGACGTGGTAACCTTACAAGCAGACCTGAACAAAATAATGGGGTGGGCAGCTACATGGCAGATGAGGTTTAATGTTGAAAAATGTAAGGTAATGCACTTGGGTGTCAGAAATACGAACGCAAGTTACTCGCTAGGGGGGGAACCTCTGGGTGAATCTAAGATGGAAAAGGACCTTGGGGTCCTAGTGAACAACAGGCTTGGCAGTGCCATGTAATGCCAAGCCGCTGCAAGCAAAGCCAACAGAATACTGGCATGTATAAAAAAAGGGATTCACTCCAGAAAAAAATTTACAAGACTCTGGACCGGCCACATCTTGAATATGCCGTCCAGTTCTGGGCACTGGTCCTCAGAAAGGATGTGCTGGAACTGGAGAGAGTACAGAGAAGGGCAACAAGGATAATTAGGGGAATGGATGACATCAGCTATGAGGAAAGACTACAAGCATTGAGCTTATTCTCTCTGGAGAAGAGACACTTGAGAGGGGATATGATATCAATGTACAAATACTGTACTGGTGACCATAGCACAAGGAACAAACTTTTTAGAGTAAGGGAATTCAATAAGACACGGGGCCACTCACTAAAACTAGAAGAAAAACGGTTTAACCTTAAACTACGTAAGGGGTTCTTTACTGTCAGAGCAGTGAGGATGTGGAATTCTCTTCCACAAGCAGTGGTATCAGCAGGGAGCATAGATAGTTTCAAAAAACAATTAGATGGGCACCTTAAAGACCACAACATAAAGGGGTATACAGTGTACGGTTAGCAGCAAACACACACACACTATGGGTTGAACTGGATGGACTGATGTCTTTTTTCACTCTCACTATGTAACTATGTAACATCAAGTTGTGAGGAGGTCAAGTCTGTTTGAGTATATAAGGATCTAATGTCCCTGTTTTCATGGGTGTGTGTGCGAAATAAATATGTGGTATTTGTGTGGAGGTCAGAGGGGACTCAGCTGGGTCTACAGAGGCTTGTCCCTGAGAAGACTTTGGGACTACACCGAACTAATGGTGTAGGCTCTCCTCTTTACCTCCCCTATTAATCATCTCTTTAAAGATGGAGAGATGTGCCAAACCCATTACCTGTTTACCATGTGGATCACGAGGGGTGTGAGATAAGACCTTATAAGTGGATCTTAATCGAGGTTGCTTAGATAAGACATTGTCTCTCTTTGTGCTACTATCCTGTAAATCATACCCACCACTATTACCATGTTTACGTGATCAACCTTTTCCATATTTTCCTTGTTGTGCAGTTGTGCTAGATTTCAGGGAAAACAGAGACAGAAGAGAACATCGATGAGTCAGATTCAGATCTATATATTCTTGCATCCTGCACAGGGCCCTGTTTAAACAGTCTACCTAATTGTGGCTTCAGACCTTTTTGCCATTTGTAGGCATAATCACCCATGAATGCCAACTTGTCTTTATAGAATTTTTTATCCCTCTTGACCGCTAAATGTTTTTATAATTTTCCAAATATGATACTAGTTCTTGTTCCTTCTTGGTGAAATCTGGGTTTTAAGAGAGCTGACTCCCATTAGAGGGTAGGGTCTCAATCTCTTTGATCTAGGTTAAATAAGTCCCTATTGTATTTATCTTTCAACATTTCCATCATCTTGGCGGAAGACTGGGTAAAGTTCCTTTCCCATTGGTCATGAAACCCAGTGTCGGTCACCTCAAACGATGGAAATATTTCAACCCGTAATCCCTGTGGATTTATCCCTTCCCTGAGATATATCGGTCAAAATACCTTACATGCCAACCTGAGTTTGATTTTCTTTCTAGTCTTTTCAGTTTCAAAAATACACATCCAGGTCAACATTCTTCTGTGAATGAGAAGTACAGTTTTTTTTGTATTAAATCCATAAAAGTATCCCATGTGAGTCCAAAACGTTGCGCCATTATACCCTTGTTAGCTAGTTTCCAGCTAAATATTTCACAGTATTGTAATATTTTATTATATACAATTGCCAAGAAGCAGTGAGCCTTATTCTAGAACTGGTTAGACATAAACTGGGTTTTACACCATAGTATTAAAATAGGTATTGCCAGTTCTAGTGACAGCTAGTTACATCTGCATTCTAATAGAGACAAAAGACAAAATGTAAAGGGAACATCCTTGTTGGGTGACAGGACTTTAATGGATGTGTATCTCACACGTACCGACACAGACTATCCTGCAATTTAATTGTTTATACCCAAAGGTTTTGATTGAATAGCGGAATAGAAAATATTATCAAAAAAAGGTGTATGTATCTCACACGTACAGAACCAGACTAGGCCCCAATTACTATTTTTTGTACCCCCAAAGGCAGGATGAGGAGTAGGAGGAGTTCGGAACAGGCAGCACCCTCAAATCCTCGGAAGTATGAGATGCACCCCAAAAATTGGAAAGGTGTATCTCACACGTACCGACACAGACTATCCCGCAATTTAATTGTTTACACCCAAAGGTTTTGATTGAATAGCGGAATAGAAAATATGATATCAAAAGGTGTATGTATCTCACACCTAAAGACCCAAACTAGGCTCAAATTACTATTTTTTCTACCCCCAAAGGCAGGATGAGGAGTAGGAGGAGTTCGGAACAGGCAGCACCCTCAAATCCTCGGAAGTATGAGATGCGCCCCAAAAATTGGAAAGGTGTATCTCACACGTACCGACACAGACTATCCCGCAATTTAATTGTTTATACCCAAAGGTTTTTATTAAATAGCGGAATAGAAAACATGATATAAAATTGGTGTGATTTATCAATAGCACATGTGAACAGCAGTGTCTTATATCAGTCAGCTCTGCTGCAGGCTATGGAGGGAAAAAAAAAAAATTCCCCTTTTTAAGTTAGTAATTTTTAACTAGATTAGTACAGACTATGCCACAATTTAATTTTTTTAACCCAAGGGTGTATATTGAATAGTGGAATAGAAAAAAGTGTATAACTTTTGAAATCACTCAATAATAGCACATGTGAACACAGCAGTGTATTATCACAGTCAGCACAGCAGCACTGAAGGAAAAACGCTCAAGTCTCTGTATAAATGTACCTACACTGTGATAGTCTCAGAGGTCCGTTTAAAGCGCAGAGAGCATCATGAAGTACAAGGAACACACCAGGCAGGCAGTGGTGTATTTAGGTTTTGTGCTGCCCTAGGCCTGACTAAACTTGTGCACCCCCCAATTTAAATATGACGCACCGCTTCCTGTAAAGGCCACACCTCTTCCTGTTTATGACCCGCCCTGTCATCTGTAAACCACAGACCACAACCACAGTCTATCAGTGCCCATAAGTGTAGCCTCATCAGTTCCCATCATCATACCATATCATACCAGGAGGTTGCAGTGTGACCGCTTTATGGCGGTGCCAGACTGATTGGCCTCCTGGAACCTGCCCTCCGGCCAATTTGCTCTATAAGACTGGCACTATACTAAAAGTGTGTAGCGCAAGCCGTCTTTTTAGTTGGGGAGACAGGAGGAGGCTGTTTTTTTTCTCGTGCGTGGTGTAGCTTTTTTGCTGCCCCCCTGCAAAGTGCTGCCCTAGGCCTGGGCCTTGCTGGCCTAGGCCAAGATACAGCACTGCAGGCAGGTCCGAGATACTGTTGTGGAGAAGTTTAAAGCCGGATTTGGATACAAAAAGATTTCCCAAGCTTTAAACATCCCAAGGAGCACTGTGCAAGCGATAATATTGAAATGGAAGGAATATCAGACCACTGCAAATCTACGAAGACCTGGCCGTCCCTTTAAACTTTCACCTCATACAAGGAGAAGACTGATCAGAGATGCAGCCAAGAGGCCCATGATCACTCTGGATGAACTGCAGAGATCTGCAGCTGAGGTTGGAGACTCTGTCCATAGGACAACAATCAGTCGTATACTGCACAAATCTGGCCTTTATGGAAGAGTGGCAAGAAGAAAGCTATTTCTTAAAGATATCCATAAAAAGTGTCGTTTAAAGTTTGCCACAAGCCACCTGGAAGACACACCAAACATGTGGAAGAAGGTGCTCTGGTCAGATGAAACCAAAATCAAACTTTTTGGCAACAATGCAAAACGTTATGTTTGGCGAAAAAGCAACACAGCTCATCACCCTGAATACACCATCCCCACTTTCAAACATGGTGGTGGCAGCATCATGGTTTGGGCCTGCTTTTCTTCAGCAGGGACAGGGAAGATGGTTAAAATTGATGGGAAGATGGATGGAGCCAAATACAGGACCATTCTGGAAGAAAACCTGATGGAGTCTGCAAAAGACCTGAGACTGGGACGGAGATTTGTCTTCCAACAAGACAATGATCCAAAACATAAAGCAAAATCTACAATGGAATGGTTCACAAATAAACATATCCAGGTGTTAGAATGGCCAAGTCAAAGTCCAGACCTGAATCCAATCGAGAATCTGTGGAAAGAACTTAAAACTGCTGTTCACAAACGCTCTCCATCCAACCTCACTGAGCTTAAGCTGTTTTGCAAGGAGGAATGGGCAAAAATGTCAGTCTCTCGATGTGCAAAACTGATAGAGACATACCCCAAGCGACTTACAGCTGTAATCGCAGCAAAAGGTGGCGCTACAAAGTATTAACTTAAGGGGGCTGAATAATTTTGAACGCCCAATTTTTCAGTTTTTTATTTGTTAAAAAAGTTTGAAATATCCAATAAATTTTGTTCCACTTCATGATTGTGTCCCACTTGTTTTTGATTCTTCACAAAAAATTACAGTTTTATATCTTTATGTTTGAAGCCTGAAATGTGGCAAAAGGTCGCAAAGTTCAAGGGGGCCGAATACTTTCGCAAGGCACTGTATATATACAGTATATCACAAAAGTGAGTACACCCCTCACGTTATTGTAAATATTTTATTATATCTTTTCAAGTGACAACACTGAAGAAAAGACACTTTGCTATAATGTAAAGTAGTGAGTGTACAGCTTGTATAACAGTGTAAATTTGCTGTCCCCTCAAAATAACTCAACACACAGCCATTAATGTCTAAACCGCTGGCAAAAAAAGTGAGTATACCCCTAAGCGAAAATGTCCAAATTGGGCTAAATTAGATATTTTCCCTCCCTGGTGTTATGTGACTCGTTAGTGAGCAGGTGTGTTAAATTTGGTGTTATCGCTCTGACTTTCTCATATTGGTCACTGGAATTTCAACACGGCACCTCATGGCAAAGAACTCTCTGAGGGTCTGAAAAAAGAATTGTGGCTCTACATGAAGATGGCCTAGGCTATAACAAGATTGCCAAGACCCTGAAACTTAGCTGCAGCATGGTGGCCAAGACCATACAGCAGTTTAACAGGACAGGTACCACTCAGAACAGGCCTCAGAGGTTGAGTGCATGTGCTCAGCGTCATATCCAGAGGTTGTCTTTGGGAAATAGACGTATGAGTGCTGCCAGCATTGCTGCAGAGGTTGAAGGGATAGGGGTTCAACCTGTCAGTGCTCAGACCATATGCCGCACACTGCATCAAATTGGTCTGCATTGCTGTCATTTTAGAAGGAAGCCTCTTGTGCTGCCACGCAGCTTTAACTGTCTAGCAGTTGTTATTACATGTTATGTTATGCTATGTTATTGGTATCTTCCTTGCACCCCTGCTGTTTCTGGCTAGATGGTTTCTCCCATCTCCATTTTCCTGCTGTATCTACCATTTTGTTTAGTTGTTATGAGGAGACTGCAGAGTGTGGAAGCTGTGTAACTTCATTGTAAATTTATCTATGGAAAAGCCTCTATGTTTATGCCTTTGCTAACTTGAAGCATAAAGAAGCATTGGAGAACACCTCTGGAGTCTTTATTCATTGAGTAAACTATCTGTTAAAGACATCATTCAACCTGCTGCACACACTTTCAGACTGGGGGTCTACAAGAAGGTCACAGGTACAATCGATGCTGAGACAGAACAGTAAATTTACAGGAATACACAGCTTCAGAGAGTACATTTCCATGAAGAATCCATCACAGGTATCTCTGCAGCTTAAGAAAAGTAAATTTACAGGAATACACAGCTTCAGAGAGTACATTTCCAAGAAGTACTTGAAGTAAATTTCCAGTTGTTTCATCACACATGTATCTCTGCAGCTTCAGAATAGTAAATTTCCAGCTTCAGAAATGTAAGTACCACACCTGTGTGTCACCAGAAGCATTACTCTGCATATGAAACCAGCCACCTACTGAATGCTTCATTACTGTTACAGCCTTCTGAGGTGATCCAGTTTGAACTAGTTCCAGCACTAGCCACTATTGTAACAAAAAATACCTCAGCCCAGCCTGCTTAATAACAGAAGTCACTACTTACAGAGCTGAGCTCTGGCAGATTTCTAACAAGACGCCAGAAATACAGTACTTATTATGTCTGACAGAGATCTCACAGAATTACCTGCATTTAGTCAAGATAAAGCAGACTCCTTACTTCATTCTGCTCGTCCTGTCAGAGCCCCTCATCCATCCTTGAAGGCAAGGGAGGTTTATAAAGCAAGTAAGGAAGAAACATCTAGTAACCTGATTGCATTGTGGGAAAAGACTTTAAGTTGTATAACAGCCACTAATGAAACTAGCAACAATTCTGAGCAATTGAACACTGCTCTCTCAAGGGTTAAGAAGGCATTTGAGAATTATAAAAGACTTTCTGAGAAGTACTATTCCCTATTGTCACATTCCAACATAGAGGACGCTGCATTGGAATTAAAGGACTTTACTTCTAATGACCAGCAGAGGCATAGTACATATCTTGAAGCAAAGGCACAGATAGAAGGTAGATTGGCACAGCTACATGAGACTATATCCTGTAACTCTGCTTCTTCCAGACACTCAGGAAAATCTTCTAGGTCTGCCCGCTCATATCATAAATCTTCTTCTAAGTCATTGCGGTCCTGCTCTATAAGGTCAATACTGAGCGACCAAATACTCAAAGCTCGCCAAAAGGTTGCAGTAGCCCAGGTTCAAGCCGCCTGCTCTGAAAAAGAAGCAGCCTTCAAGGCAGAAGCTAAATGCAAGGAAGCAGAAGCTAAATGCAAGGAAGCAGAAGCTCAACGCATTCAAGCAAGAATACAAGCAGAAACAGAGGCTCAGCTAGAAATTCTTCAGAAGAATAGAGAAAAGGAAGTAGCTTTAGCAGAGTTATCTGTCTTGGAACAAGCCCTATTGGAAGAAGAAGGAGCAGCTTGTACCAGCTTAGCTGCTTGTCAAGACCCTGTTGAAAGGACCCTACAGTTTGTCCTAACTCAGAACCACGACAATACAGTCCCACCTACAGTTGGAGATTCTTCTCATAATCATCCAGCAAGTGGATCAGAAGGCAATGTATCGCCAAAGCAAGCTGGTCAACTAGACGCACCTACTAACAGAGACCCTCCACAATTACCGCATGTCACAAAATCAAGTTAATCAACCTATGCAGCTCATGTGCCACCACAACCCTATGTGCATAGAGATTACAAGGGCACAGCAGAAGACTACAGAATGAACTCTATACCCCCTTTGATACAGCTCTCTTTGACTTCAAATGCTCAGAGACCTTCAGACGACAGACCCTTACCTAAATTAAACCCATCTGCAACACCTTTCTC
The DNA here is from genome assembly GCF_965119305.1 of Pelophylax lessonae. NCBI lineage: Eukaryota > Metazoa > Chordata > Amphibia > Anura > Ranidae > Pelophylax > Pelophylax lessonae. The sequence continues at coordinate 157,220,260 of NC_138777.1, forward strand.
TCTACCTACCAGCCAACATCAGATACCAACCATGGCCCAAGACGGCGCACCATCAGTACCCCCTGTGGCTATAAAAACTGAAAGCACTGACATTGCAGAGTTCAGCAAGTATATGATTCGACGAGAGTTGATTACAACTGGACTGTCTAGATTTGATGACCGCCCAGAAAACTACAGGAGTTGGAGATCTACATTTAAGGCGGTAACCAAGAACTTGGACATTGATCCTCAAGCAGAACTTGACTTACTAATAAAGTGGTTGGGGCGTCAATCTTCAGAACAAGTAAAGAGACTTAAATCTGTCTACATTTATAACTTTAAAGCAGGCCTTGATGCTGCCTGGGAACGTCTAGAACAAGACTATGGGAGCCCCGAAGTCATTGAATCTGCCTTATTCCAGAGACTAAACGACTTCCCTAAAATCTCTGTTAAGGGCAATCATAAGCTTAGAGAGTTAGGTGACCTCCTTCATGAACTTGAAATTGCTAAGTTAGATCTTAGTTTACCAGGTCTTAGCTATTTAGACACTGCTCAGGGCGTAAATCCTATTGTAGCAAAGTTGCCTAGTCATCTTCAGGGAAAGTGGACTAGTGTAGAATCAAAGTATAAGTATGAGCATCGTGTTTCCTTCCCTCCCTTTTCTTATTTTTCAGAGTTCATGCGGAAGGTTGCAAGATCCAAGAATGACCCAAGCTTCTTCTATCCAGATACAACCACCATTCCTTTAAGTACTTCAAGGGGTATTGCCACCAACAGTAAATTCAAGGATTTAAGGCATCCTATTGCCGTGAGGAAGACTGCAATAGCATCCAACGTCTTAGCTACAGACATTAAAGCTAGCAATCTTAATCAACAGTGTCCTATTCATAATGCGCCACACTCTCTCTCCAAATGTCGTGCATTTAAGGACAAGCCTATTGAAGAACGCAAGTCATTTCTCAAAGAGCATAATATCTGTTTTAAGTGTTGTGCATCCTCCGATCATTTAGCCAGAGACTGTAAGATCGCCATCAGATGTTCTCTCTGCAACAGTGACAAACATGTGGACGCTCTTCATTCAGACCTGTTCAAAAGGAAACCTTCACCCGGCAGCAACCCCAAGACTACATCAGATGATGGCGGGGAGAGAACTGAGCAATATGCCGACCCCGTAACCACAAGGTGTACAGAGGTATGTGGAGAAGGGCTTCATAGCAAGTCTTGTAGCAAGATATGTCTTGTAAGAGTTTTTCCTGAAGGATGTCCACAAAAATCCATAAAAATGTATGCCATACTCGATGATCAGAGCAATCGCTCATTGGCCAGTACAGAATTCTTTGACCTATTCAACATTCAAGGAGAGACCTGGTCCTATACCTTGCAGACATGTGCAGGAAAGGTCAATACTTCTGGAAGAAGAGCCCATGGCTTCGTAGTTGCATCAGAATATGAGGACACAGAGTTTGCTCTTCCAACTCTAATTGAATGTGATCAACTACTGAACAACAGAGAAGAAATCCCCACACCAGAGGTTGCACGTCATCACCCTCATTTGAGCCACATTGCTAACTACATTCCACCACTTAACAAGGATGTTAAGATTTTGATTCTACTAGGGAGAGACATTCCTAGAGTTCATAAAATAAGAGAGTTATGTAACGGTCCAGATGATGCTCCTCAGGCCCAGAAACTTGATCTTGGATGGGTGATCATAGGAGAAGTCTGTTTAGACCAATCTCACAAGCTCTTGGATGTAGCTTCCTACAAAACTAATGTTACCTGTCAATTGATGAAATGTCCATCACACTATTATGTGAAGGAAAGAATTGATTTAAAAAACGAAGTTCCATATCAAGCACTCCAAAGCATTAACTGCAAGCTCACTTCTCAAAAGGACTTTGGTGATTCAGTGTACCAAACTACTCGTGATGACAACAAGATTGCCCCTTCAGTCAAAGACAAGGAGTTCATCAAGATTATGGATGAAGAGTTCTTCAAGGACAATTCCAACAGTTGGGTAGCTCCATTACCCTTCCGAGTACCAAGGCTTACTTTCCCTAACAATCGAGAACAAGCTTTAACCAGATTTGCTGCACTTGAGAAAACTCTCCGTAACAAACCTGAGATGCAAGAGCACTTTCTAGCATTCATGCAGAAGATTTTAGTGCCAGCAGTTGTCCTCACACAAACCATTTGGTTTTCAGGACCCAAGTTTTTAATGGACCAGTCTTCTACAAACTCAGAAGAAATTATCGATTTCCACCTGGAGGATCCAGATACTGATCCGGAAATCCGGCCTGAAGTTGTAGCATTGAGTTCCAACATCTGCCCAAGAAGAAATTTGGAGGATGAAGATGACTCCACAGATATGGGGGATGGAGCTGATGAATGGATGCAGGCCAAGACTCTGGTTAAGCCTCCGGACCAGCTGGAACTCAGCGACGCTGAACTTAAGGAGGAATTCACTCGTATCCTGACTGCAAACAACCCTCATGCCCCCCAGAACATTGTGAGGTACAGTTTTAAGGAACGGGCCTACAAACCCATTAGCATCGTGGACCAGCTGGCCGTACGCTTCTCCCTGGATGGAAACATGCCACGCGAAGACTCTGATGAAGCGCGGCGACAGATGGCGAAGTTGGGAGTCATTGAAGAGACTCAGACCAACGACTCCACAGAGCCGGGAGACAAAGATACAGATGGGAAGTCTGACGCTCAGGCTAGTGAAGAATGGACAGAAGGTGAGGAAATACCATCCAGGAACAAGAAGGAGAGAAAACTGACCAACCAGTTCAATTATAGCGAGAGAGCGTCCCAGAGCATTAACAAACCCCCGCAGGAGCGAGCTTCTCAGACAGAGCCACCTCCAAGGGCCACCTTCTCCGCCACTGCAAACCAGTGGAAATTCAACCCACCACACGCTTCACACATGGGCGGAGCATGGGAACGTATGATTGGGATGGCAAGGCGCATACTGGATTCTATGTTGCTTGATGTGAGTTCTTCACGTCTTACCCATAAAGTACTTACTACATTCCTTGCTGAGGTCGCAGCAATAATCAACTCAAGACCGCTGACAGCTGTATCCACAGACCCAGAATGTCCAACTGTTTTAACTCCAGCTGCATTATTGAGCCGGAAAATTGGATAGATCCCAGCGCCAAAGAGCATCTTTGATGAAAAGGACATATATAAACGTCAATGGAGATATGCTCAATACCTTGCAGATTGTTTCTGGGACAGATGGAGGAGGGAATACCTCACACTTCTTCAAGGACGTAAAAAGTGGCAAACCCAGAAGCCTAACTTAAAGGAAGGGGACCTGGTTCTTCTAAAAGAAAAGCAAACCAATCGGATACAGTGGCCAGTTGGAGTTATTTCAAAGGCCATTGCTAGTGATGATGGAAAGGTCCGAAGTGTGGAAGTCAGGATTGTAAAGGACGTGAGCCCAAAAACCTTCCTGAGACCAGTCACTGAGACAGTCCTAATTATGCCTGCTTCCAAAAATTCTGATTCAGAGTTATGTGAAGGAGTCACTTAGATCTCTAGCATAATTAGCTTAGAGGAGAGGGCTACATAGCATTCTACTGTATGCAATGTTAATTGTATGTTTATGGAAAATAATTGTGTAGTGGTATCTCACGATACCAGGCGGGGAGTGTGCTGCCACGCAGCTTTAACTGTCTAGCAGTTGTTATTACATGTTATGTTATGCTACGTTATTGGTATCTTCCTTGCACCCCTGCTGTTTCTGGCTAGATGGTTTCTCCCATCACCATTTTCCTGCTGTATCTACCATTTTGTTTAGTTGTTATGAGGAGACTGCAGAGTGTGGAAGCTGTGTAACTTCATTGTAAATTTATCTATGGAAAAGCCTCTATGTTTATGCCTTTGCTAACTTGAAGTATAAAGAAGCATTGGAGAACACCTCTGGAGTCTTTATTCATTGAGTAAACTATCTGTTAAAGCCATCATTCAACCTGCTGCACACACTTTCAGACTGGGGGTCTACAAGAAGGTCACAGGTACAATCGATGCTGAGACAGAACACCTCTTCTAAACATGATGCACAAGAAAGCCCGCAAACAGTTTGCTGAAGACAAACAGACTAAAGACATGGATTACTGGAACCATGTCCTGTGGCCTGATAAGACCAAGATAAACTTATTTGGTTCAGATTGTGTCAAGCGTGTGTGGTGGCAACCAGGTGAGGAATACAAAGACAAGCATGTCTTGCCTACAGTCAAGCATGGTGGTGGGATTGTCATTGTCTGAGGCTGCATGATTGCTGCATGAGGGAGCTACAGTTCATTGAGAAAACCATGAATGCCAACATATACTGTGATTTACTGAAGCAGAGCATGATCCCCTCCCTTCGGAGACTGGGCCACAGGGCAGTATTTCAAAATAATGACCCCAAACACACCTCCAAGACGGCTACTGCCTTGCTAAAGAAGCGCAGGGTAAAGGTGATGGGCTGGCAAAGCATGGCTCCAGACCTAAACCCTATTGAGCATCTGTGGGGCATCCTCAAATGGAAGGTGGAGGAGTGCAAGGTCTCTAACAACAACAAGCTCCATGATGTCGTCATAGAGGAGTGGAAGAGGACTCCAGTGGCAACCTGTGAAGCTCTGGTGAACTCCATGCCCAAGAAGGTTAAGGCAGTGCTGGAAAATATTGGTGGCCACACAAAATATTGACACTTTTGTCCAATTTGGACATTTTCACTATTGTTGCCAGCGGTTTAGACATTAATGGCTGTGTTGAATTCTTTTGAGGGGACAGCAAATTTACACTGTTATACAAGCTGTACACTCACTACTTTACATTGTAGCAAAGTGTAATTTCTTCAGTGTTGTCACATGAAAAGATATAATAAAATATTTTCCAAAATTGTGAGGGGTGTACTCAGGGGTGTGAGATACTGTGTATATATATATATATATATATATATATATATATATATATATATATATATATATATATATATATACACATATATATATATATATATATACATATATATATATATATATATATAATTTATCTCTAATTGGTACAATAGTGAGGTCTGATAAACCCCAAACTGTGTGGGGAAAATGGAGAAGTCATGTTAAACGTGATGGACAGCCAAAGATAGTGACACATTTGATGCAGCACATTTAACAAAAAGTATAAATATCATAAGACCCCACTAAAATAACTCAGTTTGAGACACAAAGCAGAGAAGGTTAAATGGAATGTAGAGGTGTCCAAAAAACTACAAAATTGTCATGAATCTGCAGTAATGTTTCATGCCCTGACTGTGTTCTTTCCTCTCTGGTCTGTGTATCAGCTTTCAGGACCGTGCTCTCACACCTGTGTGTTTAAGTAATATTCTCTCAGCATGGCTCCACCCCAGCCTCCAACAGGAAACAATATATTAACCCGCTCACTGCAAGCCAGCTTTGCCTGAGCAACAATTGTGTGAAGGCTTCCCTGAGTGTTTCTTTCCGTGTGCTCTACATCTGATCTCCATGTACCGATTTTGACTTGTTCACCTGGCCATCCCTGTCTGCTTGTTGCCCAGATCTTTGGCTTATCCTTCTGACCATCCCTGTCTGTTTGTTGCACAGACCTTTTGCTTGTAATCCTGACTATCCCTTGTTGCCCTGGACTGCTGCTTCCTCTCCATCCACCAGAGCCAGCCCTGAGCATGAGTTGGGAAACCCTGGGGTATGCGACCTGGAGTCAGCTGCAGCCAAGTACATCCTCACCATCAGAGGCTCTGGTGAAAACCTGCTGCTTCTTAGACTTCGCGGTCTAGGGAATCGTATGCTCTAGCTCTCTGTCCAGGACCATAGGTACGACTCTATGTAGCTGCTTCTCTGAGCCAATCGACCCTCAGCAATCAGCCATTGGGTCCACAACTTCCACGGTGTGCTCCCCGTCACTGGTTCCTGAAGGTAACGCCAACAGTATGCTCAGGCCAAGCTGGCTTGCAGGGTTAATATACTGTAGTGTTTCCTGTTAGAGGCTGGGGTGGAGCCATGCTGAGAGAAGATTACTTAAACACACAGGTGTGAGAGCACGGTCTGTAAGAAGAGGTTTTGTCAGACAGGCTCTGGCAGAAGATGAGTTAAACTCACAGGCTAATCCTGGCTCCACCCTTCTCATCAAGGAAGAGCACTATTTAAGCTGGATCAGCACACAGGTTCAGTGCTGCTTTGTCTTCAGCCTTGTTGACTTGAACCTGCTACCTGTATCCTGTTTACCAGTACCAGACCCGGCTTGTCCTGACTATCCTCTGCTCTCCGCCTGCACCGACCTCGGCTTGTCCCTTGACCTCCGCTCCAGTCTGCTCCTTCTGGCTCCTGTATGACCGTTTGGCTTCTGACCCGGCTTGTCTCACCACGCTCCTGCCACCAGCACCAGTTGCCTGCATACCTGCTCTGGACCTACCCGGCTATCCCTGTCTGTGGACATCAGCCTGCTTCCAGCTACATCAGGCACTCGTGCTACTCTATACTTGGCACCTCCTGTCTGCACTATCAGGGGTCCCGAGTCAGAGGCGTAAGAGAGGCCTTCCTCACCGTTCAGGCTCACCTTCAGGTACGTGATAGTACAAAGCAGCCAATGTCAGATGCTGAACGAGGAACCTCTCCAATGGACAAATTATGCCATCACCTGGCAGCACTTACACAGTCTGTCAAGGACCTGCAAGAGGGTTATAACCGACTTGAGGGACGTGTCCAGTCATTAACCTTGTCATCTCCTGCAGCTCCTGCATCTCCTGCTCCTGGAGGATCTTCTGCCTCACCAGCTGTAATGTTTTTGCCACCTGAACCCCGGGTACCAACCCCGGAAAGGTTTTCAGGCGATCGCAGCAAATTTAGATCCTTCCATAATGCCTGTGAGCTATACTTTGCCCTACAGCCCCGTACCTTCTCCCTGGAGGCTACCAAAGTAGGCTATGTTATTTCTCTTCTGCAAGGAGAACCCCAGTCCTGGGCCCACCGTCTACTTGAACATAAGGATCCTTGCCTATCAAATCTGAACTTATTCTTCGGAGCTATGGCTGAGTTGTATGAGGACCCTCAGAAGACCAATACTGCCGAAGCGGCCCTTCATACCCTTCAGCAAGGCCACAGAACGGCAGAAGATTATGCGTCAGACTTCAGACGCTGGAGTGCTGACACCGATTGAAATGACGCCGCCCTTCGCTATCAATTCCGATTGGGACTTTCCAATCCTCTAAAGGACGAATTGGCCCGTGTGGGGGGGACAGGTTCTCTGGAAGCTCTAATTAATCTGGCTATCCAAATCGATCAGTGCCTAAGAGAACGCCGTTCAGAAAGGGCTGGTGAGCAACTTCGACCTATGTGGATGATGCCGTGAGTCTACCGCCCTTCAGGGCCTACACCCTCAGTCTCTGCCCCACCTGCTGCTGACACTCCAGAGCCGATGCAGCTCGGCATGCTTCGGCCTTCTCTTTCTCCAGAAGAACGCCAACGCCGTCGGTTGAACGATCTATGCCTGTACTGCGGAGAGAGTGGACACTATGTGAGATCCTGCCCCGCCAAGAGCCGTAAGTGCTTAACTCTCTCTTCTATCAACCAGAAATCAAGTTCCCATAACTCCTCTCACCTGACTGTCCTTGTCTCCTTACAGCTTCCAGAAGGGGCTATCCGGGTACCCGCCATTATTGACTCTGGAGCCTGTAGCTGCTTCATCGACCAAGAGTTTGCTAACCAACTCAAGGTCCCTTTAAAGCTGAGATCTAATGGAATGGCAATCCATTTGGCAGATGGGTCACGTATAAAACCTGGGCCTGTCACTCAAGAGACTCTTCCCTTACCTGCCACCATATCTGGCAACCACAAGGAACTTCTATGCCTGGATGTTATCACTTCCCCCTTATTTCCTATCATTTTGGGAATGCCATGGCTACAGGCACACAACCCCTGTATCAACTGGAAAACAGGAGAAATTGAGTTCTTATCCCCTTACTGTCGACAGCTGTGCTTCTTCCAACAACCTCTTCAACCACCTTCACTGCTATGCATGGAGTCTGATGATGAAGTTCGTTCCTCTGTTCCTGTGATCTATCATGACTTTCTAGACGTCTTCAGTAAAAAAGGAGCAGAGACTCTTCCTCCCCACAGACCATACGACTGTCCAATCGAGCTCCTCCCTGGAGCCGAAATACCTTTTGGACGAATTTTTCCCCTCACAGAGCTTGAACTCACAGCTTTAAAGGAGTACATCGATGACAGCCTAAGGAAAGGTTTTATTCGCCCTTCCACGTCCCCGGCAGGAGCAGGGATTTTCTTTGTGGAGAAGAAAGACCACTCTCTCCGACCCTTTGTGGATTATCGGGACTTAAATAAGATCACAATCAAAAACCGTTATCCCTTACCCCTGGTACCAGAACTATTCCAGAGACTTCGTTCTGCTACCGTGTTTACCAAGTTGGATCTACGTGGAGCATATAATCTGGTGCGAATCCGGGAAGGTGACGAGTGGAAGACTGCATTTCGCACTCGTTTTGGGCACTTCGAGTACCTTGTAATGCCCTTCGGACTCTGTAATGCCCCGGCCACCTTCCAGCATTTCATAAATGACATTTTTCAAGACTTTCTGGACTTATTTGTCATTGTATATCTTGATGATATCCTGATCTTTTCTGTTACCTTGGAGGATCATCATGGGCATGTAAAGAGTGTTTTGGCCCGACTTAGGCAACATGGCTTATATGCAAAACCCGAAAAATGTGAGTTTAGCCGACAGGACATTCAATTCTTGGGTCTGGTTCTTTCCACAGAGGGCATCAAGATGGATCCGCAAAAAGTGTCTGCCATTTTAGACTGGCCAGCCCCCACGGACAAGAAAGGGGTACAGCGGTTTGTCGGTTTTGCAAACTTTTATCGGAAATTCATCAAGAACTTTTCTGCAATTATTTCTCCTATCACCCAGTTGACCAGACAGGGTATTCGGTTTCAGTGGACTCCTGAGGCACAAGCCGCTTTTGAAACCCTGAAGACCCTGTTTACCTCCGCACCTGTGCTCCGACATCCTGACCCCGCTCTACCTTATGTCCTGGAGGTAGACGCTTCCGAGTCAGCGGTTGGAGCAGTATTATCCCAACGCCAAGGAGCCAAGGCCCTCTTGCATCCTGTTGCCTTTTTCTCACGTAAACTGTCTCCTGCAGAGAGGAATTACGACGTGGGTGATCGTGAACTCTTGGCAATTAAAGCAGCTCTAGAAGAATGGAGGTACCTTCTAGAAGGAGCAGCTCATCCAATCCTGGTATACACAGACCATAAAAATCTGGAATACCTGCGAGCTGTGAAACGTTTAATACCACGTCAGGCCAGGTGGGCTCTTTTTTTTTTCAAGATTTTCTTTCCACGTTACCTATAGGCCGGGATCAAAGAACACTAAACCTGATGCGCTCTCCCGCATGTTCTGTGAGGCGGAAGAATCTGTGATTCCAGATACGATCCTGTCTTCGGGGAACTTCCTGTTGCTACAAGAAGACTTACTATCCCAAATCAAAAAGGCGTCTAGAGGAATGCCACCTCTTCCCGGAGTTACTCTACAAATTAAGGATGGGCTTCTTTGGCACAACAATAAAATCTTTATTCCCGAAAGATTCCGGGTCAATATTCTGGGCCTCTGCCACGATCACACACTCGCTGGTCACTTTGGTATCCACAAGACTACTGAACTGCTCCAGCGTACCTTCTGGTGGCCTAGCCTGGAGAAGGACTGTAGGAAATATGTTGAGACCTGTGTCACCTGCATTCGGAACAAGACAACCAGAACTAAGTCTTGGGGTCTACTCAGACCTTTGCCAATTCCAGACAGGGCCTGGAAAATGATATCCATGGATTTCATTATGGAACTGCCCCCATCCGAGGGTCACACTACCATCTTTGTAGTCGTAGATCGACTATCCAAGATGGCACATTTCCTGCCAATGAAGGGTACACCATCAGCCGCAGATACTGCCAAAATGTTCATCAAGGAGATTGTAAGATTGCATGGAGTTCCTACTAACATAGTGTCTGATCGTGGGGTCCAATTTACCTCCAAGTTTTGGAAATCCCTTTGTGAAAAATTGAGAATTCAACTATCCTTTTCTTCAGCTTACCACCCACAGACCAATGGCCAGACAGAAAGGACTAATCAGACCTTGGAGCAGTATTTACACTGTTTTTCCTCTTATTCACAGGATGATTGGGTAACGCTGTTACCACTGGCCGAGTTTGCCTTCAATAATTCCGAACATTCTGCTATTAAGCAAACCCCGTTCTTTGCCAATTATGGCTACCATCCTTCCTTCCTGGTCACCACAGTTCCCGAAGGGCCTGTTCCTGCTGTCCAGGACACGGTTAATTTTTTTACTTCCAATAACAGATTACTACAGGAAACTATGGCCAAAGCTCAAGAATGTAACAAGAGGTTCTATGACAGAAAGAGAAGAGGAGAACTGATCTTGGAACCTGGTGACAAGGTATGGCTGGCAACAACCAACCTAAAACTAACCTGCCCGTCAAGAAAACTTGGGCCCAAGTTCATAGGCCCCTTTCCAGTTAAAAGGAAAATTAATGATGTGACCTATGAATTACTGTTACCTGAGTCTTTTAAAATCCACCCTGTCTTCCACGTATCATTGCTGAAATCTACATTTCCAGACCCTTTCCCTGGACGGATCAATGGGCCTCCTGAACCCATGCTAATCGATGGAGAAGAGGAATTCGAAGTAGAATCCATTATTGATTGCAGGAAAAGAGGCAACCTAGTCCAATACTTAATTAAATGGAAAGGTTATGGACCTGAAGATAATTCCTGGGAGCCAGTAACCAATATTCATGCAAAGGACCTAATCCAAGCATTCAAACGTAATCACCCTGAGAAACTAGCCCGTTTGGGCATCCGGAGGCTGCCCATTGGGAGCGGGCAATGTAAGAAGAGGTTTTGTCAGACAGGCTCTGGCAGAAGATGAGTTAAACTCACAGGCTAATCCTGGCTCCACCCTTCTCATCAAGGAAGAGCACTATTTAAGCTGGATCAGCACACAGGTTCAGTGCTGCTTTGTCTTCAGCCTTGTTGACTTGAACCTGCTACCTGTATCCTGTTTACCAGTACCAGACCCGGCTTGTTCTGACTATCCTCTGCTCTCCGCCTGCACCGACCTCAGCTTGTCCCTTGACCTCCGCTCCAGTCTGCTCCTTCTGGCTCCTGTATGACCGTTTGGCTTCTGACCCGGCTTGTCTCACCACGCTCCTGCCACCAGCACCAGTTGCCTGCATACCTGCTCTGGACCTACCCGGCTATCTCTGTCTGTGGACATCAGCCTGCTTCCAGCTACATCAGGCACTCGTGCTACTCTATACTTGGCACCTCCTGTCTGCACTATCAGGGGTCCCGAGTCAGAGGCGTAAGAGAGGCCTTCCTCACCGTTCAGGCTCACCTCCAGGTACGTGATACGGTCCCTAAAGCTGATACACAGTCCAGAGAGGTAAGCAGACAGTCAGGGCATGAAACATTACTGCAGATTCATGTCAGTACCCCCCCCCCCTCTTATGAGGCCTCCCCCTCCCCCGCTTGGGCCCAGGTTTGGAGGGGGACCTCAAATGAATCCTCCTCAAAAGACAAGACGCAAAGACATCAGATGCAGGGATCCAAGACTTCTCTTCAGGACCAAAACCTTTCTAATGCATGAGGTACTGAAGAATGCCTTTACAGAGCCAGGAATACATAATTTTGACTAACCTTGAACTCCTGATTATCCTCAGAGACTGGAACCGAGGTAGGGACAAGAGAAGTTATTGAGGACTTAAGGCTTCAGAAGGGAAAAATTAAAGGAGTTTGATATCCTGAGGCTTTTAGGAATCTGACATTTAAAACAAACCAGATTTAGCTTAGAAATTATAGTGTACATCCAATGAATCTTGAGGAAAATTTCAGAGAAGGAACCCGGAGCTTGATGTTCCTGGTGGAAAGCCAGACTTTGTCTCCTGGCTGTGTCGAAGGTGGCTTACGCCTTCGACGGTCGGCAAAACCTTTAAATTCGTCGGCAGCTACCCGGAGGGAACCATGAATGTCACCCCAAATAGAATTGTATGATTCTTCAACCATAGCCAAAGCTTGAATGTCCGGAAAACAGGTCATAGGAAAAATGAGCTGAGGGTGTTTTCCCATGAACTGTGAGAAAGTGTGTCTTCTGAGAACTGATGTTAACATGATTATTGTGAGAGAATTCTGCCTACAGGAGTAAAGAGAACCAATCATCACAATGAGAAGAGACTAAGGTGCGGAGAAAGACCTCTAACTCCTGATTAACCCTCTCAATCTGTCTATTGGATTGAGGGTGATAAGAAGAGGAAGCAGCAGTCCAGGGCAACAAAGGATAGTTGGGAGAAAAAGCCAAAGGTTGGGGCAACAAGCACATAGGGATAGTCAGATGAACAAGCCAAAGTTGGTACATGGAGATCAGATGTAGAGCACACAGCAAGAAACAATCAGGGAAGCCTTTACACAATCATTGCGTCACTTCCGGCCTTGCACTTCCAGTCCGTGGAGCACTTAGGAACGGACAGCTCTGTATTCAAGGCTTTTACCTGTTGTAAGTGAATTTTACTTATACTGAATAAAACTATTTATACGGTATTACATAATAAGATGCCTCCTTTCATCTACATACCCCGTGATGGGAGCCCTAAGTAATCTGGTATACTGAGGTGGAGAAGGAGACATATCGCCATTCTGGTTTACTTGTTGGTGCCTGTGACCCCTGCAGGGGTTTTTATCTCTGGTGAGTGTGGACCTGAAAGGGGGGGGGGGGGCACAAGTGGATTCATGGTTCCAGTTCGCCATCAGAGACTGTGCTTTTTGCACTGATTTTTCACTTATGACTTTAACTTTTCATATGGACTTATGAATATTTGAATATGTACTTTTTTTGTACTGCATTTTTCTTTGCACTTTTTTGCACTGAGAGCATCTTCCACCTCATAATTTCTAGTGTGTGGTTATATATTTATGTGATAATTTGCTTAAATACATTTGTACTTTTGTCACTTATTTTGCACCGTGAGCACCTTACTATTGGATTCATATGATATAGTGTATGGGATTTGGTTACATATGATTATTATTGTATTGTTTACATAATATTTATGTCGTTATGTACACAAGGTTTTAAGGAAAAAGTAGCTTAATTACTTTTTATCTAGATATTTGATACATTTTCCAGGCAGTGCCACCTATACCTCTACCTTAAATATATCAGTATTTTTAATAACTTGAAGTACTGGGAGTAATTTTTGTAATAACTTGGAGTACTGTGAGAAATTTGTGTAAAATGTTTGTAGGTAATTGGAGTACTAAGAGTGACTTCATTGTAACTTGGAGTAACTTTGGAGCAACTTGGAGTACTGGGAGTAACTCGGAGTACTGATACTTATAGTATTGGGAGTAACTGTGTGTAATTTGGAATAACTTAGAGTACTGAGTATTAACTTGGAGTACTAAATAGTAACTTGGTGTATGGACTGATAACTTGGGTACTGATTAGTAACTTGGGTATTGGGTAGTGACTTGGAGTGCTGGGGGGGGGGGGGGGGTTGGAGTGATTTGAAGTAACTTGGAGTGTTGGGAATAACTGTGAGTAATTTGGAACAATGTGGAGTACTGGCAGTGACTGTGGGGAACTTGGAGTAGCTGTAGCACCAAGAGTAACTTGGAGTAGTGTAGAGTACCGGGGGTAAATTGTTTTGATTATTCCCATAGAGTAGCGGGTAAAATTTCCAACAGGATTGGTGATGCCATCCAGTGCACATCTTGCTCCATGTATGTGTTCTTGAAGAGCCGATCGAGGGCAAATACTGCTTTGGGAGATGTGAGCAAGTTGTTTCTCTGGAATCCCAGAACCTGGACCTAGAGAATTAGGTGGCAAAACTACAAAGCATCAGCAACCTGGAAAGGAGTTTGGACAGTACCCAGCAGGTGTTGGTGGGGGCCAGTATAGAGGGGGGGGTGGAGATATGGAGGTACAGGAGCCAGAGGTGGGTAGCTGCGTAAAGGAGGGGTAGAGGGAAGAGCCTTAGGGAGGCTAGCCCTGAGTTGGTACACCCCAACAAATATGCCAATTTGCGTGATGTTGGAGATATCAGCTCAGGGGTTGCATTAAGGCGCCCTCCCCTCCTACCAGGGCAATTACTGCTCTGGTAAGGAGGGGGCAAGGTTAGGCAGGTACTGGGGGTAGGGAACTCAATTATTAAAATGACAGATAGGGCAATCTGTCCGAAAGACCGTAATCGCCGGACAGTATGCTGTTTAACAGGCGCTCGCTCCGGTTTGGCACATTTCGGGATCCGATGGACAGATTATTGGGTGGGGCTGGAGAGGATCCAGTTGTTATGGTACACGTTGGTACCAACGACAAAGTTAGAGGTTGAGCGTCCTAAAGAAATAATTTCAAGGACTTATGGGCTACTTTGAAGAGAAGGACCTCCAAGGTGTTTTTCTCATATATATACTGCCTGTACCTCGACTTACACCAGAGAGGCAGCAGGAGCTTAGGGAACTTAACAAGTGGCTGAGGAATTGGTATAGGAAGGAGGGTTTTGGCATCCTGGAGAACTGGGCTGACTTTTTAGTTGGTTATCAGCTCTTTAGTAGGGATGGGCTGCACCTTAATGGGGAGGATGCAGCTCTGTTGGGGGAGAGGATGGCCAAAAAGTTGGAGGGGCTTTAAACTAGGTGGTAGGGGGGAGGGTTCAGAGGAAGTGATAGCCAGCAGTGAGGGAAGGTCAGAGGGTTCTAATAGAGGCACCAGTGAAAATCAGGGCACGACTGGGAAAAAAAATGGCCCTGGAAATAATTTCAGGCTGTGCGGACATAGTACAGGAGATGTCAAAGGCTGTGCGGACATGGTGCAGGAGGTGGTGATAGGCTGAACGGACATGGTATAGGAGGTGGTCATAGGCTGTGCGGACATTGTACATGAGGTGGTCATAGGCTGTGCAGACGTGGTACAGTAGGTGGTCATAGGCTATGCTGAAATGGTTCAGGAGGTCGTCATAGGCTGTGCAGACATGGTACAGAAGGTGGTCATAGGCTGTGCGGACATGGTACAGGAGGTGGTCATAAGCAGTGTGGACATAGCATGGGAGGTGGTCATGGACTGTGCAGACATGGTAAAGGGGGTTGTCATAGGCTGTGCTGACATGGTACAGGAGGTGGTCATAGGCTGTGCTGACATGATACAGAAGGTGGTCATATATATTAAAAAAGAATAGCGCGCAAATGCAAAAGAAATAACTACCAAATCTGAAGACAATCCATAAATAAAAATGGGGGTTTGGTCCCACCATATGGCCATATCGTGCTCAAGCCCACTACTGCGTCAAAGTACCCCATTATCAGTGGGTCCCACACTATCCATGAAAAAGAGACGAATCCAGCCTAACCCTTGGAGATAATACTCCTTGCTGGGAAGGATGTGCAAATGCACTACAGGGGACTCCTACTATATCCACTAGATGGTGGACACTGATTGAGTACAGGTGTGTGTGGGGGGTGGGGAGGGTTGCTCAACCTCGACAGTCTGGTCAGACCGAATACATAATAAACAGGCAAAAAATTTGGGGGAGCATACCCATGTATTTCTAAAGCTGCTGCAGCTATGAACCAAAAGACATGTATATTAAAAAAGAATAGCGCGCAAATGCAAAAGAAATAACTACCAAATCTGAAGACAATCCATAAATAAAAATGGGGGTTTGGTCCCACCATATGGCCATATCGTGCTCAAGCCCACTACTGCGTCAAAGTACCCCATTATCAGTGGGTCCCACACTATCCATGAAAAAGAGACGAATCCAGCCTAACCCTTGGAGATAATACTCCTTGCTGGGAAGGATGTGCAAATGCACTACAGGGGACTCCTACTATATCCACTAGATGGTGGACACTGATTGAGTACAGGTGTGTGTGGGGGGTGGGGAGGGTTGCTCAACCTCGACAGTCTGGTCAGACCGAATACATAATAAACAGGCAAAAAATTTGGGGGAGCATACCCATGTATTTCTAAAGCTGCTGCAGCTATGAACCAAAAGACATGTATATTAAAAAAGAATAGCGCGCAAATGCAAAAGAAATAACTACCAAATCTGAAGACAATCCATAAATAAAAATGGGGGTTTGGTCCCACCATATGGCCATATCGTGCTCAAGCCCACTACTGCGTCAAAGTACCCCATTATCAGTGGGTCCCACACTATCCATGAAAAAGAGACGAATCCAGCCTAACCCTTGGAGATAATACTCCTTGCTGGGAAGGATGTGCAAATGCACTACAGGGGACTCCTACTATATCCACTAGATGGTGGACACTGATTGAGTACAGGTGTGTGTGGGGGGTGGGGAGGGTTGCTCAACCTCGACAGTCTGGTCAGACCGAATACATAATAAACAGGCAAAAAATTTGGGGGAGCATACCCATGTATTTCTAAAGCTGCTGCAGCTATGAACCAAAAGACATGTATATTAAAAAAGAATAGCGCGCAAATGCAAAAGAAATAACTACCAAATCTGAAGACAATCCATAAATAAAAATGGGGGTTTGGTCCCACCATATGGCCATATCGTGCTCAAGCCCACTACTGCGTCAAAGTACCCCATTATCAGTGGGTCCCACACTATCCATGAAAAAGAGACGAATCCAGCCTAACCCTTGGAGATAATACTCCTTGCTGGGAAGGATGTGCAAATGCACTACAGGGGACTCCTACTATATCCACTAGATGGTGGACACTGATTGAGTACAGGTGTGTGTGGGGGGTGGGGAGGGTTGCTCAACCTCGACAGTCTGGTCAGACCGAATACATAATAAACAGGCAAAAAATTTGGGGGAGCATACCCATGTATTTCTAAAGCTGCTGCAGCTATGAACCAAAAGACATGTATATTAAAAAAGAATAGCGCGCAAATGCAAAAGAAATAACTACCAAATCTGAAGACAATCCATAAATAAAAATGGGGGTTTGGTCCCACCATATGGCCATATCGTGCTCAAGCCCACTACTGCGTCAAAGTACCCCATTATCAGTGGGTCCCACACTATCCATGAAAAAGAGACGAATCCAGCCTAACCCTTGGAGATAATACTCCTTGCTGGGAAGGATGTGCAAATGCACTACAGGGGACTCCTACTATATCCACTAGATGGTGGACACTGATTGAGTACAGGTGTGTGTGGGGGGTGGGGAGGGTTGCTCAACCTCGACAGTCTGGTCAGACCGAATACATAATAAACAGGCAAAAAATTTGGGGGAGCATACCCATGTATTTCTAAAGCTGCTGCAGCTATGAACCAAAAGACATGTATATTAAAAAAGAATAGCGCGCAAATGCAAAAGAAATAACTACCAAATCTGAAGACAATCCATAAATAAAAATGGGGGTTTGGTCCCACCATATGGCCATATCGTGCTCAAGCCCACTACTGCGTCAAAGTACCCCATTATCAGTGGGTCCCACACTATCCATGAAAAAGAGACGAATCCAGCCTAACCCTTGGAGATAATACTCCTTGCTGGGAAGGATGTGCAAATGCACTACAGGGGACTCCTACTATATCCACTAGATGGTGGACACTGATTGAGTACAGGTGTGTGTGGGGGGTGGGGAGGGTTGCTCAACCTCGACAGTCTGGTCAGACCGAATACATAATAAACAGGCAAAAAATTTGGGGGAGCATACCCATGTATTTCTAAAGCTGCTGCAGCTATGAACCAAAAGACATGTATATTAAAAAAGAATAGCGCGCAAATGCAAAAGAAATAACTACCAAATCTGAAGACAATCCATAAATAAAAATGGGGGTTTGGTCCCACCGTATGGCCATATCGTGCTCAAGCCCACTACTGCGTCAAAGTACCCCATTATCAGTGGGTCCCACACTATCCATGAAAAAGAGACGAATCCAGCCTAACCCTTGGAGATAATACTCCTTGCTGGGAAGGATGTGCAAATGCACTACAGGGGACTCCTACTATATCCACTAGATGGTGGACACTGATTGAGTACAGGTGTGTGTGGGGGGTGGGGAGGGTTGCTCAACCTCGACAGTCTGGTCAGACCGAATACATAATAAACAGGCAAAAAATCCCCTGTAGTGCATTTGCACATCCTTCCCAGCAAGGAGTATTATCTCCAAGGGTTAGGCTGGATTCGTCTCTTTTTCATGGATAGTGTGGGACCCACTGATAATGGGGTACTTTGACGCAGTAGTGGGCTTGAGCACGATATGGCCATATGGTGGGACCAAACCCCCATTTTTATTTATGGATTGTCTTCAGATTTGGTAGTTATTTCTTTTGCATTTGCGCGCTATTCTTTTTTAATATACATGTCTTTTGGTTCATAGCTGCAGCAGCTTTAGAAATACATGGGTATGCTCCCCCAAATTTTTTGCCTGTTTATTATGTATTCGGTCTGACCAGACTGTCGAGGTTGAGCAACCCTCCCCACCCCCCACACACACCTGTACTCAATCAGTGTCCACCATCTAGTGGATATAGTAGGAGTCCCCTGTAGTGCATTTGCACATCCTTCCCAGCAAGGAGTATTATCTCCAAGGGTTAGGCTGGATTCGTCTCTTTTTCATGGATAGTGTGGGACCCACTGATAATGGGGTACTTTGACGCAGTAGTGGGCTTGAGCACGATATGGCCATATGGTGGGACCAAACCCCCATTTTTATTTATGGATTGTCTTCAGATTTGGTAGTTATTTCTTTTGCATTTGCGCGCTATTCTTTTTTAATATACATGTCTTTTGGTTCATAGCTGCAGCAGCTTTAGAAATACATGGGTATGCTCCCCCAAATTTTTTGCCTGTTTATTATGTATTCGGTCTGACCAGACTGTCGAGGTTGAGCAACCCTCCCCACCCCCCACACACACCTGTACTCAATCAGTGTCCACCATCTAGTGGATATAGTAGGAGTCCCCTGTAGTGCATTTGCACATCCTTCCCAGCAAGGAGTATTATCTCCAAGGGTTAGGCTGGATTCGTCTCTTTTTCATGGATAGTGTGGGACCCACTGATAATGGGGTACTTTGACGCAGTAGTGGGCTTGAGCACGATATGGCCATATGGTGGGACCAAACCCCCATTTTTATTTATGGACTCTCTTCAGATTTGGTAGTTATTTCTTTTGCATTTGCACGCTATTCTTTTTCAATATACATGTCTCTTGGTTCATAGCTGCAGCAGCTTTGGAAATACATGGGTATGCTCCCCCAAATTTTTTGCCTGTTTATTATGTATTCGGTCTGACCAGACTATCGAGGTTGAGCAGCCCTCCCCACCCCCCACACACACCTGTACTCAATCAGTGTCCACCATCTAGTGGATATGGGAGGAGTCCCCTGTAGTGCATTTGCACATCTTCCCCAGCAAGGAGTGTTATCTCCAAGGGTTAGAAGGGCTGGATTCATCTCTTTTTCATGGATAGTGTAGGACCCACTGATAATGGGGTACTTTGACGCAGTAGTGGGCTTGAGCACGATATGGCCATATGGTGGGACCAAACCCCCATTTTTATTTATGGACTCTCTTCAGATTTGGTAGTTAATTCTTTTGCATTTGCACGCTATTCTTTTTCAATATACATGTCTCTTGGTTCATAGCTGCAGCAGCTTTGGAAATACATGGGTATGCTCCCCCAAATTTTTTGCCTGTTTATTATGTATTCGGTCTGACCAGACTATCGAGGTTGAGCAGCCCTCCCCACCCCCCACACACACCTGTACTCAATCAGTGTCCACCATCTAGTGGATATGGGAGGAGTCCCCTGTAGTGCATTTGCACATCTTCCCCAGCAAGGAGTGTTATCTCCAAGGGTTAGAAGGGCTGGATTCATCTCTTTTTCATGGATAGTGTAGGACCCACTGATAATGGGGTACTTTGACGCAGTAGTGGGCTTGAGCACGATATGGCCATATGGTGGGACCAAACCCCCATTTTTATTTATGGACTCTCTTCAGATTTGGTAGTTATTTCTTTTGCATTTGCACGCTATTCTTTTTCAATATACATGTCTCTTGGTTCATAGCTGCAGCAGCTTTGGAAATACATGGGTATGCTCCCCCAAATTTTTTGCCTGTTTATTATGTATTCGGTCTGACCAGACTATCGAGGTTGAGCAGCCCTCCCCACCCCCCACACACACCTGTACTCAATCAGTGTCCACCATCTAGTGGATATGGGAGGAGTCCCCTGTAGTGCATTTGCACATCTTCCCCAGCAAGGAGTGTTATCTCCAAGGGTTAGAAGGGCTGGATTCATCTCTTTTTCATGGATAGTGTAGGACCCACTGATAATGGGGTACTTTGACGCAGTAGTGGGCTTGAGCACGATATGGCCATATGGTGGGACCAAACCCCCATTTTTATTTATGGACTCTCTTCAGATTTGGTAGTTATTTCTTTTGCATTTGCACGCTATTCTTTTTCAATATACATGTCTCTTGGTTCATAGCTGCAGCAGCTTTGGAAATACATGGGTATGCTCCCCCAAATTTTTTGCCTGTTTATTATGTATTCGGTCTGACCAGACTATCGAGGTTGAGCAGCCCTCCCCACCCCCCACACACACCTGTACTCAATCAGTGTCCACCATCTAGTGGATATGGGAGGAGTCCCCTGTAGTGCATTTGCACATCTTCCCCAGCAAGGAGTGTTATCTCCAAGGGTTAGAAGGGCTGGATTCATCTCTTTTTCATGGATAGTGTAGGACCCACTGATAATGGGGTACTTTGACGCAGTAGTGGGCTTGAGCACGATATGGCCATATGGTGGGACCAAACCCCCATTTTTATTTATGGACTCTCTTCAGATTTGGTAGTTATTTCTTTTGCATTTGCACGCTATTCTTTTTCAATATACATGTCTCTTGGTTCATAGCTGCAGCAGCTTTGGAAATACATGGGTATGCTCCCCCAAATTTTTTGCCTGTTTATTATGTATTCGGTCTGACCAGACTATCGAGGTTGAGCAGCCCTCCCCACCCCCCACACACACCTGTACTCAATCAGTGTCCACCATCTAGTGGATATGGGAGGAGTCCCCTGTAGTGCATTTGCACATCTTCCCCAGCAAGGAGTGTTATCTCCAAGGGTTAGAAGGGCTGGATTCATCTCTTTTTCATGGATAGTGTAGGACCCACTGATAATGGGGTACTTTGACGCAGTAGTGGGCTTGAGCACGATATGGCCATATGGTGGGACCAAACCCCCATTTTTATTTATGGACTCTCTTCAGATTTGGTAGTTATTTCTTTTGCATTTGCACGCTATTCTTTTTCAATATACATGTCTCTTGGTTCATAGCTGCAGCAGCTTTGGAAATACATGGGTATGCTCCCCCAAATTTTTTGCCTGTTTATTATGTATTCGGTCTGACCAGACTATCGAGGTTGAGCAGCCCTCCCCACCCCCCACACACACCTGTACTCAATCAGTGTCCACCATCTAGTGGATATGGGAGGAGTCCCCTGTAGTGCATTTGCACATCTTCCCCAGCAAGGAGTGTTATCTCCAAGGGTTAGAAGGGCTGGATTCATCTCTTTTTCATGGATAGTGTAGGACCCACTGATAATGGGGTACTTTGACGCAGTAGTGGGCTTGAGCACGATATGGCCATATGGTGGGACCAAACCCCCATTTTTATTTATGGACTCTCTTCAGATTTGGTAGTTATTTCTTTTGCATTTGCACGCTATTCTTTTTCAATATACATGTCTCTTGGTTCATAGCTGCAGCAGCTTTGGAAATACATGGGTATGCTCCCCCAAATTTTTTGCCTGTTTATTATGTATTCGGTCTGACCAGACTATCGAGGTTGAGCAGCCCTCCCCACCCCCCACACACACCTGTACTCAATCAGTGTCCACCATCTAGTGGATATGGGAGGAGTCCCCTGTAGTGCATTTGCACATCTTCCCCAGCAAGGAGTGTTATCTCCAAGGGTTAGAAGGGCTGGATTCATCTCTTTTTCATGGATAGTGTAGGACCCACTGATAATGGGGTACTTTGACGCAGTAGTGGGCTTGAGCACGATATGGCCATATGGTGGGACCAAACCCCCATTTTTATTTATGGACTCTCTTCAGATTTGGTAGTTATTTCTTTTGCATTTGCACGCTATTCTTTTTCAATATACATGTCTCTTGGTTCATAGCTGCAGCAGCTTTGGAAATACATGGGTATGCTCCCCCAAATTTTTTGCCTGTTTATTATGTATTCGGTCTGACCAGACTATCGAGGTTGAGCAGCCCTCCCCACCCCCCACACACACCTGTACTCAATCAGTGTCCACCATCTAGTGGATATGGGAGGAGTCCCCTGTAGTGCATTTGCACATCTTCCCCAGCAAGGAGTGTTATCTCCAAGGGTTAGAAGGGCTGGATTCATCTCTTTTTCATGGATAGTGTAGGACCCACTGATAATGGGGTACTTTGACGCAGTAGTGGGCTTGAGCACGATATGGCCATATGGTGGGACCAAACCCCCATTTTTATTTATGGACTCTCTTCAGATTTGGTAGTTATTTCTTTTGCATTTGCACGCTATTCTTTTTCAATATACATGTCTCTTGGTTCATAGCTGCAGCAGCTTTGGAAATACATGGGTATGCTCCCCCAAAATTTTTTGCCTGTTTAGAAGGTGGTCATAGGCTGTGCTGACATGGTACAGAAGGTGGTCATAGGCTGTGCTGACTTGGTATAGAAGGTGGTCATAGGCTGCGGACATGGTATAGGAGATGTCGGAGGCTGCGGACATGGTACAGGAGATGTCAGAGGCTGTGCGGACATGGTACAGGAGGGGGTCATAGGCTGTGAGGACGTGGTAAATGAAGTGGTGGTAGGCAGTGCAGACATGGTACAGGATATGTCAGAGGCTGCGAACATGGTACAGGATATGTCAGAGGCTGCGAACATGGTACAGGAGTTGTCAGAGGCTATGCGGACATGGTACAGGAGGTGGTCAAAGGCTGTGCAGACATAGTACAGGAGGTGGTCATAGGTTGTGCAGACATAGTACAGGGGGTGGTCATAGGCTGTGCGGACATGCTACAGGAGGTGATCATAGGCTGTGCGGACATGGTATATGAGGTGGTCATAAGCTGTGTGCACATGGTATAGAAGATGTTAGAGGCTGTGCAGAGGTGGAACAGGAGATGGTCATAGGCTGTGCGGATGTTGTACAGGAGGTCCTCATAGGCTGTGCGGATATGGTATAGGAGTTGGTCATAGGCTGTGCGGATATGGCACTGGAGATGTCAGAGGCTGTGTGGACAATGTACAGGAGGTGGTCATAGGCTGTGCGGACATTGTACATGAGGTGGTCATAGGCTGTGCAGACGTGGTACAGTAGGTGGTCATAGGCTATGCTGAAATGGTTCAGGAGGTCGTCATAGGCTGTGCAGACATGGTACAGAAGGTGGTCATAGGCTGTGCGGACATGGTACAGGAGGTGGTCATAAGCAGTGTGGACATAGCATGGGAGGTGGTCATGGACTGTGCAGACATGGTAAAGGGGGTTGTCATAGGCTGTGCTGACATGGTACAGGAGGTGGTCATAGGCTGTGCTGACATGATACAGAAGGTGGTCATAGGCTGTGCTGACATGGTACAGAAGGTGGTCATAGGCTGTGCTGACTTGGTATAGAAGGTGGTCATAGGCTGCGGACATGGTATAGGAGATGTCGGAGGCTGCGGACATGGTACAGGAGATGTCAGAGGCTGTGCGGACATGGTACAGGAGGGGGTCATAGGCTGTGAGGACGTGGTAAATGAAGTGGTGGTAGGCAGTGCAGACATGGTACAGGATATGTCAGAGGCTGCGAACATGGTACAGGATATGTCAGAGGCTGCGAACATGGTACAGGAGTTGTCAGAGGCTATGCGGACATGGTACAGGAGGTGGTCAAAGGCTGTGCAGACATAGTACAGGAGGTGGTCATAGGTTGTGCAGACATAGTACAGGGGGTGGTCATAGGCTGTGCGGACATGCTACAGGAGGTGATCATAGGCTGTGCGGACATGGTATATGAGGTGGTCATAAGCTGTGTGCACATGGTATAGAAGATGTTAGAGGCTGTGCAGAGGTGGAACAGGAGATGGTCATAGGCTGTGCGGATGTTGTACAGGAGGTCCTCATAGGCTGTGCGGATATGGTATAGGAGTTGGTCATAGGCTGTGCGGATATGGCACTGGAGATGTCAGAGGCTGTGTGGACAATGTACAGGAGGTGGTCATAGGCTGTGCAGATGTGGTACAGGAGGTGGTCATAGGCTGTGCGGATATGGTACAGGAGGTGTTCATATGCTGTGTAGATGTGGTACAGGAGGTGGTCATAGGCTGTGTGTAAATGGTACAGGAGATGTCCGAGGCTGCAGACATAGTATAAGAGATGTCAGAGGTTGCAAACATGGTCATTATCATTTCTTTAGTAGGGATGGGCTGCCCCCTAATGGGGAAGGTGCAGCTCTGTTGGGGGAGAGGATGGCTAAAAAGTTGGAGGGGCTTTTAAACTAGGTGGTAGGGGGAAGGGTTCAGAGGAAGTGATAGCCAGCAGTGAGCGAAGGTCGAAGGGTGCTAATTGAGGCACTAGCAATAATCAGGGCCAGACTGGAAGGGAATAAAAACCAGCCCTGGAAATAATTTCATACCAGCCCCAAAGCATTATTATACCAGCCCAACAGCATTACGTCACAGAGGCTGTGCGGACATGGTACAGGAAACGTCAGAGGCTGTACGGACATGGTACAGGAGGTTGTGATAGGCTGTGCGAATGTGGTACAGGAGGTGGCCATAGGCTGTGCGAACATGGTATAGGAGGTGTTCATAGGCTGTATGGACATGGTTTAGGAGGTGGTCATAGGCTGTGTGGATATGGTATAGGAGATGTCAGAGGCTGTGCGGACGGGGTACAGGTGGTGATCATAGGCTGTGTGGATTTGGTACAGGAGGTGGTCATAGGCTGTGCGGACATGGCATAAGAGGTGGTCATAGGCTGTGTGGATGTGGTACAGGAGGTGGTCATAGGCTGTGTGGACGCAGTACAGGAGGTTGTCATAGGCTGTGCGGACATGGTATAGGAGGTGGTTATAGGCTGTGTGGACATGGTACAGGAGGGGGACATGGTACAGGAGATGTCAGAGGCTGCAGACACGGTATAGGAGATGTCGGAGGCTGTGCAGACATGGTACAGGAGATGTCAGAGGCTGCAGAAATGGTATAGGAGATGTCAGAGACTGTGTGGACATAGTATAGGAGATGTCAAAGGCTGTGCGCACATGGTACAGGAGATGTCAGAGGCTGCAGACATGGTACAGGAGAGTAATAACAAGAGGTGGTAGGAGGCGGCGGAGTGGTCCGGTCTTACCCGGCCGTGATGAGAGGCGCATGTCACCACTGAGACCTCACTGAGACGAGTGCCACTGCTGCCTTACATTTAAAAATGGCACTGCGCATGTGCCCACCTGCCTGAAAATGGCCAAGTGTGTATGGGCTTTCCCCGAGCATGGCTAGCTTCGGAACGGTGCATGCTCAGTTGACATATCGGCCCAGACACGCAGCCATATTTTTTGCGGGCGCCGCTGCCCTCAAAGCGGCCCCAGGGCAGACGGCCTTGCCGGCCTAACGGGAAATTTCCTGATATCCCGATAGGCCAGTCCGACCCTGGCTATAATATAACCATATTACCTAAACCCTGGATAAATGAGTTGGCGTAGGAAAATGCCAGGAGCCTTGTTAACAAAATGGAGGAACTGGAGCTGCAGTTACACAAGGAGGATTTAGACTTCATGGGAATATCAAGACAGGGTTTGACAACATGCAGTGGCGTAGCATGGGGGGTGCAGGGGGGGGCGCCCACACCGGGCGCAACATCTGGGGGGGCGCATCCGCAGTGTCACTCTGTCTGACCCTGACATACACAGTTCACACACTGTCTGCGGCTGCCTCCATCTTTAGGCTGGCAGATGTCCAGCGCGGCCGCCCTATGGCTGAAAATGGCGGGTCGGGCGGGGCTGGACAGTGCCTCACCTGTCCATTGGTGTAGGTTGGGGTGGCATTGCAAGCCAAGCCCCGCCTATGCCACCTCTCCTCACTGTTCAGTCAGTTTAGCAGCGAGTGAGTCAGCAGCCTGGCGCTGTCACAGAGTGGGTTTTTTTTAATCACCTGATTAGAGCCAGAGGCTCTAATAGGCTTCAAAAAAGGGGACCCGGGGGACACAGAGCAGTGCGCCCCGAGCCCACCCATTGTGTGACAATAGCGAATGAAAATTCACTATTGTCACACGGATCCTCCTCCTGACCAATCAGGAAGCGGGTCCAAAACCCGCTTCCTGATTGGCCAAAAGGCGAACGCATGCCATTGGCCAAGGGGGCGGCGGGAGACGTGGGGAACTGAGGAGAAGCCGCCGCTGCAGGTATGTCTCTCTGCATTGAAGGGGGCACTCTGGTCTGTCTGCATTGAAAGGGGGCACGATGATCTCTCTGCATTGAAGGGGGGCACGCTGGTCATTCTGCATTGAAAGGGGGCACGCTGGTCATTCTGCATTGAAAGGGGGCACGCTGGTCTCTCTGCATTGAAAAGGGGCACGCTGGTCACTCTGCATTGAAAGAGGGCACGCTGGTCTCTCTGCATTGAATGGGGGCACGCTGGTCTCTCTGCATTGAAAGGGGGCACGCTGGTCATTCTGCATTGAAAGGGGGCACGATGGTCTCTCTGCATTGAAAGGGGGCACGCTGGTCATTCTGCATTGAAAGGGGACACGCTGGTCATTCTGCATTGAAAGGGGGCACGCTGGTCATTCTGCATTGAAAGGGGGCACGCTGGTCTCTCTGCATTGAAAAGGGGCACGCTGGTCACTCTGCATTGAAAGAGGGCACGCTGGTCTCTCTGCATTGAATGGGGGCACGCTGGTCTCTCTGCATTGAAAGGGGGCACGCTGGTCATTCTGCATTGAAAGGGGGCACGATGGTCTCTCTGCATTGAAAGGGGGCACGCTGGTCATTCTGCATTGAAAGGGGACACGCTGGTCATTCTGCATTGAAAGGGGGCACACTGGTCTCTCTGCATTGAAAGGGGGCACGCTGGTCATTCTGTATTGAAAGGGGACACGCTGGTCATTCTGCATTGAAAGGGGGCACGCTGGTCATTCTGCATTGAAAGGGGGCACGCTGGTCATTCTGCATTGAAAGGGGGCACGCTGGTCATTCTGCATTGAAAGGGGGCACGCTTGTCTCTCTGCATTGAAAGGGGGCACGCTGGTCATTCAAACTTGTATTTAGATGCATTTTACTTTAATTACATCAGTATTTTCATAACAAACAATACATGTGCTTATGGGGTAAGGGTTTCTTTAATTAATCTAGTGGAAGAGACTCGAGTGCTAAAATCCCGCGGGTTAGGGGGGGTGCAAATTACATGCCTTGCCCCGGGTGCTGACAACCCACGCTACGCCACTGACAACATGCACAACTGGCTGGCAAATATCCAGGGGTATTCCTTGTATCTGAGAGACAGGGATGGTAGAAGAGGGGGGGGGGGGTGTGCATACAAAGTGGTACCAAAAAGTTTAGAGACTAGTTTTTTAACACGACAACAGATGGCAGCACAAGGCTGCATGCACAGCCACAGGGAGCACCAACCTTCCTGTGGACATCGGGAGCTGTGCAACTGGTGCTATTCTGACCATGTACGTTACCATGTCTGTTATTTTTATAATGGACAGCAAGTTATAACAAAGAGTAAAGGTGAAATTCTGCGTGAAATTGGGCAAATCTGCCGCAGAGATGCTGATATGATATGATTTGTTTACGGTGATGCTGCATTGAGTAGTTTGAGATGTTTTGAGTGGCACGTGCGCTTCAAGAGAAGAAGAACTTCATTGGAAGACGATTAGAGATCAGGAAGACCTTTAACAAACTCTACCCCCGAAAATGTCAAAACCAAAAAGAAGACTTCCAGGACACATTCCAGGAGTGGCAGGTATGCTGAGAGTACTGTCTTGCTGTGCAAGGGGACTATTTTGAAGGTGATAGTGTGTAAACCTAGATAAATATAGTACTTTCTTGTAAACAGAGCTAGTCTCAAAACTTTTTGATACCAAGAATCATTTTTGATATCAAGAATGATTTACGGAAAGAGGAATGACATCGAAAATGGGGCAAGGGGGAGGTGGAATCTGTGTGGATGAAACTCCAAAGGGAGGAAGCAAGTGGGAAATGACCCCCTAACCTAAAAAAAGAGAAGTTGGATCTCCTATCTAAGTTAGAAATGGCAGCGAGACAGAGCAATGTCATCATAATTAATAACAAAGTATTCAGATATTTCCTAACTGTCTTACAGGACAACGTCATGTCCCAATTGGTGGATTCCCCAACTAGAAAGAATGCATTGCTATTAATTACAAATGACTCAGATCTGGTCGGAGATGTGGAAAAAACTTGGGAACTAACAATCGCAGGATAATTACATTCAGCATAAATCATAGAAAAAGGAGGTATGAGGATAGTACAAGAACACTAAATTTCAAAAGAGCTAACTTTTCCAAACTGCACTCCATACTACAAGATATGAAATGCTAGAAACATTGAACACTGGGGAAAAATAGTAATGCTTTAGGAACATATTAAATAAAGTTATCATCCAGTTGGGCAATAAATATTCCAATGGGCAATAAATATAGAAGAAGAAAGGGCAAACCTGGGTGGCTATACTATAACATAAAAAGTCATATTAAAGAAAAAAAAAATTACCTCTAAAAAATATGAAGTGGAGGGGTCATTGTCAGCATTCAAACACATTTAGCAAACAATTACATATCAGTTTTGATGACCAAACCCCTTTTAGGATTTTCATTGAAATAAGTCATCCTGAGGTGGATTTACTTTGATGCTTAGGATCATTGTCCTGCTGCATCACCCAACTTCTGCTTCAGCTGGAGGACTGCAACCCTGACATTATCATGTAGGATATTTTTTTAAACTTAGTATTTTATTTTACACCTCAATGGTGGTCTAGGCCCTGAGGCAGCGAAGCAAAATCATGATGTTCTCTCCACCATACCTCACCGTAGGAATGATGTTTTGATGTTGGTAAGCTGTGCCCCTTACATAGGATTGAGTATCCTTCATGAGCATTTAAAATTTTGTTTCATCAGTCTACAAAACATTTTCCCAGTAGAGCTGTGGTTTGCTAAAGTCTCACTGGCAAACTTCAGGTGTGCAGCAATGTTATTTCGGAGGGCAGCGGCTTCCCCTGTTGTGTTCTTTCATGGGCACCCTGGCTGGTCAAAGATTTAAGTATAGTATGCTCATGAACAGGGATGTTTCAGTGATGTCCTCAAGTCTTTAGCTGTTACTTGTAGTTTCTTCTTTACCTCACTTAGGATTCTGCATTGTGCCTTGGAAGTCATCTTGGCTGGGCACCCACTTGTAGGAAGAGTAGCCACAGTATTAAACTGTCTCCATTTACAGACCAATCATCTAACTATTGACTTATGGATGCCTAAACACTTCGAGATTGCTTTGTATCCCTTTTCAGCTCTATACAGATCAACTACTCTTGTCTGTATGTCTGTAGAGACCTCCTTTTTGCAAGGCATGGTTCACATCAGCTAATGCTTCTTATGAACAGCAATTTTAAAATGTTTGAGTGTCTTTTATCAAAATTGCTTTAAACCATACCTTCAAACTCATCTCATTAATTGGACTCCAGGTGTGAAAACTGCTGACTCCAATTCGTTTTGTTGAAGTAATTTGTCACTTTTCACGTTCATTTAACGGGTGTGTTCAATAAAGACACGAGAAATTAGAATTGTTTGTGTGTTATCAGCTTAAAGTGATTCTAAAATCTAAACATTTTTCAACTTAATGCATTTCCTGCATTAAGGTAAAATATGTTTAGATAACAGCATGGCTCCCTCCCCCCCCCCCCCTTATACTTACCCGAGTCTTCACATGATCTTGCCCTGCGTCCATTTTTAGCAGCTCACCCCGCTGTCAGTCAAATGCTGTAAGGAGGGAGTGGAGGCTGGGCAGAGCCGTGCTGTCTGTGTCTATGTACACAGGCAGCATGGCTCGAGATGAAACCCACAGGTATGCCACAATAGAAAGTGGCTTCCTATGTTGGCATACTGAGAAGAGGAGGAACCAGGAGCACTGGCAGGGGACCCAAAAAGAAGAGGATCAGGGCTGCTCTGTGCAATGCCACACAGGGCAGGTAAGTATCATGTCTGTGCCATTACACAGAGCAGGTAACTATCATGTTTGCTATTTAAAAAAAATGGACCAGTTAGTTCCAAGAGTTTTACAGTTTCTTGCCACTGTAAATTAGGTATTTTTTTGCAAAGTGAAGGGAAAATTCCCTTACAATGTGAACAGCGTCTTTCGTAAATCAACCCCATAGTGTTCTTCATGCATCAAAGCATTGAGTTCTCTGTTTTTGCTTGCCAGATTTTTGGCATTTGTGAACAAATGTTTTACTAGTCTAGTTAGTATTTCTTTCTGCAATTTATAGTGAAAGCAAGTTAAAAGTCCTGGGTTAAAGAGCTATTCTATAATCTTTCTTAGCTGTCCTTACAATTTTTGTTTTTTACTCATTTTGTTTAACACGATAGAGTTAAAAACATTTCATGAAATGGTTATTAAAACTTTAAGCATTTATATTGACAAGTTTATAGCCACAAGTACATGAACTATCAGGTCAGTCACTGAGAGGCATTAAGCTTAAAGTTAAAATATGGTTTAAGGAGAAATGAGCACAATTGGTCATAAACTATATAAATATTGGCATCTTTTAAATCAATCAGCAATATAAGATTAGAGCTTACACACACATACAAAACTATGAATATGCTGAAACATTTGTTACTGGACCCTGGTGTTCAGTCTGTATTATTAATAATTAATTCCTTTTGTCAAATGCTGTTAATTATTTGTAAGCACATTAAATCTTTCTTAATCAGAGTTAGCAAATTCAATATTTATCTTTGATACACTATACCACCTGCTCTCCATTCTATTCCTTATTTTGAAATTAGCTTCTGTTTTTCCTAAATTCACTAGCCTTCTCCCAAAGACAGAAATTGCAATAAAAGTGTTGACTTGTATAGTCTACAAATGTTAGTAAATAAGAGAGTATATTGTATTGTATAATAAAGGCAACTGTGCACAACACAGCTGATGCCAAATATCGATACTTTTTGTGATTTTGATATACCAGAGTAAGAATGAAGTAGCAATGATTACAAAAAGGGTCTAAGTGCCGGTTCACATTTATGCGATCACAGAGATCGCATGTAATTCGGAGCTCACTGCTCCTAAAATTACATGCGATGTCTGTGCAGTTTGTATGGCTGAATTTGCACCGCAATCACACTAAACACGCACAGGACCCTTTTTTTTGTCTGCAGCAGAATCAGATCGCATGGTGGTTCACACAAGTGCGATCCGATTCTGTGCGAACTCTTAGATTGCACTGCGTTATGCGATCTGATCTGGGGTTGTCGTTAACCTTGAATTGACACCCCCAGTGTATTGCATATGGCAATGTGAACTGCCTGTGCTGCGGATGCGATGCGATGCGGGAACACGCTGTATATTCGCAGCGTTCCCGCATCGCATAAATGTGAACCGGCACTTAGAGTGCAAAATATAGCAAAGGTTGTCATTGGATGTTACCATTTTCTTTAGTTTCCAGTTGTTCTGCATTGTGAGTAGGGATGGGCTTGACATTGGGTGTTCATGTGTTCGCCGAACACACGAACAAACAGGGCGCTAGGCGGGAAGTTTGCGATGTTTGTGATGTACTGCGATCTTGCAGTGCATTGATTGCTGATGATTGGCCAAAGCATGCACCTGATCTGTATGCTTTGGCCAATCACAGCACAATGTACTGTGAGAGCCATGATTGGCCAAAGGCAGGGTGCCCACACCCCACACCATATGAGGCTGCTTACACAGCAGCCGTGTGTAATGTGTGAAAATGGAGATTAGGTAGGGTAGTTAGTGGATTGTGTTTTCAGTCAGTTTAGTGCAGTCAGTGAAGTGTAATGTTGTGATTCTTGTGAATAACACAGTGTAGTGGTGCCACTGAAGTTTTACTGTGTACAACACGTCTGTGTCAGCCCACTGATCCCATTTTTTTTTTAAATTGATCATTTTTTTTTTTTGCAGCATCAGGTTCTGTTGCTGCATTATTAATACCCCCCCTCTGTGTCGCAGGTGCTATTCCTTCTGTGTCAGCAGTGGTTTTCTTTTCTTTTTTTTTTAATTTATTTTGGTGCAGCAGCATTAATATTATTTAGAGCATAATTGCTGTCCCCCCCTTTTGCATCAGCAGTGGTTTTCTTTTTCTTTTTTTTTGTTAGGGGCAGCAGCACTAACATTATTTAGGGCATATTTGCTGTCCCCCCCTTCAGCGTTGCAGGTGTTCCTGCTTCTGCATCAGCAGTGGTTTTCTTTTTTTGGCACAGCAGCACTAATAATATTTAGGGCATATTTGCTGCCCCCCCTTCAGCGTTGCATGTGTTTTTCTTTCTGCGTCAGCAGTGGTTTACTTTTTTTTTGCTTTCTTTTATTTCATTTTAATATATATATATATATATATATATATATATATATATACTTAATTATTATTATATATATATTTTTTTTTGCCACAGCAGCACTAAAAATATTTAGGGCATAATTGCTGTTCCTCCATTCCTCTTCTGCGGCAGCAGTGGTTCCATTGTTTTTTTTTTTTTGTTTTTTGGGTTTTTTGGGGGCTTTTTTAACTTTGTTTTTTTTTCCAGCAGCAGCAGCACAAAAAAAAAAAATGTCTTCATAATTGCTGTTTCTTCTTCTGAGTTACAGGTGGTCTTCTTTTTGCGTCACCACTGTTTTTTATTTTTTTGCTTTCTCCACAGTTGCCGCACCCTTATTTTCTTTATTTAAGAAAAAAAATAAATAAATAAACTATAATATATTTATATTGCACCCAAGCACCATATTTCCATGCCAAACTCTATCATAAAAAGTTATAAAAATCCCCCCCAAAAAAATAAAATAAATAATAAACGGGTAACAGTGTTCAGGCTTCACCAACACCCAAGGGCCAATTTTTCTGCACCTGTTTGACAGGTGCATGTAATTTTACATTTTTTTTCAAATTTTTAACAGCAGGGCCAGATGTCTGGTCCTGGCAATTGTTTTTTAGGTAGATTTTTTTCTCCTGGTCTTTTCCTATGAGATCTACAATCAACTGCCAGCCTAGGCGACGGGCTGGATAATCTAGATCCAGTGGTCACCTCAGTCTAGCCAGCCAGCAAGCACAGAGCTCAGCTCTGCACTAGGTCAGCCACGACATAGTTCCGCCGGACAGGGGCTGGCCTGCAAGGTAAACACTTTGCGAGGTCAGATACGACCAGGTCTTGGCCTGCGCCCCAGTATTCCTCCTGGCTGACGGCCCCCCATTTCGATGGCGAGGAGGTTCTTTCTGGAGCGGTGCCCTTCTGGTTTCTGGTATGGTGAGTAGCTATCCCCCCTCTCCCCCTGGAGGGTTTTGGGGTGGACACGGGCCCTTCCCTGGGACAGTCAGAGCTCCGGGTTCTCTCCCTTCCTGTTAGGTCCCCCCTTGAGTCTGATGGTCCTGTGGGTCATCTACCCCCCTCTCTGCCCCTACCATCCCCCCTCCACCTATACTGGGGTTGTACGGTGGTCTGGCTACCTCCTGGGGCTGGGGCAGGGTCCTGTATTGGTAAAGGGGGCAGGGGGTGCGCTACCAGGGACCGGGCAATTGGCTGTGGGGATGTTGTACCTGATGGGGGGCTCCTGCCATGACCCCCCCTTCTTGCTCTGTGTTTTGCCTGGACCCAGGGATCCCCCCTGGGTCTCTGGGAGTCGTGGGGGGCTGCCATTTTGTTGTAGCCTATTTTCTGTATAGGCTGGTAGCCATGTTTGTGTACCTGCAGCAGCCATTTTGCGTTAGTCTGGCATTGAATTGCATGGCGGCCATTACTGTGGAGCCTTCTGGGTCCATTTTAGCTGCGGGAGCCCCTCCTTATCTCCTGGACGCAGCACGTGGAGTGCTTTGATCCCAATGCTGCCGTTGACTGCCTGCTGGGGTGGCGAGTCTGGTGGGGTCATATCCCTCTCCCTGCTGCAGGATCGGGGGGTGCTCTGTGCCTGGCGACCGGGTGGTGTTACCAGCGTGGTGAGGGTCCCTTAGTAGTGTTTTTTTGCACTTTTGTGGGGTTCCCTTATTCCTTTTGGAGTCCTTGGAGCATATTTCCCCACCTGACCCCCTCTCAGAGCCTGCGGGGCCCTCCAGGTCCCAACCATCCATTCATATCTGCTGGTGGCCCCCTGGGGCCAGTATAATCTGATTTACGCCTTCCCTCCTCTCAAGCTTCTGCCGAGACTTTTGCACAGAATGGAGGCAGAAGGAATTCGGGTCATTCTAGTGGCCCGGATTGGCCTTGCTGATCTTGGTACGTTGACCTGGTGCGGCTGGTTGGCGACGCCTCTTGGAGACTACCTCTCAGGGAGGATCTGCTGTCCCAAGGGCCAATCTTCAATCCTGCTTTACAGTCGCTGACTTTGACGTCTTGGCTGTTGAAAGCCAGGTGCTAAAGTATAGAAGTTTGTCTGGTTCGGTGATTTCCACACTACTGAAGGCTACTTCTAGGAGGATCTACTATCATACATGGAAAGTGTACATTTCGTGGTGTGAGTTGCTTGGTGTTCACCCTTGCTCTTTTTCATTGGCTCAGGTGTTGACCTTCCTTCAATGGGGGGTTGAGCAGAAATTCGAGTACCATTAAGGGTCAGGTGTCGGCCTTGGCAATCTTCTTTCAACTACCCTTGGCCACGCACTCCCTGGTGTGTACTTTTATTCTGGGGGTTCGACATTTGACTCCATCAGTGCGGTCCCCACTACCGCCTTGAGATCTCAACTTGGTGCTTTCAGCTCTACAAAAGCCTTCCTTTGAAAATATTCAGGAGATTCCCCTGCTTATGCTATCCCAGAAGGTGGGCTTTTTGGTGGCTATCACCTCTGCGCGCATGGTGTCGGAATTGTCGGCATTGTCTTGTTGCTCCCCTTATTTGGTGGTCCACAAGGATAAGGTGGTTCTTTGCCCCTGTCTGTCATTCCTTCCAAAGGTGGTCTCTGATTTCCATCTGAATGAGGACATTGTGTTGCCTTCCCTGTGTCCCAGGCCAAAACATACTAAGGAGATTGCGTTGCATTCCCTGGATGTGCTTCAGGCTATTCTGGCATACCTGGCAGCTACAGAGGCTTTTAGGAAGTCAGATTTACTATTTGTGCTTACGGATGGGCCTCGAAAAGGACTATCTGCTTCTTTTGCGATCCATTTCTAGATGGATCAGACAGACAGTGACAGTGGCCTATTCGATTAAGGGTTTCCCTGTGAAGGCGCACTCTACGCGGGCGCTCAGTGCTTCTTGGGCATTTCATCATCAGGTTTCAGTAACGCAGGTGGGCAAGGCGGCTACTTGGTCGTCAGTGCACACTTTCACAAAATTTTATAGAGTGGATGTGTTGGCATCTGCAGATGCCTCTTTTGGCTGCAAGGTTTAGGGGGCTTGTTCCCCCTTTGGGGGTGTAATGTTTTTCAGATGGGCTCCAGTTGTTTTGGTTGAGCTCCTGTTATCTTGTTAGCTACAGTTTAGCCTTTGGAATTTTTTCTTGCTGATCCCACCCCACAGGTTTGACACTGCGTTGGGCTTTGGGACATCCCAATTGTCAAGAAGATCAGGAGCTGTGTCCCTCAGTGAATGAAAGAGAAAATGGAGTTTTTAACTTACCGTAAAATCCATTTCTCTGATGTTCATTGACAGACACAGTACCCACCCCTCTGTGGGGTTGTATTACTTCTGACACTGCTTGTAACAATAGCAGAGAGGGGGAGTATACCTGCTGGGACTGCCCATAGGCGTAGTCAAGTTATTTTTCTGCCTAGTGTCCTACTCCTGTAGGGGGCAGTATAACCCAATAGTCAAGAAGATCAGGAGCTGTTTCAGTCTATGAACATCATAGAAATGGATTTTACGGTCAAAATTTAAGTAAAAAATCCAATTTTGTTATGCACCCGTTTGACAGGTGCATGTAGTTTCAACTTTCTGGGCACCTAGCAGGATTTTTGCCCACCAAGCCCACAGTCAATAGAGGGGAACTCCATGCCCAAATTTAAAAAAAAATGGCGTGGGGTCCCCCCCCAAATCCATACCTGGCCCTTTATGTCTGGTATAGATTTTAAGGGGAACTCCATGCCCAATTTTTTTTAAAACATTACAAGGGGAACGCCACGGCAAAATTGAAGATTGAAAAAAAAAAAAAGCGAGCATGCAGCCTGGCAGGCCAGGAAAGAGGGAGGACTAGTGAGCGCCCCCGCCCTCCTTAATCATACCAGGCTGCTTGCCCTCAACATAGGGAGGGTGCTTTGGGGAGCCCCCAAAGCACCTTGTCCCCATGTTGATAGGGACATGGGCCTCTTCCCAAGTGACGTCAGATGGGGGCGGTTCCACCGGGTGATGTAGCCTGGTGGCCCCGCCCCTTGCCTATATAAGACCTGTCAAAGCGGAGAGGAGGCAGACAGTGGAAAGGCCTCCCAGGAGGCAGGGCATTTACATTTTTTTATTTTTTGGGTCTGGCGGGCATCGTGATTAACGATGGATTTACATCAAGGCACACTATTTTTTTATTTTTAAATAATAGGGGGGGCCGGGATCTGGGGGCCCCCTTGTTAAAGGGTATTCCACATTCTGAGAAGCCCCCACCTGCAGACCTCGACAACCACAGCCCAGGGTTGTTGGGAAGAGACCCTTGTCCCCATCAACATGTTGAGGACATGTGGTCTGGTATGGTTCTGAAGGGGGGGGGCTCACTCATCCCCTCCCTTTTCCTGACCTGCTGGGCTGCATACTTGGATAAGGGTCCGGTACAGATACGCAAATGTATTTTTAATTTTGGCATGGTTCTCCTTTAAAATCCATATCAGTCCTTCGGACTGGGTGAAGGGGGAGGGGGGGGGGGGACCCACACAGTTTACTTCATTTTTTTTTAACTTTATTGCCGGGAGCTAGCAATACATTACAGCCACGAGCAAGTTTAAATGACATCTATTCCTTTAGAAATGTCAGTATTGCTGCAGTAGGCTCTATACATCGTACAGATACGCCACTTTACAGGCAGACTAAGAGGACCCCCCAGGCACGATATTTAAAGGAATCTTTCATTTTTATTGCTCCCCAAACACTTTTTATGACAATAATTTGCATATAAGCCTTTAAGATGTGGAATTTTGATTGTTCATGTTCGTGTCCCATAGACTAATAGAACTTTCCCACTGTTTGAGATGTTCTGGTGTGAACTGAACAGGGGGTGTTCGGCCCATCCCTAATTGTGAGTACAGTTATAAGCCTGGTGCTGCTTTTTACAGTATAATATGTACTTTGAGGACTGTTTTTAACCACATGACCATAGCATTTTTTTTCTATACAGCACTTTAACTGGTAATTGCGGTCATGCAACACTGTACCCATATGAAATTTATATAATTTTTTCGCACAAATAGATCTTTGTTTTGATGGCATTTAATTACCGTTGGGTTTTACATTTTTTGCTATATAAATAAAAAAAAATGTTTTAAAATCCTAATTGTTCTCAGTTTCTGTTATACAATTTTGCAAACAAATAATCTTGCCTAAAAAATGTAGGCCAAAATGTAGTCTGCTTTCTTTCTTACATTTCTTTGGTAAAAATAATCTAAATCAGTGTATAAGATGTAGTCTGTGTAAAAGTTATAGAGTCTATAAATTATGATATATATATATATATATATATATTTGAAAATTGATCAGTCCTGATATACTGACAGCCAATCTAATTTCTTGAGGCCCTAAAATGCCAGGACAGTACAAATAACCCCCAAATGCCTTTTTGTTGGAAAGTAGACAGTCCAAGGTATTAACCACTTCCTGTCCGCCCTATAGGCAAATGACGGGAAGGTGGTTACATTATCTTGACCAGACTTCATATGACGGCAGCAGAATAATGTGCTTGGGTCGCGCAGAGCGGCGATCGGTGGCTCTTTACCATGTGACCAGCTGTGTCCAATCACAGCTGGTCACATAGTAAATAGGAAGTGCCATTGATCGGCTTTCCTCAGTTCGTTCCTGACAGATCTGTGGCTCTCCTGACAGGGGGGGTCTGCACTGTTAATCAGCGCATTGATTACCAGTGCAGACCCTTGGGGGTGCCACTAGAACCACCAGGGATGCCCACCCATGACCCCAGGGATGCCCACACATGACCCCAGGGATGCCCACCATGGCCACCATGGATGGAAATCAGGGCTCAGGGAGCCCACCAGTGCCCTCCCCATCAGTGCTGCCCGCCAGTGCCCTCCCCCTCAGTGCTGCCCACCAGTGCCCATCATTGCCATCTATCAGTGCCGCCCACCAGTGCCCATTTTTTCCCACCAGTGCCGCCTATCAGTGCCCATCAGTGCTGATCAGTGCCTCCTATAAGTGCCCATTAGTGCCACCTATCAGTGCCCATCAGTGCCCATCTGTGCCACCTATCAGTGCTACCTATCAGTGCCACATATCAGTGCCCATCAGTGCTGCCCATCAGTGCCGCATATTAGTGCCACCCCATCAGTGCCACCCCATCAGTGCCTCCTCATCAGTGCCTGTCAGTGCGGCCTCATCAGTGCAGGAAAAAAGTATCTATTTACAAAATTTTACAACATAAACAAAAAAACGTTTTTCTTTTTTTCAAACTTTTCGGGCTTTTTTTATTTGTTTAGCAAAAAAGAAAAAACCTTGGGGTGATCAAATACCACCAAAAGAAAGCCCTGTTTGTGGGAAAGAAAGACATAAATTTGGTTTAGGTACAGTGTTGCATGACCGCGCAATTGTCATTCAAAATGCAACAGCGCTAAAAGCTATAAATTGGCCTGGGCGGGAAGGGGGAAAGTGCCCAGTATTGAAGTGGTTAAGAGGCATGGCAAGTTCCTTAATGTTGTAGTTTTTTCACTTTTTTCTCTGTTCTGTTTTTTTTTTTTTATTTCATTAAAGCTTGTTTGGTTTAAAAAGGATCTTTTGAAGGTTCATCTTTAGATGGTCGTTTCTAAATAATTCTTATTACCCATTGAGTATGGCTAAGTCAATTCCTAGATTGCTAACTATAAATAAAAGTAAAGCTATAGTTGGCATTTCATTGGGGTGTGTTTTTTATTTTATGTTTATAATATTCAGTGCAGCACTCCCCAGAATAAATATGCAAATCACCTTATATTTACTCTATATTTAAACATATAAATAGGCGTATTATGATCAATGCATAAATTCCTTTAATGTAAAATAAAAATCAAGAACCATATATCCATATTGTGCATTCACACACCAATAAATACTCTTGTGCCTTGCAAATAACTCGTGAAATCAATAACAACAGTCCCAATGTGATAAAGGCGAAATTAGAAAACTGTGCTGTCCTTCATAGGAAACTTCCTTTTCCGGTAATTTTCCAGCGTGCTGAAGCCTTTCACCCAAGTACAATATCAGTTGTGCTGTCACCTATTCCAATGTACCTCAATGATAGCTAGAGATCATACAAAACGTTCTATCATATGCTTCTCAGATACCTTCCAGAATCCAGACTCGCTTGTAAACATTGTTCCAGATCATATAAACTCTCTTCTTTTTCAGATTTGATTTCAACTTGACCTTCTGTCCGGAGTCTAAAAATGCCACACCAAACTTCTTATTGTGTATGTTTCCTCATGATGCTGTTTTCATTCTGCTTGTTACGATGGCCGAGGGCAATAATTTCTTGATGATCCAGCTGAAGACTTAGTCAGTTTCTTCTGATTTAAACTTTCTGTGCTGCTCTAATGGCCTGCCTCTGCATGAAGACAAAATCTTTGACCAAAGACAAGAAGAGAAGCCCTGTTCTTAAGTTGGGAGATCTTGTGTGGTTTTCCACTACCATTCTAAAGCTACATTGCCCCTCCAAGAAACTGGGTTCTAAGATCATTGGCCCATTTCTAATGAAAACATTATCAATCCTGTAGAAGCCAAAAACATATTTTTAGAATCACTAATGTTTCATCCAGTGTTTCACATTTTCTGTTTGAAGCTGATCATCCCTGATCCCTTTCCTGGCAGACCTATTCCTCTGCCTCACTCAGTTTTTGTGGATGGTACTGAGGATTTTAAGGTGGAAGCAATTGTGAATTTGAGATGAGCCACTGGGCACCTTCAGGGTTTGGCACTGAAGTGGAAGAGGTTTGGCACTGAAAACATTTTTTGGGAGCCAGCAAGCCATGACCACGCGTCTAGGGTAATCAGAGGTTTTAATCAAGAACATCCTTAAAGCCCAGCCCTGTGGGCATCTGGAGGATGCCCATGTAGGGTGGGGGGGAATGTTACAGTACTCACAGGATTCCTATCAGGTCTTTCAGGATTCGCAGGATTGCTAGGAAGTCCATCACTCACAGAATTCCTGCTGGCACCTCCAGGACTTCCAGTACTACTAGGACCTCCACTACCTTTTACTTTTACTTTATTTCAAACCAGCAGAATAATTAAGCACCTGCCTTTGAAGTTGCTGGTACTGAGACCTGTCACCAACTACCTGAGAGCTATGCACTAAAATATTTACTTACCTATTTGCTGTTGACCTGAATTGACCCAACTATTCACTTATCACCCATTAAGGCCCTTGCCTGGACCAAACTACTCTTTTTTCATTTTCAGTTTGCCAAAAGTCGTGCCGGGACCTGACCACTCTCCTGTTTGGCGCCTGCTTAAACCTCAGCTCAGATCTGACTGCTCTCCTGCTCTGACACCCTGTGAACCGTCTCTGCATTGAAGCCTTTCTATTCCAGCCTCCCCTTGGTAGAGTGTTTCTGAGGGCTGCAACCTGTTGCCAGTTTGAAGCGAAGAAACCACTAGGTGCTCTGGTCTTGATAAAGACCAACTGTCGTTTTGACCTTGCACCCCAATTGAACCTGCATCACCTGCTGGAGGCTTCATAACAGCTCTGCTATGGGTATAGATAAAACTTGGGCCAAATTATTCATGTTCCAATCATATGTGCAAATTCGCAGCATCTATGTGCAGTGTTAACAAAAAAAGGTATATATTTCAGTATGTTGCTTACTAGGGATGGCCTTGCGGTTCGCCCGGGGGTCGGTTCACGGCAAATTTTGCTTGTTCGCTACCCGCCAATTTTGTGAACACATGGCGCTGTTCGCGGCGGCCATATAAGTTTACATTGGGGAGAAGAACTTTGACCCATGACAGAGCCGTCAGGTGGAACGGGACAGCCAATTGAAACATTTCAGCACATGGACATGCCCCCTATCTTATAAATAGACCAGAGCTGGCAGCCATTTCACATTCTGCTTTTTGTCAGCATAGGGAAAGGTTGGCTGCGCGCATCAGGGATAGATTGCCAGACACAAATAGCTCTGTTAAGATCCACAAAAGTCCTTATGAGGGCTGGTATTTGGTATAGGTCTACTATACTTTCTTTTTAGGTTAGGGACAGGTATGCTGTGTTCATCAGGGACAGATCGAGATCCGCAGTGACACAAATCGCTCTGTTAATGTCCACAAAAGTCCTTTTAAGGG
The DNA here is from genome assembly GCF_965119305.1 of Pelophylax lessonae. Lineage (NCBI taxonomy): Eukaryota > Metazoa > Chordata > Amphibia > Anura > Ranidae > Pelophylax > Pelophylax lessonae. Next base: position 157,261,962 of record NC_138777.1, read on the forward strand.
CTGGTATTGGTATAGGTATACAGTTTCCGTTCAGTTTAGGGACAGGTATGCAGTGTTCATCAGGGACAGATCGAGATCGGCAGGGACACAAATCGCTCTATTAATGTCCACAAAAGTCATGTTAAGGGATGCTATATATTTGGTATAGGTGTGCAGTTTTTCAGTTTAGGGACAGGTATCCAGTGTGCTCCAGGGACAGAGATCAGCAGTGACACAAATCACTCTGTTAATGTCCACAAAAGTCATGTTAAGGGCTGCTGTATATTTGGTATAGGTGTGCAGTTTTTCAGTTTAGGGACAGGTATCCAGTGTGCTCCAGGGACAGAGATCAGCAGTGACACAAATCGCTCTGTTAATGTCCACACAAGTCATGTTAAGGGCTGCTATATATTTGGTATAGGTGTGCAGTGCACTATATAGGGGTGTAATCCATGGTATAATATATTTTGTAATATAGAAAGCATATTATAGTGGATTTGTATTATGCACTGTGCAGCATTGTGACTGGTGTGTTGACTGAGCGTTGCTGCAGCAATACTACAAACAGTGACAAAAGCACTTTTAATGTATTATAACTGGTGTGATAGACCAGTGGCCCCCCAATACCACATATTGAAGTGGGGTGTTATCTGAGTATACTTTTACAAGTGTATTTGTGTCCTGCAACAATATTGCCTCTTTTGCTGTGTTAACTCTGCTACACACAGTGCCAAACTCACTGGCCAATTTTTTGAACAACTGGTGTGATAGACCTGTGGCCCCCCAATACCACATATTGAAGTGGGTGTTATTGAGCAGGATACTTTTCTAAGAGTGTATTTTAGTCCTGCAAAAATGTGGCCTCTTTTGCTGTGTTAACTCTGCTACACACAGTGACAACAGTTACTGGCCAATTATTTGTAGAACTGGTGTAATAAACCTGTGGCCCCCCAATACCACAGATTGAAGCGGGGTGTTATCTGAGTATACTTTCCTAAGTGTATTTGTGTCCTGCAACAATATTGCCTCTTTTGCTGAGTTAACTCTGATACACACAGTGCCAAACTCCCTGACCAATTTTTTGAACAAATGGTGTGATAGACCAGTGGCCCCCCAATACCACATATTGAAGTGGGGTGTTATTTGAGTATACTTTTACAAGTGTATTTGTGTCCTGCAACAATATTGCCTCTTTTGCTGTGTTAACTCTGATACACACAGTGCCAAACTCACTGGCCAATTTTTGAACAACTGGTGTGATAGACCAGTGGCCCCCCAATACCACATATTTTTTTTATATTATATATTTTTATAATTTTTTTGAAAACAAATACAAAGAAATGGGGAAAGAACCCAAAAAATTCCTCTCTCTTTCATTTCTAACATTTTCAATTATAAAAACATTGTTTCTTCCTCCCCCCCCCCCCCAACCTCATATGTTCTCCATATTAGCCATCAGTGAATTTCATTAACAATCTTTGGAGAAAATATTCTCCCTCCCTCCTCCATCATATTATCGTGAATTATACCCCTAAGTGATTAATTCATATTATCAATCATTAAGGGGAGATGTCTCCCATCTCAAAAACCTTTCTACACCCCAGTGTCATGATTCCCCTGTATTGTAAAGAAAAAAGAAATAAAAAAAAAGAACCTTAATTTTTCCCTCTTTCCCATTATCGTGAATTACACTCCTATGTGATTAATTCTATTATCAAATATCAAATCATAAGGGGGAGATTATCCCCTAAACCAACCAATACCATAATTCGTGATACATACAGTGGAAAAAAAAAAGGGGGGGGGGGGTTGGGAAAGAAAAAAAAATGAGGAAGAAGAAGAAGGGGAAGGAATTTATACTTATTGTTCAATCAAATACTAGTCTCACAAAACTCCATTCTTCAATGTCTGAGAGCGTCTGTTAATCTATATTTAAAGGATCCTTTAATTAGCTCTAATTTCATGTCAAAGTGAAAGAAGAAGAAAAAAAGGAAAAAAAAAAGGGGGGGGGAGAGTTTCCCCTAAGGAGTGACCACCCCTCTAAGGGACCCCCCATTTTACCCTGAGCATGCACCTCAAGTATAAATTATAAGAATATAGACGATACCACCTCCAAGTCCATGTTAAATGTCAATTATTTCCTCTGAGTATAACCTCCAACCCGCCCATATTTCTTGAAAAAGAGACTGCTGACCCCGGGAAACCAGCACCCTCCTCTCCGCCTCAATGATCGCATTAACCTCTCGTTTCCATTCTCCTAAAGTAGGAGTTGTAGACTGCTTCCAGTGTCTGGGAATCAGACACTTAGCAGCATTCAGCACAAACGGAATAATACTCCGCCTGTATCTCTTTACAGAGGAATGCGTATCATGGAAGAGGTATTGTAGGGGGGTGCGGTCCAACGGGGCCATGGCCGGTTTCTGTATCCAGGGATGAATATCATCCCAATAGGATTGAATACGTGGGCATTCCCACCAAATATGTAAAAACGAGCCCACCTGGCCGCACCCTTGCCAACAGCTTGGGTCAGCCGTGGGGAACATCTGTGCCAACTTGGCAGGGGTCCTATACCAACGCGATATAAACTTATAAGAAGATTCCTGAACCCTAGTGCTAATAGATGAAACATGAGTTAGTTGCATAATTTTAGTTAATTGCGGAGGGGAGAATTTTATTCCCAACTCTCTTTCCCATTCTCTAACATAAAAAGGTATCATCTCCACAACTGAGTGCAAAACCAGATTGTGCATATGAGATAATAAATGCTGAGATACCGGGGGTTAAATCACCCATGACTCCAAAGGATAGAGTTGATCATTTGATCGAGGAGGGGCTGGAAGTTTAGTTACAAAATCCATCATTTGTCTATATTGCCACATTGACATTGGGAAATCCCTAAATCGTGCGCGTAGAATATTTAATGAAAGAAGTTTCCCCTCGGGTGCAAATTTGCCACAATATGTTTACCCATCCTTCCCCCAGGAGCGAAAAAAACAGGGATCTTCCCCTGGTCGAAACCAGGGGAAGCCACCCAGAGGAGCCAGTGGTGATACCCCCGGGGAAAAGACCCCCTTTACATTAAGGCCATCCCAGATACGAAGAGTATTACGCGTAAATGGGGATGTCCATTCTGACAGCCCGCGATCTCCCCTCGGGATCCAGGGGGCACCCGCTAGGTTCCGACCCGCCATAGTTTTCTTCAGGGATACCCAAGGTTTATTAATAGCGTCATGTGTCCAGTTTATTATAGGAACTAGCGCCATAGCTTTATAATACAAGGCTATGTCAGGTAGTCCAACTCCTCCCTCCCATTTCCGCCTCCTAGGTATATCATATGCTAATCGTGGATGTTTATCATGCCAAACAAATTTCAAAAAGACACGTCGTAGGTGTTTGAAAAATATTTTTGGTAATTGGATGGGAACTGTACTAAGCAAATAAATTATTCTAGGTAGGACATTCATTTTAATGGCATTAATACGTCCAAACCAGGTAAGTAGATATGGCATCCATGATTCTATGTCTGAGGTGATTTGAGTCAACAAATCTCCATAGTTTCGATCATAAAGTTCTTTCCCATCTGAGGAAATATGTACCCCCAAATATAAAAGGGAAGCCTCTCGCCATTTAAATCCAAAGGAGTGACGTAAGGAATCTGTCATATCTTGTGGAGTGTGGATCAACAGTGCCTCTGACTTATCATAATTTATTTTAAAGTTTGATACCTCCCCAAATGCACGCAATTCACAAATCAAAATGGGTAATGAGAGCTGTGGTCCGACTAAATAGAATAATAAGTCATCGGCATAAGCCGAGACTTTATGTTCCACCATTCCCACCTTAATTCCAGCAACATCCGGAGTATCTCTAATCTTCCTCAGGAACGGTTCAAGGGTCAGGGCAAAGAGCAAAGGGGACAGAGGACATCCCTGTCTTGTACCATTAAAAATATCAAAAGTATCTGAAAGAAGACCATTTACCCTGACCCTGGCTCCTGGTTTTGTATAAAACCCTAGTATCAAACCTAGCATCCCATCCCCCAGTCCCAGAGCCTTTAAGACTTCCGACAGGTGGAGCCAGTCCACTCTGTCGAAAGCCTTTTCGGCATCTAACAACAGGATAAGGCTCGGGTCCAAGGACGGGGCCCTTTTGTACCCAATGCAGTACATGCAGGGCCCGTATGGTATTATCTCGGGCCTCTCGGTTGGGCATAAAATTGGCCTGGTCCGGATGGATCGAAGTGGCCAAATGATCTTGAAGACGCAATGCCAATACTTGGCCATAATTTTGGCATCAGTATTAGGAAGCAAAATTGGTTGATAACTGGCACATTGACGAGGATCATTGCATTATTTAGGTAGTATAACTATATGGGCCAGTAAGGCCTCTGGAGGAAGAGGATTATCCCTTGTAACAGCATTGAAGTATGTACATAAATGAGGGCCTATTGTATTAAACAGGACTTTGTTTTATTGGTTCGTAAAACCGTCAGGCCCTGGACTTTTTCCACTTCTTCCACCGTGACCGGAGCTTCCAAGTCAGCCAACCCCTGGGTTGGTAATTTAGGGAGGCTAGTTTTCTGTATGTAAGTCTGGATCCTAGTCAATCTGTCCACCCCTTTTGGGTTAGTAAGGCTATACAATTTTTAATAGAATGATTGAAAGGCTTTTGCTATTTGAGGGGAACTAACCACCCTTCCTCCTGGTATATCTAACGCATGTACGTGACTGGCCTCCGTACGCTTCTGCAATATCCGCGCCAGCAGCCTACCACACTTGTTACCATGTTCATAATATCTATATGACCAGAAGCGAAGTCTGTCTCTAGCTCTAGGATCTAAACATTGCTTCAATGTTTCCTGAAGAGACTCAAGTTCCAAGGCCTCTTCCATACCCAAAGCCCGTTTATGTTTTAATTCCAGGGTGGATCCTCTCCAATAGGCCCAATACTTCCTGTTGTCTCATCTTTTTTAACCTAGTTCCTTGAGAGATCAGAATCCCCCTTATCACTGATATCCCTCCCAGATGGCAGATGGTGTAACTTCTGAAGATAAGTTCAACTCAAAATAAGCACGAGTCTCCATGGTAACCCTCTCCAACGTAGGGGGATCATCCAGGAGATTCTCATTTACCGGTAATCGCCATGTCCGTGTTACGTGATAAGCTCCGGGAGGTCTAAAAGTAATAGATACTGGGGCATGAACAGAAAGAGTAATTGACCCAATGGTAGCGGATTCAACAAGGTCCAGGTAAAATTGATCTACCAATAGAATGTCCAACCTAGAAAACATATCATGTACCTTGGAATAAAAACTATAATCCTTAATACTTTGATTAAAAAGTCGCCAGCAGTCCACTAAATGCATTGATTTAAGCATTTTCTTAAGATGCCTACGTGCTTTTAAGGATAAGGGGGAATTACCCGAGGAGGAATACCCCCTTGCTTTAGTGATTGGAGAGACACTATGAAACCATTGGGAAAACATTCTGGTGGATAACTGGGGGGTGGAGGAGGCAGTAAAGTGAGTCTCTTGAAGAAAGAGGATATCAAAATGCGAATGCCGCAATTCCTGTCATATCCTCCCCCGTTTGTTAGGGGAACATAATCCTCGTACATTATACGAGGTTACTCTTAAAGAGGTAGCAATAGGAAAATTGTCTTAAATAGTCTTAAATAGTGGAAATACCTCATCCCTTTCTTGATAATGAATAGTCCTTGAGGTGCATTGCTCCATACCGAATATGACAACACTTTCCTATCTCTTGTGGGGTCCACAAAAAAAAAAAAAAAAGAAAGAGAGGAGGAAAAAAAAAAAAAGAAAAAAGAGGTAAAAACCACCAAACATGTACAAAGAATTCCTGGCGCTGGAAACCGGATAATCAGAGATCCCAAAACCTGAAACCTGTGGTGTCAAGCTAAATGGGATGGATGGCCATAGGTAGAGTGCCAATAAGTTAATTAGTAAAATAATGTCAGGGGTGCAGCTGTCCCATGCTCAGATCCGCCTGAGAAAAGTTCAACACAACAAATTGATGGGTTTGTAAGCGCTTCCCCAAAATAATGACAGGTGGGCACTGAGGTCACAGATAAAAATTCATGGTGAGCGATCACAATTGATGAATGTCACATTTATTAAAAATTGGTGAAAGAACTGTTGATCAGGATGCATCCAAACAGTGAGGCAGTACCTGTTATGGGAGCCAGGGGGATGGATGGAAACGTCTCTCCAGCTTTGGTAAAGGAGCCTCAGGGGCAGCCGCACAAGAGGAATGACGGAGAGAAGGAGATGAGGCCTGAGGGTGGGGGGGAAGGCACAACCCCTGATAACCGAACCGTCCGCAGGTCCGCAGCACACCGGCGTCTCCTCGCTTCAGATGTCCTGAGCGGCGCAGGCGGATGACGTCATCGGCAGATGACGATTGGCTCCCGAGAGTCCGTTCTAGGCAGCAATACCGATGGTAACGGCAGCCTCACCGTGCAGGACGTGGCACGCACCACAACAACAGCGGTCACTTCCTAGCAATGGGGGGAAGAAAAACGCCACAATAATGGAGATTACATGTTTTGGGCCAAGCCCTTCGTCAGATCTCTCCCATAACAGGTACTGCCTCACTGTTTGGATGCATCCTGATCAACAGTTCTTTCACCATTTTTTTAATAATATTTTGGGGAAGCACTTACAAACCCATCAATTTGTTGTGAGGTAAAAACCACCTCCATTAAAGGAAAATAAGCCTAAACTTTGTTTTCCTGTAGCCATAACAAAAAAGACTACTCAACCGGCCCCGGGGGAAAAGTGGCACCGGTGCCACCTACCAGGAGGTAGTGTCTGAATAGAGGGAGCGATCAGCTCTGCCACCCGAGCGGAAAAAAAAAAAAAAAACCCTGAAAAAATTTCTCTTTTTTCTTTTACCCCCTTCTTTCTTTTCTCCTTTCTTCCCCTAAAAGGGGAAAAAAAGATTACAAAGTATCATAACTATTAAATTTTAAAGGCATATCCTACGATGTTCAAAAAGGTGGGTTCCTAGCCCACTGAGGCTACGCCTCCACTACCGCGGCCACAAAGCCACGCTACTTCTAGCGCGACCCTGCAGTGCGACTTGTTTGCAGCCGCTTCTGGGGACCCCAGTGCGACCCCCTTCTATGAGGGACAAGTCGCACTAAAGTCGGCTCAAGAGCAGCACAAAAACCCTTTTACAAGTCGCTGCTACTCAAGTCGCAGCAGTTAGAACGGGCCTAATTGAAAATAGTGGGCTTTGACCTGCTGTGCGACTCGACATGTGTCAAGTCGCACTGCAAGTCGCAATAGTGGAAACTGAGTCCAATAGATTCTAGATTTTTCCCCTTAAGGGAAATTTAACTTATATAACCACCTATAATAATTTAAACAAAACTAACCTCCTACAAGCATTCAATTAACCCCTGGTCTTAAATTATTTCTATGTCTTCTGGGTTTAGTAGGAAGTTATTTTCACCAAAAAAAAAAGGGAGGGGTTGATTAAATTATTAGAAAAAAAAAGAAATGTGTCCTGCAAAAATCATAATGGAGATCCCAGCCCAGCAATAGGCACAGGGCACCCACCAAGACACCCACAAAAATGGGGGTAAAAGGGGGGCGTTGCAGGGGAGGCGAAGAAAAAAAAAGAGAAAGAGAAGAAAAAGAAAAAAAAATCTCTAATCCCTGCACCCCTCCCCTCATCCCCCCACAGGAATAATTTTGTCTGCTTAAAAAACCATGATCATAAGGACAGAGTAGACATTCCTACAAATAATTATAACCATGTCATTCCTAAGTAATTTGAGAGTCCCCCTGATGTAGATTCTTTTTATGTTTTTTTGATTTAGCGGGGACCTGCTGCCACCTCTCAAGTCTCTGAGGTATAGGAATAGTACTCTGTATTCGCCAATCAAAAAAATCAGTAAAGGGGTATATCCAAAATCTCACAAAAATGTTTCAAATCATCTTTATTCCGCAAGACAGCAGTCTTGCCATTTCTAGTTGCTGACAAATGAAAAGGAAACCCCCATCTATATACCACTTTTGCTGAGCGAAGAGTCTCCAATAGGGGGCGCAAAGAGCGTCGTTGCATTAATGTTCTGCGGGAAAGATCTGGAAACAAAGTAAGCTGTACTCCATCAAAATCGATGGCCGATAAAAATCTTGCAACTTTCATGATATCATCCTTTAAGCAGTACCTATGCAGCTTACATACCACATCCCTGGGCCTTTCTCCCTCTTGAGGTTGAGGATATAAAAGCCCTATGAACTCGATCCATTTCTATATTTGTTGGAGGTTTATCTCCCAATATTTGGCGAAATATGCCCTGCACCGTAGGAACCAGATCTAACGTCCTAGTGGCCTCAGGCAGACCCCGAATTCTAATATTTTGACATCTGTCCCGATTTTCATAGTCATCCATTTGATCCAAAAGGGAATTCATGGCCACTTCCTGTTGTAAGGATGTCTCTTTCAGTACTGTCAGGGTTTGAATTAAATCATCCTGTCCAGCTTCTAAAGTGTCCACTCTATGTCCCTGAGCTTGTACATCCATCCGCAGGCCCTCCAAAGCTTGTGTTACTGAGTGTTCAACCGTATTAGTAATAAGGTGAACAATCTCTTGTTTAGTTAGGAGGGCCCTGATGTGAGCTTTCCAATCCCACTCCTCTTCCTTGTTCCCAGCATCAGTGGCCTGAGGTTAGTCTGTAATTAAGCTCTGTAATGTGTCTATGTTACCTCCTTGTAGCTGCCGTAGGGGGCTTCCCGCCAGCGGGTTGTCCTCCCCCATTCCCAAAGCGCCGGGGGGTACCACGATCCACCGCCACCTTCTCTATAGCCAGCTGGTCACCGGGAACCGCAGTGAAGAGACCACGGCGGTCTGCTGATCGTGCAGCCGTCTTCCCGGGAAGCTCCGAGGAGGGCTGCCGCTTTGGAGGCATCCTGTAGGGGTGAGTATCTGAAGCTGCTAGCCGCAGGACATGTATCTGGCTCGGGGTAGCAGAGCTCCAGGCGTGTGCTTCCTCACTCCATCTCAATCAGACCACTCCCTCCTATCTCACCAGGAAGCCTCTTCTAAAGATGATGCACAAGAAAGTCTGCAACCCCAATACCACATAATGAAGTGGGGTGTTATTTAACAGTATCATTTTCTAAGAGTGTATTTGAGTTATGCAAAAATTTGGCCTCTTTTGCTGTGTTAACTGTGCTACACACAGTGACAACAGTTACTGGCCAGTTATTTGTAGAACTGGTGTAATAAACCTGTGGCCCCCCAATACCACAGATTGAAGTGGGGTGTTATCTGAGTATACTTTTACAAGTGTATTTGTGTCCTGCAACAATATTGCCTCTTTTGCTGCGTTAACACTGATACACACAGTGCCAAACTCACTGGGCAATTTTTTGAACAACTGGTGTGATAGACCAGTGGCCCCCCAATACCACATTTTGAAGTGGGGTGTTATCTGAGTATACTTTCATAAATGTATTTGTGTCCTGCAACAATATTGCCTCTTTTGCTGCATTAACTCTGATACACACAGTGCCAAACTCCCTGGCCAATTTTTTGAACAACTGGTGTGATAAACCAGTGGCCCCCCAATACCACATATTGAAGTGGGGTGTTATCTGAGTATAATTTCATAAGTGTATTTGTGTCCTGCAACAATATTGCCTCTTTTGCTGCGGTAACTCTGATACACACAGGGCCAAACTCCCTGGCCAATTTTTTGAACAACTGGTGTGATAAACAAGTGGCCCCCCAATACCACATATTGAAGTGGGATGTTATCTGAGTATACTTTCATAAGTGTATTTGTGTCCTGAAACATTATTGCCTCTTTTGCTGCATTAACTCTGATACACACAGTGCCAAACTCCCTGGCCAAATTTTTGAACAACTGGTGTGATAAACCAGTGGCCCCTCAATACCACATATTGAAGTGGGGTGTTATCTGAGTATACTTTCATAAGTGTATTTGTGTCCTGCAACAATATTGCCTCTTTTGCTGCATTAACTCTGATACACACAGTGCCAAACTCCCTGGCTAATTTTTTGAACAACTGGTATGATAAACCAGTGGCCCCCCAATACCACATATTGAAATGGGGTGTTATCTGAGGATACTTTCATAAGTGAAATTGTGGAATGGATGCGGACCTATTTTACAGATGTGTGAATGGACCCTATATGTATTTGACATGTATTTACCGGCTGCTGTGAGTTCTGGCTGATTTATGAAAAAAAATAAAAATATTTTGCTGTAAGAAATAAAAAAAAAATTTAGGGCAACTTTTCCAATTACAATACTTCTGTTATGACATTGTCCATGTGCTGGGACTATTTGTGCACAGCTAGTAAGCCTTTTGTGGCTGCAAATATGACCTAAAGGTTTTTAAAGTTCGCCTCCCATTAAAGTCAATGGGGCCCGCCGCGAACTCGCCCAGCCGATGTTCGTCCATCACTATTGCTTACCAATGGAAACAATCCATTGGTAGATATTAGCTTTTTGAGTATAGTTCCCTGAGGGATGATTCACAATTTACTGATGCATTAATATGTATTGTGATAAGACAGCATCAAAATGTATTAAGAAATACACATGGTTGTTGTTTTGCAATACAGCAATGTAGTCCCCCATGCATTGCACTCTAGTGTACAGTGTATGGGGATGCTATTTACAATAAATGGCAAAGCACTGCACATAGAGCAGATTCTTACCATGTGTTCAGGAGCTGACAGGGATACTGTAAATTGGAGAAATAAAGAAGGGATTTTCTTCCCTAACCATTAGCATTTCCCTGGAGATGTAAAGAAAAATATTTATATAATAGAAGAATGTATGGACCTGTATTTAATTGTTTAATGCTCTTGGGGGTTCTTTAATCCTCCAGGTTTTGCCTTTCCCAATTTTTATCATGGTTACTTGGCCTGTGCTATGGCTCATGTTATGGAGCTTTGCTTATTATTCACATCTGTACACCTGTGCAAAGGGTGGCCTTTGCCTATATGGAATGCACATGTAAGGGTCTTGTGATGGACAGGTCACTTCCCCTTCATGTGTTCCTCTCATTAGGTGCCATATCTACAGGTCACACAGGAGGCCTACACCTGGGGTGGGTTCTTCTGGGCTATGCCAGGTGACCAGAAGGGTCTTGTGTTGGTATATCAGGTATACAACTTGCCCGAAGGTGCATCATTCCCAGAATCAAACAAGGGCTGCGGTCATGTGAAGAATCAAACATTAAGGCAGTCCTCTCACTCAAAGATGGCCAGCTCCGTACAGTGTCATCTGAAGTTCCTTCTGAGGACATGGTCCCATACTGTATACTACACACTTTTATAAGTGTATGTGGTGCATTATGAGGAATATGCAGAGCCTATGTCTGTTCCACCAGTCAGCGTACTCTGCCACTTCACTCCCAGTAGAATGGGGTTCCACTGAGCACATAGTGCTGACCTCATGCGTGCTCGATTAACTCCTCGTGTTCCATGCCAAGTCACCAGGCCATGACTCTCCGTTACGCTGGTCAGCTCCCGGGGACTGACGGAGACAGACAGCTAGGGAAGGAGCCATAACACTGGACCCCCTCACTACCAGAGTACCTGTCACCTTTCCAGGTACCCTGCCAACGACTGGTTGCAGTTAACCTTTTGTTGCTGAGATATCACTAGAACGTTTCATGTGATGTAACACACTCAGACCCTTGTGTGTGTGTGCCAGGACCCTATGTGCACCCTTTGAGTAACTTCAGACCAGGCTCATTGCAGTTATAAACGTTTACTAAAAGTTCAGCATGATAAACATAACAAGGCAGAATGTCCTTTTCCTATCTAACACTAATAGTGGCTGCCCCAGGGTACTTGTGCAGGTAAAGTCCTTGTCAGTGAGATTCATTGCTAGCATGTCTCGATGGGATAAGTTCAAGCTTGGGCACTGAATTGTGCACCAAATTCAATATGCCCACTTTTAACTACAGGATTTGAAAAAAATGTTGCATTATACATGTCTTTTGTGAGATATGGTAATGAATATGCAAAATGCTGCACTTTTACTAAAAAAATGTAAGAATGTATTTTTATAACTGTTTTAAGGTGGTTCTAAAGCCTAAACATTTTTTGCGTAAAGTGGTTGTAACCTTAAAAAAATATTACTGCCATCCTCTCTAACACACCGTGTACGATTGTTTCAAATGATGCCTCTATATACCTTTTTCATATCTCTTCTGGCCGGTCGCGTGACCTCCGGCTACTCTATTCTCTGATCTATGGGTTACAGAGGGAGGGCCCGAGATCTCCCTCTGGCTTCAGCCGGGGAGATCACATGACCGCCTTGCTGGCCGCTCAGCTCCTCCCGCTGTAGCCCTTAGATGGGGGAGGAGAGTGGCCAGAGGTCAGGTGACCGACCAGAAAAGATCTAAAAAAAAGGATTTAGAGGCATTGTTTTCCACAAACATGTACACAGTGTGTTATGGTGTTATGACTGCATAAAAGAGAGAGGCTGGCAGTGATGTACTACTAAAAGCGGCAGGAGGGGCTGGAGACGGCTCACACACACACACACACACACACACACATGAACTGACAGGCAGGGAGGGGGGGGGGGGAGAGGGAGAGAAAGGAGAGCAGCTGATGACGTAAACTGACCATGATAATCAGGGATCAGTAGCCACGATTACTGTGCTCAGCACACCAAGGGGAACACAGGAACAGACAGGATCAACCAGGTTTTTACTGCTTAGAGAGGAACAGGTTAGGCAGTACAAGCACTGTGCTTTTTAACCTGCTATTAGGGAACAGGATCTCTTTTTTTCTTTTTTTTTTTTTTCTTTTTAGGGTTACAACCACTTTAATGCATTCCCGGCCCCTGTGTTTTTCTCTTTCTGTGAATGGAGAGGAAAGATACAATGTATCTTTCTCTTTCCTTGGAGAGAGGGAAAAAAAAATGTTTGTAAAAAAAAAAAAAAAAATACTAAAAAATAAAAGAAAAAAGAAAGAAAAAAAATACCCAGATTAAAGCGGAGTTCCGGGCACAAAATCAACCTAATCGATTTTGTGCCCATCCGCTGGATCTTCTTCACCTGAAAAGGAATTGGATAGTTAGGCATATTTTTTTTTTTACTCACCTTTTAATTGTAGATAGAAAATACTCACCTATTCTCTACTTCCTCCCTCTGTGCCGCGGCTCCGCCGTCACTTCCTGTCTTGCGGTGATTCCTGGGAGCTGAACGTCATCGCTCCCAGGAATCAATGCGACGGCACCAGGCTCGTCACTTCTGGGGCGACGCCGCATTCCCTGCTAAACAGCGCCGCACCGGAAGTGACGAGAGGGGCCGGTGCAAGCGCATTCTGGGACAAGAAGACACGGAAGAGGACGCACAAGAGGATCGCACCGGCTTCAGCTGCCCACAACAGAGATGGCAACGCTGGAGAAGAAATTTTATAAGTGAGTATTTCTTCTTCCCGGTAAGTGCGAACCGGGACAGATCACAGGCTAGCCATTGTGGAATGTACTAGCCCTGACTGTCCCGGGGGTATGTTTATTGAAAAAACTTTTTCGTGCCCGGAACTCCGCTTTAAGGTTTGATCTAGGTCAGTGCCAGGGTTAGTGTTTGGTTCAAGTAAGAGTCAAAGGTCAGGGTCAGTATATTTTGGGCATATTTTTTTTTTTAAATTACCATCAGTGTCAGCTAGTGTCAGTGTGTTTTTGGTAGGACAAAAAAAATAAAATAAATAAATGTGCACTATTGCTTCTGGGCTGTACTACAGGTACGAACAACAACTGACATGCGCATATGTGGTATTGTTGTGATAGTCAGGAGCAGTACAATTTATTTTGGGTGGTTTTTTGGTGGTAGATTTGTTAGCAACAATATACAGATACATTTTATAAAAAAAAAAAAAGGTTTTTTTTTTTTTTTTACTATTTTGGGCCATATTTCCTTTAATAATAATAATAATAATAATAATAAAAAAAAAATCAGGAGATATCCATAACAATTTACTATCAAATGAAAGCCCAATTTGTCCTGAAAAAAACAAGGTATTATCCACCTGGATGCACAAAGAAGTTGTGATGAAATGTACGGTTTTACTAACACATGTCAAAATTGCAAAATTGTGGGGGGCGTGGCCGCACGGGCATGTAAGAAGTCGCATCTCACGGAGCTCCCGCCGCTAATCCAGTAGTTCGCTCCTTGCCCCGGCCGGCAATCATCTCCTAAACACCGGAATCATCTTCCTGAGTCTCCCCTGCACGCAGAGGTACCCTGCATGCTGCGATCCGGAGCCGCCATGACCAGGGGGAGCAAACAAAAGAAGGCAGTGGAGCTGTCCCTGCCAGCCAAGATGGCGCCGGCCCTGGGACACCGCAGCCTGCCTCCCGCGGGCAGGAGAAGAATAAAGACACTGGCACCAAACCTAAATCGGCCAGAACTGGGGGTAAGGACAACGCAGGGGACATATTGCTCTATGCCAAGCAGCTCTGTGACCTCCAGGGAGCCGGCGATGATGATTCTGCACACTCTGCTGACACCCAGGCACTAGGGGAAGTGAAATGCGGTCCAGGGGATGCAGGAATTCCAGAGCAGTCTGCTCTGGAGCTGGATATGGTGGATGATATTCATGAGACTGATCAGCCTACTCTGAGCCAAATCTTACAAGCTGTGCATCGCTGTACTGCCTCAGTGAACACGGTGAAAGACAGACTGGGGGGTCTCACTGAGGAAGTTGCTTTCCTCAGACAAGACTTCCAGAAAATTCGTGAGCGTACAACGGCCACGGAGAGTCGCATCTGTGACTTGGAAGACCAGGTCCCTGCTCTGATTGCAGAATCTAGGGCTACTGCCAGGCAAGCACAAGCGAATAAAGACAAGACAGACAACATCGAGAATTGCCTGTGACGCAATAAAGTTTGCATAGTGGGGCTCTCTGAGAAAGTGGAGGGCAGGGACCCCACTGATTTAGTTGAGACTTGGCTGTGGGAAACTTTTGAGCGGGCCTCATTCTCTCCCTTGTTCGCTGTGGAGAGGGCACACCGGGTCCCCACAAGGGCCCTGCCTGGCAATGCCCCCAGACCAATGCTTGCAAAAATACTTCACTATCGAGATAGAGAGAAGATTCTACGACTGGCCAGAGAAAAGGCAGACATATGATTCAATGGTGTCAGAGTGTCATTTTACCCGGATTTCTCGGCCGAGGTACAGAAGCAAAGAGCAAAGTTCACTGATGTGAAGCAACGACTTTGCCGCCTTGGCCTGGTATATGCTATGTTGTACCCTGCTCGCCTGCGTGTCACAGCTGAGGGAAGGGCACACTTTTTTGACATGGCCGCGGATGCGGCGAATTGGCTGGATGTCCACGAGCCCGCTCTCTGTCGCAGACGCCTTGAAGATCCAGGGGACTGAGTGGGAGCGATGGAACGACTGGTACCTATTGTGTTAGGGTTTCCTACCCTCTGGATGTGTTTACAAGTACGGATCAATATTGGGCCGGGCGGGGACGTTTACAGTTGTGCGATTGGATGGTGAAGCTCTACGCAACGTATGAATAATTGGGCTTTGCTGGGTCTACCCACACTTCTGGTGTGGTTCACCATGGTTTCTCTGCACGGTTGTGCATTTTTGGGCGGGCGGCCATCACTGAACTGTTCGGCCGTTGTCGGGTTCACCGGGACAGGACTGCCCGCCCGCTTTCAAGTTTGTGACGCCGTTGTGCCTTGCTGTACTGAGACTTACCACCTTGTTTTCTGTCTTTGTTTTTGAGAGAACTCCACCCACATTTGATTTTTTGAACTGTGTACCTAAACTCACCATACCTCTACTCTTTTTTTTACTGGAAGTCGCTTGCTGCTCTGCTGCCCGAGATTTGTGTAAGGGGGCCGAGGCCCCGCACTATCTTTATACCTTGTCATGGCTGGAGTGCCTGTAATTTCATGGGCTGTCCGAGGTCTCGGATGCCCAGTGAAACGGGCCATGATTGCCAAACAACTGAAGAGACACCACCCGGCCATCATAGGACTACAATAGACTCACCTGCAGGGGGACACTGTGGGTTGTTTGCGGTACTCTTGGGTGGATTGGGGGTACCACTCCACCCACTCCACATATTCCAGGGGAGTCAGCGTTCTGGTTCACAGGTCGCTGGCTTTTCGGGAACTGGGGGTGCAGGTAGATCCGGAAGGGAGGTTTATCTTTTTGCATTGCATACTCAGTTTACATGTATACTGGCGGTGGCTTACATTCCACCTCCGTTCTCCTCTTCCATTCTTAGGGAATTGCTGAAATTCACGCTGGACAAACTGGGCACCCCGTTGATTGTTATGGGGGACTTCAATGGTATACTGGACCCTGCCTGGGATAGGCATCCACCGCCCCCCTCCCCGGTTGCTGCTAGGGGCACGGCCCTTTCCCGCTTCTTGGAGGAGGTGGAGTGGTCGGAGGTTTGGCGCTTAAAACACCCTGGTTTTAGTTTTCATGTTTCTCCAAGACCCATTCCTCCCTGTCTAGAATTGACCTCTGTGTGTGTAATAGGGCTGCCCTCCCTGTTGTGGAGGAGACGGAATATATCCTGAGAGGAATCTCGGATCATTCTCCGCTGGTGGTCCAGTTTGCGGTGCGCCCCCCGGGTGGTCTTAAACAGGGCCCCCTGGAGGTTCAATGCGTTTTGGCTGAAACTGTTCCCGCAGGATAATGGCATCTCTGCAGCCATTGGGGAATTTTTCGAGATACATGGCCGCCCCGGGGATGTGATCGCGAGATGAGATGCCTTTAAATGCTTCCTTCAGGGGGTATTGATAGCTAACATCAGAAAGGTCCAAGCAGGGTCTAAGCACTTTGAGGAAGTTAGCACGTAGTGCGCAGAGGTTGGAGGAGGAATATATAACTGATCCTACTGACGATAAGAAGGCAGCCTGGCTCTCAGCCCAATCGGTGTGGGTGGGGGAGGTCCGTACTAAGGCAGATAAAAAACGTTTTTTTACAAAGACCACGTTTTATGAAGAGGGGGAGCGGACGGGCCGCCTACTGTCCCGCTTGGTGGGGGCGCGCCCTTCGGTTCCCCCCATTGGGGCCCTCCGGTTACCAACTGGACAATTGGTGAATAGGCAGGAGGATATTATGGCGGAGCTCGTTAGATTCTACACCGATCTTTATTCCTCAATGGCCACGTATACTCAAGAGGAATTGCAGGAGTATTTGAATACCATATCTCTTCCAAAACTCACGGATGACCAGCGGGAGGAGCGGGAGGGGCTGGAGGCACCTATTACTGACGAGGAGTTGGTGGAGGCACTGGCCCTCTTTCCGGAAGCCAAGGCGACCGGGGACGATGGCCTCCCCATTGAGGTTTATCAAACCTTCTCGGGGCTGCTAATACCAAAGTTGCTGGAGGTGTTTCGGGCTGCTAGAGAGGCTGGGACACTGGCGGAATCCATGTGTAGGGCGAGAATTGTGCTTTTACTTAAATCTGGGAAAGCACCTACGGACCCGGGGTTCCTATAGACCCATCTTGCTGCTCCAGGCAGACGTCAAGCTGTTAGCTAAGATTCTGGCACAGCGGGTGAATTCAGTGATAACTCACATTATCCATGAGGATCAGGCGGGATTCATGCCCAATAGGTCCACAGCCCTTAATCTTAGACGATTGTTTGTTGAGATTCAAACGCCTGCAGATAACATGGGAGAGAGAGTGCTATTGTCGTTAGACGCCAACAAGGCGTTTGACAGTGTGGAATGGGGCTATCTGTGGGCTGTGATGGAGGCGTTTGGATTTGGTCCGGTGTTCATGTCATGGGTGCGGTTGTTGTACCATCAGCCACGGGCATCGATACGAGAAGGGGGTAGGATCTCCACAGGTTTCCGCCTTGGTAGGGGAACGCGGCAGGGATGCCCGCTTTCGCCACTACTGTTCGCCATCGCTATTGAGCCCCTTTGCGACGCGTATCAGAAACGGGGATTCCATTGTGGGTTTCAAGTATGGGCCCCTTCAGGACAAAATCCTACTTTACGCGGATGACATGCTTCTGACGCTGGGAGACACGGATGGCTCCCTGCAGGCGGTCATGTCTGAGATTACCGAGTTTGGGAGGTTTTCGGGCCTCACCATCAACTGGTCCAAATCGGCGATGTTGCATTTAGATACGGACGCCACTCAGTCTTTGGGCCCCCAATGCCCGGTTCCTGTAGATGATAAATTCAAATACCTAGGGGTGGTGGTCTCAGCGGACCTGACCTAATATAGCGTCCTCAATATTAGTCCTCTTCTCACCAGATTTCGGGATAAAATCAGGATTTGGAACAAGCTTTGGCTTTCCCTGCGGGAAGGGTAAATCTTATCAAAATGATTGTAATGCCACAACTGTTATACTTCTTGCACAACTCCCCAATTGTCGTTACTTTGCAAACGTTTTGAATCATGAATACCCTCTTTCGGTCCCTGCCGTGGAAGGGAAAGGCGGCTAGGATTCGCCTGGAACAACTGCAGAAGCCTAGGGAAGGGGGGGGGGCCTTGTCCTACCTAACCCGTGGCTGTATTATCTGGCCTCCCAACTGCAACACTTAGTAGGCGCGGTCTCGGAGACGCGGGTCGGCGCAGCGTTGGCGGTCATGCAGGGATTTACGGGCGCGAGTGGGATACCGGAGGGCCTGGAGGTTCAGCTGTTCACCAAACCTAATAGGCGATATCCGACGTATCGCCTCCTACAGAAGGTGTGGGATAAGACCAAACAATTGCAGCAAGTGACGGGATACACCAAATTTAGCCCGATCTGGGGTAATCGCACCTCTCCGGAGTTGTGTAAATTGGACCAGGCTGGTAGATGGCTTTCGTTGGGGGTGACTCACTTGAGGCAAGTCCTCCGCGGAGGGGTCCTGCTACCTTTTGAGCAGCTACAGGAGTGTTTTTCCCTACCCGACAACATGAAATTTTACTATTTCCAATTACAGCATGCGCTGCGGGCTCAGGCTGTCGCTGGACAGCTGCACCTGTCTCCTACTCCTATTTTCTACCTCATGCAACAGTTCACTGATACCAAATTGGTTCATATCCAGCTGCTATGCCTCCCTATTGAGCACGTACTTAGAAAAAGACCCTGGTAGAGCTTGTGACCAGTGGAGCGTTGATGTGGGGGAGATCCCGGGTGAACAGTGGGAGGAGGCCCTAGAGTCGGTCCGCACATGCTCTTTAAATGTCTCGCATCAGGTGTCTCAATTATACATTCTACTCAGGGTCCATCATACTCCTCTGAAATTATATTCCATGGGTGTCCGGGATGACGACCTCATTGTGGTCGTTGTCAAAGGGAGGTGGGGGACTTGATTCACCTGATGTGGCGCTGCCCAAAGTTACACAGATATTGGACCTCGGTGCGCTCTGCTATTAATAGAACCCTGGGAGTGGACATTCCTGGGGACCCTAAACACTGTATTTTGGGAATCCTAGACCAACGTGTGGAAGACAGATTCCTGAGGGAGGCGGCCTCCCAGGCTCTGTTCCAAGCTCGCCTACTTATATTGCGACACTGGGTTGCACCTGACCCTCCTACCTACCGGATGTGGCTGGAGCAGATGGGGGGCACTCTCAGAATGGAAAAGGTCATATACCAACATAGGGGCTCTCCACAAAAATTCTCTAAAATATGGGGTGCTTGGTTGAATTGCCCGGGAATGGCTCCTAATGACCTTATTCTGGATCGTTTGTTATCTTAAATGTATGTATGTAGGTTGGGCTTGCTGTAAAATGGTTGTTTGCTGCATTGGGGGCGGGCAGGGGATATTTATTACCATGTATGGCATTTCTGGTGATGGGCTAATTACTCTGAACAGGTATATGTTGCACTTGTTCGGCATGATGTTTTATGTGGGGATGGTGATTTCTTTCTGTGTTACGGTACCTGTATACTGTTTTGGTGATTACTGTAGTGCTGTGTGTTTCTCTCAATAAAACTTTTTCCTGATTTAAAAAAAAAAATTGCAAAATTGTGCTTAGGCATTTATATTACACACGGGCTAAATGCCAAGAGATATTGACCGGTTCAGTAAAAACTGTCTGACATTTGGCCCGTGTGTGGCAGCCGGTCCGACAGTAAAAACCGGCTGACATTTGGCCCGTGTGTGGCAGGCTGGCTGCCGGTCCGACAGTAAAAACCATCTGACATTTGGCCCGTGTGTGGCAGCCGGTCCGACAATAAAAACCGTCTGACATTTGGCCCGTGTGTGTCAGCCGGTCCGACAGTAAAAACCGTCTGACATTTGGCCCGTGTGAGGCACCCGGTCCGACAGTAAAAACCGTCTGACATTTGGTCCGTGTGTGGCAGCCGGTCTGACAGTAAAAACCGTCTGACATTTGGCCCATATGTGGCAGCTTGTCCGACAGTAAAAACCGTCTGACATTTGGCCCCTGTGTCACAGCCGGTCCGACAGTAAAAACCGTCTGACATTTGGCCCGTGTGTGGCAGCAGGTCCGACAGTAAAAACCGTCTGACATTTGGCCCGTGTGAGGCAGCCAGTCCAACAGTAAAAACCGTCTGACATTTGGCCCGTATGTGGCAGCTTGTTCGACAGTAAAAACCGTCTGACATTTGGCCCCTGTGTCACAGCCGGTCCGACAGTAAAAACCGTCTGACATTTGGCCCGTGTGTGGCAGCCGGTCCGACAGTAAAAACCGTCTGACATTTGGCCCGTGTGAGGCAGCCAGTCCAACAGTAAAAACCGTCTGACATTTGGCCCGTATGTGGCAGCTTGTCCGACAGTAAAAACCGTCTGACATTTGGCCCCTGTGTCACAGCCGGTCCGACAGTAAAAACCGTCTGACATTTGGCCCGTGTGTGGCAGCCGGTCCGACAGTAAAAACCGTCTGACATTTGGCCCGTGTGGGGCAGCCGGTCCGACAGTAAAAACTGTCTGACATTTGGCCTTGTGTGACAGCTGGTCTGACAGTAAAAACCGTCTGACATTTGGCCCGTGTGTGGCAGCCGGTCCGACAGTAAAAACCGTCTGACATTTGGCCCGTGTGTGGCAGCCAGTCCAACAGTAAAAACCGTCTGACATTTGGCCCGTGTGTGGCAGCCAGTCCAACAGTAAAAACTGTCTGACATTTGGCCCGTGTGTGGCAGCCGGTTCGACAGTAAAAACCATCTGACATTTGGCCCGTGTGTGGCAGCCAGTCCAACAGTAAAAACCGTCTGACATTTGGCCCGTGTGTGGCAACCGGTCCGACAGTAAAAACCGTCTGACATTTGGCCCGTGTGTGGCAGCCGGTCCAACAGTAAAAACCGTCTTACATTTGGCCCGTGTGTGGCAGCCGGTCCAACAGTAAAAACCGTCTGACATTTGGCCCGTGTGTGGCAGCCGGTCCAACAGTAAAAACCGTCTGACATTTGGCCCGTGTGTGGCAGCGGGTCCGACAGTAAAAACCGTCTGACATTTGGCCCGTGTGTGGCAGCCAGTCCAACAGTAAAAACTGTCTGACATTTGGCCGTGTGTGGCAGCCGGTCTGACAGTAAAAACCGTCTGACATTTGGCCCGTGTGTGGCAGCGGGTCCGACTGTAAAAACCGTCTGACATTTGGTCCGTGAGTGGCAGCCAGTCCAACAGTAAAAACCGTCTGACATTTGGCCCGTGAGTGTCAGCCAGTCCGACAGTAAAAACCGTCTGACATTTGGCCCGTGTGTGGCAGCGGGTCCGACAGTAAAAACCGTCTGACATTTGGCCCGTGTGTGGCAGCCAGTCCAACAGTAAAAACCGTCTGACATTTTGCCCGTGTGTGGCAGCCGGTCAGACAGACCTGCTCCCGATCAGCGCTCTAAGCCAAAGGCTGAGGGTGCTGATTGAAGTGTTCTGGCGAAGAGGACGTCCCCCTGTCAGAACACAACAGCTCAGTGGGGCAGAGCACTGTACTAACGTCAGCTGACAGTTTAAAAAAAGAAAATAAAACTCATAGTGTGTACCAGGCTTTAGGCATGAATTGGATAATATATGGTCTGCTTTGGTCTGCCATTATATGTTAACATGGTGCGCACTAGGGATGGGCTCAGGCATGTTCTGACCCTAGTCCCAACCCCCCTGAGCAATCCCGCCAGCTATGACTAAGCACCAATGTAGGTGTGAAACGCTTCAGCTTTCTTGATTCCTTTTATCTCTACAATGCTGTATGGTTTTTATTAATTCCAATAAATAAGAGTTGCATCAGAGTGCGGCCATCCAGACATTTTTTTGTTCTTTAATCCCGCCAGGAAAACGTCACTGCACACCCCCAATCATAGGCAGTGAGGTATTTCCCGGCCCGCAGCTGTACATACACACTCCCTGACTAGGTTGCTTGTGATTGGTGGTGTGCAGTGACAGCTTCCTGGCTTCGGGTGGGTTGGGAGTAAGATTCAAACATGCCTGAGCCCATCCCTAGTGTGCACATCAGCACATTATGGCTGAAAGGTCCCAAGGGGCCCAATTTTTTATTTTTTTTGCAACATTCCATATCTGATTCAATTTTTTTTCAAAATTTTACAGCAAAAGTTAAAGAATATATTAAGTAAAAAATGCCTAAAAAGCAAAATCAGGCAAGACAAATAAAAACAAACTATTTTCAAGGCTGTCTGATTAGACAAGGCATTGTGTATGGGGTTTATGTTAATAACCTAAGACAGGAGTTCCAAAACTGTTGTTCGGGACCCACTGGTGGGTCACGAGCTGTGTTTGAGTGGGTAGCGTTGAGCCAGAAATCACTGAGAGCAGGCCCGCTTAAATTGTGCTGTGCGAGCCCACGCAAATTACAGAGAGCCAGAGCAGTCAAATCGCGATTAATTTAGGACCCTGCCCCCGCAATTTACAGAGGCTGATCTGCATTTCCCGCAAGGAGGATACTTGCATCAGTGAGTACACATGTGGGCTGTTAAGTAGGACATGTTCGTGGGGTGCAGAGCCAGCTCCTTGGTCCCGCTGGCATCAGCAGTGGTGGCTAGACTGGTGACTAGACTGGTGGCAGGATTCTCTCAGCTATAGCGGGCAGAAACAGCAGCCTCGTGTCATAGGAGGACCAGGTGGCCCGGCGGTGTGAGTAGTTCATGGCAGCTTCTGTGACCCCAGTAGAGGATCTGAAGGAGAAGAGCCAGGACACCAAGACCAGCATAGAGCTCCTCATCATGGAGACTCTGGGTGAGGTGTGCTGGGCCCTGGAGAGGGCAAACAGGGGCTTCACCTTCACTATGGACCAATGGGAGAGGAAGGAGAGTGAGTGCTATATAGCCTGGTGATCACTGTCCTGGGGTGGTTGATTTCTGTACTCTGCCTGCCTTATACTGTCTATGAGGGTGCCGATTACTTGCAACTCTGCTTATTATTATTAATATTATTATACAGGATTTATATAGCGCCAACAGTTTGTGCAGCGCTTTGCAATGTGAGGGGAGACAATACAGTTACAGTACAATTCAATACAGGAGGAATTAGAGGGCCCTGCTTAAAATCTAGAATGGAGGATCAAGTCAAACAAAAGGCAATAACCGTGGGGGATGGGCTGATGGAGAAAATGGAGGTATAGTTGTTAGGTGTGGGTAGGATAGGCTTCTCTGAAGAGGAGGGTTTTCAGAGATCGCCTAAAAGCTAATAGAGTAAGAGATAATCGAACAGATAAGGGTAAGGAGTTCCATAGGGTTGGAGAGGCTCTGGTAAAGTCCTGGAGGCGAGCATGGGAGGAGGTGACTAGGGAGCTAGAGAGCAGGAGGTTTTGAGAGGAACGAAGAAAGCGATTAGGTTGGTATTTTGAGACGAGGCTGGTGATGTAGCTGGGGGCTAAGCTGCTTATATCCCATAGGTTTCTGACCCCTCACTTAGAAAATCTGGCAAGTGTATTCAGTAATTAATTGAAAAGTAGTAAATTGATATTCTTAATTTAACATCCCTCTCCCTTTTAAAATATGCATTATTATTATTTGCATTTATATAGCGCCAACAAATTATGTAGCACTTTACAATATGCAATTACAAGCAAGTGGGTCCTGAAAAATAACTGTATTCAGAAGTGGGTCTCGGCCCAAAAAAAGTTTGGGAAGCCCTGACCTAAGACATATATCTCGGTTGCAGTCCATAAAATTTGAACATCTTATCTTTTTTTTAAAAAAAGTAGTACTTTAATAAAATGTTTGCCTGAGGTTTGGTTTAATGTTGCCATAATGTGTCTGGGAAGAGATCGCGATCATGTTTTTTAGTAAAAAATCAACTCAAGAAATGTAGTTTCTAAGATAAAGTATCTGTCTGTCTGTCCGTTTCATCTTCTTCTATCTGTCCTACTTTTCTGTAGAGTGGATCTCTGCATTAGACAAGTAGTAACATTAAGCATTCAGCTAAGGAGGGGAGGGGCAAACAGGACATAGCTGCTCTTGAATTTCCTGTCTCTGAAGTTGTACACAGAAAAAAAAAATCACTTGAGATGTTGAGAGAGGAAACTGTAAGACGTCTGCACACAATCACCTAGGGAAGCCTGAAAGTTCTTTGGTGTCAGGAGTATTGTTATCTGTGGTTAGAGGTATGGCAATATTTTTATATTATCTGCTCGGGGTAAATGGCTTTCTCTCTTTTTTTCTCCTTTCACTTTTCTGTTTCCCACTTTTACTTTATGAACTTGGATCCCCCCTTCTCCTTCCGTCCCTTTCATGTCAGAACTTTTATGTGAAATGTATTTTCTTACAGAGAGTTCCCAATCACCCATCTCCTTTTCGTTCCATCTGCGTATATTTGTTTTTTGTTTTTTATTAATTAGGTGTCCGATTCATATCGCTGTGTATATTCATATGATTTTTGATGTCTTTTGGTAATATGCAAATGCTGTTTTTTGTTTTGTTTTTTAGTGTTTTTTTTTTTTTTTTACGACAGTAAGCAACATCGCAGCTTTATGGTACACATATGCTTCCCAAGGGTTTTTTTTTTTTTTAATAAAGAGACGTGTGTAATGATTCACTACCTTGCTATGTCCCAATCTAAATTTTGCAGTCGTTATCACTCATTGAAAATTCGAGATCACAAGAAAAACCCGCACCGTCAAAATCAAACACATTTCAATAAATGTAAAATATATTTGTGCTGCAGAAAACCTAACACTGATAAATTATTTCTGTACCAATGTGCAGCCTTTGTGATTTGTATGCCAGTAAAACCCAGCTGAGTGTAGACGGAAATATAATCCTTATTTATATCGATGAATCAAATTGACAAGAAGCAGCTGAAAAGGGAAATGTTATTTTACCAATCTAATCACTGCTTCTTTAAGGATTCTCAACCACCTTTTTCTTTTTTTTTTTTTTTTTTTTTATTTACAGAAAAAATGAGATTATGTATATGAGCTCTACTTACCATAAAATTTGATTGTAAACATTTTCCCTGATTGCAAAAAACTTTTTTTTTTTTTTGTAAAAGTGTATTAATATGTAGCAACTTGAGTCAACACACATTAACCCATTTTAAACCGTCTGAGTACTTATTTACACGGGTAATAGAGTTTATTGTCAGTGTATACATTGTAAAACCATCAGTGACCGTGTATAGGTAAACATTTTTTTTAGTTAAAATGTTCTAAGGCTCGGTTCACATTAGTGTGATGTCAGACATTGCATGTGATTCGGAGTGCACTGCTCTGAAAATCCCATGCAATGCCTGTGCGATGCGAATTCAGCCATACAGATAGTATGGCTAAATTCGCATTTGATTCGGCACAAACACGCACAAGACCCTTTTTTGGGTCCGCACCAGAATCAGATCGCATGGTGGTTCACCCTTATGCGATCTGATTCATGTCCGGATGTCTGTTCGCACTGCGACATGTGAACTGATCAAGGGGTGTCGTTAACTTTGAATTGACACCCCCAGCGATTCGCATATGGCAGTGTGTCCCGGTTCACACTTATGCGATGCGGGAACCCTGCGAATCTACTGCGGGTTCCCGCATCGCATTCCCAGCGCAGACAGTTCACACTGCCATATGCGAATCGCTGGGGGTGTCAATTCAAAGTTAACGACACCCCCAGATCAGTTCACATATCGCAGTGCCAGCTGACATTTGAACATGAATCGGATCGCATAAGTGTGGACCACCATGCAATCCGATTCTGGGTCCTGTGCGTGTTTGTGGCAAATCAGATGCGAATTCAGCCATACTATCTGTATGGCTGAATTCGCATCGCACAGACATCACATGTGATTTTCAGAGCAGTGTGCTCTGAATCACATGCGATGTCTGCCATCGCATTAATGTGAACCGATAAATGTTTGTAAAAAAACAGGAACTGCTTAGAAATATTTATGTTCTAGCAAAATATAGAATGAGGTGGTAATTTTATAATAACTCTCAGAGGTTAATGCTAGGTTTACATTACTGCAGGCCGAGAGGCACAAATCGCATGCGTTCCCGACTAGCAGGTAAAGAACTCCTCGTTAGCAGACGCACGGGGATGATGTTAATGCTTACTGGCACTTGTACGCATCTGCAAATGTGGCGCTTTTTCGTGCGCACCAAACCGCACAGTGCCACATAATTAAAAAAAAATAAAAGCAGTGGGGATATCTTTTCCTTCATTTCTGCAGGGAAAAGGTTGCCCTACACTGAGCACACAGCAGCACACATGTGAACCAAGCTTATCACCAGAAGGTAGAATGGTCATAGTGCACAGATTTCACACTGGCACACAGCCAGATTACTAAAGCAGCTTGACAGGCAAGAAATGTAAGTGCCCGTTTACACTTGCAGTTGTGGGGGAGGTAAAAGCAGGCGGACAAGCCACATTTTTACCAACCCCCCCCCCCCCCTTAAGATGAAACGACAACAGGGTCTAAACATACTGCAATATTTTGCTTCATGGTTGCGGTTTCCAATAACTTCCTGTTGCATTCTACTATCATTACTGCTGCCGAAAGTGACCTATTCAAGTGAATAGGGCCACACTGCAACCTCCCTGCAACTGTGTGTAATGCATGTGATTGCAGTGCAGCCTAGATCAGAGCAGGCAAGCAAGGTCATAACCCAGGCATGTATCTGAACAAAATAAAAGGTGCAATCAGCGCAATCTTAACAATAATAAATGAAACTTCTCAAAATATATAAAGTGCATAGATATCTGGCCACTAAATACATGTGTATTCCAGTGCACATTGATATTTATCATGTATCTGAACAAGCTACAGAAATAAACAGCATCATTGAAAATATTGGGATAGCAAAACACCAAAAACAAGGCCTCATTCACTCCTTCAGTGCTGGTTCACATTCTTGCGGCTGCGGCGATCGCATGTAATGTCGGAGCGCACTGCTCCTTCATTACATGCGATCGGCTGTGCGGTGCGAGTTTAGCCATACACTTTGTATGGCTAAATTCAAACTGCACCCGCAGCAAAGACGCACAGGACCCTTTTTTTCAGCCGCATCAGGATCGGATCGCACAGTGGTTCACACTTGTGCGATCCGATCCTGTGCAAACTGTAAAGATCGCACTGCGATATGCGATCAAACTGGGGGTGTCGTTAACATTTCATTGACACCCCCAGCGTATCGCATATGGCAGTGTGAACTGCCAGGGGTGCGTTTGCGATGCGGGAACAGGCTGCGAATTCGCAGACTTCCCGCATCGCATAAGTGTGACCCGGACCTTAAGCCAGACAATTTATTATTATTATCATTATTATTATTATACCGTATTTATATAGCGCCAGCAGTTTGTGCAGCGCTTTACAACATGAGGGCAGACAGTACAGTTACACTACAGTTTAATACAGCGGGAATCGGAGGGCCCGGCTTATTAGAACTTACAATGGAAAATGGAGGGTGAGCTGATGGAGAAAATAAAAGTACAGTTGTTAGGTGGAGGCGGGATAGGCTTCTCTGAAGGGAGAGAGGTTTTCAGGGATTGCCTAAAAGTGGACAGAGTAGGAGATAGATAGGCTGGGGCTAGGGAATCCCAAAGGATGGGAGAGGCTCGGGAGAAGTCCCGGAGGCGAGCATGGAAGAAGGTGACAAGGGAATAAAAGAGCAGGAGGTCTTGGGAGACTAGACTAGTAATGTAGCTGTGGGCCAAGTTGTGGATGACTTTGTAAGTTATTGTTAGTATTTTAGTACAGTAAAACCTTGGATTGCGAGCATAATTCATTCCGGAAACAAGCTTGTAATCCAAAGCACTCTTATATCAAAGCGAATTTTCCCATAAGAAATAATGGAAACTCAGATGATTCGTTCCACAACCATTTATTCATAAGTCTTTCAGTTTATAGTCTATATACAAAGATTATATCAATGTGATAGGTTGTGTCATCAGGTTGTGTCATCATAAAATGCCCATCCACAATTGGCAGCCTCCACAAGGGGATTAGAAGCAAAATCCAGCAGGAGCTACAGAGTATAAAAGAGAAGAGAGGCGCCTCTAAGTGTAGCGGTATGGGGACATTTAATGAAGGTACAACATTTAGCAACTCACATGGTTTGATGATTAAAGAGGCACATCCAAGTATGCAGGCATGCGGGGTAAAGCTGTCCACATAGACCATCTTCTGAACCACTGGCTCTCACCACTGTCAGTCTGCAATTGTGATTGGGAAGAATAGCCTGCAGTAGAGTGATCTGAAAGCGAGACTTTGAATCCCTCGTGGATCACAGCGTGGAAGGGTGTGATGAAGATGGCAGTGCGGAGGATGGTCTATGTGGACAGCTTTACCCCGGATGCCTGCATACTTAGATGTGCCTCTTTAATCATCAACCATGTGAGTTGCTAAATATTGAACCTTCATTAAATGTAACCATATTGCTACACTTAGAGGCGCCTCTCTTCTCTTTTATACCCAGTTGTGACATGACGCTACTTGTATATCAAGACATCGCTTGTATATCAAGTCAAAATGTATTTTAAAAATTTGCTTGTCTTGCAAAGCGCTCTCAAACCAAGTTACTCTCAAACCAAGGTTTTACTGTATTTTGAATTTAATTTGTTGGGTGAGTGGCAATCAATGGGGGGATTTTATTTTAAGTGCAAAGGAGGTATTTGGGGGTCTTCTAGACCCAAGATCCCTCCATAAAGAGTACCTGTCGCTGCCTATTACTGTCACAAGGGATGTTTACATTCCATGTGATAGCAATAAAAGTGATTAAAAAAAAAAAAAATGAAAGGTACGGTGTAAAAATAAAAAATACAATAAAATAAATAAGAAAAAAAAAAAAAAAGAGCCCCATCCCTCTGTGTTCAGTGTTCAGAAGCAAAAGCATACATAAGTCGCGCCTGCAAATGGAAACCGTGTTCAAACCACACATGTGAGGTTTTGCCACGATCATTAGAGCAAGAGCTTTTTTTTCTAGTGCTAGACCTCCTCTGTAACTCTAAACCCCTAACCTTAAAAATGTTTTAAAGCATCACCTAAGGCCCCTTTCACACGGGCGATCCGATCCGCCTGTCAGTCTTTCAGGCGGACCGGATCAGATGCTCCATGCATCCCTATGGGGCAGCGGATGTCAGCAGAGACCTCCCTGCTGACACCCGCTGCTATCCGTTTCCGATCCTCTCCGTTAAATCCAGATGGATGGAAACCCTATTTTCCATCCGTCTGGCGGAATCGGATGAGAACGGACAGGCGGTCAGTTCTCATCTGATCTCCCCATAGAGGACAGCAGGGATCTGACAGCTCCGTCTCTGCACACAGAGCAGAGATGGAGCTGTCATCCGCCTGCTCAGCGGAGATCGGCGGATCGATCCCTCCCGCTGAGCAGAACGGACTCCATTCCGTGTGAAAGGACCCTAAAGAGATTTTTAAGTACCCTAGTTTGTTGCCATTTTAGCAAAAAATAACTTGTTAACAAGTGTGTTAAGTGGAGAGGAATTAGAGCACCTGTCAGGTTTTTATTGTTGTCTGTGTCCTTCACCTTCTCTATTTGACCTCTTTACTGTCATTATTGAAAGTGAAAAAAAAAATCACAAATTTTGGGTTGTCACTAGAAAGGGAGTAGAGGGAAAATACTAGAATGACACTAGTTCTGGTGACAGCCAGGGATTCCTTCACTTTGAAGGAATGTCTTCCCACTTCCTGTTTTGTCTATAGGACAGGAATTGAAGGAAAATATCCCCTATAGGAACCTAGACAGGAGTTATTACCATTCCTTACTCTATTCAAAATGAAAAAAAAAATGTCTTTAGTTCTACTTTAAGTAAGCACCTGCTGCACTTCCTATTTTACAAACTGACAATTAATATACACAGATCTCAGCACTGGTAGCTTTTATGGGTAGGGTTTCTGGCCTAAGGGCTCGTTTACACCATATGCAGTCAAACTCGCTTTAAAAGCAGTATAAATGCATATGCAAGAAAAATCAATGTATTTCAACGCACCTAGTTTACACCACTACAGTGCTTTCATACATATAAAAAAAAGTACAGAAAAAACCCTCCAAAAAAAAAAAACACAAATGCACTACAGACGCTGATAAATGTGTGGAACCACACACTGAAAGCAGAGTTTACCCACTTGCCAACCAGATATACGTCGGCAGGTTCCTGCGAATCGCCGTACCTGTATGGCAGTCCAGGGGCGCGATCCTGGGGGCGCACGTGCCCACTCACCAGCGGGAAAGCCAATCCATGGGGCTGGCGGGCGCGATTGCCGCCGGGCACCCGCGATCGCTCCACGTGAAGAAAGAACAGCGGTCTGCTGTTGTAAACACAGCAGACTGTTGTTCTCTCTGGTATCAATGCAGAGCTCTGGTGTTCCTCCTATTTAGGAACACAGGTCTTTGTATTGATTTCACAAGCCCACCCCCTAGGCTCACACTTAACCCTTTGATCGCCCCTGGGTTAACCCCTTCCCTGCCAGTGTCTTTATTACAGTGACAGTGCATACTTTTAGCACTGATTACTGTAGTAATGTCACTGGTCCCCCCCAAAAGTGTAAAATATGTCAGGGGTCCGATCTGTCCACCACGCAATGTCGCAGTCCTGCTAAAAATCGCTGTTAAAAATGACATAAATCTTTCCCCTAGTTTGTAGACATGAAAACTTTTGCGCAAACCAATCAAAATACGCCTATTGGGATTTTTTTTAGCAGAATACAAATTAGCCTAAAATGATGACAGGATTTGATTTTACATTTTTTTTTTTTTTTTCCGGGAATGTTATAGCAGAAAATGAAAAAGTGTTTTCCTGACAGTCTCCATGGCAGCCTACGTGTGGGTTAACCCCGCCTCCTCTCCAATGGTATAGGACCTCCCTCCCATAAATTTCAGCTTGCAGGTACAGCCAGTGTTCCTTTTTTGTCCTCCTCCAAGGACCCTAATGGATTACTTCTGTGAAAATTGGTCGGCTTACCTCAGGATTGAGCTGCGGTGTCTGTGTCCAGGGCCCAGCCACGGGCGGGTGAGTGACACTTTAAAAACCCCCTCTGGTTCTGTGCGGTGCTCCATTCGGCCAACAACATGCTGGCAGGGTCTGAAGATATTCACCATGTTCGTTTTTTATGTGTACATGTTTCTTCTTACTTCCCAGGTGCTAGTGGTCCAATGGCTGCTGGAACGCTCACTGCATTCCAGCCACCTCGTTCCTGCTTCCCCTCCGCTCGGTCCAGGGGGCGCCTGCGCAGTAGCGGAATGGCGCTTCGTTCCCGGCTCGCGCATGCGCAGTTTGCCGCTATCGGAATCGAGGCCTGGTCCGAGCATGTGCAGTCATGATCGCGGCCAGGTCACCGCTGACGTCATCCTAGCATGAAATTCAAACAGCTGTCAGCCCCAGTGCTTGAAGTACTGTGGGCGTAGCGACAGCTTCCCTGTGCCTCTACCTTGACCGATCCAGGTATGTGGGGATTGGTTTGCCAGGATGCTGGCGGTGTGGAGGGGGGGGGGGTGATGGATGGATGGTGGGGGACACTTCATGGCTCACTGTGCTGCTTGTTCCTGACCCCTTGTATTCTCCCTTGTCAGTTGTGGTTTTGCCGGAAGCATGGATCCTGCGTCACCGCCCTTATGTGGCCAGCCCTCTCACAACTGGTGGGTGCTGGTACATTTGGGGGGGGGGGGGGAATGCTGGCTCATGATTCATGGCTAAATCCTGTGTCTCCCTGGATTTCTCTTTCTCCCAGCTCTTCCAGGTCTGGTGCTCATCAAGAAAGAGACCCTGTCAGGCCACAAAGATACTCATCTTCTAGGTCCAGACGCTGTGAGTCTCTGACAGGGAGCAGGCTTCAGAGGAGACGCTCAAGTTCCTCCTCCAGACACTGCACACACCGCCACAGTAGCCCTATGGTCCAGAGAGCCTGTTGGGGTTGTGGGGCGCATGTCCCCGAAGGACAAGTCCCTTTGCGAGCCCTGTTTTGCTCACGCAGCCGGTGAGAGGGAGACTGAAGTCCAGAGGTTGGAATCCCTGGTGAAGTGGGTTGTTCAACAATCCCTGAAAGAATGGGGTACTAGTCCCTCACTTGGTCCTGCTACAACCAGCTCTCCTGCTGAGGACCCTGAAGTCCAAGGCCCCTCTCAGCCGAGCTTCGCTTCCGGAAGATCTTCAGAGAGTGACTCGGATGAAAGAGGTGCAGTTTGGGGCTTTGACTTTGCCCTTGTTTCACCTCTTATCAGAGCGGTCAAGGAAGCTCTTAAATGGGAAGATCCTGTCACCCCACAGACGAAACAGCGGAAATATTTCAAACATTTGGGGAAGGAGCGTCTGAACTTCCCACTCCTTACGGAGTTAAAGGAGGTCATAAAGGATTAATGGAGCAAAGGGGACAGCAAATCCTCCCTATCTTCTAAATTGGCAAAACTTTACCCTTTTAAGTCAGAGGATATCAGTCATCTGGAGTCGGCTCCCCTGGTTGATGCCGCAGTCACCAGACTGGCAAAGCATGTTACTCTGCCGCTGGACGATGTAGTTTCCTTCAAAGATCCCCTAGATAGGAAGATGGATCTAGATTTGAAGCGGATTTATATTACGGCTGGTGTGGCCTGTAAACCTGTGTTGGCGCTGGCAGCCATGTTCAAGGCCATGGAAACTTGGGTTTCTGACGTGGAGGTGAAACTGGGAAATATCTCAGATGATGCGGTTGAAAGCTCTCCCATTCAAGAGCTTAAACTAGCTTCTCTCTTGGAGAAGCCTCTATTGATGTCCTCCGTCTCCTGTCCAGGGCTATGCTGTCTTCCGTTACAGCCAAACGAGTCCTGTGGTTGCGCCCCTGGCTGGCGGGTCCAGCCTCCAAGCAAGCCTGGTGCAAAATTCCTTTTGAAGGCTATTCCCTCTTCGGCAATAAATTGGATAGCGCCATAACACAAGCTACTGGTGGGAAATAAGGTTTTCTCCCTCAGGATAGGCGCCTCTTTGGTCCAAAGAAGTCGCAACCGAGAAAACAATATTCAGAGCGTTCAAGGGATGCTCACTCTTACAGACCCGGTCGAGATTTTAGAAGGAATTGGAAAGGAGGTCAAGCGTTTTCCCGTAGAACGGTCAGAAATTCAGCTCCTTCTGGGCAGGAAGCCTCAGAGTCTTTTTGAGATTGGGCTCGTTCAGACATGCCAGGTGGGGGCACGCCTGCTCTGCTTTCAGCATGTCTGGGCAGCCTCAATCTCAGACTTCTGGACCATCAAGACAATGTCCACAGGTCACGTGGACTTTCTTGGCAGACCCCGTTCCCAGGTTCATACCCACCCGCTTGCCTTATCAGGACGAGAAAAGAGATGTTTTGCTCGACTATGTAAGCATTTCGGTGGCCCAAGGCGCAGTGGTTCCGGTGCCTGATCAAGAAAGGTTTCAGGGTGTGTATTCGCCTCTCTTTCTGGTACAAAAGAAAAATGGATCCTGGGGGCCCGTCATAGACCTCACCTATCTGAACAAATTCATAAAGAATGAGAGGTTCAAGATGGAAACTTTATCTACCATCCAGAAGGCAGTACTTCCAGGCAATTGGCTAGCGTCAATAGATCTCAAAGACGCATACTTCCATGTGCCTGTGGCAGTGAACTTCCACAAATATCTTCACTTCACGATTGCGCATCGGCACTTCCAATTCACCTGCCTCCCTTTCAGTCTGTCCACATCCCCAAGGGTGTTTTCCAAGATCCTCCTGGCTGTGGTAGCCCTAATCAGGACAAAAGGCGTACGTCTACATCACTACCTCGACGACCTCCTCCTGTTGTCTCAAGACAAAGATCAACTTTTGACCCACAGGGATCAGGTCACTACGGCTCTCACGGAGTTCGGGTGGTTGTTGAATCTACAGAAAAGCCATCTGGAACCTACTTAACACCTAGTCTAGGGGCTCAGTTCAACACCGTTCAAGGTACAATTTCTGGAAAAAAAACCTCTGGAAAAAATTCCGGTGGTACGAGAGAGGATTCTCCCAGCCCTCTGCTCCTCCTTTCTGAGGGCCTCCCAGTGCCTCAAGATCATCGGCACTATGGTCTTAACAACCTCTATGGTAAAGTGGGCGTTATGGTGGACACGCCCTTTTCAAAGAGGCTTTCTTCTTCAGTGGAAACCGGAGGAACACGAGCAGCGTATCTGTATTTCCCACATCATGAGAACAGCCTGTTATGGTGGCTCCAACGCAAGAACCTGCTCAATTGTCATTCCTTAGTTCCCGTCTCCTGGACCATCATTACAACTGACGCCAGCAACTCTGGTTGGGGAGTCCATTGCATGGCAGAAGTGGCTCAAGGGAAGTGGCCTCCCAAAACTCACACCCCTGTCTCCAATATTCTGGAGCTCCGTGCGGCCTTTCTGGCTATTCAAGCTTTCCGTCATCTGATAGAAGGGAAATCCGTACTTCTCAGAATGGACAACACCACGGCGGTGGCTTACGTGAAGAGACCGGGTGGGACCCGGAGTCTCTCCCTTGTGCAAGAATTAGACCCAATCATGACATGGGCTCAGGTCCATCTGACCAACATTTCGGCAGTCTACATTCCCGGGCCACAGAATGCCAGGCAGACTTTCTTTCCGGAGTCCAGTTGAATCACAACGAGTGGTCTCTACACAACGACACCTTCAAATGGATTCTGTCACTAGGGGTTTCGCCAGAAGTAGACCTGTTTGCATCTCCTTGCAACCACAAATTGGAGCAGTACTTCACACGCAGCAGGTGTAACCAAGCATGTGGGACAGATGCTCTCACTGGCAGATGGGAATTCAGCAGAGCATATGCCTTTCCCCCGATTCCCATCATTTCTTAAGTTTCTGCAAAGACTACAAGCAGAAGATGTGGAGATTGTCATGGTGGCCCCACACTGGCCGAACAGGCCATGGTTTCCACTTCTCCTGCAGCTCAGCTATCAGAGCCCGATTTCCCTTCCTCTCAGACCAGACCTTCTCTCACAGGGGACGACACTACACCCCTGCCCTGCTCTGCTCCGGCTGATGGTCTGGTTCTTGAGAGGGAGAGGTTGGAATCCCTCGGGTGCCCTCCTGGGGTCATTCCCACCTTGATGAATTCCAGAAGACCAAGCACGAACAGGGTTTACTGCAGAGTCTGGGCCAGATTTTTAGAATTCACATACCCAGAGGGAAATTCATCCTCAGAGTTTGGAGTACAGGAAGTACTGAAGTTCCTTCAAGCAGGTCTGGATAAATCTCTCTCAGTAGGCACTCTCAGGGTTCAAATATCGGCCTTGTCTGTTTTCTCCGGGGTTCCTTGGGCCAAACATTCACTTGTCCAACAATTTTTCAAAGGAGCAGTCAGCCTCAGAGGAAACCAAGATTTCCGAAATGGGACCTTCCCCTCGTTCTTAACGTTGTCAAAAACTAGTCCGATAAACTCCATCTCTATCAAAGATCTTACCATTGAAACAGTCTTCTTGGTGGCAATCACTTCAGCCAAAAGGGTTCCCTTGGTCACAAAGAACCATTCCTTACATTCTTCCCGGATCGAGAAGTCCTCATTCTGATGCTCAATTCCAATCCGAAAGTGACATTGATTTTTCATGAAAACCAAGAGATTGTTCTTCCTACCTTTCGGTCCTCTGATGGTCCTGAACCTAATCCCCTGGATGTGGGTAAAGCTCTGAGGGACTACCTTCAGGTAACAGCTCCCTTCAGGCAATCAGACAACCTCTTCATCCTCTTTTTTTCAGGCAGGAACAGAGAGAAGCCGGCCTCGTCGAGGTCTATCGCAGCCTGGATTGTGTCTGCTATACAACATAAAAATATGGGAATTACTGCGCTAAAACATGATTAAATAAGCTTACACACTCAACAATGAATAAAAGCTCAACCTCTCTAAGCGAAAGCTGCCAACACCTGATCATGAATTAGAAAACACAGATCATGAAAAAATTGTAGAAATAGATGGTGTAGCGCTTAAAAAATGTTAAATTAAAATGAACACCACAGTCCATGTAAAAATATCAATAATTGGAAGGAAAGTCCATGTCAGAAAGACGTGCTCCCAAAGGTGTAGCCAATC
The DNA here is from genome assembly GCF_965119305.1 of Pelophylax lessonae. NCBI lineage: Eukaryota > Metazoa > Chordata > Amphibia > Anura > Ranidae > Pelophylax > Pelophylax lessonae. The sequence continues at coordinate 157,298,327 of NC_138777.1, forward strand.
ACTTCACACTCCAACAATTCTGTGCAGAGAGACCACCACCAAGATAAAAGATGGCCCCTTACCGCAATGAATGGATCCCCACTACAGAGATCAGATCCAGCTCTATTCGTACGTCTATATGACCATATCAGACCGTGCCCGGCTCTTAGTGACATCCACATCAACTCCAATGGTTACAGACACAGGTATGGATGCATATGTGAAGAAAAGGGGACAACTCCCATAGTGAAGTACATTAACAAGTGTGTTTATTAAATGCACTGGCATAAAATTGGCAACTCACATTTAGCAGCAGATATTATGGCATGTCTCTCTCATGTATCGCCTTTCGGGTCCGGTTCCCAACCAAGAAAATGGCCGCCGCGTCCCTCGTGTGTCCCAGCGTGCTATACAACAGGCCTACAGTGCAGAGGGTTTGGCTCCTCCAGAGGCGGGGGCGGCCCACTCAACGAGAAGCATCTTAATGTCCTTGGTGGCTTTGCATCACGTGGCTCCAGAAGTAGTCTGCAGAGCAGCTTCCTGGTCTTCTGTGACTACCTTTATGACCCATTACTGTGTGGAGCCAGCTTCCTTGTCTTCAGTTAATTTTGGCCTGACTGTTTTGTCTGCTAATAATTTAAATAAAATTTCTTTGTTTGAAGCATTCCCACCCGTGTGGCTTGGGCTAGTTATTTCCCACTTGTAGGCTGCCATGGAGACTGTCAGGAAAACGGAAAATTCCTATCAGATACTTACCGTAATTTTCCTTTCCTGATGGTCTCCATGGCAGCCGGAGTTCCCACCCTCTGGTCTTGGATTCGGCTAAGATATGGAACACTGGCTGTACCTGCAAGCTGAAATTTATGGGAGGGGGGTCCTATAGCATTGGAGAGGAGGCGGGGTTTACCCACACGTAGGCTGTCATGGAGACCATCAGGAAAGGAATATTACGGTAAGTATCTGATAGGAATTTTCTGTTTTTTTTTTTTTTTTAGAATCGACGCATTTTTTTGTTTATAGCGCGAAAAATAAAAATGGCAGATGTGGTCAAACACCACCAAAAGAAAGCTCTAGTAGTGGGGGGAAAAAAGGCATCAATTCTATTTGGGTAAAGCGTCGCACGACTGTACAATTGTCCGTTAAAGCAACGCAGTGCCGAATCGCAAAAAAGTGCCTGGTCATTAAGGGGGAAAATCTTCTGGTCCACAAGTGGCTAAAAAAGCCCTCAAGGACAAATGAAGAATATACAGCTTCCCTAAAGGCAAAAAATCTCCCTTACAATAAACAATCACCTACAGTAACACAACACTTAGCGCACCCCTAAAATGAACCCTTAAAAATTAGTGTATGTTACCACTTAAAAAGAAAGTAAACCCTGCCTCTTTTTTTTTTTCTTATTTTACCTGACCTGCACAGTAAAGGCATAACATGATAGTATGCATTGCATACTAGCATTATATGTGAAACTTACCTGAAAACAAAGCCTTCGTTGTCAATGCTGGAGGCCGCATCCATCTTTACCCATCTTTCTTCCAGGTCCGTGGACTCCGGCTGTGTGACTGGGCGGAGCATCACTCCCACCAGTCACGGCACGGGGCTCTGAAGAAATGGCACAGGTGGCCGTTTCTTCAGCACGCATGTGCCAATGACCTCATCGGCAGTAAACCTCTTCTAAACGGTACACGTTCAGGAGATATTTACAGTACCCATAGGTAAGCCTTAAGACAATTAAAGAAGCGCTTTACACTTAACCTTCCCCTTTGGCTCTTAACTCTTAAAGCAGAAAGCCCCCAAGTTTAACATTAACCCAACCCCTAAACTGAACCTTAACCACTTGACCTCCGGAAGATTTACCCCTTTAATGACCAGGCCATTGTTATACAGCGCTGCTATACCTGACAATTGCGGGTTAAGGCCCTGTTCACATTGCCGCGATCCGACTTGGGGGGGCGACCTCCGAGGTCGCGGTGCGAGCAGCGTGCCGCGACCTCGGAGCGGCCTCCATGGACTTCATAACATTGAAGTCTATGGTGGTCGCCTCCGGGTCGCCCCAAAGAAGCTCCGGACCCTTTTTCTAAGTCGGAGCGACTTGTGTTGCTCCTATTAGAACGGGTCCGCAGCTTCCCTATGGAAGGCGACCTACGGCGACCTGTGAGGTGACCAGGTCGCCTCACAGGTCGCCTTAGTGTGAACGGGGACTAATGCAGTGCTGTACCAAAATAAAATTTCTAATTATTTTTTTCCCCCACAAATAGAGCTTTCTTTTGGTGGTATTTGATCAACACTGTGTTTGTTTTGTGTTTTTTTTTTTTTTTTCGCGCTATAAACAAAAAGAGGCCGACAATTTTGAAAATAAAAACAATAGTTTTTAATTTCTGCTATAAGGTCCCTTTGGCCCCTTTCACACTTGTGCAACTTGTCATGCAACTTTGGACATCAGAGTTGCACGACATGTCGTTCCCCATGTTTTCCAATGATAACCATTCATATATGCGCAACTTAAATTTGCAGCAACTTCAAAGTAGTTCACGCACTACTTTGGTCTGACTTTCATGCAACTTCAGGGCCATAGACTTCAATGTTAACCCTCAGAAGTTGCATGAAAATCATACCAAATTGTTCTACTATGCAACTTGTGTGCAACAGTTGTCCCTTAAAACTGGTCAAAGCCAAAGTCGTATCCATGTTGCACCCATCCAAAGTTGCGTCAAAGATGCATCAAAGTTGCACCAAAGTTGTACTCCAAAGATGGTGCAATTTTGGAGTCGTACAAGTGTGAAAGTGCGTGAACTACTTTGAAGTTGCTGCAACTTTAAGTTGCGCATATATGAATGGTTATCATTGGAAAACATGGGGAGCGACATGTCGTGCAACTCTGATGTCCAAAGTTGCATGACAAGTTGCACAAGTGTGAAAGGGGCCTTAAACATATCCAATAAAAAAAAAAAAATTCTTTATAAATTTATGCCAATATGTATTCTGCCACATATTTTTGGTAAAAAAAAAAAACAAAAATCCCATTAAGCGTATATTGATTGGTTTGTGCAAAAGTCTTATCATCTAAAAACTATGGGATATACTGGGTATTTTTTTTTATACTAGTAATGACGACGATCAGCGACTGCCATATTGCGGCGGACAATCGGACACGAGCAGATACTTTGCTAGAACGAAAATATGTACTGTCACTGTACTAATGAAACTGGCTGGGAAGGGGTTAAAGGGGTTGTTAAGGCCGATTATTATATTAAGTCCTGCCAGTCCCCGATTTACCATACGGTGTGTGTGTGTGTTTTTTTTTTAATTTAGCGGCTAGTTTTTCTTTGCGCAGATGTGCATTCATGTGACCGCCCACTGATCTCCCTCCTATGGACTACAGTGGGAGGGGCTGAATTTATCCTCTGACATCAGTCGTGCGGTCACATGACTGCACATCGGCGATGTGAACAAAGGCATTTGGCTACAGAATAAAAAAAAAAAACTTCACTCTGTCTAGTACATATTCTTATTGGCGAAATAGCGTCAGGAGGGGAGGAGTGAAGGAGAGAAGAAAGTGTTCTCATTGCTAACTACAGAATTGAAAGCGGGGGGGTAGGGGGGAGGTGCAGAGACGCACAGGGGAGAACTGTTATGATTGAGGCACGTAAACTGACCACGCTTTTATGGCTCAGCAGCCATGATAAACGTGGTCAGCTCACAGAGGGGTAGTCAGGACCAGGCAGGATCAACTAGGTACTGTAGAAGATAGAATGGGGTAATTGAAAAGGCAAAAGCACTATGCTACAGCTTGTACCTTAAAGGGACATGAGCATGATTATTTATTTATTCATTTATTTATTTATTTTTATTTATTTTTTTTTGGGGGGGGGGGGGAATAACCGTCACTTTAACTGTGTTTCTAGTCAGTGTTTTGGTGTAAACTGGGTGCTGCTTTTTCTAAGGGAAGTGATGGGTTTCATGCTTTGCAAAGGACAGTGCTCTGCCTTGTTTACATAAGCACACCCTGTTCTGTGTCTCTGCCTGATGATCAGCAGGTGCCAGCAGACATGCACGGCCCCGCACCCACAGATTGGTTTCAGCTGTGAGTAATCACAGCAGAAGTGGCCCGCTGGCTCTAGGCGGAAGTGCAGAACTGTGTATGTATGTGTATATATATATATATATATATATATATATATATATATATATATATATATATATATATATATATATAATTCTGCACAGACTGCCCACCCTGTAGCAGTATCAGAGAGTTAGGTCACGTTTTCATATTTTCTATATAGGTGAACTAACACCTGACATCTGCCACCCCACCAGTCCCCACTGTACTTATCCCCGGGATGCTAAGCTGTCAGTGCCAATGCAACCAGTCCAGTAGTCCGGAGATTTTGAAATCCAGGCTCTTCTCCCTCTCTGTGCAGCGCTTCCAGGACAGACCAGAGTGATTCACTGTGCAGGTGCTGACCAATCAGAATTGCTCTGGCCAACCCCTCAAGCTCTGTACAGAGAAGAGGGAGAACAGTGGGAATTTCAAATCCCTGGACAGGTTGCGTGGACACTGACAGATCACTGTCCCTGGGGGTAAGTACAGCGAGGATCGGGGAGGTGAGGAGGGTTACGGTGTTAGTTCACTATTTTATTTTTTCTGTAAAGGTGATTGAACACTTTAACCTTTAATTTTGATGCATACTCCTCTCTTTCTGACTTGGGAGTTAGAGCACCAATACTATGAAGCTCCTGCCAGAGGTGTAACTAGAATCTTCAGGGCCCCGGTGCAAGAAACCATGAAGGGCACCCCAGACCCCTGGCCGGGGCCCTTCCCTTCAAGCCTGGGGCTCTTCCCACTGATCCTGGGGCCCCAGGGGAGAACACAGGGGCCCAGAGACAGCAGAATACAAGTGAACTGGATAGTAGGAGCGGCGGGGGCAGCATACAGAGGAACCAATCTCCTCCATTTTCCTCCTGCAGCTACAGAAGGAAAAAGGAGTACAGTGATTTCTCAACATGCTGCCCCTGCCGCCCCTCCTATCCAGGTGTACAGTGGAGCCACACAGGCCCCCTGGAGCATGGGGCCCGGTTGTAATTGCAACCCCTGTAGTTACGCCCCTGATTCCTGCTTTAAATCCATGCAGTGGTGAGATCACAGCACTAGAGGGAACTGGTTTGAATGCTGCCATGATGATGCACAAGTATGTAACAAAATAACAACATTTGTAAACTTTTTAGGGTCAGCTGAAGCTGAACAGAATGTCTAACTCAAAGGGTGAGGCAGTCTGTATGTGTCTATACCAGGTAAATCTTAAACCAAGGGAAGGATTAACTTGTATACAATGCAGGAAATGATCACAGTGTATAGAAATACATGCAAGCACTGTACTAATACAGTAGAGGAAAAACAGCAATGAAACGGTCATGGGTAACTTGTCACTTATGGAAATCTCAGAGTAGCTATTGCATTCCTTTTAAAGCTCGGTTTATAGAATCAGATCTTCTGCAACATCAGTGTTGACTAAACTGTCTTTGGCAGTTTTTGGCAGCAACTTCAGTTGAGAATGTGTGCTGAATTTAGGATTCCCCCTGCAGTGTGCCCCTATAAAAATAGCTTTATAACATTGACAACTATTTATATTTAACATTCAGTCTACTATTTGAAGTGAAAACTGAGTAAAGTGATGAAAAGCCCCTGCTAAATATGTGGAGTCCACAAGAATTGAGTATTTTTATTGAATAAATGCAATGAAGTATAAATGACTTTCTGTTTGAACCTGGCCATACCCGTTAAACTGGACCGTTCTTCAGAAAGCTAAAGTTCGCTGTTGATGAATAAACTTTTGCAATATTTTAATCCTATTTTGTAAAGGCGATTTATCCTTGTAAACAAAAGTGGTATCTGGTTTTGCTCTGTACATTCCACTGACCTCACAGGACATCCTCTAAGCTTCCCGTTTTACATGTTTGTTTTATTATCTTAGGGAATTTTTATCCCTCACCTATGTCAAACTAATGTGCAAGCATTTCAGCCTATGCATCGCTGTTACATTCAAACCCTCATCATTTCAAAAACCAAGATGATGATGATAGATTACTAAAGAAACAATCCGACCAATACAAACATACTTGGATAGGTAGAAGACTTTTAGCAAGACTGAGTAATTTTTTTCTCATGTCTTCTGCTAAGTTTACCTGTTGGAACTGTCTGGTCTACTGGGTGCGGTCAATTTGACAACTCCCAGAGTTCCTTTGGCACAGCTTTCATTTCAACCAAGTGAAAATGATAAAACTGACTCTTGGATGTACTGAAATAAAAAATGTTTTCATGGATCCTTGATGCTATACAGACTACACTAGTAGTCTTCGAATATCGCAATAGAAGCAGCGCCAAGGATAAATATACATATAGAAATATATGAAAATAAAAGAGAGTCCATAGATAATAAGCTGTAAATGTCCCAAAGTCCTTGTAGAGCGGAAAGGGGGAAGACCAGTCCAGATCATCCAGTCACCGGTTTACACAGTGGGAAAAGCATGATATCACCCAGTAGTGACATCCAAACCTACTTACCGGAGAGTCTGACCCTCCTGTTACAGAGCGGTCAAACAACGCCAGCAAAATCAAGGTACACTTCACATGGAAAGGATCCCTCTCAACTCCTCCAACCAGACATGGGTCCTAGACTCTTGTGTAGGGGGCAGATATGGATGGAAACAAGCCTGAACCCCTCTTAATCTCCAGCAGGAATGACACCACCTTGCCCTCCTGATGTTTGTAGTTGAACTCCAAAGAAAAAAATAACCCTTTACCCTTGCAATGGGTCCCTCTTCCCACTGCAAGTGTATACCATTGGTTTTGCCTAGGGAATGATGAATAGGGGGATTTACTTACCTTATTCCTTGCTCCCACAGGATTCCTCCTCTTTCTGCAACTGGAAACTGATGCCTTGAAGCCTCTTCCCTTCACTGTCCCACAGGTTCACAACTCTGACATCATCCCATACAATACAGGACCAACAGTTCTGTACTGTTTGTGAGTATGCCAAAGGACCACCCACATTCCAAAGTATTTGACAGTGAAGGAGAGCTGGGGGAGTGGAGAATAAGGAAAGTATATCACCCCATTCATTTAAATAGGAAAAATAACTGTGCTTGCAAAAACAAGCAGCAATAATATGCGTGACAACACAAATAAACAATAAAAACAAAAAAGTTGCGCTAAATCAGTTGATACAAATCATAAAAAAATGTTCAATAAATATTAAAGTGAAAAAACGTTCATAATTCATTAATATAAAACACCAGTGATTTGAAGAGTATTGTATCTTCAAACAAGTGTGTGATTAGTATCACCCGAAGTGAAGATCCTCCCCCAAGATGAGATGACCTCTTACCATAACAAGGAGACCTGTAAAGGTCTGCAACACTTGTGGTGTAACCCCACCACTGTCTCTAGTCTCTATTGTCGAGGAGACCCGGATAGTGATCCTGAAGTTGATGTCCACCTCCACATTCATAAAGATGTAATTTCCCATAAAAATTATAATAATCACCATAGTGTAAAACCTCAATTTATTGTAGAGAGTGTAAAAATTGCACTTACAGCAGATCCGTAAAAAGAGCGCATATATAGTAGTATTAGATGCCGGCCGGCACTTCAAATCCACCCGTCCTTCTGGGACACTGTGCGCGGTGATGTCAGCACATTGCGCCCCAGCGTGTTTCGTCAAAGATATTGTCCTTGGGGGCACTCCTAGTTCTAGTTCCCCGCCCAGATCCCCCCCCCTTTTTCCTAATTTCCTGATGAGCACAAATCCTCCCCCCAGCACAAATCCCCCAATCCTAGTACAAATCTCCCTCCATAAATGTCCCCTACTAGCAGAAATCCACCCCCCCCCCCCAAATTATCCCTACTAGCAATCCCTACTCACCCTGTCCTTGGTGCAATCCTTCCCTCCCTCCAACACACAGACCTCAGATGCAGCACGGCAGTGTCTGTGAGGTTGAGGAGGAGCTTAGGGCAAGTGAACATTCAACACTTCTGCCAGGCAGCCAGTGGGGACAGATGGGTATGGAATCGTGGCTGGAGACAGATCGGGACTTCACAGGTTTGCAAACCCTGCACAGTCCCCGATCTGACATTCCCAATGCAGAAGCAATCAGCAGGAGGAGGAACTGGAGGGCAGAGAGAGCACAGCCCGGGCCTCCTTCCGGCTCGCTTCTGCTCTCCAGATTCAGTTTGTGGCAGCACTGCTTGTGACATCCCAAGCTAAACTGTGACATTGTGTGCTAAGCTGCTCATGACTTTCCCCCACTAATCTGACATGAGTAGTGATGCTTCTGTCACTACCCCTGTAAGCTTGTAGCACAGGAATTCTCCAAGTGGCACCCCATCTCACATGGCAGCTGCCCCTTCTGGGACCACAAACCCCCCCGTCCCTGGACACGTGCATATTTACAGTGGTCCAATCTGGACCATTGTAGCTATGCAAGAATATGCATATATAAATTTCAGCTTTTAAATATTAGATAACAGTAGTTTGTTACTTACCTTCTACGATGAAGTGAGCTGCCACCTAGATAAAGGTAAGCCTGTGGATTTGGTGTATCTGGACTTTGCAAAGGCCTTTGACACCGTTCCCCACAAACGCTTACTGTACAAACTAAGGAAGGTAGGTATGGACCATAAGGTGAGTACCTGGATAGAGAACTGGCTCCAGGGGAGAGTCCAGAGGGTGATGATTAACACGGAGTACTCAGATTGGGCGGGTGTGGAAAGTGGGGTCCCCCAGGGTTCGGTCCTGGGACCAATCCTGTTTAATTTATTCATAAATGATCTAGAGGAGGGGATATCTAGTACAATCTCAGTATTTGCGGATGATACTAAACTAAGCTTGCCAATATCTTCTATGCAGGATGTGGAAACCTTACAAGCGGACCTGAACAAAATAATGGGGTGGGCAACTACATGGCAGATGAGGTTTAATGTTGAAAAATGTAAAGTAATGTACTTGGGGGCCAGAAACCAGAAAGCAAGCTACTCACTAGGGGGGGAACCTCTGGGTGAGTCTAGGATGGAAAAAGACTTGGGGGTACTGGTAGACAACAGGCTTGGCAGTGGCATGCAATGCCAAGCAGCTGCAAGCAAAGCCAACAGAATACTGGGATGTATAAAAAAGGGGATTCACTCCAGAAATAAAGAGATTATTCTCCCGCTCTACAAGACTCTGGTCCGGCCACATCTGGAGTATGCTGTCCAGTTCTGGGCACCGGTCCTCAGGAAGGATGTGCTGGAATTGGAAAGAGTCCAGAGAAGGGCAACAAAAATAATTAGGGGAATGGAGGACATCAGCAATGAGGAAAGACTACAAGCACTGAACCTATTCTCTCTGGAGAAGAGACGATTGAGGGGGGATATGATATCAATGTACAAATACTGTACTGGCGACCCTAGCATAAGGAACAAACTATTCAGAGTAAGGAAATACAATACGACACGTGGCCACTCACTAAAACTAGAGGAAAAACGGTTTAACCTTAAAGTGCGTAAGGGGTTCTTTACTGTAAGAGCGGTAAGGATGTGGAATTCTCTTCCACAAGCAGTCGTATCAGCAGGGAGCATTGATAGTTTCAAAAAACTATTAGATGGGCACCTTAGAGATCACAACATACAGGGGTATACAATGTACGGTTAAAAGCAAACACACACACACATCATAGGTTGAACTGGATGGACTGATGTCTTTTTTCAACCTCACTAACTATATGTAAGTGATATGACATTAAAAAAATGTTGTTAATGCATCAGTTGCATCGTGTGGGAGTGTATGAAATGTGAACTACAGATTTAATCTTTTCCTTGACACTGTAGAGCAGTTAACTATCACGATCAAAGTGTGGAACTCATTGATGAGGGCCAATTTACACTTGACTATTTTAATGCAACAAAGCTCAAGAATTTTACTGCATGGAAATCTATTTCGGGTAGAAGAAGGTCACCCTGTGTAACCCACTAGGACACATTTCCTGTAGAAAAATAAAGTTCCGGTCCCCCCCAAAATTCATACCAAAACCACAAAAAGAATTGTGTGGGGTCCACCAATTATGAAACCCATATCCAGGCTTACAACCTGGCTATCCAGGAAAGGAAGGGGTACCAAGTATGTGGCCCCTTACCTAAATCATACCTGATGACATACTCTCAATAGTGAAAAGTTACGTTGCCAGGGGGACCCCCAAGGCAAGGCACCTTAGCCTCAAGTTGATGGGGACAAGGGTCTCATTGTCACATTCCTGGCCTAGTGGATGTGGGGGTCTGCAGGGGGACTTGTTGAAATCCAGAAACCCCCCTTTAAAATAAGGGAGCTCCCAATTATACAGCCCTCATCCCCTACATGAATGAGTACAGAGTACATGGTACCCTTTGATACTCATTTATAAAAAAAAAAGAGTAAATAAATGTACAAACTCTTAAAAAAAGTGTGTTAGTAAGTTTGTATTGTTTAGTGTGTTGCCACACCTATGTGAACCTTTTATTTTGCTAGTTCTAAATCAAACCGCTGTCATTTCTGCTTTATCTCCAATAGGGACACAGGTGGCAATAAAATTTTTTTTAGTGAAAAAGGGAAAAATTTGAATTTTATTTCCTGTCTATGACTTCCTGTAATTTAATTCTTCTACTGGTGTCATTAGACAAAAAAGAAGGGGAAATTTACTTTAAGGAGTGGCAGACAATAACAGCAAAAAAAAACAGTGGTTCTAGCCCTTCCTGATAGATTTTTCACACAGTGATAAGGGTACATAGATGCCTGCCTCAGGCCATTGTGCCACCCTTCTTGCAGTAGTCTCAAATATTGGCTGATGGTCATCTGATATTTTTATACTTTCTTTTGTGCCCCTAACGTTATTTTCTGTAATTATTCTCACTCATTTGGTTAGATGTCACAGGTATTGGTTAACTTATCACAGGTATTGGACAACATACTTCTGATGTTCTGGGGTCATTTAAATTTAATGTAGAAATGCATTACCAATATTTGTATTGATAATAAATAAAAATCAATGTTTCTTTTTCGTTCAATGACGGACACAGCTTCTGATATTCTTAATCATATTCTTAATCATTGGGTTAATACTGCCTCCTACAGGAGTAGGACATTAGGCAGAAAAAAGTCTGGCTATGCACATGGGTAGTCCCAGGGGGTATACTCCTTCTCTCTGCTATAGGCACTTTTTTCTGCCTAGTCAGGAGTAAGGACCTAGTTTCTTGCTGGAATCTTTGGTCTTGGCAAATTTTTTCTTTTTAGATAGAATTTTTTTTGTTCTGGATTTTTTCTGTGAAATTTGCAATCAACTGCCAGACTGGTTGACAGGCTTGATAATCTAGATCCAATGGTCACCCCAGACTGGCCAGCGAGCCTGCGCAGATCTTGGCTCCATGCTAGGTCTGCCGTGACACGAGTTAAACACCTCGCAAGGTTGCATACGACCAGGTCTCAGCCCGAGTCGCAGTGTTCCTCCTGGACAACAGCCTCCCATTTCGATGGGGAGGGATTTTGTCTGGAGCAGTGCCCACCTGGTTCCTGGTATGGAAAGTAGCTGTCTCCCACTGGAGGGTTTTGGGGTGGACCTGGGCCCCTCCTTAGGATGGTCGGACGCCCGGGTTCCCCTCCTCCACATATGCTGGGGCTGTTTGGGTGGTCTGGTCCACCTTCTGGGGTGGGGGCAGGGCACTAGCTGGCAATGGGAGCCGGGGGGTGTGCCGCCGGCGACCAGACAATTGACTGTTCAGGGGGAGGTACCTGGTGGGGGCTCCTGCCAGGGCCCTCGTCCTGTCTGGATCTGACTTTGAGACCTGGGTACCCTCCTTGGTACCTGTAAGCCTTGTGGTGCCGCCATTTTGTTGTAGCCTGTGTGTTTCTATACACGGCAGCCATGTTTGTGTGTTTTGCTTTGGTTTGCCATTAAAAATAGTGGCAGCCATGACAGTGGAGCCCTGTGGGCAGCGATTTTTGGCGGTGGGAGACCCTCCTCATCCCCTGGTGCTGACTCCTGGATCCTTTTTACTTCCTGATCACCGCACTTGTAGTGCAGATTATACTGGTGGCTGCAGGTGCCTGTTTCTGCTGGGTGGTGAGTCTGATGGCATCCTCTCCCTCTCTGCTGGGGATCGCTTGGTGCTTGTGCTTGATGAGTGGGTGAAGCTGCCAGCACGGTGAGGGTTGTCCCTTTGCAGTGCTTTACACTTTTTGTGGGGTCCCCCTGGTGACTTATGGGGTCTTTGGAGCACCTCTCCCCACTGGATCCCCTCTTTGAGGCTGAGTGGCCCTCTGGGTCCCAACCATCTATCAATGCACTGACAGCGGTCCTGGAGTCCTTTGTGTCCCGGGTGGAGGTGGCTTTTGGGCGATGGGCTAGCAAAAAATGCCCCGGCCTTCCCCTGCCTCCTCTGTCCCATCGAATCCTGAATCTGATTCTGCCCTCACTGACATGGGTCACCCTGCTGGGTCTGCAACCTCGCACCCAGACTCCTCTAATAGTGAGGATGATTCCTCCATGTCTGCAACCACGCATGAAAAGGAGCTGGTGGAGGCACTGATTGTATCTGTGCGTGAGACCCTGAAGATGGAGGACGTAGCTGCGACTGAGGTGCAGGTATCCTTTGGCACTCACAAGCAATCTAGAGCGGCAAAGGTTTTTCCTTTCCCTGCCTATTTTGACAGAATATTTGACGGCTCATCACACTGTGGAGACAGGTTGGTTTCTTACTGGGCAGATCACTTCCTGCCTTCCATTTAGTGTTTGGGTTTCTGATAGGTGTAATCCTACATTGTTCAGGGTGATGGTTCATGAACAACTGTTTTTTGCTATACATTGCCAGCAGCCGTTCACAGCTTCTTTGGAACTCTCTCATTTCTACTTACAATAAATCTTTTATTTTTATCATTATCATCCACGGTGACTGTTTATTTAGTGTACCTACAATTAATAGCCCACTTATAACAGCCAATAAGTGTGAACACATGTACTATGATTGGGCTGGACATACTCTAATCCCCCCCCAGTGCTCCACATAGAGGTTCTTGGATGTTCTTTTGTTGTTTGTTTGTTGTTGTTGTTGAGTATTGGGACTATTAAGGTACCCAGGTGTTCCTCTCAGCTGTGGGTACCAGACCGGCAGACAAGGCTCCTTCAGCATGAAGGTGTGCCCCTACCCGTAAAGAGGGTGGAGAGATGTCTTCGCTGTTTTCAGGATCCGTGGACTTCCCTGGTACAAGACAAGTGGGTCCACAAAGTCATTCAGTCCAAGTCGAGTTTCGCTCTTGTCCCCCGGCAAGGTTCTTTCCTTCCACCTTGCGCCTGTCCCCAGACCACTTACAGGGTCTCTTTGGGGTGGTACTAGACCTGGTACTTCAAGGGGTGATTGTCCCGGTCCCGATTCTGGGTTTTTACTCAAACCTGTTCACAGTTCCCAGGAATGAAGACAAAGTGCATCCAATACTGGACCTCGAGGCGCTAAACTGCTTTGTGCGGGTGCAGAAGTTCAGAGTCCCTTCCAACGGTGGCGGTATCCCTACTTCAGGGCAATTTCCTCCCCTCTATCGACATCAAGGATGCCTACCTTCACATTCCAATATGTGCCAGTCACCAGCGTTTTCTCTGCTTTGCTGTGGGAGAGGAGCATTATCAGTTTGTGGTGTTACCCTTCGGTCTCGCCTCTGCTCTCTGGTCTTCACAAAAGTGTTAGCCCCTGTGCTAGCCTTTTACGCCAACTAGGGATCGCGGTACTGGGCTACTTGGGACGATCTCCTTCTGCGAACAGAGTCTCCTTCTGCTCTAGTGGAAAACCTGGAGATCACAATGCGAACTCTGCAGGAGTTCAACTGCATTCTGAACTTTCAGAAGTCTGCTCTGGTTCCATCCACGAAGCTGGACTATCTGGGACTGACTCAGCCTTAAGCCTAGTACACACGCAACGAATTTCCGCTGACCGGTCATCCATCTTTTGTCCAGAGTTGTGTTTTGTTGGTTGGAATGTGCCTAGACTGCACACGAATTTTCCCGCCCGACAAAATTCTACTTCAGAAGTGATGTCATGTGTTGCTTTGCTTTCTTTGTGTTCTTTCTTCTCTGAGCATGCCCAGTCTTGCTCATAAGATTTTTCCCTGTCGAAATCTGTACTGACTGCATGAAAATCAGGACGTCTTTTGACGGAGGACAAAAATTTTATAGCCTGCACACCAGATTTTTTTTTTCGGCCGAAAAGTCGGAGTCGGTTGTCAGAAGCATGATACTAACAAGCCGAAAATCGGCAGGTCGGACGAAAATTCCCGGCCAAATTTCGACTCATGTGTACGGGCCTTAAGTCAGAGTGCTTCTTTCTCTGGACAAATTCCTAGAATTGCAGGCTGCAATTCATCTTCTGCTGTCCAGCAGATGGTCATCCCACCAGACTTGCATGCAGGTCCTTGGCCTGATGGTGTGTACCTTTTTGAGGCGGTTTTGTTTGCACATTTCCATGCGAGGTCCCTGCAGGGGATTCTGACCAAATGGGAAAAGACTCTGCAGTCTCTGGAAATCCAATCCAGCTTAGTCAGGGAAACAAAGGCGTTCCTGATATAGTGGCTTCATTCTCCTGCACTTAGGCTGGGCTAATCCTTCCTCCCCTTGTATTGGACAGTGGTCACCATGGATGCCAGCCTGTCCGGCTGGGGGGCGTCCTCACAAGCATTCTGCTCAGAGGATCTGGACGCTTGAAGAGTCCAGACTAATGTCTTGGAACTCCGAGCGATTCAATCGCACAATGCCAAAGCCGTGGCTTATGTTAATCACCAAGGGGGCACAAGAAGTGTCCTGGCGACTCTGGAGGTAGCCGTCATTCTAAGGTGGGCAGAACAGTTTGTTCCAGTTCTCTCTGCCGTACACATTCCTAGGGTGGAATATTGGCTAGCGGATTACCACAGTCGGCAGGTGTTGGACCAAGGGGAGTGATTCCTTGATCCAGGGGTATTTCAACTGTGTCGCTGGTGGGATACCCCCGAGGTGGATCTGTTGGCATCTCGGCTCAACAGAAAGGTTCAGAGGTTTGTGGCTCTGTCAGGGGAACCTCTAACGGATGCCACAGACACGCTGGTGGCCCCGTGGGGTCAGTATCGTCTGATTTACGCCTTCCCTGCTCTCAAGCTTCTGCCAAGACTTCTCCACAAGATTGAGGCAGAAGGTATTCTGGTCATCTTAGTGGCTCTGGATTGGCCTCGCTGGCTTGGTTGGCTGATCTGGTGTTGCTGATTGTCGATTATTACTTGGAAGCTTCCTCTCAGGGAGGATCTATTGTCCAAAGGACCGATCTTCCATCCTGCTTTATAGTCGCTGGCTTTGACGGCTTGGCTGTTGAACGCTAGGTGCTGAAGGGATAGGGGTTTATCTGAGTCAGTGATTTCTACCCTTCTAGGAAATCTACTTCTAGGAAGATCTACCATTGTACGTGGAAGACGTACATTGCGTGGTGTGAGTCTCTTGGGATTCATTCTCTCTCCTTCTCGGTGGCTTGGATCTTAACCTTTTCTTTAACTGGGGGTTGAACAGAAATTGGCCTCGAGTACCATCAAGGGCCAGGTTTTGGCTTTGGTGGTCTTCTTCCAATGACCTTTGGCCACACACTCCCTGGTGCGTACCTTTCCTCGGTGTGTCCGACATTTTGGTTTCTCTAGTGCGGGTTTCGTTTCCACCTTGGAATCTCAATTTAGTGCTTTCGGGTTCTCCAGAAGCCTCCCTTTGAGAACCCTCAGGAGATTCCCCTGCTTATGCTGTCCCAGAAGGTGGCCTTTTTGGTGGTTATAACCTCTGTGCCCAGGGTGTCGGAACTTGTGGCGTTTATCCTCTCGTTCACCTTACCTGGTGATTCACAGGGAAAAGGGTGGTTCTTCGCCCCTATGTGTTGCTCCCTGTGTCCCAGGCTGAAACATCTGAAGGAAATTGCCTTGCATGCCTTGGATGGGGTTCGGGCAACTAGGGTGTACCTGGTAGCTACGGAGTCTTTCAGGAAGTCGACTCTCTATTTGTGCTCCTGGATGGACCTCGTAAACGGTTGTCTGCTTTTTCTGTGACCATTTCCAGATGGATCAGACAGACGGTGATTCAGGCCTATTCCATCAGGGTTCAGGTTCCTCTTTTCCCTGTCAAGGTGCACTTTACTAGGGCGCTTAGTGCCTCCTGGGCTTTCCATCATCAGGCATCAGTGACGCAGGTTTGCAAGGCGGTCACCTGGTTGTCGGGGCACACTTTTACAAAGTTCTACAAAGTGGATGTGTTGGCATTTGCAAATGCCTCTTTTGGGCACAAGGTTTTGCAGGCTGCTGTTTTAAGAGCACTTGATCCTCTTTTTTTCAGGTGGGCTCCTGTTGCCTGGTTGGCCATTGTTTTTAGCCTGGGGGATTCTTTTACTGTTCCCACCCCTCATGTTTTACAGTGCTTTGGGATGTCCCAATGATTAAGAATATCAGGAGTTGTGGCTGTCAATTAACGAAAGAGAAAATTCGATTTTTGACTTATAGGAAAATGCATTTCTCTGATGTTCATTAATGGACACAGCGCCCACCCCTCTGTGGAGTTGTAATTCTCCTGACACTGCTTGTAACCAAACTCAGTGCCTATAGCAGAGAGAGGGAGTATACCCCCTTGGGACTGCCCATGGGCGTAGCCAGACTTTCTTTTTCTGCCTAGTGGCCTGCTCCTGTAGGGGGCAGTATAACCCAATGGTTAAGAATATCAGGAGCTGTGTCCGTCAATGAACAACAGAGAAATGGATTTTATGGCAAGTCAAAAATCCCATTATTTGCTGATCACAATACACCTTTTGTCCCATGCATTTTACGATTTTTTTGTTTCTTTGAAAAACAGGGCACATAGAAGACCAACATCATTCTTGATATCTGCATATTGACCCTCAGTTAAAGACAAAATGGAAGTGCTGATTTCTTCAAACCTTTATGTTCCATAAAGAATGCATATTTATATTACTTGTTACTAAGAAAAGGACTAAGGTCTCAGTCAAGATGAGAGGCAAACATTGCTACTAAAATTCTCTGCTTGGAATCGATTTGTCTGCTCAAAGTTATTTACCATAAATACAGCTAATTTTTATGATGAAAAGATTACATACATTCAAAGAATCGTTGGATTTATTTGAAGATTTCTGGATTTCTTTTCAACCACAGATTATAGCAAACAAATCCTATTCCGCTAGCTTTTGGTAAAGGTGGTTTTTTTTTTTTTTTTTTTTAAGCAAATCGTTCAAATAGGATATATATATATATATTTAAATCTTTCTATTTATCTGGAATCCTCTTTTTCGGTGTAAAAAAATGACGCTGGAGAAAGTGATACAGGGAAAAACATCAATCAGACTTCAGATCGGCCTTTGCCGTGAACTCTATCACCTTCACCCAAGTGAAGCCAGCTACAGCAATGTGAAGAAGTTAGCTGTGGATCTTGTTGAAAAGAAGGTAGGTTGTTTTTTATTTCTACAATTGTGAACAGTAAATTGATTGTTGTTGCACAATATGGGGGAGGACCTAGTTTTGATTTGAGACTTGGAAACCATATTTAAAATAAATTCCTCTCATAGGACCCTTTCATACCACCAGGCTGCGTAGCATTACAATCAGGGCCGGCCCTACCATGGGTCCCACTGGGTCCATTGGACCCAGGCAGCACATGGAGAGGGGCAGCATATTAACTTCCAAGATTTTTTTTTTTTACAGCAGTTTTGTGTGTCATCAGTTTGCGGCGTGTCTGGTGATGAGTTATGGAAGAAGATAACAGTATACATAATACTTTCCAAAGGTTATATTTATATATTTATATAAAATAATGTATGTTCGGGCCTTTTTTTGGGCGTGATGTTTTTTTTTGGGGGGGGGCAGCATTTCATTCTTGGACCCAGTTAGCACAATGTCTTGGGCTGGCCCTGATTACAATACACCTGAAAATGCATGGCAATGTGTCTACGCATTCATTTTTCCCTTTGAAGGGAAGGATATATTATAATGACACACAGTTCCTTCCTTTTTTTTTAAGCATGTCATAATAATGATCACTAATACATGAAGCAGTTCAACACTAGTTGAAATATGAGTTGTACAAACTTTCCAGATCTGACATCAGAAATTAACTCCTACAATCCATTTTTACTTAAAAAGGTCATACGGTAACCCTGCCCTTAAAGCAGACCTTGCACTAACAATCAAGGTCTTTTTACCCATTTTGCCTTAAATCCTTGACAAAAAGCTGAAAAACATAGGGAAAAAATTATTTGAATATATTTGCTTTTCCCCTGGTTTCCATCTGTGGTGCTTATGCAAGGGTAATCTAATGCTTATGCAAGGGTAATCTAATGCTTATTCCAGAAAGAGCCCAGAGAAAGGCAAGTAGTCCATATATTGAGAGAAGACACCCCCTGCACAATTATCTGTTTTGGATAGTGCAGGGAATGGTAAAAAAACAATGTTGGGTTTCTTCCTGTTTGTGTCCCATTCAGCAAAATTCACTTCTTGTTCTCGGGACACAACAGGAAGTAAGAGAAAATCTGCTCTTATACAGCTGAAGGGATGTCCTCATTTGAAGATTTGCCTGCACCTCTTGCTTGGGTGACAACTGGAAAATTTTGAAGTTCACATTTATTTTCTCTAGATCACTCTCCCCAGCAGGAATACTGGGGGCAATACAAATGTTTCTGTGCTTCCTTACTGTATCCAAAAGTCTGTGAAAAATGTAGGAACTCAAAATGTTTTGCTGTGTACTCCTTCACTTCATACACTTTGAAGAAAGTAAAAAAATCTGACTGTGTAATGCACATGACTGGATATGTGAAGGAAACACAGATCACCTACTGTCCTACTTCAACTCATTAACATTTAAAGCAGCAACTGCAAAATGCACTGAACAAAATTATAAATGCAACACTTTTGTTTTTGTCCCCTTTTTTTCAGGAGCTGAACTCAAAGATCTAAGACTTTTTTTCTATGTACACAAAAGGCCTGTTTCTCTAAAATATTGTTCACAAATCTGTCTAAATCTGTCTGTGTTAGTGAGCACTTCTCCTTTGCCGAGATAATCCCTCCCCCTCACAGGTGTGGCATATCAAGATGCTGATTAGACAGCGTGATTATTGCACAGGTGTGCCTTAGGCTGGCCACAATAAAAGGCCATTCTAAAATGTGCAGTTTTATCACACAGCACAATGCCACACGTCACAAGTTTTGAGGGAGCGTGCAATTGGCATGCTGACTGCAGGAATGTCCACCAGAGCTGTTGCCCGCGAATTGAATGTCAACTTCACTACCATAAGCCGTCTCCAAAGGTGTTTCAGAGAATTTGGCAGTACATCCAACCGGCCTCGCAACCGCAGACTACGTGTAACCACACCAGCCCAGGACCTCCACATCCAGCATCTTCACCTCCAAGATCGTCTGAGACCAGCCACTCAGACAGCTGCTGCAGCATAACCAAAGAATTTCTGCACAAACTGTCAGAAACCATCTCAGGGAAGCTCCTCTGCATGCACCTTGTCCTAATCAGGGTCGCCACCTGACTGCAGTTCGTCGTCGAGTAGGCAAATGCTCACATTCAATGGCATCTGGCACTTGAAGAGGTGTTCTCTTCACGGATGAATCCTGGTTTTCACTGTACAGGGCAGATGGAAGACAGCGTGTATGGCGTCGTGTGAGTGAGCGGTTTGCTGATGTCAATGTTGTGCATTGAGTGGCCCATTGTGGCGGTGGGGTTATGGTATGGGCAGGTGTATGTTATAGACAACGAACACGAGTGCATTATATTGATGGCATTTTGAATGCACAAAGATAAAATGAAGAGATCCTGAGGACCATTTTTGTGCCCTTCATCCACGACCATCACCTCATGTTGCAGCATAATGCACGGCTCCATGTTGCAAGGATCTGTACACAATTCCTGGAAGCTGAAAACATCCCAGTTCTTGCATGGCCAGCATACTCACCGGACATGTCACCCATTGAACATGTTTGGGATGCTCTGGATCAGTGTATACAACAGCGTGTTACAGGTCCTGCCAATATCCAGCAACTTCACACAGCCATTGAAGAGAAGTGGACCTATATTCCACAGGCCGCAATCAATAACCTAATCAACTCTATGTGAAGGAAATGTGTTGCACTGCGTGAGGCAAATGGTGGTCACACCAAATACTGACAGGTTTTCGGGCCCCCCAATATAGTGAAACTGCACATTTTAGAGTGGCCTTTTATTGTGGCCAGCCTAATGCACATCTGTGCAATAATCATGCTATCTAATCAGCATCTTTATGTGACACACCTGTGAGGTGAATGGATTATCTCGGCAAAGGAGAAGTGCTCACTAACACAGATTTAGACAGGTTTGTGAACAATATTTGAAAGAAATAGGCCTTTTGTGTACATAGAAAAAAGTCTTAGATCTTTGAGTTCAGCTCATGAAAAATGGGGGCAAAAACAAAAGTGTTGCATTTATAATTTTGTTCAGTGTAGATTGGCATTGATGAGTTAACCCACTGAGTAGGGATGGGTTCAGGTGTATTCTGATCCTAATCCCAACCCACCTGAGCATCCCACCAGGAAGCCGTCACTGCACACCGCCAAGCATAGGCAGTGAGGCATTATCCTGGCCTGCAGCTGCACATACACATGCCCTGACTAGGCTGCTCATGATTAGCAGGATGCAGTGATGGCTTCCTGGCGGGATTGCTTAGGTGGGTTGGGACTAGGATCCGAACATGCCTGAGTCCATCCATACTGCTAAGTTTAACTGCTATCTCCCAAATGGCTTCCATGTGCATCAGTGGTACAGGGGAGAGTGGGGCCAGGTTCGGACTGGAAATTTAATACCATCACTATACCAGCCCAACAGCATAACGTCATTTTTTTTTCTTGTTCATAAAAAGGAAAACCATGCATTTTAAAGCACATTTGAAGAGTGTATTATATGTAGATAAGACATATATGAAAGCACATAGGACTTTATATAATAATAATATATATATATATATATATATATATATATATATATATATATATATATATATTAGTGGGTACGGAAAGTATTCAGACCCCCTTACATGTTTCACTCTTTGTTATATTGCAGCCATTTGCTAAAATCATTTAAGTTCATTCTTCTTCCTCATGAATGTACACATAGCACCCCATACTGACAGAAAAACACAGAATTGTTGACATTGTTGCAGATTTATTAAAAAAGAAAAACTGATATATCACATGGTCCTAAGTATTCAGACCCTTTGCTGTGACACTCATATATTTAACTCGGGTGCTTTCCATTTCTTCTGATCATCCTTGAGATGGTTCTACACCTTCATTTGAGTCCAGCTGTGTTTAATTATACTGATTGGACTTGATTAGGAAAGCCACACACCTTTCTATATAAGACCTTCCAGATCACAATGCATGTCAGAGCAAATGAGAATCATGAGGTCAAAGGAACTGCCTGAAGAGCTCAGAGACAGAATTGTGGCAAGGCACAGATCTGGCCAAGGTTACAAAAAGATTTCTGCTGCACTTAAGGTTCCTAAGAGCACAGTGGCCTCCATAATCCTCAAATGGAAGACGTTTGGGACGACCAGAACCCTTCCTAGAGCTGGCCGTCCGGCCAAACTGAGCTATCGGGGGAGAAGAGCCTTGGTGAGAGAGGTAAAGAAGAACCCAAAGATCACTGTGGCTGAGCTCCAGAGATGCAGTCAGGAGATGGGAGAAAGTTGTAGAAAGTCAACCATCACTGCAGCCCTCCACCAGTCGGGGCTGAAGGTGTAGAACCGTCTCAAGGATGATCAGAAGAAATGGAAAGCACCTGAGTTAAATATGAGTGTCACAGCAAAGGGTCTGAATACTTAGGACCATGTGATATTTCAGTTTTTCTTTTTTAATAAATCTGCAACAATGTCAACAATTCTGTGTTTTTCTGTCAGTATGGGGTGCTATGTGTACATTCATGAGGAAGAAGAATGAACTTAAATGATTTTAGCAAATGGCTGCAATATAACAAAGAGTGAAAAATTTAAGGGGGTCTGAATACTTTCCGTACCCACTGTATACACACACAGTACAGTATCTCACAAAAGTGAGTACACCCCTCGCATTTTTGTAAATATTTTATTATATCTTTTTCATGTGACAACACTAAAGAAATAACACTTTGTTACAATGTAAAGTAGTGAGTGTATAGCTTGCATAACAGTGTAAATTTGCTGTCCTCTCAAAATAGTGCAACACACAGCCATTAATATTTAAACCGCTGGCAACAAAAGTGAGTACACCCTTAAGAAAAAATGTCCAAATTGGGCCCAATTAGCCATTTTACCTCCCCGGTGTCATGTGACTCATTAGTGTTACAAGGTCACAGGTGTGAATGGGGAGCAGGTGTGTTAAATTTGGTTTTATCACTCTCTCGTACTGGTCACTGGAAGTTCAACATGGCAGCTCATGGGAAAGAACTATTTGAGAATCTGATAAAAAGAATTGTTGCTCTACAAAAAGATGGCCTAGGCTATAAGAAGATTGCCAAGACCCTGAAACTGAGCTGCAGCATGGTGGCCAAGACCAAACAGTGGTTTATCAGGACACTTCCCACTCAGAACAGGCCTCGTCATGGTCAACCAAAGAAATTGAGTGCACGTGCTCAGCGTCATATCCGGAGGTTGTTTTTGGGAAATAGATGTATGAGTGCTGCCAGCATTGCTGCAGAGGTTGAAGGGGTGAGGGGTCAGCCTGTCAGTGCTCAGACCATACGCTGCACACTGCATCAAATTGGTCTGCATGGCTGTCATCCCAGAAGGAAGCCTCTTCTAAAGATGATGCACAAGAAAGCCAGCAAACAGTTTGCTGAAGACAAGCAGACTAACGACATGGATTACTGGAACCATGTCCTGTGGTCTGATGAGACCAAGATAAACTTATTTGGTTCAGATGGTGTCAAGCATGTGTGGCAGGCTGGCAGCAACCAGGTGAGGAGTACAAAGTACAAAAGTGTGTCTTGCCTACGGTCAAGCATGGTGGTGGGGTGTAATGGTCTGGGGCTGCATGAGTGCTGCCAGCTCTGGGGAGCTGCAGTTCATTGAGGGAACCATGAATGCCAACATGTACTGTGACATACTGAAGCAGAGCATGATCCTCTTCCTTCGGAGACTTGTGACAACAGTGATCTCTAGACTTGATCGGCTTCACACTCCATGCAATATGCGTTGCTGCATCCTGCATTAATCTTGTATCCTGATCAAGCGTCTATTTTGGTGAGTTTCCTTGTTGTGTGAAGATTCCTCCCAATTCAGGTGTTTCTCTTTGCTATATATATGCTGATTAATTAGCTGCTTTCTGGTAAGCAGTCACCTGTTTTATGTGTGGACACCTGGGGTTGCATGCAGCACCGCGTATTGCATGGAGTGTGAAGCTGATCAAGTCTAGAGATCACTGTTGTCACAAGATTTAATTGAATAAGGTCTTCAAGACTGTCTTATTAAATAGAACCTATTTTCTTTTTTCTTTTTTTTTTTGCACGTTTCCTGAATTTAGATCCTTTTTAATATTATTATTATTATTATATGCACTGATGCACAAACACTTTAGCACTCAGCACTTTCTTTTTGTACTTTTGCACTGTCTGAACACTGATGCGATGCCATATATATATTTTTTTTTATTTTTTTTTCACTGTAATTGTATGTTCTTGCATTCCCTACTGTTTTTTTAATTACATAGTACAGGAGATGCAGAGGTTGCTGGCATGGTGCAGGAGAGGCAGAGGCTGCTGGCATGGTGCAGGAGAGGCAGAGGCTGCTGGCATGGTGCAGGAGAGGCAGAGGCTGCTGGCATGGTACAAGATATGCAGAGGCTGCTGGCATGGTACAGGAGAGGCAAAGGCTAAGAGCATGGTACAGGAGAGGCAGAGGCTGCGGGCATGGTACAGGAGAGGCAGAGGCTGCGGAGGGGTCTTGCTTACCAATCGGTGAGGCGCCTTACATTTAAAAATGGCGCTGCCCAGCGCCATCATGTCACTGCGCATGCGCCATCTGCCTGAGAATGGCTGAGCGTGTACGGGCTTCCCCAAGCAACATCGCATGCATAGTTGACATGTCAGGTCGGCCGCAGACATTTTTTTATGGGTGCTGCTGTCCTTCAAGCAGCCCCAGGGCAGGGGGACTTGCCGGCCTACTGAGAAATTTCCGGGTATCCCAGTAGACTGGTCCGGCCCTGAGTGGGGCCATTTGTAAAGTGTATAGAGAATGGTAAGACATTTGTATTATATAGTATATAATAGTATAGTCTTTACAAAATTAAATTATGGCAGATTATAAAGGTCACTTTACAAAGCATATACTGTATAGAATATTCATTTAGATTCTATTTACAGAATGGGGTAAAAGCCTAAAGTGAATATAAGCATTAGCACTATACATTATAAATTTTTATCTACAAATGCCAAGAGATAAGGACCCCATGCTCCCTGGATGTTTTGCGAACGCTCCTAGCATCCGTTCCACCTGGCAAATGCCCCTATGAGCAGCAGAAAAAAAATGTTGTGTGTATGAGGCCTAAAAGAAGGTGGGTTTAAAAATGCATGCGCAAACACAGGCCAGAGGAGTTGAAAAAGTGCTGTGGAAACCAACTGCCTGTTTACTGGATGCCATTGGCATAACTATAGCTATAGCAGCCTGCATGACTGCAATGGGGACTGAGAACGGTGTGGGGCCCCAGCTCGAATGCCATTGAGGCAAATGAAATGTTTTAAAATAAATCTGTTCATATGTGAAAGATATTTCAGATCTACTGTATTGTACTAACAGGGGTTGAAGTGATAGCAGTTATCACTGACCCCCTGTGAAGTCTTCACTGAATAAGAGATGACATCAGACAGGCAGGGAATATTTTAGTTTTTTTTTTTTCTATTTTATTAATTATTTTTTTTTTTTTAATTTGGTGCACAAGCAGAATTTGTTTAGCTACTGTAAAGACTGTTGGCCATCTTAGCCATACAGGTCAGACTTCTCACCATCTGTATTTAAATTGAATGCCTTTAGAGCTTCTGGTGCACAACTCTTGAAATTAAAGTTTTATATGTGGCTTGCTTTTTTTTCTACCTAAAATGAAGGTAGGATGTTGGGCCCCTTTCACAAGGGCGGTTCACCCGACAGACTCCATTTTGCTCAGCGGAGATCGATCTGCCGATTCCCCCCTGAGCGGGTGAATGACAGATCCGACTCTGCTCTGTGTGCAGAGGCGGAGCTGTCAGAGCCCGGCTCTCCTCTATGGGGGATCGGACGATAATGGACCACCTGTCCGTTTTCATCCCATCTTATCAGATTCTCCAGATGGATGGAAAATGGGATTTCATGGACAGGGACCGGATTGGATCGGATAGCAGCAGGTGTCAGCGGAGATGTCTCCGCTGACATCAGCTGCTCCATAGGGCTGCATGATGTATCCGATCCGGTCCGCCTGAAAAACTGTCAGGCGGACCGAATCGGAAAGCCCGTGTGAAAGGGGCCTTATAGTTATCTGCTCTGTGCAAGGATATTGCATTAATCTGTCCTGTGAGAGCATGAAGAGAGACCAGCACTGCTGCAGATGGGAACAGCGCTGGATAAATGTAGGACTCAGGAAGTATTTAGGGAAGAAAGGGGAAACAAACAGATGATAAAAGTTTTTTTTTTTTTTTTTTTTTTCTTTTACCCTAATGCAAGTAATGCATTACGATAAAAACCTTTTAAATTTAGAACCAGTTTAAACCTGTATACCTAACGCAGTCTTCCTGAAGCTGTAAAAAAAAAAAAATCCCAGTGTGTCTTTTTAGCTAAAAACTAACAAGGCAGCTGAGGTTTCTATTTCTGCAAAAAAAAAAAAAAAAGCCACAGTATAAATAGGGTTGTATTTTGGTTTATAGATCTTCTTCTTCTTCTTCTTCTTCTTCTTCTTCTTTTTTTTTTTTTTTTCATTAACTGACTGAGACCACCTCTTTCTGCACTTGCTTGCTGTAGTGGTGGAAGGGGTGAGAGAGCTTTTAATTAACACCAAGGCCTTTAGATCTTTTACCCCTAAAAAAAGATCAGATGATGTTAAATAAAGACCTATGAGACACTGAGAACATAGTAGTTATCTTAATAAATAAAGTGGAACTCAAGCAATTTTTTTGTGAACCTCTGTCCAGTGTCTGTGTACCACGGGGGATATTTCCCTTCCCAGAGACGCAACAGTAAGTAAGTATAAATTTCCCCAAAATAAGTTGGATATCACCAGAAAATCTGCACATGTTAGAAGATTTCCCATGCACCCCTGTTTTAGCAATAATTGGATTTCCTAGTACTTTTTCTTTTTATATCCATTTTTGCCAGGACAAACAATAAGGTTAGATATCCCCTATTAGTACACAGGTGAATTTCCAAAAAAAAAAAAAAAACCTAACAAAGATTCTTTCACTTTGTTACTCTTGGAAAAACTAAAATGTAATGTTCAAAGGCAGTTCCCTTTAAATCTGCCCCTTCCTCCCTGCCCACTTATATCCATAGCATTGGTATCTATTAATGACTTGACTATATTGTCAGTATATTCAAGATATTGTTTTTTTTTTTTTGTGACAATCAATGTATTACAGATTTTCTTACTGTGAAAGGATAATGTAAGTTATGAAGACTTGTCATCTCATGCTAGCACTTTAGAAAAACCCACATACAGAAGGTTACTGGAACCTGCTATGCATGTTTCAGTGGTAATGAGTGAAACAAAAAACATAAATAGTTTGCAGCTACTGTACGGTGTGGGACACTTTTTTCTTTTTTTTCTCCTCACCTCTCTACATACTATAAGACACAGTTCAGAGTAAAACACAGTTAAACATGGCCTTGACAGCGGTGTCTTCATGGAATTAACTAGGACTTTAACCACCAATGTATTGTCCAGCACTTGTTTATGTTCATTTTATAAGTGGCAGCCTTTAGTGAAGAACTTCAGGAAATAAAAAATGTTTAGCCACTTCAAGTCCAGTCACTTTCACCCCCTTTTTAATCAAGACCACTTTCACAGTTTGAATGATAGTTGCTGAATAAGTCACAGCCCTTAGCGCCGACGTAACGCGTACAGGGGGGCGGAGCCGTGCTGCGGACATCACTCCCTTTCCTCTCTCGCTTGGAGACTTGTTTGTTTGCCTTGCCTGACTCCATTGAGTGTATTGTGAGTAACCCTTTCTTCAAATAAACATTTGCTGATTGATTTATAGACAGAGAGCACTAGATTGTGTTTGCTTTCTGTCCTCATATTCATCCGGTTTTATGGATTTATGGGCTTCATGATCCTGGACTCGCCTAAGATAACGTTTTGCTGGCTTTATATCACCCCTGCAGGGGACTGCTGTTTCTGACCCTGGGTGGCTCCTGGGTCAGATACTGAGGTGAGAGGCTTGTATATCTGGTGGCGGATCCTTATAATCACGGAGGTGTCTTTTGGAATGAATTGATCACAGCACTATTATTTGTTTTTACACATGGACTTTATAATACTTACCCTAAGGGGCTTATCTAGATGACAGGTACTCGGGTACTCTAATGGGCTGGAGACAGGTACTCGGTTACTTTGAGTACCTGTCATCGGAGTGCCCGAGTACCTGTCATCAGAGTACCTGAGTACCTGTCAGCAGAGTACCTGTCTCCAGCCCAGAGTGCCTGAGTACCTATCTGCACCCCCATCAGATTACCCGAGTACCTGTCTCTAGCCCATCAGAATACCCAAGTACCTCTCTGAAGCTCATCAGAGTACCCGAGTACCTTTCTGAAGCCGATCAGTGTACCTGAGTACCTATCTGCAGACCACGCCTCTTAGATTATGTGTTGGGGTGTTTGCTTTCCAAAATGGGGTCATTTTGTGGGGGTTTCCATTGTCCTGGGGTTCCAGGGCCTTCAAAAGTGTGATTGGTTGTAATGAAATTATATGTGTAATTTATGCTCCTAGAACACCTTACGGTGTTCCTTGCATGTTGGGCCTCTGTATGTGGCTATGCTGTGACAAAGTCCCACATATGTGGTATCGCTATACTCAGGAGGAGTAGTAGAATGTATTTTGGGGTGTCATTTTTGCTATGTACATGCTATGTGTTAGAAATATCCTATAAATTGACAACTTTGTGTAAAAAAAAAAAAAATGTGTTTTCATTTTCTTTCCACATTTTCCAAAAACTTGTGGAAAAAAATGACATGTTCAAAAGACTCATTATGCCTCATAGAATATACATTGAGGTGTTTGCTTTCCAAAATGGGGTCATTTTGAGGGTAATTCTATTGTCCTGGTGTTCCAGGACCTTCAAAAGTGTGATAGGTCGTTAGGAAATTATATGTATAATTTATGCTCCTAGAACACCTGACGGTGCTCCCTGCATGTTGGGCCTCTGTATGTGGCCAGGCTGTGTAAAAGTCTTACATATGTGGTATCACCATACTCAGGCAGAATGTATTTTGGGGTGTAATTGCAAGTATTCATATACTGTGTTAGAAATAACTTGTAATTATGACAATTTTGTGTAAAAAAAAAAATATATATTATTTCTTCATTTTCCCAAGAATTTTGGGAAAAAATTACAACTTCAAAAAACTCACCATGCCTCTTACTAAATACCATGGAATGTCTACTTTCCAAAAAGGGGTCATTTGGGGGGTATTTGTACTGTTCTGACATTTCAGGGGCTAAAGAAATGAGATAGGTCGTCGGTACATCAGGTGTGATCAATTTTAAATGATTGGCACCATAGCTTGTAGACTCTATAACTTTCACACAGACTAAATAATAACCACTAATTTGGGTTATTTTTACCAAAGATATATAGAAGTATAAATTTTGGCCCAAATTTCTAAAAAAAAAAAATTACTTATTTGCAAAATTTTATAATAGAAACTAAAACAAAAATTTTTTTTTTTTTTTCTAATTTTCGCTCTTTTTTCACTTATATCGCAAAAAATAAAAAAAACAGTAGTGATTAAATACTACCAAAAGACAGCTCTATTTGTTTGAAAAAAATTGTAAAAATTTGATTGGGTACAGCGTTGCATGACTGAGTAATTGTCATTCAAAGTGTGAGAGCGCACACTTTGTGTGTAACTGCTCTGTATGGAAGTGGTTAAAGGGAGACAGATATACTTATAACAGATGGGGCAACGGCAACCATTTAAAAAGTTAATTATATTAGGTGTCAATAAAAGATACATATATTACACACACACACTTGGAGTCCATTCGTCATTAAAATGATTCTACTTTATAAAATAAGTTTAAAATTACACTGAAGATTAAAAAGGAAGAAAAACAATCTGTTCCCACTGTGAACACATATATGATGTTCACCTTAATTACAGATAAGATCAAAAAGTGTAACCAAAAATAAAACAAAGTGAAACCCAGTTTAACCACTTTACCACCGGAGGATTTTCCTGCTAAAAGACCAGGGGTTATTTTGCGATTTTTTTTTTTACTGCGTGACTTTAACGGACAATCGCGCGGTCGTGCGACGCTGTACCTAAACGAATTTCACGTCCTTTTTTTCCCACAAACAGAGCTTTCTTTTGGTGGTATTTGATCACCTGTGCGATTTTTTGATCACGCGCTATAAACAAAAAAAGAGCGTAATTTTTGCAAAAACAACAATATTTTTCACTTTTTTTTATATGAAATTCCCCCAAAAAAAAATGTAAAAATCAAAATTTTTTAAAATTTTCGGCCAATTTGTTTTACGCTACCTATGTTTGGTAAAAAAAATCGCAAAAAGCGTATTTTGATTGGTTTGCGCAAAAGTTATCGCGTTTACTAACAAAGGGAAAGATTTTTGTCATTTTTGGTGTTTTTTTTTTTAACGAGTAATGGCGGCGATCTGCGATTTTTTTTGCGGTACTGCGACATTGCGGCGGACAGATCGGACCCTTGACTGACATTTTTGACACTTTTGGGGGTACCAGTGACATTACTGCAGTAATCAGTGCTATATATATGCACTGTTACTGCAAAAATGACACTGGCAGGGAAGGGGTTAACAGTATTGGACAGGGAGGGGTTAAGTGTGTCCTAGGGGCGTGATTCTAACTGTGTAGGGACAGGTCTACTAGTGTAAAAACAAAGATCAACAGTTCTACATAGTAGAACTGTTTGATCTTCACTTTTACACAGGGAGAACTGACAGGTGGCTTGTTTACACAAGCCGCTCTGTCTTTCTCCCGCTGTAGCGGCGATCGTAGTGTGACCGGCGGACATCGGGTCCGCCAGTCACACTCCCGCACTCCTCCGTGAACGAGCCGAGGCGGGCGCGCGCCTCGGCGGGCGCGCGCCCGCCCGCTATTGGCTCTGGAAGGAGTGACAGGCGAGCGACGTAGACCTACGTCACTCTGCCTGGCCGGGGCCGACTGCCGCAGTAAATATACTGTGCGCAGTCGGCAAGCGGTTAAGGCCTACCCTTCCAAGTTGCCACCGTGAATAGTATTACTACCAATGTGGCTGTGACCATGGGCACAAATAAAAGGGAGGTTTTTATTTATTTTTTTGTTTTTTTTCAGAAGTTATTTAAAACATGACAGTAACATTATATTAACCGCTTGCTAACCAGCCACCGTAGTCTTACTGCAGCAGGTCAGCTCTGTCCCACAAAACGATGTACCTGTACATCGCTTCGCGGGATGGCTAGCGGGCGCACCCATTCGCCACAGTGGAAGCTAATCCCCAGGTCAGGCGGCTGTCCCCGATCGCTCCCCGTGGAGACAGAACAGTGGTCTGCCATTGTAAACACGGCAGACCGCTGTTCAGTCAGTTATGAACACAGGGATCCTGTGTTCCTCTTATTTAGGAACACAGGTCTCTGTGTTCATGCAGCAAGCCCATCCCCCCCACAGCTAGAAAGCACCCCCTAGGGACACATTTAACCCTTTGATCACCCCTGGTGTTAACCCCTTCCCTGCCAGTGTCATTAGTACAGTAACAGTGCACATTTTTAGCACTGATTACTGTAGTAGTGTCACTGTTCCCCCTAAAAGTGTCAAATGTCAGGTGTCCAATCTGTCCGTCGCAATGTCGCAGTCCCGCTAAAAATCGATAATCACTGCCATTACTAGTGAAAAAATAAATAAATAAAAATTACATAAATCTTTCCCCTAGTTTGTAGACGCGATAACTTTACGCAAACCAATCAATATACACTTATTGGGATTTGTTTTACCAAAAATATGTAGCAGAATACAAATTGGCCTAAAATGATGAAAAAAATGTGATTTCTAATTCTTTTTATTTTTTATTGGGAACGTTACATAGCAGAAAGTAAAAAAAAAAAATATATATATATATATATATATATATATATATATATATATATATATATATAATTATTTCTTTTTCTCAGAATGGTCATTCTTTTTTGTTTTATAGCGTTAACAATTAAAATCGCACAGGTGATCAAATACCACCAAAAGGAAGCTCTATTTGTAGGGAAAACAAGGACATCAATTTTATTAGGGTACATCATTGCACGACTGCGCAATTGTCAGTTAAAGTAACGCTGTGCCGTATCGCAGAATATGGCCTGGTAAAAAATGGCCTGGTCATTAAGTGGGTAAATCCTTCTGGTCCAGAAGTGGTTAATATTAATAAAATACTTCAATGACAGGTGTATAGTATCCCATCTGGCCACTAATCATGGCTGATAGATCGTGCCATACTATAGGGTGTACACATACCCACCATGTATTAAACTTTAAATGTATTTAAAAGAAGGGAATATCCAGAATACCCTTTGGAGTGGTCATATTCATATATGCCCTTAACGTTTAACTTCTGGTAAGAGGCCAAGCTGGTGGTGGGACTTTGCACCTTCCAATCACAGTTCACCTTTCCCCAAGCTGGAAGTTTTTGTCACCATTTTTTGCACTTTATTTATGGACTTATAATATGGACGTTTATTGCACATTGGTGTATCACTAGTCACCTTCTGGACATTTTTTGTTTTACACGATTTGCATACGTTTTCATTTTTTCCATTATTATTGCATTTTTGGTTTATTTGTTTACATCATTTTGTATGTTGCACATATGCACTAGGGCAGCGCACCTGATTTCTTTACCAATATCCAGAATATCTGTCTCATGAGCACACGGCCTCAAAAACCTCTCCCTCTCTGGAAAAGACAGATATAGTCTCAATACTGAAAAGCTCCAGACCTTCCATACTGCCGCCATGTATCTGAGAGAAATGCTTATTTCGTTCATGTTCTATAAAACACCTGTGTTCCCCAAATCTAGTGTGCACTGTCCGCCCTACATAAAATAGCGCATAAGGACAACTCAAACCATAGACCACAAATTGTGTATTGCAACTTATAAACTGTGCTGCTTATAAATGTTTTTTTACCATGACGCTTAAAGTGACACACCTTACATTTTTATCAACTTGCATTTAGAGAACCCTGTCCTATTTAGGAATGTGGGAATATCGTTAAAGGATAAGTTTACCTTTTGTAACGTGTTACTACCATATTCAGGGTGTAACATCAAATCCACCGGCCCCCAAATCTTCCCGGCTTCCCAATGTGACAGGTGACGGGCAATCCTCTTCCCCGGCGCTCTGTTGTTTTCTGCCCATCCAACCAAGTTCAGAGTTCTGTGAATAGAAAACTACAAGTACAATATAAAACCGCACAGCGCAATAAAAACATTTCTAAAAATAAGTTGGTAAATGAAAGTCCAAAGCGCCCAGATGATACAAGTAATGTGAAAAAGGAGGAAGTTGAATTTTTTCAGGTGACAGACCCTTCACCTGTGAAAACACACTGCACTCACCTGAAATCTTTGACCTCTGTGTTACCAGCAGGTTTAAACAAACTTTCCCATAAAGGGTAAATCCAGAGGCAACGGACTCCAACTTTATCCAATTAATCATCAGGCTAAAGGTAGGGACATAACTCCTCCTGGGACAACTTGAATCAGGTCCCCAGTTAACAGGTTCTCTGTAATAAAAAATTCAATATAGATCGAAGTGCTCCGTTTAGAGGTTAAAATGTATTCACAAGAAAAAGTTGCACTCACATAAAATGACACGATCAAGGCACTAAGAAATCCTGATAAGGATAGGATGATCCAATACAGTGATGTGGCGGTCCTAGCAGCCGGACAGCAGTGCCGCCAACTGAGCCAATGATAGTAGCGGTTGACGTAGTGTAACAGCTCCACCTCCCGTACGTGTTACGTCCAACGGGACTTCGTCAGCGGACGTGGAGCCATGCTGTCAGCCTCTCCTTCTAATAGCAGCATGGTTGTCATAGAAACCAAGCTCAGGGGTAGAAACCACATGCCACCTTGTGGCAGAACACAGCAATGATATGTTTCTCAAGTATTTAGAAATATCCCTACTATTTTGGAAAAAAAAAAAAAGAAATATCCCTACTATCTAAAGCTACAAAAGACCTCCTCATTCCCCAATAAAGAGAACAATAAGACCAAGGATACATTCCTAAAAAATGTTAATATAATACATATATCTAAAATTTTGGAATTTAAAAATACACCTGCTGCTATCCTTTACAAAACCCATAATATATCAAAAGATAAATAGAATTAAAATGAAAAAACATGCAGAACCCATCATCTATCAGATATGAAACAGTTAAGGTCAAACAACATTTAACCCCAAGGGAAACCATACCCCCGTCTCATAAATCCAGAATGATTCTCTCTGACTCAACCGCCTAATAAAATTGCCTCCCCTCCAGTGTCTATTGACCTGTTCAATACCCTCCCCTCCAGTGTCTATTGACTTGTTCAATACCCCAGAACTTTAAACCTTTGGGGTCCCTATTGTGGTAATTGCGAAAATGTTTAGAGACCCTATGAGTAATTTTACCTTTTCTTTATATTCCCAATATGTTCCGCTACACGCAAATGCAAGGCTCTGGAGGTTCTGCCCACATATTGGAGGACACAATTGCACTCCAACATGTAGATTACCCCCTCTGTGTTACAGGTGATAAGATCTTTTATTTTGTAATTCTTTCCTGTAACGTGGGCAGAGAACTCCTTCTGTTTTTTAAAGCTGCTTTTAGCATGTTTACATGCGAAACACTTCCCACAGGCATAAAAGCCTGATAAGAAAGAGAATAATTTATTCTCCTTCTGTACAGGAGGGTCAGTGCCCCCGATGCAATCCTATCCCTAAATGTGAGGGCATGTCTATAAATAAACTGGGGGGGCAACACACAGCCTAATACCCGATCTCTTAAAAGCATTTCCCCAATGTTTAGAAATAACCCTCTCCACTTTGCTATAATAATTATTAAAGTCCAAAACAATTTTGAATTCCTGTCAACCTTTCTTGTTCCACCAATTAGAACTTGTCTATCCATATTTTTACTTTTTTAATTTCCACCGCCAAACTCTTTTTTTTTTCCATAGCCTTTCTGGACAAATCTTTCCGTAAGGATCTGCGAATGTGAAAGGAAATCCGCCTCAGAGGAACAATTCCTTCTGAGGCAGACGTACTGTCCTTTAGGAATGTTGCACAGCCAAGAGCTGTGATGGCAACTGTCCAATGGAATGAGACCATTCCTATCGATAGTTCTTTTAGAACTCGGAATTACTTTAAACCTATCTTCCTTGAAAATTTCCAAGTTAAGGAAAACCATTTTCTCCGTATTGGTCTTCCATGTCAGGGAAATATTTTTATTATAATTCAATTTGTCCATAAACATTTAGAGGCTGGCCAGACCTCCTTTCCAGATCATAAACAGATTGTCAATATACCTATGGTAGCAGATGAGTTGCTCAGGGCGTTGATGAAAAACTTGCTCCTCCTCCCAGTGTGCCATGAAAAGGTTGGCCACACTGGGGGCGAAATGTGCGTCCATTGCAACTCCCATAACCTGTTGGTAAAATTGGCGATCATACCAAAAATAATTCCAGTTTAAACAGAAATCCAAACTACAAGGTTCAGCAGCTTTTGCGGCTGATGGCTTGTAGCTCTCAATTAATTACCACGGTGCAGTTGAACACTGTGGTAATTTATTGATGCTTCCTGCTAGTGTGCAACTGTTTGGCTGTACAATGTGCTGATCGTGTGTACAATGCTTTCCAGGCTCCCAAAAAAAAAAATTATAATAAATGCAATTTTTTTTTTTTTTTACCTGCAAAAAGATGTGCATTTTATTTATTTATTTTTTAAAAGGTGACCTAATCCTTTTACTCCATGAAGTTCATCATTTAAACGACTGGGGGTAACCATACTTTAAACAATTATTCGCCCGCCTAAAGACCGATTTAGGCTTATCTGCGAGTACTAAGACGAGATCTTGTTTCAACATGGGCCAATGTTTCTGGATGGTCCTATAATGGCCCAATGCTGGTCATTAAATTTGGTAATGACAAAAAGAGAATTTTTAGGCTCATCTAATCTTTCATCCTTTTTATTTGTACCCAAACCATTTTGATAACTGTCAACCGCTTTTGGCATGTGGTCTCGTTTTATAACCTTTTTCATGGAATTTGGTGGTCAACACCTCAGCTTGATTTAGATAGTCTGAGGTGTTGGAACAATTGCTACGCAGCCGAAAGAACTGACTATATGAATGATATCTTTCCACCTAGGGTAGCGACCTCTGTCCCGAAGGTAAATAGGAATTGTCTGCTGTCTACTTGAAATGCATCTTGGAGGTTATCCTACCCTCATCGTCCAAAGTCCATACTTAATCCAAAAAAAAAAAAAGTTAAAAGGGCATCCGCTACATGTGTAAATTTTATTCCATAAGGGTTGGAATTACAATAGGTAAAGCTCAAAACTGTCTCTAATTGGCCATCCCAAATAATGAGCACATCACCAATGTAATGTCTGTATTATACTAAATGTCTGGCAGAGGAGTTATAGGACCAGATGTTTTATTTCCCCCATTGTCCCATTAATAGATTGGCATAGCATGGTGCAAAATGTGCTCCCATTGCTATGCTAGCTATCTGCCTATAGTAAGACACATTACATTTAAAGTACAACCTTGGTTTGAGAGTAACTTGGTTTGAGAGCGCTTTGCAAGACAAGCACATTTTTAAAATACATTTTGACTTGATATACAAGCGATGTCTTGATATACAAGTAGCGTCATGCATAAAAAAGAAGAGAGGAGCCTCTAAAGTGTAGCAATATGGTTACATTTAATGAAGGTTCAATATTTAGCAACTCACATGGTTGATTAAAACAGGCACATCTAAGAATGCAGGCATCTGGGGTAAAGCTGTCCACATAGACCATCCTCTGCACAGCCATCTTCATCATCCCTTCCCCGCTGCACTCCACGAGTGATTCAAAGCCTCACTTTCAGATCACTCTACTGCAGGCTATTCTTCCCAGTCACGATTGCAGACTGACAGTGTTGAGAGTCGGTGGTTCAGAAGATGGTCTATGTGGACAGCTTTACCCTGGATGCCTGCATACTTAGGTGTGCCTATTTTTATCATCAACCATGTGAGTTGCTAAATGTTGAACATTCATTAAATGTAACCATATTGCTACACTTAGATGCGCCTCTCATCTCTCTTATATTCTGCAGCTCTGCTAGATTTTGCTTCTAATGCCATTGGGAAGGCTGCATATTGTGGATGGACATTTTATGGTTATCACATTGCTATAATCTTTGTATATAGACTATAAACTGAAGGACTTGTGGAACGAATCATCTGAGTTTCCATTATTTCTTATGGGGAAATTCGCTTTGATATAAGAGTGCTTTGGATTACAAGCGTGTTTCCAGAACGAATTATGCTCGCAATCCAAGGTTTTACTGTAGTTCTTTTGCAGGGCAAATTTTGTACACTGACAGATGAAGCCAGATTGGGAAGGATGGATGTAGTCAGCCTCTTATAGAAAATGTTCCACTGCATGCAGTACACCTTTGTGGGGAATGAGGGTATAGAGCAAGCATACATCTAGGGATAACCATAAGTGACTGGATTCCCACCTATAGTGTTGTAAGTTCTCTAAGACATGGGAGGAACCCCTAATATATGCTGGTAAATCTGTCACCAATGGTTGCAAAAAAAAAGCCCACAAATTTGGACAGCTTAATGGTAATGCTGTCCATACTCACTACCGTAGGTCTCCCTGGTGTACCTTAGATGTAGTAAAAGTAAGGTGTATTAAAAAAGTTATTGGTAACTGTTTTTTTCAGATTTATTTAAAACTCCCCTGTTGTATGCATACCTGACCAGCTCCGACAGTTTTGATACATATAGTGGGAGGGGATCGTTACTCAATATCTCAAAAGTAGCTTGATCAGATAAGAGCCTATTGCTTCCTTTTAGATAATCTTCCCTGTTCTGGACAACTTTCCATGCCTCTTTGTCGGCCATACGAAAAACCACATTGCGGTTATTCATCAGATCTTCTAAAGCCGCTTTTTCAGATTGGGTAAGATTACCCCCAGCAACCTTCCTTTTGGGTTGAGCACACAGTTTCTTAAAATCTGCATACACCGTTTTCATAAATTCATTATGCACGTGGTAGGGATAAAATACCGACTTTGGCCAAAAATTTGTATGGATGATGTCATTATTAAATGGGATAGACAAAGGTAACTCCTAAGAAAGAGAAGGGAAAGGAAGGATGGGTAGCCACAATGTCCAGATCCTGTGTGGCCTGCTGGCAGGTGAAAAGCTGAGCTGGATGCCAGAAGTCTATGCTGCTCCTGCTTGGCTCACTCAGTTCCAAGGACAGCTGTCGGTGGATGATGGTTTCCTGTAAAAGTGGGGTCGCAGGAAGCGTTTTGGGGACCAACATTTTAAAAAAATAATAAATAAAAATAAATACTAAATAATAAGGTTGATATCAGTAAATAAACACAACAAGCAGTGGCGTACCTAGAGCATTTGGCACCCGGGGCGGATCCTATATCTGGCACCCCCCCCCCCCACTTTAAAATGTAAAAACACCCGCAAAAATTTGTAATGTCTCCAAGAATATTTATTGCACAAATTTCCCAGCCCCCCTATCACAGTGCCCTTTGCAGTCTGCCCCCCCCCCCTGTCTCTCTAATCACAGTTCCCCCTTTTGCACTCTCTGCCTCCCCTGCACAGTCCTACCTTTGGCATAGACAGATAGCTAATACTATTATTAATGTGTTTAAGTTTGAGTAAGAGATTGGAGACATGCTAAAGGAGATAGTCAGAGACTGAGGACATGATGCAAGAGATGGTAAGAGACTACGGACCTAAAACAAAAGAAATCAGATACTGAGGACATGATACAAGAGCTGGTCAGAGACTGAGGACATGATACAAGAGCTGGTCAGAGACTGAGGACATGATACAAGAGATGGTCAGAGACTGAGGACATGATACAAGAGATGGTCAGAGACTGAGGACATGATACAAGAGATGGTCAGAGACTGAGGACATGATACAAGAGATGGTCAGAGACTGAGGACATGATACAAGAGATGGTCAGAGACTACGGACCCAATACAAGAGAAATCCGAGACTGAGGATATGATACAAGAGATGGTCAGACACTACGGACGGGATACTAGAGATGGTCAGAGACTGCAGAC
Organism: Pelophylax lessonae; assembly: GCF_965119305.1. Taxonomy (NCBI): domain Eukaryota; kingdom Metazoa; phylum Chordata; class Amphibia; order Anura; family Ranidae; genus Pelophylax; species Pelophylax lessonae. The sequence continues at coordinate 157,336,908 of NC_138777.1, forward strand.
AACACACAGGAGATGGTCAGAGACTGAGGACATGATACAAGAGATGGTCAGAGGCTGAGGACATGATACAAGAGATGGTCAGAGACTGAGGACATGATACAAGAGATGGTCAGAGACTGTGGACATGATACAAGAGATGGTCAGAGACTGTGGACATGATACAAGAGATGGTCAGAGACTGAGGACATGATACAAGAGATGGTCAGAGACTGTGGACATGATACAAGAGATGGTCAGAGACTGAGGACATGATTCAAGAGATGGTCAAAGACTGAGGACATGATTCAAGAGATGGTCAGAGACTGAGGACATGATTCAAGAGATGGTCAGAGACTGAGGACATGATGCAAGAGATGGTCAGAGACTGAGGACATGATCCAAGAGATGGTCAGAGACTGAGGACATGATCCAAGAGATGGTCAGAGACTGCAGACATGATAGAATATAGAAGAGCATTAGGGGGGCCGGAGAGCACAGGGCAAGCAGAAAGCACATGAGGAGCTGAAGGGCACGGAGGGGGACTGGAGAGAATTAAGAGGGGTTTGAGAAGCATTGTAGGGGGGTTGGAAGGCGCAGGGGTGGAGAGCACTGGCGGGGACAGGGAAAACCAGGGGGATGGAGAGCATGGGGGGAACTGGAACTCACTGAGGGGGGAGGCAGGGAGCACAGGGGGGTGGAGAGCACTAGGGGAGCCAGAGAGCATAGGGGGGAGATGAAAAGCACTGCGGGGAGCTGAAGAGCACTGGGGGGGCTAAGGAGCGCTGGGGGGGTGTTAAGAGCTGGGGGGTGTTTAGAGCACTGGGAAGTGTTTAGAGCACTGGGGGGTGTTTAGAGCAGGGGGGGTGTTTAGAGCAGGGGGGGTGTTTAGAGCAAGGGGGTGTTTAGAGCAAGGGGGTGTTTAGAGCAGGGGGGGTGTTTAGTGCAGGGGGGGTGTTTAGAGCGGGGGGGGGGTGTTTAGAGCAAGGGGGTGTTTAGAGCAGGGGGGTGTTTAGTGCAGGGGGGATGTTTAGAGCGGGGGGGGTGTTTAGAGCAGGGGGAGGGGGGGCTGGAGAGCACTAGGGGGCCAGCAAGTTGTATAGGAGAGGGGATGGGACAGCTGCATATAGATGATTTGATCTTTACATATTCCTCCTGCTGCCGCTAACTGACTGCAGGAGGGAGTGGAGAATCGGCCATTCAACGGGAAAGATGAATCCCTCTATATCCAGCTGTCCCATCTCCTCTCCAGTCCAGACAGTCACACAGAAGGAGGCTGCTCAGTGCTCACCTTCTTCCCGCCGGCCGCCGCCGTCCGCCGCCCCCGCGAGCAGCGCGGACTAAAGGAGCTGCAGCTCCTTCACACTGACTGATATTCCGAGCAGCCTGACACCCCCCAGCGCGTGGCACCAGGGGCGGGGGCGGGCCGCCCCCCCCCCCCCCCCCCCGTTAGTACGCCACTGACAACAAGCTATGTAAACATCAAAAAGCAAAATGTGTATAACAGGATTTGTGAAAAAATAAAATACAAACGCAATAGAGATCAAAACCGAAAAACAGGGAAAATAGATTAAATAATAAAAATAAAAATAATTAATAGAATAAAAACTACAAGATGAAACAGAAAAATGTAAAGAAGCAAAAATAGCCAGTCTAATCATATCAAGGAAACAATGATGGACCTGGAGGGGGAACAAAGGAAACACCAATTTTACATTGTATGGAAAGGGCCGGTGTATTTTTCACAAGTGCGTAACTAAATAATTTTCAGTGAATGTTGTATCGTTTGGGGTTTATAGCTCCACAGGACAATATGCAAAGCTGTTTAACTTAAACAAAAAGGTGTTTATTTTTCTTTAGGCTAACAAACGCTTCCAGCAGCAAAGCAAAGTGAAACATACAGTTTATAGATGTGACTTTCCCTAGGGTTAGCACAGTCCCAGTCTGGCTATCTTGGCAGCTTCCAGCAAACGTACAGCACTCCAAGCAGGTGTCTCTTTCCAACTCCTACTCACACATCATCACACCTAGTACTGCTTCCTGCTTTAAGTGCTGCTTCCTGGAGACTCTTAACCCTGTGTGAACTGGAGTCCCTGTAGTCAGGTGTGGAGGCCCTTTTACCACCCGAATGTTACTTCAGGGCCTCCGAAATTTCGGGTCCTAAAACCCTCTCTATTAATACAGAGAGGACTGCCAGTGAGTCCTCTCTTTTCAATGGCTACCCTTGAATCTCTCAACCGTCACAGGTGAGACCCCTGAGTACCCACACACTTCTCTTAAAGCAGTGGTTCTCAACTCCGGTCCTTCGGGATCCACTAACAGGCCAGATTTTAAGTATTACCTTGGGGAGATGCAGACTAGAATACTGCAATCACTGAGCAGCAAATGAGACCACCTGTGATGTAATTTAGTTATCTTGCAAACTTAGCCTGTTGGTGGGTCCCGAGGACCGGAGTTGAGAACCACTGTCTTAGGGACCATAACTCTTAACTCTGGTGCCACACAGCACCTGTCCAGGATTCATTCTTGCATCCTGTAAAATGTGTTTTGTAGTACATTTAGTCCCTGAGGGGAGTTTCTAGCACATAGGACACTTGCATATGGTATAGACCACGAGTACCCTTTAGTGTGGGAGTTGTATTTTTATTTCAGATTGTAATTGTATTTGTAATGTAAATTATATTGTAGCTCTACATCATGGACACCTTGCATTTGTATATACCCTATACGCTAGGGTATAATCCCTGGTGACCACAGCTGCTTAGGAATTGCCCCCAGCTATGCCAACATACATATGGGATATTGGGAGGCTCTCCATATTTGGGCCAACGATCCTTTTGCAGAATTCATTCTTCAATATGGACAATATATTAATGACATTATCCTTATTTGGCAAGGCCCCAAAGCTAAAATCCAGGATTTCCTCCTATACTGCAATTCCAATTCTCATGAGATTTCTTTTACACCTGTGGTTAACAGAGACACAACCTTTCTAGATGTGGTCTTTGGTTAACAAAGACACAACCTTTCTAGATTTGGATCTATTTCATGACAACTCAGGGAAGATTTTCTTCTGGATCCACTTCAAACCGATGGCTGGTAACTCTTCGAGCTGTTAGTTAGCCTCATCGGAGGTATACTATCCCCTGGATCTTACAGTGGCCATCGAGGAGGAGCAGTGCTTACTTTGACATGCTTTTTTTCTGATGGAATCATGTGAGTGTGTTGAGTTGTGCTTTTTAGTTACTTTCAATAAATTGCACTAGGGCAGATTGCGCTCTTTTTTCCATGTGTTGTTTCAGATCTTCTTCCCTTCCCACTGGGTCTTCTGGAGAGCAGCAGTGCCAGTACTATTGTTTAGTCCTATTGTTTAGGCTGGTACAGTGCCTGTGGGTGGGTGGCTGGCTGGTACAGTGCCTGTGGCTGTCTGGCTGGTAAAGGGCCTGTGGGTGGCTGGTCAAGGGCCTGTGGGTGTGGGTGGCTGGCTTGCACCGGGCTGCTGTGGGTGGGTGACTGTATGGCTGTGTTACACTCCTGACAGGCCCAGGCCCAGTGTGTTGAGGCGCGTGGCGCAACATACGCAATGACTTCACAACAATATCCATAATAACTGCAAGTTTCGGGGCCGATACTAATATATCAGGAAAAGTGAATATCGGCCCTCCGATAATCGGCTTTGCCGATATTAGGTGGTTCCCTACATTCACCATACCCTGTGAGTTGGCACTGCTGTATCACGCATTTCACAGAACCTGTCTTCTTCTAAACTGCAGTTTTAGGAGCCTGGGTCAGTACAGGAATCACTGCTTGCAGGCACCAAGGTACCATGGGATATCAAACTCTTAGAACTTAAAGTAAACCTCATTTTATCAATGAATTCAAAGAGTACTATGCATCACCACTCTGCCTCTCTGCCTCAGTGATGATTTTAAATGCTTATGGCCAGTGGTTTGAGTATTGTTCTCACTGTGTAAGGAATACTAGGTGGCAACTAGAGATGGGCGAGCTGTTTGGGCTGAGCATTGGTTTGGCCCTGAACAGCGCCCATTTGTGGTGTTCGACGAGCCCTTGAATTTGCGGGGGGGTTTGGCAGGATGTTTGTCCACCGTGCGCCCCACAATGCACAATGCGCGATTCATAGTGCATTCTAGGGCCCTGATTGGTTGAAGCAATGCACCTGACCACTGGTCAGGTGCAAGGCTTTGCCGAATCAGGGCACAGAGCACTGTCAGAGCCCTGATTGGACAAAGTCATAATGACTTTGCCCAATCATGGCTCAGTGCTTATAGTCCCACCCCACACTATAAAAGGTTCCTTTCCACGGGAACCTTTTGCAGTGTGTTGTTGGAGATAGAGCTGGCTCAGGGATAGCTAGTTTATGTTATTATTTATTTCTTTATTTCTTTGTCGCTGTGTTTTTTTTTTTTTTTTTTTTTTTTTTAAATTTCATGCCCCCTTTTTTTCAAATTGTCAACCGCAGTTTTCTTACTGCGATGCTAGTGCTCCCCCATTTTTTTTTTTTTTCCTTTCAATTTTGTTTTTGGTTTCAGTGGCAGTCCTCAATTTACAGTGCACCCAACACCACATTCAATTTAATAAAGTGCATCCAATTATGCATTTTCTATTCTCTATTAAATTTGTGTAATAAGCCCCTGTGACGGACGTGGGTATCAGATCCCTGTCCTCACTAACTCAGGACAAAGGACCAGCCAATCTCCCACCCCACTGTCACTTATGTAACAATGGCACTCTCAGCTGCAACCTGCATAAAGATTTTTTAGCTTGCGGGACCACAATCTAGGTGCCAGCAGGCTAAGAGCAATTGCCACTGGGCTAATTAAGCAATTAACCCTTTCAATGCCACCACCTCCATTTTGTCTGAGTGGGAGGAAGCTCGTAATTCTAGCAATATCAATTATGATTCTAGAATAATCATCTGTAACACATACTGTCACCACAGACAGGTATGTTCATAGGATTTATTCTATACAGTAGCACCGTCAAGAGACGGGTTCTTTGTTAGCTTGCATTAAGAGCTTCGGGACAAGGTTTACACTTTTTAGAGAAAAAAAGGTGTTTCAAAGAAATAGAGACCTAATTCAGCAATAGCAAAATAAGGTAGAATTGTAGAGGAAGAATACTTGCAGTCAATGTCCTAGGTGTTATCGGTACTCAACAGATGTTCCTGCTTGAAAACTCTCAACTGGTTAGGGCTCTCCTGTTTTCTCTGGGATCAAAAGGGTGTTGACAGATGGCCCTGACCAATAAAATGGAGTGGCCATGGGCTGTCCTGAGTTTGATGATATCAGGTCCCTCCCCTAGAGAGAGTTTTATACCACTATTCATATATTGAAATATGTATCAGTTGCATTTTTAAAACTGATAGATCAAGGTGCAGCATTGAATCTCGCATCCGGGGACACTAAACACAGGATAGCTCAGATAAACCTGTCACCCAGGGAATATCTGACAGCGATCTTCCCTTCTATATGTGCTACTGTGGTCATGTATGGCCTTAATTCGTTCAGTGTGACATTTTTCATCCAAATATATACTGTTTATTAATGTGTCCCGTTCTTGTCTGAGTTTAGGAATTGCGTGTGTATTTGTTAAGTTTTGAATTGGGCAGAGTTCTATGATTGCCTTTTACGATCCCCTTTAGTTCTGGTTATCCTAAATGGATTTGGTCGAAGTTTTTTTTAGGATAGACCTGGACGGAAGAATCAGACATCCTGCAGAACTCAATTAGTGGCTTACAGCTCTGCACAGGCCTAAGTGCTGGTTTTTGATGTCTCTGAGTTGACATCTTTTGAAGTGAAAAACCTATGCATTCCATGAATTAAAGAAGGAGGGAGGGAGTAATCACTGCACAATGTGTAATTGTTCTGCCAGACTGTCATGGCTGACCTATAATGACTGAACAACATGGCCGCTTGCTACAGCTTTTCATGTGTCCCCTACAGGTTATCATTACAGATATATATAATATGAGTCTGAGTCAGTGCAGATGGACCACTTCACAGGCAAACTAAGGGGATCCCCCAGACACATTATTAAAAGGAATTTAGCATTAAAATCACTGCTCATTTGAAAATTATATTTTGTTAAAGGTGTGTTTTTTTGGGGTTTTTTTTCGCATTGGTACTTGTCCCCAGGGCAGTACCCAGGCCCCATACCCTTTTTATGGCCATTAACTTCCATATAAGTCTTTAAAAATAGAGACTTTTGATTTTTCGAGTTATGGTCCTATAGGTTTTAATAGGGTTCTGGTCAGAACTTTTTCCCTGTTCTTGAGTTCTGGCATAGAACAGGACCAAGGGGTGTTCTGCCCATCACTAGTGGCAACTAGTATTTATCTACAGAGAAATTGAAGGTGAGATTAGTGAGGTCATAAAGCTGTAGCAGCTGCAAAATAGTGGTCATTTTTTGCATGTACCTGGAGAATAAACCATTAATTTTGTGTCACCCAAATATATTCACATTGCTGCAATGACTTTTATATTTGCATACAATTTTCTTAGCGTCGTTTCCTTGTTTTTTTGTGATTTGGTTAGTGATATTTATTTCTTTAATGCAAAGTTACTGATTTCATGATTGACTTCCTTGACTAAGTGCCCTGTCTGCATTCCTTTAACCTGTCCGTTACTGAAATAACTATAAAAGCATTGCAGATTCCATTCATTCCAGAGCTTCCCCTTCCTCAACTGGGCTGCTGTGCTGAATTTCAGTTTACTAATGTGGAACTCCAGGTACAGTCCATAATAATCTGGAAATGGCTGCTAACAAGATTGTGTTTTTAATGTTTTTTTTTAAATGCCTCTGGGTGTACAGTACTTAAACCCCTGATTTCCGTCTTGCTGGGAATGGCCTGTAATGGCTTTAACTGTAGACATGTGTGAAAAACTGTGGTGATTGTACCATTTCTGAGTTGATGGGATGTTCTTTGTCAGGGAATTCTACATAATGACAAGCACTGGAACTAGATACCTCTAACAATGTCAACGTTGCTATCTCCACCACCTCTCTGCCTAGTACCCTGCTGAATATCTACCCAAATGGATGCTGTGGGAGAGGTAGTGGAGGTTCCTGTATCCCAGAATGAACTGGGAAATAATAGAGAACTAGGACAGTGCAGCTCCTGCTACTTCCTGTTTTTACAGAGCAGTCATGTGGTAACACCATTTTCTTCTGAGTGCAGGCAAAAGAATCAAGCCAGACAGCAATACTTCTGCCTCAGGCAGAAGCAGAGGCATTGAGCTTCTTGTGTCAGCAAACTGTCTGTCAGTGTCAGCAACCTCACCAGCAAGTGTCTTGAAGGCTGATATTAATGTATTAGTACTCATAGAAGAGGTCAGCAGTGGACAGATTCAGTACCTCATAATGAGACAAATATCAGCTAGGAAATCTGCTCACTGCCAATCACAAGGCAGGGGGACTTGATGGGGTAAATGTCTTGAAATTACAATAAAGAGAATACTTGGATATGGGTTACCGCAAAGTTAAAAAGTGATGTTATTCTAGTGACACGGGACACCTCATATCTGTTGGGACTTGCATCATTCGGGGTCAAACAATCTCAAAAAAGGCCTCAAGCAATTCGTGGTAAAAAAGCAGGGAAATGCTCAAAGCAGATAATTACCTCTACATCACTTCCCCTGCACTTCCCACTAGAGAAACAACATTTTTATGGGCATTTAACGAGCATTAAAGCTTTTCGAAAACTTCAAAAATGCATCAAAAACATGTTATAAATGCTATAGCTGTGATAATTGTGGTAATAAGCATTGCTTTGTTCTTCATGATTAACACACAAGTGAATGAGACCTGAGGTTTGTGAGATAAACGTTTTACATTATATTCTGATTGTAAAATCTTTGGGACAGTCCTTTTTTGATGTATCAGTATCTTTTGCAGTAGAAAGGACTACATAACCAATCCATATATATATTTTTTTTTATATAACTTCTCTTTATTAAGATATATAAAAAGTAGGCGGGTACAAAACATGGCCTATAGGCCAGAAGAGTACATAGTAACACAAAAAGATAGCTAAAACGTAAAGAGAAGCAACAGCTTCTCACTCTTGGTAAACTTGACAAGTAAAATTATATCAGGGGAAATAGAAAAGAAAGAAAGCCCTGCAGGGCAAGTATACTACCCAGTGCTAAGGTGTGAAAAAAGCCCAACCAGGGCAATGGACACCGCAAAATACAACGGGTAAAAGGGCAGCATTAGAGCAACAAACCATAGAATTGAGCATGATGAGGTTACGTCTCCGTATAGGAGTCAGTAGCATCAGCAGAATTAATTTAGAGATCCCACACTTTATTGAATTTCTTCAGGCAGTCTCAAGATAAATATTTTGGCTTTTTATAAAGGTATATCTGAGTTGACTAGAAAACGCCAATAACCTATGGACATTGATGATTTCTACTTCATGATAATCACCTTTATTGCATAGAACAAGCTGAGGTCCAGTAGGGTTCTGGTTGCTCTGGAAATGGCTAGTCACTCTACCAAACCTACTAGGGAAACGATCCATACATATTAAAGAGAATTGTACAATACACTTTGGATGTGACATGTAAGACCAGCATAAAGACACACTGTCACCTCGCCCATCAAGGAAATATGACAGTATCTCTGTAAAGATCCCCTGACCTCTTATACCCCCACCCCCCCCCCCCCCCCGCCTAAACTCCCCACTGCTCTTTCCTCCATTGCAGCCAGCACTGAAATACCAATGTCACTGACCATAGGGAGGGTTAATTGCATGGTCTTGGTCATGTGACAGTAGTTGCACTTATAGAATGGCTGCTAGGCTTAAAGTACTCACAGGGGAGGAGTTCACATGCTCTCCTAAATCTAGAAAATCCAGGTTGCATTACCAGATGCACCGGGCGAATGAGGGGTATAGAGTGCTGGAACAAGTCCCTAAACATTGGTGTCTCTACACATATACTTGATAAATCCTCTCCAGTCTCCCTTACTCGAGTATAAATATTTATTTGAGATCTGTGATGCACCCTGAGAGATGTAGTCCTCTTGGTGGTATCAGATGGAAAGATATTAGGGCTCCATGATCTCAAATCAAAGTATAATCTACCTAACTGGATGTTCTTTAGATTCTTGCAATAATGGTGTGTAGTTAATATGCAATTCCCAAGTTCTATTGTTTTGGAGTCTGAGCCTATTGAGAGGATACCCAGGTATGATCGGAAAACCTCTACCTCTATCTTTCCAGGATTGTCACTCGTTTATGCTCTTAAGGTAACTTGATCCTAACAGAAATCGAGGGGAGATCTGCCCAAACTTGCAGACGATGACTGTATATCCACTTATATTACTCCATGATTTCTGGATATAGTCATGCAGCTGAAATTCCTTCAGGGTTTACTATATTCTGCACTCTCTAGCATCTACCTGACCTTTAGCTCACTATGTATTCGATGCTATACCTCCACAGGCACCTTTCTTCGTATGGTATGGTACCTTCCCTCTAATTTACCCTTTCTGGGAAGAAGTGGCTTTAATAATGTTTGTGACTTGAATCTGGGATTGGACCTCTTAGGGTTATTAGGCATTATTGATGGGATGGAGGTGGAACAGCATGTAAAATTATTTGTGTTCTCCACTACCTTTTTTCATGTGAAGAGAAATTCTCCTGAAATGGAAAATCCCAGCCCTCTAATGTTCTCTACCTGTCATACCTCCTATTTACAAATGTTTTCCTTTATTTATATATATATATATATATATATATATATATATATATATATATATATATATATATATATATATAATATATGAGGTATCCTCATCGTATGTCATGTGTTAAACCCCCCCCCTTTTTTTTTTAACCTCTTCAATCCATCCTTTAGGTTGGAAAGAAAGAATTCCTCTCTCAATGCTTATAATAGAGAATGTGACTTAAATGGTTGTACACCTATCTCAGGACAAGAATATAGGAATGCTGATTAGGCATCTAGCTGATGTTTTACTTCTCGGAATACCCCATGTGTCTTTTACCCATTCAAATAGGACTGACTAATAAAACAATGTACTGTAAATTGCACTTCTGTTCTGCTCCAACAACTTGGTATACTGAATGATGCAAACATCCTGTACGTTTTTTTTTTTTTTATTTATTTATTTATTTTTTATAAAACTCAATATTTACCTGTTAAAAAAATAGCTAAAAGAAAATAGCAAAAATGATCAATGTGCACATCAGATCAATAATTGTAGAGCCATCATGCACTGTTAACTCTAAACTGATGAGTTGCTAAAGTTTTTAAAGCATCGCCTGTCAACAATTGTGGGTATACTTTGTGCCCTTTTACGAGTGTGCACAATTTTGAGGCTTGACAAATAAGATATTCAATTACTCAAATAAACCTTATCTTTTATATTTTACTAAAAACTAGTTGTTTTTTTTTTTTCTTACTAAAAACAAAGATTATATTAACAGTAGCACAATTATCATGTGACATAAAAAAAAAAAAAAATTGCAACTGTCTCATTTTTTTCTTCAGGGTATCTGCTTTCAGAAAATATATAATGCTTTGGGGGACACTATTTGCAAGGGGTTTGCATGTCCTCCCTGTGCTTGCACTGGTTTCGCCAGGGTGCTCTGGTTTCCTTCTACACTCCGTAGCCATCTTGTTATGTTTATTGGCTCCTGTTCAAACTGGTCCTCGTATGTGTGAATACATGTGTGGTAGGTTCTTTAGATTGTAAGCTCCTTGAGGGCAGCGACTGATGTAAATGTACAGAATGTAATGTGTTGCATCAGCGCTTTGTAAATAATTGTAATAAATTAATAAGGTATGCAAAAATGACGTACAAAAGCTTTGTCATGCACAACGGCATCAAAAGAAAAAATTGGGTCCCGGGCAGTTTAAAGGAGTTGTATAGGAAGAAATTTTTTTTTCCTCCGAATACACAGCACCCCCTAATGCTTACCTAAACCCCATCTCTATCCAGCCCTGTCCCTCTGTCATTCGAGTCATAATGCGCTAGTATGTATCCCATACTAGCACATTATGAGAGACTTGAAAATGAATCCCCCCAGCTGCGTATTGTCACCGCAGGAGGCGCTTCCATCTTCACCTGGTCTTCTTTCTGGATTCATGGGCTTTGGTGATCAGAATGGGCAAGCCGCCAATGACGTGACTCCCGTGAATGCAAGTGAGATTTGCTGTTTACGGCACGGCTCTGAAGGAACGGCGCGGGTATGCCTTTCCTTCAGAGCGCATGTGGCGGTGACGTCACCGGCTGTATCTAAAATATCTACTGTAGCTATAGGCAAGCCTTATTCTAGACTTAGGGTTCTTTCACACAGGCTTTCCGTTCAGGTCCGCCTGTCAGTTTTTCAGGTGGACCTGATCGGATGCTCCATGCACCCCTATGGAGCAGCGGATGTCAGCGGTGAATTGTCTGCTGACACCCGCTGCTATCTGATCCGATTCTGTCTGTGAAATCCAAACAGATGGAAACCCTATTTTCCATCCGTCTGGAGGATCGAATGAAAACGTGACAGGCGGTCCGTTTTCACCTGATCTCCCATAGAGGAAAGCCGGGATCTGACAGGTCCATCTCAGCACAGAGAGCGGAGATAGACCGGTCATCCGCCTGCTCGGCAGGGATCGGCGGATCAATCCCCCACTGAGCAAAATGGAATCCATCGGGCAGAAAGCCTGTGTGAAAGGACCATTACCTAATAGGTAAACATACATGGAAGTTTACTCCCACTTTAAAGTAAACCAGGTGTTCATGATCACATTACTCTTGAAGGATGATTGCACACTGGTATGCTGAAAAGGTGTTGTCTTTGAATATAAGTGGTTAATCAAGTGGCCATATTTCAGCTGTTAGGCTTCAACTAAATAACATTTTAAACCACAGGTGATGTCCTGTATACTCTCAGGAACATCTAAAATGGCTACAAATAACTATATTAAATAAATCCTTAAAAAAGAAAATTAATGAAAAATATATTTAAAAAAGCACACAAGCAAGTGCAATATCTAGTACTTGTATAAACACACTAGCAAACTATAAAATTTACAATACACACCAATCATTAACAAAGCAGATCTCAGTCTGCGAGATGATGCTTCTTCTTCTTCACTGCTCAGTTCATAGAAGCTGTACTATAGCTGTCATAAATGAAAGCTCTATATGAATGGAGGAGTAAGACCACTCAATCATCTTTCCTCTATTCATATATTGCTTTTTATTCATGGAAGCTTCAGTATAGTACAGCTTCTTTAAATGGAGGAGGGGAGCAGGAATGGCAAGCATAGTATTCTTGATGAGTGTTCATCACAGGTCCAGTGCATGTATTAATCCCCACAGCATTGAAAGATTATGACTGCAGGGTATGGAGGAAGAGGTATTTGGATTTCAAGCTGGCACTGTCCCTTGTGCTAATTTTTTTTTCAAAACATTTTTTACCTACGTTTAGGCTTTATTCTGCTTATATTTTGACTCCCTTCATCAAAATGCTAATGAGAGTTTTAAATAAAACTTCTCTGCTTTCATTACCTACCCACCCTGCCTCAGTACTAATTTCAAGCCATGACACCAGTGTTAAATTTGGAATTGAATTTTGATTTAGTTTTAGTTATTCTTTTGACTAAAATGCCATTTTAGTTTTAGTCCCATTTTAACTATGTGCCATTTTAGTTTTAGTCATAGTCTTTCGTCTGAGGAGGCCTGTAATGCTGCATAGTGCTGGATGGTGGTCTGAGGGATGGCCTGTAATGCACAGTGCTCTGGATGCTGACATGCCGGTGGTCACTTGTCTGAGGAGGCCTGTAATGCTGCACACTGTTCTAGACCGTGGTCTGAGGTGGCCTGTAATGTTTCAGAGTGCTGGATGGTGGTCTCGGGTCTGAGGGATGGTCTGTTATGCAAAGTGCTCTGGATGCGCCATGTCCGTGGTCACCGGTCAGAGGAGGCCTGTAATGCTGCAGAGTGCTGGATGGTGGTCTCGGGTCTGAGGGATGGTCTGTTATGCAAAGTGCTCTGGATGCACCATGTCCGTGGTCACCGGTCAGAGGAGGCCTGTAATGCTGCAGAGTGCTGGATGGTGGTCTTAGGTCCTGAGGGATGACCTGTAATGTACAGTTCAGTTCTGGTCTCTGGCAGTCGGCTTGGGTGGTGCATACAGTCACTTCAACTTGCTTGCTTGCTGACAGCTCAGTGAAAACTGGAAGTTAGTAAACGTCCTGCCTCACATTTCCGTCCCGTTTTCGTTCATTAACGAAAACAGATTTAATTTTCATCATAGTTTTCGTCCGTTTTTGTTTAGTTTTCGTGTAAAAATGCTGCTAACGAAAACATTTTACACAATTAACACTGCATGATACAAGCAGATCTGAAGTTGCAAATGTAGTCCTTTTGCCCGCACCGGATCACATGATTCAGAAGTACCATGCAATCCGGTTGTAGTGCACTATAAAAAGTACTGCATGTGCTACTTTTGGTGCAGTACAATCGCACTGCACAGAATTGCATATGAATTGCATAGGAACACACAGAACATTCCTGTGCTGTTCCTGAAATCGTCCAAATTGGGCCTAAAGTGTCAATATTATGTGTGGCCACCATTATTTTCCAGCACTGTCTTTTTTTTTTTTTAAATTAAAATTCTATTCAATATTTCAAGTAATACTCGTACAATTTATATTCTATAAATCAAAATTCACATTACATACGTAAAACACACCCCACAGTACAACCATTCCTTCTTGGATGAGTAACCAAATACCTTCCCACTCTCCAAACCCTCCCATTCCCATTACCCAGATATTTGATCTTCATTTCGACTCCCTCCTCCTCTCTTCCTCTCACCTTTTCCTCTCCTTACCCTTTCGTGTCCTATTTGCACACCTCCAACTTCAGCATATCTTTCTTTACTTTTAAACTCTTTTCAAGCTTTCCAAATTGACCAAAATGTTCCTAATTTATTTTCGCCTCTATAATACAGCTCTTCCAAATTATATATGTTGTCTACCTTCCTTAACCAATCTTTTACCGCTGGGCTTTTGGGTCTATACCACATCTTTGGAATTAGATATTTTGCAGCATTTATTATGAGGTATCTGTGACCTTTTTATATTGTTTTGTTGAAAATTTGGTATTCTGAACTAAGTACGTTTCAGGGGTTTTAGGCATTTTAATTCCTGTTATTTAATGGATGAGCTGTATTATTTATTCACAGAATTTATATATAATTGGACATTCCCACCAAATGTTGTAACATATTTCCCCTCATCCCACAGCCTCACCAACACAGTGATGATTTTTCAGGTTGAAAACTATTAACTTTACTAGGTGTAATATACCATCTTGATAAGCACTTATAATTCAATTCCTTCATTTTTACATCTATTGCCATATCTTGGGCTAAATTTTACAGCGCTGTCTTAACCCTCTTGGGCATGGAGTTCACCAGAGCTTTACAGGTTGCCACTGGAGTCCTCTTCCACTCCTCCATGACAACATTACGGAGCTGGTGGATGTTGGAGACCTTGCGCTCCTCCACCTTTCATTTGAGGATGCCCCACAGACGCTCAATAGGGTTTAGGCAGTGGTGTATTTTGGTTTTGTGCTGCCCTAGGCAAGACTAAAATTGGGCGCCCCCCCCCTATGTAAATCACGAGAGGGGGGGTGGGTGAGGGAGAGAAAGAGGGGGACGGGTGAGAGGAGCTGAGGGGGGGGTTGAGAGAGAGGGGGGATGAGAGAGAGGGGGGGTGAGAGAGGGAGGGGAGATGAGAGAGAGAGGGGGGATAGAGAGAGAGGGGGTGAGAGAGGGAGGGTTGAGAGAGAGAGAGGGGTGAGAGAGAAAGGGGGGGGGGGTGAGAGAGGCGGCTCTAGCAACCAGTAGCCAATAGAGTCTCAGGTGGAGGGGCGGCTTTTTTGCTGCCCTCTGCAAAGTGCCGCCCTGGGCCTGGGCCTTGTTGGCCTAGGCCAAAATACAGCACTGGGTTTAGGTCTAAAGACATGGTTGTCGACTCCTTCACCTTTACCCTCAGCTTCTTTAGCAAGGCAGTGGTCATTTTGGAGGTGTGTTTGGGGTCGTTATGTTGGCATACTGCCCTGCAGCCCAGTCTCCAAAGGGAGGGGATCATGCTCTGCTTCAGTATGTCACAGTTCATGTTGGCATTCATAATCCCCCTCAATGAACTGTAGCTCCCCAGTGGCTGCAGCACTCCTGCAGCCCCAGACCATGACACTCCCACCACAATGCTTGACTGTAGGCACACTTGCCTTTGTACTCCTCACCTGGTTGCTGCCACACAAGTTTGACACCATCGGAACAAAAAACATTTTTCTTGGTCTCATCAGACCACATGACATGGTTCCAGTATGTCTTTTAGTCTGCTTGTCTTCAGCAAACTGTTTGCAAGCTTTCTTCTGCATTATCTTTATAAGAGGCTTTCTTCTGGGATGACAGCCATGCAGACTAATTTGATGCATTGTGTGGCGTATGGTCTGAGCACGGACAGGCTGACCCCCCACCCCACCCCTTCAACCTCTGCAGCAATCATACGTCTATTTCCAAAAGACAACCTCTGGATATGATGCTGAGCATGTGCACTCAATTTCTTTGGTCGACCATGGCGAGGCCTTTTCTGAGTTGAACCTGTCCTGTTAAACTACTGTATGGGTATGGTCTTGGCCACCATGCTGCAGCTCAGTTTCAGGGTCTTGGCAATCTTCCTATAGCCTAGGCCACCTTTATGTAAAGCAACAATTCTTTTTTTCAGATCCTTAAGAGAGTTATTTGCCATGAGGTGCCATGTTGAACTTCCAGTGACCAGTATGAGAAAGTGAGAGTGATAACAACAAATTTAACATGCCTGCTCCCAATTCACACCTTAGACCTTGTAACGCTAATGAGTCACATGACACCAGGGAGGGAAAATTGCTATTTGGGCCCAATTTGGACATTTTAAATTAGGGGTGTACTCACTTTTGTTGCCAGCAGTTTAGACATTAATGGCTGTGTGTTGAGTTATTTTGAGGGGACAGCAAATTTACACTGTTATGCAAGCTGTACACTCACTACTTTACATTGTAGCGAAGTATCATTTCTTCAGTGTTGTCACATGAAAAGATATAATAAAATATTTACAAAAATGTGAGGGGTGTACTCACTTTTGTGAGATACTGTATGTGCAGGGGAGGTGTGCAGAGGGTATTATGAGCAGTGTGTGGAGGGTATGGTGGTGGTCAGTATGTAAAGTAGAGAAACGTAGAAGGTATAATGGTGAGCAGTATGTGCTGGAGAGTAGTGTGGAAGGAATGACGACGGTGAACAGTTAGTTGTTAGGGTTAGTGGTAATAGAGTTTATGGTAATTGTTAGAGTTAGTGTCATGAAAATTGCAGTACATGAACTGACTTGTCATACCTATTAGCCAAAAAGAAAAAGAAAAACGCATAAAAAATGCAACACTTGTGTTTTATGGTGTGGGTCTATTGAAGTCTATTGCATGCAAATTGCAATCTGCTGTGGGAATAAAAGTCCCTGATCCTTTCCAAAAAACGCACTGGCTCAAAATGCAGAGGTGAACTAGATCCATAGGAAACTAGGAATGAACTAGCAGCCGGAGAAATAGTCTGCTGAAACCTGAGCATTGCACTTGTGATTCACAGATCACAGCTGTAATACTTTGTAGGCTCAAATGCAAAAAAAAAATATTAAATTCAGGTTTTTTTTTTTTTTTTTAAATTAAAGCAGGGACGTTTATTGACATTTTTTTTTTACAAAAGCTTAAATATGCTACTGCTTGTTGACAGCAAACTGGATGGCATCACACTAATTTCAGTTTGCTGAAAGTAAGGGAACTACAAACAAGCAGTTAAAGTGGTTGTTAAGCCACTTTGACCTATTTATACGATTCGCTCTGTCTCCTAAACTGTGTGCCCCTGTGTGTGGCATATTTATAAAAAAATGCCATCTATACCTGCTTTCAGAGCGCCGCGCAAGCACTCACGTGTTTGGCCACCTCTCTCCTCTCCACGTCTGACAGCTGCAGCAGGAGGGGCCGAGAATCCCCCGCTGACTTCAGCCGGGAGGGGAGAGGCAGCTGGTCACGGCGCTCTGAAAGCAGGTATAGATGGCATTTATTTTTATAAATCAGACACACGGGCACACAGCATTAGAAGACAGAGAGGATACTAATAAAATGTAGATGTTATTTTAGCAGCAGGAGTGGAGGAGCGCTGTCACTAGCTAACAGGCAGGGAGGGAGAGGATTGGGGAGAGCAGAGAGGAGAGCTGCGGATGACGGACCATGGTGTCAGGGCTCAGCAGCTATAATATACCGTGGTCAGTTTACAGGGAAGAGGGTAGAAACTGTCCGGATCAGCCAGGTTTTTTTAGGTTAAACGAGGGCCCAAAGTACACCACACAAGCACTGTGCTGTATAACATGCTTTAAAGGGACAGGATCCATTTTTTTTTTTTTTTTTTTTTGATAACAAACATTTTAAATCTCTCGGCAACAAAAATGTAGTTTTCTGTGTAGCTTTAACCTGGACATCCTTTCTAACCTGTTATCAGTCAATCTGTCCACATTATTAAAATATTTTTGGTATGGAATATGAACCAGGTCTAAAGAAACCACAAGAATTGAGATTACTATTGATATGAACATTAAAATGTGCTGTGTAACAAATAGGTAAATGGGTAAATGATAGAGGTTATGTCACTTCCAGGATCTGTTTCTTTATTTGCAGTTTCACTGTTGCCAGATGGTATAGCTTTTCTGGCACTACAACTCTGAGAGTTATGGTTCACATACACAGGAGCCATACTGTAGTTTATCAGGCCCTCTTTTCCCCCTTGTTCATGTCCAAATAGTATTACTTGAATGGTTCACAGAATACATGACATGCTGTGAATGTGAAAAGGAGAGGGGCTGACAAACACCAGTTCAGCGGCTGTGTATGAGAGCTGCAGCTCTACAGTGCAAGTAATAGCTATACAATTCAGCATAAATGAAACTATAAATAATAAAGAAATGGTAGGAATGACAAATCTGACGTGTTTCAGCTTTACGCTTTCCTCATAGCATATGAGGAAGGTGTAAAGCCGAAAAGCGTCAGATTTTTGTCATGTTGTCACCGCTATCCATGTTGGAATAAAGAATTTTACTTGGAAGAAGCCCTTTCGTGTGCCGGCTTTATTCATATAACATTTGGTTTGGACGTTCAGCCTGAGCACTGACACTTAGCTCTTTATCTTCTAACAGTGCAGTGGAGCTAGGGTGAGTTATTGTAAATGGTAGCAATGCCTGGCCTGGCATGTACTTCATAAGAGATAACTATGTTACACCGCACATTTTAATAAAAACTTTTGTCCTGGAGTTCTGCCTAAAGACCAGAAAGAAGTTGATTGTCTTGATAAAATTATTCTAAACATTTACTGTTGCACAACCTGAAAATGGAGATTGCACAGCTTTGACCAAGCGCTATGCTCTGTAGAGACTGAAAAGAGTACATTGCCACATTGCAAACTTTTCAAAATGTTATTGTACCCATTAATATGGTATCATCATGACTGTTAACCAGCGGTGGCTGGTGCATTGGGGGTGCAGGGGCGCCACTCCTCCTATCCATGCGTCCGGCCCCCTAATCTACATGCGGGGTGCCGGATGCATGGACTTCAATGGGGCTTTTTTTTTTTTTTTTTTTTTTTAGCCATGTGATTAGAGCCAGAGTCTCTAATAGGCTAAAAAAAAGGGTGGGCTCGGGACGCAGAGCACTGTGCCCCGAGCCCACCCAGTTGTGTGACAATAGGAAATGAAAATTTGCTATTGTTACATGGATCCTCCTCCTGGCCAATCAGGAAGCGGGTCTTGAGACCCATTTCCTGATTGGCCGAAAGGAGAAACCATGCCATTGGAGGAGGAAGAAGCCGCCGCGTGCTGCCTGCTGCTGCAAATATCCAGGCAGGGTGAGTGAGCCGGGGGGGGGGGGGTCCTGTCCTCTGTCCTGTCCCCTGTCCTGCTGTGGTCCTGGGGGGGGGGGTATGGTGTGCGGCCTGGTGTGGTCCGGGGGGGGGGTATGGTGCAGTCCATCTGCTGCCCCCCCCCCCCGGCCCATGGAGCACTAGCCACCACTGCGGTTAACAGAGAGACCCTGACAGCACGAAGATCACATTTAAAGAAAACTACACTTGCTTCCTGGCCTAAACCAAAATGATGTCCTACATCCTGGGAGTCTTCTTGGCCATTTTTTTCTTTAATCTGGAGGAGGGGAAGAGGGGCTTTCTCAGCTAAGCACACTCTCCTGCATGCATGTCTGATCTATGGGCAGATGGATTTCAGTAAGTAAATGCTGCATTATTCATCTGCCCTTACTCAATATGGCCATAACTAGAAATGCAGGGTGTTGTTTTTCAAGGTGATTTCTTAATAAAATAAAGCATGAAGAAATGGATGAGTGAGTTTGCTTTGAATATTAAAAATAATCAATTAGCATTTTCAGCTTGTGGTGCTCAGATACAGTTAAGTTCCACTTTAGGGCCCTTTCACACTGAGTTTTTCAAGCGTTCAATGTGTTCAAACTGCTTCTGTTGCAGTGAAAAAAATCCTGCTTGCAGCATCTTTGGAGCATGTATGGGAGCTAAAAAAACACACTAAAAATGCACCTTCTGGTTGAAGGCTATGGAAACCTTGGTAAAAACATGCCTGTACTGAATTTTTTGTCCTGGTTTTTGAGTCACGTGTCCTTGAAAAACTGCACTGCAAACGTGGTAAAATTTGCAGCAGATTCATGTGAAAGTGCCCTTAATAGGGAACACTGGGAAACTGCCAGAAGGATCAATTTAGTTCTCACTTTACAGTATTTATATTTTTAGGTAAGCTGAACAGAGAATAAAATCTGACCAAAACCCACGTATTTACATTGCACAGTATTACCTATAAATGTATGGTTCCTTAATATGTAGACGTCAGTGGCCCCAACAGTTCTGTACCTTTTTCACATGTTTCTACTTGTCTTACTTAACTGATGTAGGATTGTGAAGTTAGAATATCTACTGTCTTGATCAGTGTCTGCTACCTCCTATTTTTCTACTTGAAATGGTATTGTGGAAAATTTGTCCTTTATGAAGTGGGTTATTTTGACTAAAAAATGGTTATGTAGAATCTACAATTTAATCTGTTTTTCTGTTAATCAGTGTCAGGCTGCCATACACAAATTAATGTTGAAAAACAATGTGGCCAATAAAGAGTGTATGAGTCAAATCAACAACCAAGCGACAATGAGCTTGCACAAGCAGTGGCATTTAATGAGAACCTTTTATATTTTTCTGTAGGTTTGTGAGTTTATGTGTAAAAGATATCCCTTTTTCTCAAATTATCTTTGATGAAAGCACCAGAGAGACTGAAGCTGTACCCACAATTTACAGAAACTCTGCACTTTGAGTCTTTTAAAAAGAAGGTCCTCCCCTTAAGTCATCAGTTAAAGCGTTTCCTTCAGCATGGCAGGAGCACTTTACTGGAACAATGTGGAGAGTTGCATTGTCTCAGATGCTGTGATGGTGGGATTCCTGTTACCTTTCTATTTTCTTCCCTTTTTAGGACCCCAGGCTGCTCCTCTCATGCATAGGGACTGTACTGGAGCACTCTTTCTTCTTCTGTTTTGGGGAAGAGCCTGTACTGCTCGTACATCCAGCCATGTTGAGAAATCTTCGGGAGCTGTGTATGGATGCAGAGGATCATTTTCCTCTGCGTGTTATGTTTAGCTGGCAATAGATGACTTACGTTTCAGAAAGAACAGGAATTTCAGGTCAGGCATTGTGGCCACACAGTTCTGGCCACTGAAACACAGACGTTGCAAGGTAAGTCATAGTCACGTAGTTAGTCAGGTTGAATAAAATGACAAAAGTCTATCTATTTCAACCAATAGAAAAAAAAAATAGAATGGCACTTCCAGTTCCCTCCCTGAGCAAATGTGTTTGGTAATTAGAATAGGCATTATTCTCTGCTGCACCCTTCTGGCACCAGTGGTTCCTAGGTATGGAGAGTGCTCCACGTGTTTCTCTGTCTTACAGGGTCTAGTGTATGCTTTGCGTTTTCTCTGTAAGTGGGTCTGGTGTCTTGTCTGTATGCCTTTGATGCTTTTGGTTATGTGGTTACTCTGGTGTATCTTTTCTCTCTGGCATTATGGGGTGTAATATTTTTGGTACACTTAGGGGTACCTCTTTGCTTTTGGCAAAACTTTGGTTAAAGTGGATTATTTGTGTCGGTTTTTTATTTTTCAGACTAAAGCCAAAGAAAAACATAAACCTACTGTTAAGATGAAATGTGCCTCTTGTCTGTTAAGTTAGGAGGATCTTTGAAAAGGCAGTTGTATCAGTCCTGTCTTGGCCAAGGAATAACCCTTGGCCGCATGTAGTGTTCTTATTGCCTTACTCATGTAACAGTCATGGAACATTTCCTACAATTTTAACCAGTGGATCACCCACCCCAAACCTCTGTGCACCAATGGATCACCCACCCCAAACCTCTGTGCACCAAGGAGTTATGCTGGCCATACAGTAGCCGAAATATTGTTCGAAAATCTGTCATTTGGTCAGATTGTTTGTTTTTCATCCAGTTATTGGACACAAGTAGAAAATCGTTTTTAACTTTTTAGAGCCGAAAAATTGAAGGAACAGTTTTGAAAATCCGCCAGCCGAACGATAAACGAACGATAAATTGAAAGGTTAATGTGTTTCTCGGCCGGCCTGTTTGCACTAGGCATATGTGACAAACTGAACGAAAAACTGATTCATTTATGTCCATTGAATGATTTATCGTTCGAAATTCAGTCATTACATGATGGCACGATCGTCTGCTCTCGAGGCCAATTTTCGAAAATGAGTTTGCCCGATATTTCGGCTAGTATATGGCCAGCATTACACTATTATTCAAACTTCTGCCTCTTACCCTCGTGTCATGGAGGTTCAATAAGTAGAGGAGTAGGGTGACGGTTTGCTTTCCAACTGAGTCAGCAGAGGAGAAGGACCATAGGAAAGGAAAGATTCCAAATACAAATTATGCCTTGATGAGTTTTGAAAGCTCTATACTACTATCGGGAAGAGAAGGAACAATTTATTTCTTTATGATCATTATGTATCAAAGCTTGAATGAAAGTAAGTGGGCTATTTTCCTGTAAATGAGCTTCTTTCTAATTCCATGAAGAAAGAGTTGCAAGACCTGGAAAGGGGGCTTTTCTTTTCAAAATCTCTTTAAAAGAATGTTTCTTTTTTGTTGTGGAATAGCTTAGGTAAACTGGGTGCGACCTTTTCTCTGGTATCCTAAAACTTAGACATAGCCTTTGAGAATATTGCTATATGAAACGATGCCATGGCCAAAAGGATGGATTCCCCCTCTTTAAAAGATCTTGTGAGTCAGCGTTATCTAACCTTAAAACCTGTCCTGGCCACCACCTGCCAGAAACTTGGAATATTGGTATTGCTAACACATCAGCAGAATCCCTACATATCATTTGCTCTGATATATTCTGCTTGCAGGGCGTTCTGGTTAAAAACCTGGCAGGGTGATTGTGCCTCAAAGGTTAAGTTGTGCTGCATCCCTTTTTCAGATCTGCTCTTGAGCCTGATTAAGAGGCGATTCTACAATGATGTAGATCACACTGCTAATAAAAAAGAAGGCTTTCTAAAGGGAAGAAGAGAGACATCCAGGGTAAGCTACTCCCCCCCCCCCCCCCCCACACACACACACACACACACACACACAAGTTGCAAGTTACAGACCCAGCATAACAAAGATTCTGTCCAGAAAAAAAACATGTTTAACTTGGAAACCTAAAAGGAAAGGAGCAGCGCCATTTGCTCTGTGTGTTTGGTATCTGCGGGAGCTGTGATAGCCATCTTTAATAAGGAATTCTAGGTATGAATACTTTTACATTAGTTCAGCTTGGATCAGCTGTTACCTTTTGGGCTCTGGAGTCATTTGCATAGATCCTGAATGTACAGAAATTCTCCCTGAATATTGACACTTCACTTGAAATTTATGGGGCTGGTATAGGATGCTAAGAAGGCCAAGGTGATCCTTCTGTCAGACAAACTACAGAATCTACAACTTCACATCCATCTACTGCAGGGGTGTTCAACCTGTGGCCTGCAGGGCAGGATCCGCATAGGGGCAGGATCAGCATAAGCCGATGCTTCCCCTGTAGCACCAGCTTCTATCCCAGATGGAGTGATACCAAGTGCACTTCACCTGGGACCTTTCCAGCAGCCTGGACGGCAATGGCAGCAAGAGCTGGAAGAGAAAAAAAAGGTCTGTGTATTATGCAACACATACACTGCACTTTTGGGTATATTAGCACCTATAAAAGGGTTAACAACTATTAGGTTTCACACTGATCCACCAGTGCAGGGCAGTGCACTGTGTGTTAGTAGCACTGAGCCATAGACTTCCATGATATCCTGTGGGTTTGATGCTCTTTCTGAAAGCACACCAAAACCTTTTTGAATGCAGGAGTTTCGGTGTGCTTTAATGTAATAGAAGTCTATGGCAAAGCACAGTTAACCTGAAGAAAAAAAATGCAGCTAACTGCAGAACGCCATTGTGAAAGCAGCCTTATAGGAGGTTCTTGACAGTAAGGGCTCATTTACATTTGCGGTTAGGGGACTGGTTAAACCCCATAGTTGAGACATGTTTTTACCAACATCCCCCCCAACCACTGGTGTAGTGTCACAATGGTGATCCCACCCCATGCTCCAGGAGGCCCATGCAGCCTCCCTGTCATATTCTGTTTTACACTTGGACAGCAAGGCATCCGATCCTCTCCTCTCCTCTCAGTTTTCCTCCTGCAACCACTGAAAGCTGGCTTCTCCTCCTCTCCCTCCTTCTGGCATTCAGCAACTGCAGGAGGAGAATGTTCAATTTCCTAGATCAAAATTCTGAACCATTTAATTTCATTGTGGTCTGTGACTGATTACCAAATCACTTAAGTGGCCCTCGATCTTCAATAGGTTGAGCACCCTGATCTACTGCATCCTAGCAGGTGGTTGTTTATTTGCCAATGTTTGTGACTGTTAGGTCTCATGGTAGCATCCTTTGAGGCAATTTATTATCAGCAACATTAGACAAGGACATTACAGCAGGAGATCCTGTCACAGTAGAACAGATTTCCTCTGTCACTGGAAAGGGAGCTCAGGGTAAGGCACCTGGACAAAGTTATCATTAGTTTGGGGGCTCAGTTGTCCCCTGTGACCAACACACAACAGTGGTACTGGAAGTTTCCCACAATCTTAACTGGGCAGATAGTCATGTGCTGAATCTGTCTGCAGTATTCATATCAGGGGGTAGAAAACTGGCAGGCAGATTATTTCAGTCAAACTTTAGATCAAGTGGAGTGGGTACATCATCCAGTTTCCATCAAATCTATTGGAGGACCCCAGATATTTACACCCACTGGCTGTAGCAGCTTGGCCTTTGAAAGCCAAGTACTGAGGGACAGAGGGTTGTCGTAGGTGGTCATCAATATCAAACTCAATGTTTGCAAGGCCACATTCTGCAAAAGTGACCATCAAATGTGTGTTTGTTTGTTTTTTTGCAAATGTCTGGGTGCATGCCTTTGTTCTGTTTTTAATTTTTGACCCTTTCTCCAGTACATAGAGGAACATCAGCTGGCCGTAAGCACAATCAAGAGTCAGGTGTCAGCGTTAGCATTTTTTCCCAGTATTTGCTGGCATCAATGTCATTTGTCTGCCCTTTTTATTCATCCTCTCTTTAGTTACGCCAAGGTTATTGTTGTGGGACCTGAATCTATTATTGTTGCTTCTGCGAAAATCGTCCCTTCGAGAGAATTGTAAAGATCCCGCTGCAGACATTCTCAAAGAAATTGGCTTTTGGTGGCCATCACTTTTGCACGCAGAGTAGGGTGTTGTCCTGCAAGTCACCATATTTGGTGCTTCATACAGTTGACGGTTGGATGTAGTCAGGACGATTAGTGTATACTTGAATACCACGGTCAGGTTTGGTAAAACAGGCTTGCTGTTAGTGGTTGTAGAGGGCCTTGCAGTGTCGTCCTTCTGCTATAATTTCACACTGAATCTGGCAAACCATTGTTCAAGCATATGTCATCAAGCAATGAGTCACCATTTCAGGACAATCTACCAGTGCATCCTGGATATTCAGGCCTCAATTTTGCAGGTTTATAAGGTGGCCATTTGGTAATTTCTTCATATACTCACCAAATTTTACATGGTGGGGGTAACAGCATCAGCTAATGCCAGTTTTGGTTGTGAAGTTTTGCAGGCAGCGGTCAGACTGGCCTAAATTTTTCTTCAAGATGGTTAGTCTGATTTTCTCTTCTATTTATTTGCTAGCCCCATTTCAGCACTGCTTTGTGATGATCTAAAGCAGGGGTCTTTTAACTTTTCGGTACATGGGCCACATCAGTGGCGTACCAATGGGGGGGGCGGGGGTGCGGCCCGCCCCGGGTGCCACTCACTGTGGGGGTGTCAGCCGGTGTCATGCCCGGTGTGTTCAGAGTCAGACAGATCCCGCAGTGTGAAGGCAGCTGCAGTGGCTGGCAGCTCCTTCAGTCCGTGCTGCTAGTGGGGGGCGGAGCCACGGCGGGAATAAGGGGGCGGAGCCGCGGCGGGAATAAGGGGGCGGAGCCGCGGCTGGAAGAAGGGGCGGAGCCTCGGCGGGAAGAAGGTGAGTGCCCATTGCAAAAGTGTGTGCTGGATAGGAGGGAGATGGGGCTGCTACATATAGAGGAATTCATCTTTCTCTATTCTTCCTGCAGCTTCCTGCTGAATAACTGATTCTCCTCCTCTCCCTCCTGCAGGAAGAATAGGGAAAGATCAATTCATCTATATGCAGCTGCCCCATCCCCCTCCTATACAACTTCTTTTGCTGGCCCCCCAAAGTTCTTAACCTCCTCCAGTGCTCCTAATCCCTCCCTCAGTGCTTTTAGCCCCTCTCCCCCCAGTGCACTAGACCCCCCCTGTTCTTTAGCCCCCCCCATGCTCTTCAACTCCCCACAGTGCTTTCTCCCTCCCCCCTAAGTGCTCCCCGTCCCCCCAGTGCTCTCCACCCCCCTGATTTTCCCTGCTCACCCCCCAAGTGCTCCCTGTCCCCCCAGTGCTCTCCACCCCCCTGATTTTCCTTGCCCACCCCCCTAAGTACTCCCTGTCCCCCCAGTGCTCTCCACCCCCCTGATTTTCCTTGCCCACCCCCCTAAGTGCTCCCTGTCCCCCCCAGTGCTCTCCACCCCCCTAGTTATCCCTGCTCGCCCCCCCAAGTGCTCCCTGTCCCCCCCCCCCCCCCAGTGCAATCCACCCCCTGCACCTTCCAACCCCCCTACAATGCTTTCCAAACCCTCTCTTAATTCTCTCCAGTCCCCCCCCCCCCACCGTGCCCTTCAGCACCTCCAGTGCTCTCTGCTTCGTCTGTGCTCTCCGGCCCCCCTAGTGCTCTTCTATCTTCTATCATGTCCTCAGTCTCTGACCATCTCCTGTATCATGTCTGCAGTCTCTGACCATCTCCTGTATCATGTCTGTAGTCTCTGACCATCTACTGTATCATGTCCTCAGTCTCTGACCATCTCTTGTATCATGTCTGCAGTCTCTGATCATCTACTTTATCATGTCTGCAGTCTCTGACCATCTCCTGTATCATGTCTGCAGTCTCTGACCATCTCCTGTATCACGTCTGCAGTCTCTGACCATCTCCTGTATCATGTCTGCAGTCTCTGACCATCTACTGTATCATGTCCTCAGTCTCTGACCATCTCCTTTTTCATGTCTGCAGTCTCTGACCATCTCCTGTATCATGTCTGCAGTCTCTGACCATCTCCTGTATCATGTCTGCAGTCTCTGACCATCTCCTGTATCACATCTGCAGTCTCTGACCATCTCCTGTATCAGGTCTGCAGTCTCTGACCATCTCCTGTATCACGTCTGCAGTCTCTGACCATCTCCTGTATCACGTCTGCAGTCTCTGACCATCTACTGTATCATGTCTGTAGTCTCTGAATATCTCCTTTAGCAAGTCTCCAATCTCTTACTCAAACTTAAACACATTGCTAATATTAGCTATCTATCTATGCTGAAGGTAGGACTGTGCAGGGGAGGCAGAGAGTGCAAAAGGGGGAACTGTGATTAGAGAGACGGAGGGCAGACTGCAAGGGGCACTGTGATAGGGGGGCTGTGAAATTTGTGCAAAAAATATTCTTGAAAACATTACATTTTTTTGTGGGTGTTTTTACATTTTAAAGTGGGGGGGGGTGCCAGATATAGGATCCGCCCCGGGTGCCAAAGGCTCTAGGTACGCCACTGGGCCACATGATTTATTTTACAAATATTCTGGGCTGAAAAAAAATCCAGTTTTATAACTGAATATAATTTGAATAAACTTTACATTAATGAATAAGTTTAACTTTTAGCTTTTTTTGGAATCAACATGATTTGGTTCATAACAGAGAAAAAACTGTAGTAAAACAAAGCAAAGATATTCCAAATAGCAATTGATAAAGATTGAACAAAAAGTTAGTCTGCATCTCTTCAGAGTCTTCTTTACTGCAGGGTCCCCATCAGTCCCCCCTTACACCAGGGCCCCCATCAGTCCCCCTGTACATCAGTATTCCTATCAGAGACACCCTCACCACTGTAACTTGGTTTGCACAGCCTGGTTATAGCTGTGTAAGACAGCAGGGCAAGAGGCAGGAGACACAGGCAGGTCTGGTCATGGAAGTTTCACCTTCTGTTTTGCTTGTGCACGCAATTGGTATGGATGAGCCCCCAATTATCTCGGACGAGCCCCCAAACTGTTTTGCTTGCGTATATCTAGCAAGGGTTACTTTGCGGTATAAACAAGGAAGCTCAGACATCTGCAGGGTATAATTGTACTTTTACTAAACAAAAGCATGCTGTACATACAAACTATTGCAATATTAGGAACATATCACAAAACTGGCAGATATAACAATGCCTAACACATGAACAGCCTATGGCCTGTAAACAGCAGAAATACGCTTCTTAATCAAATAAATACTTAGCTCTGGTGGTGGGCTCAGCAGATCTCTGCAACAACAGGACAAAGAGGTCTTTGCCGCATGCTTCTCCAAATACAAACGAACAAACAAGCCAGGCTGCATCATGGATGTTTTTTTCTGTGTGACCCTCCAGAGCGAGGATGAGGGGAAAGGGACTTTTCTCATGCAAATTGACCCTTTTATAGTCCTGTACACAGACCACCCACAGGATGTGGTCATATCTTTTGACCACTCCTAGGTCACTTTGCAGCCACACATGGCTGTATCATCCCCCACTTCCACATAGCTCATTAAATATGCAGCAGCCATTTTAAAACTACCTGTGGGTGAGAGAGATTATTATTACACATGTATTGGGAACATTTGTAAAAAAAAATCCACAACACCTTCCTAAAAATGTCAGGGAAAGTACATCATTGGTTGTTAGGACGTCAGCAATCCTAGCAACCAACAACACATGGGCGGGGGGGGGGGGGGGTTGTACCTACACTGGAGACTGTGGGTCCTAGGGCTGAAGAATCTGGAACAAACTTATCTGAATCCTGTTGAGTCTGAGGATCTCTGCAAGCCAGATAAAATCTAGTGGTCAGGATGTGGTATTATGGTGGACATAATTTGGAGGTCTAATCTAAATGTGGTCCTAAGCATAGTGGTGTCTTTCAGTGAAGGAAAGCGAAAATATTTTTTCTTGTACTCATTGGGTTTCATTGGAAATACTTTTGCTCTTGTTATTTTCACTGCTTTGCCATGTAACTATGTTGTCCCCAGCTGTGGACGGGGCTTTGACCATCAACAGGGGCTGCTGCCAGGCTATCTCTTGTTTTTTTTTAGTACACCCACATCATTTAAAAGGTGGTTGAGCAAAATCAGGTTTTTATTCTCACATATTGCATTATGTTTATATACAGATAGCCCCCATTCTCTCTATACAGTGGGGATCGAAAGTTTGGGCACCCCAGGTAAAAATTTGTATTAATGTGCATAAAGAAGCCAAAGAAAGATGGAAAAATCTCCAAAAGGCATCAAATACAGATTAGACATTCTTATAATATGTCAACAAAAGTTAGATTTTATTTCCATCATTGACACTTTCAAAATTACAGAAAACAAAATGGCGTCTGCAAAAGTTTGGACACCCTGCAGAATTTATAGCATGCACTGCCCTCTTTGCAAGGCTGAGACCTGCCAGTGTCATGGATTGTTCTCAATCATCGTCTGGGAAGACCAGGTGATGTCAATCTCAAAGGTTTTAAATGCCCAGACTCATCTGACCTTGCCCCCAACAATCGGGACCATGGGATCTTCTAAGCAGTTGTCTAGAAAACTGAAACTGAAAATAGTTGACGCTCACAAAGCTGGAGAAGGCTATAAGAAGATAGCAAAGCATTTTCAGATGTCAATATCCTCTGTTCGGAATGTAATTAAGAAATGGCAGTCATCAGGAACAGTGGAAGTTAAAGCAAGATCTGGAAGACCAATAGAAATATCAGACAGAACAGCTCGCAGGATTGTGAGAAAAACAATTCAAAACCCACATTTGACTGCACGATCCCTCCAGAAAGATCTGGCAGACACTGGAGTTGTGGTAAACTATTCCACTATAAAGAGATACTTGTACAAATATGGTCTTCATGGAAGAGTCATCAGAAGAAAACCTCTTCTACGTCCTCACCACAAAAATCAGCGTTTGAACTTATAGACAAGCCTGATGCATTTTGGAAACAAGTTCTGTGGACCGATGAGGTTAAAATTGAACTTTTTGGCTGGAATGAGCAAAGGTACGTTTGGAGAAGAAGGGGCACAGAATTTAATGAAAAGAACCTCTGTCCAACTGTTAAGCATGGGGGTGGATCAATCATGCTTTGGGGTTGTATTGCAGCCAGTG
Source organism: Pelophylax lessonae (assembly GCF_965119305.1). Lineage (NCBI taxonomy): Eukaryota > Metazoa > Chordata > Amphibia > Anura > Ranidae > Pelophylax > Pelophylax lessonae. The sequence continues at coordinate 157,366,813 of NC_138777.1, forward strand.
GCACAGGGACCATCTCACCAGTAGAAGGAAAGATGGATTCAATAAAATTTCAGCAAATTTTGGATGGTAACTTGATGCCATCTGTGAAAAAGCTGAAGTTAAAGAGAGGATGGCTCCTACAAATGGATAATGATCCTAAACACACCTCGAAATCCACGGGGGATTACATCAAGAGGCGTAAACTGAAGGTTTTGCCATGGCCTTCGCAATCTCCTGACCTCAACATAATTGAAAATCTATGGATAGACCTTAAAAGAGCAGTGTGTGACAGACAGCCCAGAAATCTCAAAGAACTGGAAGACTTTTGTTAGGAAGAATGGGCAAAGATACCTCAAACAAGAATTGAAAGACTCTTTTGGCTGGCTACAAAAAACGTTTACAAGCTGTGATACTTGCCAAAGGGGGCAGTAGAAAATATTAACTCTGCAGGGTGCCCAAACTTTTGCAGATGCCATTTTTTGTTTTCTGTTATTTTGAAATTGTAAATGATGGAAATAAAATCCAACTTTTGTTGACATATTATAAGAATGTCTAATCTGTAATTTGATGCCTTTTTGGAGATTTTGCCATCTTTCCTTGGCTTCTTTATGCACATTAATACAAATTTTTACCGGGGGTTCCCAAACTTTCGATCCCCACTGTATATTATATAAGATACCGGTTTATGAATTTTTAAATTTTTCTTCTTTTGATTTATGATCAGGGACAGTATCTTGAAGGGCCACTGCTTGAATGTGTTTTGTAAGTACTGCTTGAATGTGTTTTGTAAGTTTACACGTGCGCCAAGAAAAGGCATTTCATCCGTGTTTTTAAAGCCTTGCGAATTCCTGTATCAGTTATGTCCATTAAGACTGACAGTGTAGTTCACATGGATGTGTTTGCACCAAATATTTATCCAGCATGTAGCGTTTGGCTGGCTTTACTGCTCCCCACACACCTCTATTCATGTCAATGTAAATGCGCCGCAAACATCATATGAAAATTTATTTGGAATGCATTACTAGCTGAGATGGTAGTACAAGAATCCATACAGCTGAATATAAACATAGAGGAAGCCCCTGGCAAGCCAATAGCTCCTGCTGCTGTCTCCATGTCCAGGGTGGAGAGAGAGAGCAAGAGACAGGAGTGCTGCTGTTTTTGAGCACAGTACTGGATTGAGATTGGGATCAGATAAGTATTTAGGGGGGGCGGCTGAACTTGAAAGGGGTTTTTTTTTTTTTTTACCTTAATGCGAGAATGCATTTAAAGTGGAACTTTACTCTCTCAATCGACATTGACTATTTTTAATCCCTATGCTGCTAGCATTAGTAAATGGATGATAGGGAAGTATATCCTATATGCTTGTGTTTAAACTTTTATTTTTATTTTTCAGTTACTTCCTGGATTCCATGTCTAGGCAAATGATGTCATACATCCCAGGAGTCTTTAGTAGGGAGGAGGGGCATTCACAGCTAAGCACACCCTCTCCTGCTTGCATGCCTGAGCGAAGGGTAGGTGGATTCCAGGAAGTGAATCTCAACTGCCCTTACTCATGCTAGGGGGTGTTTTTTCAAAGTGGTTTCTCAACAAATTAAAGCATGGAAACATAGTCAACATACCTTGGTCACCTGGAAAGAGACAATAGGTGAATGAGACTGCAACATTATCATAATTAACTCAACAAACAACAAGCCCAAAACATAGTCGAATATGCATTCCTAGAAGTGTGAACACACTCCACCTCTAAACAGATGAAAGCAGAAGACATAGGCTCTCAGACTGCCCTTCTCCATTTTCAACACACCTTATTATAACTTAAGTGTCAATTCACATCCCCCAGTATACCATAGCTGAGTCTTATGTCATTGGCATCTGTTTAGTCTCTCATGGTGTGAAGTCCTTTGTTGTAATATGCAGCTTAGGCCCAAAGTCTGTGTCGCTTGGGTTGACAGGGATTTGTTGAATTCAAAGTAACAGTACTCCAAGGGTCCCCCAGCATACACCCCCAACCAGAGACGCGCTCCCCTACAAGCCAGGGCCATAGTCCGTGGGCAGGAGGCTGGCCTCCACACTTCTCCAGTAACCTGTGACGAACGTCCCGGCAAATGGACGTTCGTCACATATCTCCCTCCTCCTGGGGAGACTAACCAGACCCCAGACGTCCAACTGGTTTGGGTCTGTGTTAGTCTGGTGTCTTTTGCCAGGCTGTGCCATGCTCCAGAGGGCCTCCTGCCCTATGTCCCAATTAAAATATCTGGGGTCTTCCTGGGCAGGGCACCAGCTATAATCCACTACAGAGGCATTCCATGGTTGCTGGAGGGGCAAAATCAGGGTGGCATGGGCCCACATACTAGGGGGTTGGGGATCTGGGCCGATTGCCCAGCATCTCTGTAATCCAGGGGTAGAGGCCACGGGCCCCATCCACCCCTTAGATGCCAGAAGCTGCATGAACTGGTGGGCAGATATCAGTGGGGTTCTGCCCGGCTGCCAGCTCTACCGCTGGGTAGGCACTCAGCTGCTGGGACAAGGGACCTACAATCGCCTCTACTGCTAATGCTGGCTGGTCCTGGGTAGTGGGCTCGACCATCTCCACCCCCAATGCTGTTGACTGCTGCTGGGACGAGGGACCTACAATCGCCTCTCCCGGTACCGCTGGCTGGTCCTGGGTAGTGGGCACAACCATTTCCACCCCCAGTGCTGTTGGCTGTTGCTGGGAGGAGGGACCTACAATCGCCTCTCCCGCTGATGCTGGCTGGTACTGGGTAGTGGGCACGGCCATCTCCATCCCCAGTGCTGTTGGCTGCTGCTGGACCAAGTCTGGGAGGTGTTGGTAGTCTTGTTCCAACCCCCACTTGATGATAACCAGGTAGATGAGGTCTAGTCTCAGCTCCAACAACTGGACTGGTAGCATCCTTCTCCGGTAATAATAAAGAGCCCAGAACCGCGACATTGCAGGACTGCCAAAATCATCATCCTCCTCCATGGCCAACCACAACAGGCCTGGGCCATCATAGCCCCCCCCTCTGGTTGAATGCCTTCTGCCAACCAAGGGTCTCGTTGGACTGCATACCACCATAGTGCCCGGTACGAGTCGTGTAGCATAATTTCTGTCTGGACCAGGCACTCAAGGTGCCTTTCCCACTGCATCAAGGGTTGTTTTCCCAGGATAAACATCCGTTGGCTCGCTTGTTCCTGCCAGCGTTGCGCTGTACTTGGAAGCTTCCCTTTCCGCCGAAGCTCTGCTACCTCCATGGACTCCTGCCAGTGTTCTTGCATTACATATTTTCTCCAGTTACCCTTGTCCTTGGCTGACATATGGCCCTGTTCCCTTGCCAGTATGTCTTGTAGTCTCCGCTGGAGCTCCACCTCATATGGGGACACTGCCCAGGGGCTAGCTCGCTCCATCTTCTGAGTTCCTCCTTAGACCGAGATGCTGCTGGGCTCCTCACTGCATTCCTGGTTTGGGATCTATTCAGAGAAGAATCCCACCGCTGGCTACCAGTGTAACAGATCCCCAATACTTGGATAAAGTATTTCTGTATTGGGTCTCCAGAATCTCACGTGATGCAGTGACCTGGCCACTCAATTCCCCCCAAACATCAGCCTAAGCTCGATGAAGGGTAAAACAAAAGACACTTTATTTAACAACTCACTTCCAATATAATACAGTCTCATGTGTTTGATTCCATTATCATATGCAAATGAAATTGCGTACAGAACATAGTCAACATACCTTCGTGATCTGGAAAGAGACAATAGGTGAATGAGACTGCAACATTATCATAATTAACTCAACAAACAACAAGCCCAAAACATAGTCGAATACGCCTTCCTAGAAGTGTGAACACACTCCACCTCTAAACAGATGAAAGCAGAAGACATAGGCTCTCAGACTGCCCTTCTCCATTTTCAACACACCTTATTATAACTTAAGTGTCAATTCACATTCCCCCAGTATACCATAGCTGAGTCTTATGTCATTAGCATCTGTTTAGTCTCTCATGGTGTGAAGTCCTTTGTTGTAATATGCAGCTTAGGCCCAAAGTCTGTGTCGCTTGGGGTGACAGGGACTTGAATTCAAAGTAACAGTACTCCAAGGGTCCCCCAGCATACACTCCCAACCAGAGACACGCTCTCCTACAAGCCAGGGCCATAGTCCGTGGGCATGAGGCTGGCCTCCACACTCCTCCAGTAACCAGTGACGAACTTCCCAGCAAATGGGTTTCGTCACAATAAGTACCTCTCATTTGTGTAATGACAGAATATCAGCACCAAAAGAAATAGTCATTTTAGAACTACCCATCCTTTAGATACAGTATTTCTATGTAGCCTTTTGTTCTAAAGTCAACTCCTTACTTTTTCATGTCAGTGAAGCATCCACTGTCCACACCTCTATAACCTTTTAGCAATGTACACTTTCAGGGAGACCTGCTAATGCGTCATACATCTCCCCACACCCAGGACTACTTTCTTCTTTAAGAAAACAAGACAAGATAATGACACCGAGGCAGAGCATGCTAAAGGGAACCTAAAATGTATTTTTGTATATGATGTGATGTGAAGATTTATTGTAAATCATATCTAACGAGAGTTGTAAATTCTTTTAACCACCACCTTCCTTTATTCTAACACTTCGCTCCTACATGTAAAAATGTAATTTTTTTTGCTAAAATATTACTCAGAACCCCAAAACAGTTTTCATATATATATATATATATATATATATATATATATATATATATATATATATATATATATATATATATATATATATATATATATATATATATATATATATATATACACAGTGGGTACGGAAAGTATTCAGACCCCTTTACATTTTTCACTCTTTGTTATATTGCAGCCATTTGCTAAAATTATTTAAGTTCATTCTTCTTCCTCATGAATGTACACATAGCACCCCATACTGACAGAAAAACACAGAATTGTTGACATTGTTGCAGATTTATTAAAAAAGAAAAACTGAAATATCACATGGTCCTAAGTATTCAGACCCTTTGCTGTGACACTCATATTTAACTCAGGTGCTTTCCATTTCTTCTGATCATCCTTGAGATGGTTCTACACCTTCATTTGAGTCCAGCTGTGTTTGATTATACTGATTGGACTTGATTAGGAAAGCCACACACCTGTCTATATAAGACCTTCCAGATCACAATGCATGTCAGAGCAAATGAGAATCATGAGGTCAAAGGAACTGCCTTGAAGAGCTCAGAGACAGAATTGTGGCAAGGCACAGATCTGGCCAAGGTTACAAAAAGATTTCTGCTGCACTTAAGGTTCCTAAGAGCACAGTGGCCTCCATAATCCTCAAATGGAAGACGTTTGGGACGACCAGAACCCTTCCTAGAGCTGGCCGTCCGGCCAAACTGAGCTATCGGGGGAGAAGAGCCTTGGTGAGAGAGGTAAAGAAGAACCCAAAGATCACTGTGGCTGAGCTCCAGAGATGCAGTCAGGAGATGGGAGAAAGTTGTAGAAAGTCAACCATCACTTCAGCCCTCCACCAGTCGGGGGTTTATGGCAGAGTGGCCCGACGGAAGCCTCTCCTCAGTGTAAGACACATGAAAGCCCGCATGGAGTTTGCTAAAAAACACCTGAAGGACTCCAAGATGGTGAGAAATAAGATTCTCTGGTCTGATGAGACCAAAATAGAACTTTTTGGCCTTAATTCTAAGCGGTATGTGTGGAGAAAACCAGGCACTGCTCATCACCTGTCCAATACAGTCCCAACAGTGAAGCATGGTGGTGGCAGCATCATGCTGTGGGGGTGTTTTTCAGCTGCAGGGACAGGACGACTGGTTGCAATCGAGGGAAAGATGAATGCGGCCAAGTACAGGGATATCCTGGACAAAAACCTTCTCCAGAGTGCTCTGGACCTCAGACTGGGCCGAAGGTTTACCTTCCAACAAGACAATGACCCTAAGCACACAGCTAAAATAAGGAAGGAGTGGCTTCACAACAACTCCGTGACTGTTCTTGAATGGCCCAGCCAGAGCCCTGACTTAAACCCAATTGAGCATCTCTGGAGAGACCTAAAAATGGCTGTCCACCAACGTTTACCATCCAACCTGACAGAACTGGAGAGGATCTGCAAGGAGGAATGGCAGAGGATCCCCAAATCCAGGTGTGAAAGACTTGTTGCATCTTTCCCAAAAAGACTCCTGGCTGTATTATATCAAAAGGGGGCTTCTACTAAATACTGAGCAAAGGGTCTGAATACTTAGGACCATGTGATATTTCAGTTTTTCTTTTTTAATAAATCTGCAACAATGTCAACAGTTCTGTGTTTTTCTGTCAGTATGGGGTGCTATGTGTACATTCATGAGGAAGAAGAATGAACCTAAATGATTTTAGCAAATGGCTGCAATATAACAAAAAGTGAAAAATTTAAGGGGGTCTGAATACTTTCCGTACCCACTGTATATATATATATATATATATATATATATATAATTTTTTTTTTTGCAATTTTTATGTCACACGGTATTTGCGCAGCTGTTTTTCAAACGCAATGTTTTGGGAAAAAAATCACTTTTATGAATAAAAAAACAAAACAGTAAAGTTAGCTTAGTTTATTTGTATAATGTGAAAGATGTTACGCCGAGTAAACAGATATCCAGCATGTCACATCTGTCCGTGGAATGGCGGCAAACTATGGTGCTTAAAATTCTCCATAGGTAACCCTTTAAACGCCTTTTACAGGTTACCAGTTTAAAGTTGCACAGGAGGTCTGGTGCTAGAATTATTCCTCTCACTCTGACGTTTGCGACAATACCTCACGCGTGCAGGAGTAACATATGTGTTTGTATTTGTGCATTAGCACAGTAGGACTGGGGCGCTTTTAAAATTTTGTTTTATTAATTTTATTTAAAAAAAAATTATGCTTTTTTTTTGTAATAACTTTATTGCTATCACAGGGGATGAACAACATCCCTTGTGACACCATGGACCGTGACAGGTCCTCTTAATGGAGAGATTTGGGGTCTATTAGACCCCAAATCTCTCCTCTGGTCCCCCATGCAGCCGATCAGATAGAGATTGTTCTGATCGGCTGCTTCTCTGGTCGCTGGTGGCAGACAGAACCGGACATTACGAATACTCGTCGCTCCAGTTTACAAGGTTACAGAGACAGGGGAATGACATCAGTTCCTCTCTCTCTGTACCAGGCAGCCCTCGTCGCTGGCTGCATCGCTGCCGGCCTCAGCGATGAGACCGGAGAGTCCTGGAGAGAAGCGGCGGGAGGGGGGTGGGGGGGGTGGGGGGGGTAGCCACCCGCAGAAGTAATTGAGTGGCTAATTACCCACTCAGATCCCTTCTGCCTGAAACTGAATCGCCGGCTGCAAAAAATTATACCAGGATGATGCCTGTAGGTGTAGGCATCATTCGGGTATTACCACTGAACCCCTAGGACATACAGGTACGTCCATTTGGGGGAAGTAGTGAAGATCTTCCTATATCCACTTATTATTTCATATCCTTCATAATTTTGCACTTTACTAAAGGATAGCGATTAGAAAACCAAATCCTAACCCTTTTGCTGCCAGAGCTGTTTTTGCGGTTCTTTTGCACACCTTTTAAAAAAATTAAAAAAGGCCTGGGCAACACGGCTAAAGGCTGGCCTTGGATCACCCTTCCTCTGCCTGAGGACCTTAGCAAACACTCTACCCTGGGGAGCACGCTCACTGTTGTTCGAGAGGCACTCTGTCACACCACGATCTCCCCTATGCCCTCTCTGATGTTGCCCATTCTGGACAACCCAGACTTTGAGCCGGGCCTTGGGGGCGCATGGTTCCGGAGCCTGAGGCTTGGAGGCCGCCTGTACCTCTGGGATTTACTTGGACTGGATGGGAGGCTTTCAGCGGCTTCCTTGACTGCTCCTGGGGACCCCCCCTAGACTTTTGGAGTGGTCTCCAACTTGGGCATTTTCTCCGTAAATGCAGCCGTATCCCTGGTATTTATAGACCGCTTACGGAATTGGAGCTGGTCTGCCACAGGCGCGAGCCGCTTCGGCACTGCTTGTCCTTTATGTATGCTTCTCCCTGATGGCTCCCCCCCCCCCCCCCCCGACTATTTCCCTGCGTTCCCGATGAAGTGAGAAACTGACTTATCTGTTAAATTTACTGATTCCCAAAAAGAGAAAATTCCTTACTTTGCTCATAAATCCTCCATGGCTACAAAAATACAGGAAGCAAACTACAAGATTCTCGCAAGATGGTATAGGGTGCCCTCACTTCTTCACCATTTCTTTCCATCAGTCCCGGACCATGGCTGGCGCTGTGACACAGGTCCTGGGACCGTTCTCCACATCTTTTGGGATTGTTCCAAAATTAAGCCCTTCTAGCATGCTGTTACTGGTATCATCCGTCAGCTCACCAATGTGAACCTCTCAGACGACCTGACAGCTTGCCTGCTCCATCTCTCCTGGAGGCCCATTAAAAAAATATAAGGAGTCTCTCACTATTCAGCTATTGAATGCAGCCAAAGTTTGTATCCTCCTCTGTTGGAAGTCACCTGCTGTGCCCTCGAAGTCCCTCTGGTTTTCTAAGGTCAATGACTTGAGAGATATGGAAGACCTCACAGCCACGCTCTATGACGAGGGGGAGTCCTTCTGGGTCAAGCGGAGACCCTGGCAGCATTTTGTCCTAACCGATGGTTATTTTCAGGAATTCCCGCACCCTGTTTAAGGCTGGGGGGCCTGAGCTGGGTGTGTGTGGGGGGGGGGATTCTCGGACCGTACCCTCTCCCCTTTCTCTTCCCTCTGACTTTTCGTTTTACTCCTCCCTCGCCTTTTCCCTTCCCTTCTTTCACATTTCTCTGCCTTTTTTTGCAATTTTTATGTCACACGGTATTTGCGCAGCTGTTTTTCAAACGCAATGTTTTGGGAAAAAAATCACTTTTATGAATAAAAAAACAAAACAGTAAAGTTAGCTTAGTTTATTTGTATAATGTGAAAGATGTTACGCCGAGTAAACAGATATCCAGCATGTCACATCTGTCCGTGGAATGGCGGCAAACTATGGTGCTTAAAATTCTCCATAGGTAACCCTTTAAACGCCTTTTACAGGTTACCAGTTTAAAGTTGCACAGGAGGTCTGGTGCTAGAATTATTCCTCTCACTCTGACGTTTGCGACAATACCTCACGCGTGCAGGAGTAACATATGTGTTTGTATTTGTGCATTAGCACAGTAGGACTGGGGCGCTTTTAAAATTTTGTTTTATTAATTTTATTTAAAAAAAAATTATACGACCGCGCAATTGTCCGTTAAAGTCATGCAGTGCCGAATCGCAAAATAGGGCCTGGTCAGGAAGGGGGTAAAATCTTCCGGGGCTTAAGTGGTTAAGTGGAACTGAGCTTGAGAATAGAAGATTTTTAAAGTGAAAATGGTCCTGCAAAATGAATCCGAGAGCTGTAATTAATCAGGCAGAGAAAAGAAGTGGCTTCAGGTGACCAGTGGTATAGTGCAGGAGAAGAAGGCACCAGAATAAAGCATTTTATTTATTTTTTTCAATCCCTCTTAAGAAAATCAAGTTCTTTTCAGTTTCTCCATGCAGTGCGGAGGGAGACCCACTGCAGATTGGGATTCAGCTTAAAATACTTTGTACAGCTGTGGTATTTTATTGTGGAAGGCTTAGTACGATTAGCAAATGTGAAGCTTCTTATAAAAATTCCTAGACAATAACCGCTGAAAAGCAAATCAGTCACCAATCTTATGTGCTAGGTCACCTTTGTGAGGCTGCTTGCTTGTTCAAATGGTTGTCTGCATCTGTGTTGTCTGCAACTTTCATGAACAGAAGGACAACATTCCTAATCTTTTTATCAATGGAAAAAATCTGTTAACATTAAGCAAGAGCCCCTATGACTCTAATGTTGAATGCTATACATTCCAGAAGGGTGTGTTTTTTGTATTTTTCAACTAAAGGGAAACTACTTTAAAGCTGAATTTCAGCTAGCTCAAGAAACTATGGAATTCCCCTTTCTTCTCACAGCAAGATTTGATTGCTCAATTTGTCTTCATTCCCCTGACAGCCAGCACTCTTCTCCACATTTATATGTAGATGGACCCTTGATAGCCTCACTTAGAATGCAGGACAGACAGTCTTGCAAAGTATTTGGTAATGTCAGAGGCTGCTACCTGAATGACTGGAAAAGGGATGCAGCCTAGTGGGACTGGTCAGATTGTTGAGAGAGATTAGGTAAGTATTCTTACTAATCTCTTTTCCCCTATAAAAAAACGATTAATCCTTGTTGTCTGGTACATGGGGCTCTTGCATTTAATGGTGGGCACAGGATACAGGTGTCCTGCCCAGCCCCACTGTCGACAGCCTACCATCTTATCCACCATGTCAAAACGTTATGATAGGCTGCTGCAGCTGGATAGGCCTGGACAGTGCACCTAGCAGTATAAACGTTTAGGGAAGTATACATCTTAGGGCCCTTTCACACGGCCGCTCCGTATGTCCGCAAATCATCCTATTTTTTTTGCGGATGATTTACGGGCATAATGTAAGTCAATGGCATTGCGGATGTCAGCGGAATACCATCCGCTGATATCCGATTTTCTTCCTTTCAGTTCTGTTCCATTTTTTGGAACGGAACAGAACCCTATTTTTCCTCCGTTCAAAAAACGGAAAGGAAGCAAAATCGGATGTCAGCGGTGTCATCCGCTGACATCCGCAATGCCCATAGACTTACATTATGTCCGCATATCATCCGCAAATGGATGGGATGATATGCGGACATATGGAGCGGATGACAGAAGTGTCATCCGCTCCGTGAAAAAAAAAAAAAAAAAAGGACCGGAGCGGAGGTAAAAAACTGATCGCCCGTGTGAAAGAGCCCTTGAATGTGGAAGATAAGAATTCCGCGTCAGTCACTATTCATTTTACACCATTCCTGTGGCTGTGGGTAGAGAATTCAGGATAGTTGCGGATTTTAAACTGTGCAATGTGGACTGGCTGCCAGGGACTTAAGCAGAAGCACATTATCGGACAGTCTCCTGAAAACAAAACCTTCCCTGCAAACTAGGGATCCTGTCACCCTTACCTATGACTACTAAGCCGGCTATGAAGATTGAAGTGGAACTTCAACCTGGACCACAGGGTAAATGAATGACCGTGAATGCAGTGCATACCACTTTAAAGCAGAGTTCCACCCTAAAAATGAACTTTGCAGCATCAGTTAAAGTAAAAAAAACCTTGTTTTTAATGAAAATAAACTTACCTTCCTTCCTCTCCCTCCTTATGCAGCCGCAACCCCCCAACGTCACTTCCTCCTTTGCATTTTTGCATTGCATCCTGGGAGCTGAGCGTCATCAATCCCAGGATGCAATGGGAATGGCCGGCTGCTACTCAGATTGCCGATCGCAATCTACAGCGCATGCGCGAGATTGCGATCGCCATTCTGGGTAGCCAGGAACCAGGAAGAGGGACACAGCGGGGGACACAGCGGCTTCAGATGTCCACACCGGAGATGGCCATGCTCTGCAATCAATTTTAAAGGAATTTATCTTTATTACATAACTGTACTGTAATGTGGGGTTAGTGTTAGGGTAATTGGCGATAGTTTAGGATTAGGAGGGTATTTTTATGTAAAAAAATGTTTTTGTGGCCGGAACTCCGCTTTAAAGAGTTTGTTTCATCTGGACGAGAGGATAAGTTGCAGCTTCTGCCCTCTCCTACCTGTGCACACTGAGGTGTTGGACTCCCAAGCTCCCCTGTAGCTGACTGTTTTTGTTTTTTTTATTGCTGTATTGCTGTCCATGTGAAACCATTGCAGTTTCCAACTGGCCCTGATTTCAGGGGACTGTCTCTGAATTAGAACAAAGTCCCTATGTCCCTCTTTCCTCCTCATTTGTCCCTCATTTTGGTCAGATCTATATAGTTGTATAAAAAAATCACTATTTATCTTTCAAAAAGTGTTTCATAGTGGTAAACCTTTCATACGATTTATAAATTGCTGCATTTGTCAATTTCATAAGCTAGTATAAAGGAATAGTAATGGTAAAAAATAAAGCATTTGTGGGTTTAACAAATATTTTTTTTTGTATAATTCTTCTTTAAGGGGGTGTGGCAGGGGGGATGTCCTATGCCTACATACTTTTGCTAATAGGTGTCCCTCGTTTCTATCTCAAAAAGTTGGAATGATATTGTACAGCTATTGTATTAGATGATAGTATGTGCTGTATTTATCCCCTTTCACATGATCAGTTAGAAGTATGGAGTAGCACAGATAGTGTCTGTCTTATGCTGGGCTGTGTGATCTGCACTGTGGACATGTAACACACAGCATACTCAATGGCAGCCTTTTTCAACCAGGGTGCCTTGAGGTTTCTTCAGGGATGCCTAAAAAGTGCCCCTAAAATGTATACCAGCTGGCTTGTTTATGAAGGCTGCCTTTTTAGTTAAAAGTTTTACACGTCACAAGTTTTCATTGTGCACCATTAGAACCTTCTAGCTGCCGCTGTCCTAACAGCCAATGGCATCATCATTTGCTAAGTAGGGTGTTACTCGCCTACAATAACATCCTTGTTTGACCCTTCCCTGCCCCTCTCCATCTGCGTTGGGGGGTCACATTTACTGAGTGAGGGAGAAGAGAAACAATGGAATACTAGTCAGTACCAGTTTGCTAAAGTAGATTTTTTTTTAAAAGAATATATCACCTCGAACGCTGGGTGTCCTACTTGGACATGTGGATGTTGCTGCATTATGTAAAAGAATAGCTTTTACATTTTAGAATGGGGTGCCTCTAGACTGTCCATAATTTTTAAAGGGTGCCTTGACTGAAAAAAGGTTGAGAAACACTGCTCTATGGTACTGTTTACATTTGGGAAAAGAAAAGCTGTGTCTCTCAACCTAGATCAGTGGTGATCAACTTGAAAAAGATAGAAAGTCTCAAGTGTGGCCCTCGACATTCCATAGGGCCAGGCTGCACAATAGCAGCATATTTTTGTGCATTGGGGTGCATTACATCAAGCTAGGCAACCCATTCAACATTATTGGGCTATACTGCACTTTAACGCCCAAAAATGTTGCCCCTGCTGCATGTTTTTCAGTGTTTTGCAATGCACACTGAATAACCTGGAGTAAGATAACTGCTGCATTGGTATCAGTCATTGGCAGAATTAATAACCCCTAGCATGGGTGTTAGTGGATGCAGATAAAACACTGAACATTGGTGTCAGTGGACACAATAAAAAAAAAAAAAAATTTGGTATCTGCTACAAACAGTAAGCCGTGTTCAGGAAAATATTATGCATGGGCCTGGGTACAAAGTGCTGTGGTCAGGTATATGTAATGTACAGTGTAAATGCCATATGTACAGTATATACCATACAACAGCAAGCGATATGGACTGCACAGGACAGTGTACAGAGTACAGCAGTCATGTACATGTATAATACACGATATGTTACATATTAATCCTGTTGCATACTCGTGATGGCTGCAGTCCCATTATACAAAGTGCAGACACATAGGATAGCACAGCTTGTATAGTAAATTAAAAAATGACGTCTAAACTTTGCGTGTCCAAATTTATCATCAAAAAAAGTTAGTCAAAAAATTCATATACTGTATAATCACTGTGTACAAATAGATGAATAAATGACCTCTAAAATGCTTGTCAAAATGAGTCCAATCAAAAGGTTCAAAATAATGTGACCATATAAAGTGTATAAAAAGTTCATATATGTAGCACCCTCCTAGGTAGGTGCTAGGTTGGTAAAAGCTTAGCAGCTCTATCTGCTTATCAGGGGAGCCTGATTGTTTTGCCTGGTGCATGTGTCCATGTGTGATTTATCTGATCTGAGGGAGTGTCCCCACTGTATCCAATGGGGGAGCCTGTTGGACAGTGGAGGAAACCCAGCCAGTAACACACAGGCTTTTCTTACTATCCCAGTGGGTTGGCACAATAGTGGTGCATCCTGGGATATGTTATAAAAGCCACAGGCACATGTGACAGGGTGTCTTTGGGCGGGAAGCCAGGTCCCAGGAGGAGGGTGATGGCTGTCTCTCCTCCTATCAGCAAGGAAGGTGGTCACAGGCTGTCAGCCTAGTGGACCAAGTGTGTGATGCTGAGCCAGGAGGTCCAGGATACTGACAAGTGGAGCTGAAGGCAGAGCAACCCAGGGAAAAACAGTGTCCGTGAGTACCGGAAAGCTTGCCAGGGGTTTGCCCAGGAAGGGGACCACTCCAGTGGAGAGTCAGTGGACAAGGGGCTAGCATGCACGGGAAGTGAGAAAGGGGGTGCAAAGTCAGGACCCTGAAGAGAAATTCAGTCCAGAACCTATCTCCTACTTCACTTCAGTGGCAAGGTGAAGCAGCGGCCTTGCCGCACTCATTACAGTTAGTGTCCTCAGAAATTGTGCATAGTTCAAGTTGGAGTATCCCACTTATCCCTTCTCCCATCCAAGTTCTAAAATAAAACCCAAAAACCAAATCTCCTGGACTGTTCATTGTCTGAGCCAAGTCTTAAAGTGATAAGTTTTACAGACTGTTGCTATGGGTAACCCAGGGGAATCCACATTCAGCAGCTCCCTAGGGGGCAGTGCTACTAGAATCAAATATTTTTGTGTAAGAAATTGTTTGTCCCAACTCAAACTCATAAAGTGCCTTCATGCAATGAATCAAATCAGATCAAATAAATAGATTTATTGCACAAATACACTTTGAATTATTTTGACCATTTTTATCAGACAAGAAGTGAAGTGAACAATAGTAATCGAGTAACGTTAACAACTGTAACACAGACAACCTAAAACACACATTTTTACTTCTAAGTAGAGGAATGCTGTCCCCTGTCATTCTCTGCCTACAATGTCTTGCTGAATGTACAGCAATATAAGATCTCCCTGTATTTTTATTTGGCTGTTACCACCTGTCATTGCAATGTAAAGTGTCATGGATCTGACAGCCTAACTATTAAAAGTAAGCAAATCGCACAATCCTAGTAAAAAGTTTATTCTTCTGAAAATCTAAATGTTAATTTAACACTCTCCACTCCTATATCGCATGCTCAAAGGCAAAGGGTTGTGCAAAAAAAGGCATTTAGTTTTGTCAGATGCTTCTGTGCAAATTACTAGAATATCTTGTATAGTGAGATGACTCCTGCATAACTTTGTGTAAAATGTTGTTTCTAATTAAAGAATACTTCAAAAAAGAAAACTACTACAGATAATACTATTCTAAAAGAACAATACCACTGAATACACCTGAAAGGATACATCCACCATGTGGACTGTATAATCATACTATACATATTGTATTTTGTACAGTGCTTTGAAAAAGCATTCATACCAATTGCAATTTTGCACATTTTATAATGTTACAGCCAAAAATGTAAATGTATTTTTTGGGGATTTTATGTGATAGACCCACACAAAGTGGCACATAATTGTTATGTGGAAGGAAAATGATAAATGGTTTTTTAAATGTGTTTCAATTAAATATGTGAAAAGTGTACAAGTATTTGTATTCAGCCCCCTTTACTCTGATACCCCTAACTAAAATCTAGTGGAACCAATTGCCTTTAGAAGTCACCTAATTAGTAAATAGAGTCCACCTGTGTGTAATTTAATCTCAGTATAAATACAGCTGTTCTGTGAAGCCCTCAGAGGTTTGTTAGATAACCTTAGTGAACAAACAGCATCATCAAGGCCAAGGAACACACCGGACAGGTCAGGGATAAAGTTGTGGAGAAGTGTAAAGCAGGGTTAGGTTATAAAAAAAATATCCCAAGCTTTGAACATCTCATGGAGCACTGTTAAATCCATCATTGGAAAAAGTAAAGAGCATGGCACACCTGCAAACTTACCAAGACATGGCCATCCACCTAAACTGACAGGCCGGGCAAGGAAAGCATTAATCAGAGAAGCAGCCAAGAAGGCCCATGGTAACTCTGGAAGAGCTGCAGAGATCCACAGCTCAGGTGGGAGAATCTGCCCACAGGACAACTATTAGTTGTGCACTCCACAAATCTGGCCTTTTGGAAGTGTGGCAAGAAGAACGCCATTGTTGAAAGCCATAAAAAGTCCTGTTTGCAGTTTGCGAGATGCCATGTGGGGGACACAGCAGACATGTGGAAGAAGGTGCCCTGGACAAATGAGACCAAAATTTAGCTTTTTGTCCTAAAAGCAAAATGCTATGTGTGGCGGAAAACTACCACTGCACATCACCCTGAACTCGCCATCCCCACTGTGAAACATGGTGGTGGCAATATCATGTTGTGGGGATACTTTTCTTCAGCAGGGACAGGGAAGCTGGTCAGAGATGATGAGAAGATGGATGGAACCAAATACAGGGCAATCTTAGAAGAAAACCTGTTAGTCTGCAAAAGACTTGAGACTGGGGCAAAGGTTCACCTTCCAGCAGTACAAAAACCCTAAACATACAGCCAGAGCTGCAATAGAATAGTTTAGATCAAAGCATATTCACATTTTAGAATGGCCAAGTCAAAGTCTAGACCTAAATCCTATTGAGAATCTGTGGCAAGATTTAAAATTGCTGTTCACAGATGCTCTCCATCCAATCTGACAGAGCTTGAGCTATTTTGCAAAGAAGAATGGGCAAAAATTTCACTCTCTAGATTTGCAGAGCTGGTAGAGACATACCCAAAAAGACTTGTAGCTGTAATTGCAGCGAAACGTGGTTCTACAAAGTGTTGACTCAGGGGGGCTAAATTCACATGCACGTCACACTTTTCACATATTTATTTGTAAAACATTTATCATTTTCCTTCTACTTCACAATTATGTGCCACTTTGTGTTGGTCTATCACATAAAATCTCAATAAAATACATTTGTTTTTGATTGTAACATGACAAAATGTGAAAAATTTCAAGGGGGTTTGAATACTTTTTCAAGGTACTGTACATACAAAGTTTGGGCCTGTTGACACCTTTTAAAGTAACAAATAAAAAAGCTGCGCTAACAAATTGAAAAATGTGGATGAATATGAAACATAATCATCAATAAAGGTAAATGTGATATTGAATGGTCACAGATGTGGACCTTTAAGATTTAAATAAATAATAGTGAAAAAATCAATAGTGAATAATAATAATTGTGCACAATCACAGAATCAATATATAAAGAAAGTCCAAGTGAAACAATGAAAGTCCAAATGAAAGTGAGAAGTGTATGTTTGGGAAGGTGGGCTTGTGATATATTGTCGTCTTCCACCACAGTGCAACTGACCCCACACTGCTTACCAGATATCGGTTATAAAGAGCCAAATTGCCACAATAGAGACTGACGTCCCACGGTATAGCCACCAAGAGGAGAGATCCAGACTGTAATGTTCAGAGGGTCATAAACCCCAATGACACCTCAGATGTAACCCCGAAACAGCATTCCTCTCATCTAAAGATCCATATGGCTCCGGGGAACTTTAGATTCTCTAAAGAGATCTTTAGATTGGTGAGAGGAATGCTGTTTCCGGGTTACATCTGAGGTATTTCTAATGTAAACCTACTGTATC
Organism: Pelophylax lessonae; assembly: GCF_965119305.1. NCBI lineage: Eukaryota > Metazoa > Chordata > Amphibia > Anura > Ranidae > Pelophylax > Pelophylax lessonae. Next base: position 157,384,290 of record NC_138777.1, read on the forward strand.
ATTTCTGTTGTAAAAATTGTATGAACTGTTTTATGCATGTAAGAATCTCATGTTGCGAACTTGTGACTGTCTTTGCGTTCGTTCTACGCCACCACATCATCATTGTTTTTAGACATGTTACCAGCAGCAGCAGAAGAAACAACACCCAGTGGTTTATGTTTAGGCTTGGATGCATTTTCTAACCTGTGGTCATACATTGTGGAATCAACATGTTTAAGCATTTCCAAAGTAATTCTTCCTGGACCACTCTTTGCTGACAGCAGTCCTTCCAACATTGAAAAGAGTGGAAAGTTTGTTCCTAAAATCAGTTTTCCTTAACTCCACAGATGAAAACACACATTCTACCTCAGCTGTCCCATGGGGAAGGGAAAACCTAGTTTTTGCAAATTTAACCAGAGGGAATTTAGGTATTTTTAGAAGGGTACAGATTTGTCCTACCATGTGCCAATAAGAATCATATATCAGTCTAAACAACATCACTAAAATCTCTCACTTGATATTCAATAAATGCAGTATGCAGTCTGTCAAAATCAGATGGGGGAACAATTTGTGAAAAATGCTTTTCTAGTTCATAAATGTCACCAGAATTTGCAGTAGACCTGGTTGAAGATTTTAGTAAAGTCAACAGCTAAATTATTCTGTTTCCAATGGTCATCCGTTTTTTAATACCTGTTACTGCTCTTGTGTAAAATGTTGTTTCTGGGACCATGTACTGTTAAACAGCTGACAAATCATCTACTGTATGCAGATGTTTCCTTGTTTGGTAGCCAATGAAAATGCTGCCTGTTGATTTTGAAGTTTCCACTCTTAGTGTTGTCAAATGCAGTCAATGCATCATTTTTAATGGCAACTAAGAGGCCAGGTAACATAGGAGAATTGCTGTGGAAAATTTGATCTTAATACATTCTATGCATTAAGATAAAATGCCTTCTGTGTGTAGCAGCCGCCCCAGTACCCCCTAATACTTACCTGAGCCCCAACCCTGTCCAGCGATGTCCACAAGTCTCTTGGCCATCTGGGACTCTCCCGCCTGATTGGCTGGGACACCGATGCGGCGCCATTGACTCCTGCGGCTGTTAATCAAAGTCAATTAGCCAATCAGGAGAGATAGGGGGCAGGGAAGAACCGCAGCTCCATGCAGGGCCGGATTAAGAGCATCATGGGCTTGGTGCTGAGGATTTTGAAGGGCCTTAAGGGCCGTGCCTTGGCATGCACCCAGAGGAGGAAGGGTGCAGCCATGCATGCCTAATTCAACATGGGATGCTGTCTCTGAAGCCCATAAACACATCCATGCATCGGCAACTGTCCCTCCTTGTCCGGCCTTCGTGCTGTGTGGGGAGGTTCTGAGGGAGCTGCCTGGGGAAGCAAGCATAGAAGCCAGACTTCTGTGTTTACAAGTGACAGAAGTGACAGAGAGCAGTAACAGTGAATATGGCCAACCCGGGGCCTATATTAAGGTAGGGGCCTGGAGCTGCAGCTCCAATAGCCCCTATGTTAATCTGGCCCTGGCTCCATGTCTGAATGGACACACGGAGCAGCAGCTCGGCTTGGGTGCCCCCATAGCAAGCTGCTTGCTGTGGGGGCACTTGACAGGAGGGAGGGGCTAGGAGCAGCAATGAGGGAAGAGGAGGACCTGGGCTGCTCTGTGACAAAAAATTTGCACAGAGCAGTGTAACGTGTTTTTTTTTTTCTTTTTAAGACGACCCTTTACAATCACTTTAACTGGCTGAAATTTGGCAGAACTGCTTGAAGAAACAAAGTAGCACTTAGTGATAGGATCCTGTAGCAAGAGACTTATGCTTTCCACAGTTACCAAGCGGTCTGCAGTATGATTGACTAAGAAAAATTTAACAGGGCTTTATATTGATTGAGAATGCAGTAGACACACTTAAGCATAGAAAGCCACTGTAGAACAAAACTGTAAAATCTTTAGACCATCTGCCTTAACAAAATCCTGAAATTTGTGATACAATTGTATGCATTTGCAACTATGTGCATAGTAGTTATGAATGTCTCTGCAAAGTTGCTCATCCGTTTTAGGTCTGGCTTTACATGCATCTGTAACACACAAGGCAGCAATATGGCAGTTACAATGAATGAGAAATATGAAAGGCAGCTCTGCTTTGAAGGGGGATAGTACTACATTTCTTGGACCAACCATTACATTTGCACCATCTGTACCAACTGCCATAACATTTTTCAGGGAATACCATCTTCCAGAAAACATTGTTTAACCACTTTCCGATCGGCCCATGGTCAGAAAATGGCTGCATTGCGGTCTTCTAGTTCTGGGAGGGCTTACATGGACGTCCTCCCAGAATCGCGCTCCCGCACGCCCCCTGGGGCGCGCACACGGGAGTGTCCGTGCTCGCCGGGTCCCGGGGACCCGGCGCATCACGGATCGTGGTAAAGGGCCAATGAGAGCGGTCCTTTACCACGTGATCGCTCCGTTCAGTGACGGAGCTATCACGTCACAACAAACCGGTTCATTTCTCTCCTCTCCTCGGACGCTGTACACAAAAATTGGTACAGCGTGCGAGGAGAGGAGAGAAACTGCAGCTGCATGCCTCCTCTGCCTTAACTGTGCCCAATTCGTGCCCCATCAGTGCATCATACGTGCCCACCATGCCACCTCAGTGCTCATTAATGCCACATCCGTGCCCACCCATGCCACCTCAGTACTCCTTAATGCCACATCCGTGCCCACCCATGCCACCTCCGTGCTCATCCATGCCTCATCCGTGCCACATCCGTGCTCATCCGTGCCTCATCTGTACGACATCTGTGCCTGCACATGCCATCTCAGTGCTCATCCATGCCACATCCATGCTCATCCATCCCACATCTGTGCCTGCCCATGCCACCTCAGTGCTCACCCATGCCACATCTGTGCTCATCCATCCCAAATCTGTGCTCATCCATGCCATGTCAGTGCTCATCCATGCCACATCCATGCTCATCCATCCCACATCTGTGCTCATCCATGCCACGTCAGTGGTCATCCGTGCCACATCGATGCCACCTCAGTGCTCATCCATGCCACATCCATGCCACTTCAGTGCTCATCCGTGTCACATCAATGCCACGTCAGTGCTCATCCATGCCATGTCAGTGCACATCCGTGCCACATCAAAGCCACGTCAGTGCTCATCTGTGCCACATCCATGCCACGCCAGTGCTCATCCGTGCCACATCCATGCCACTTCAGTGCTCCTCCGTGCCACGTCAGTGCTCATCCATGCCACATCAGTGCTCATCCGTGCCACATCCATGCCACGTCAGTGCTCATCCGTGCCACATCCGTGCCACGTCAGTGCTCATCCGTGCCACATCAGTGCTCATCCGTGCCACATCAATGCCACATCCATGCCATGTCACTGCTCATCTGTGTCGCATCCATTCCACGTCAGGGTGCTCATCTGTGCCACATCAATGCCACGTCAGGGCTAATCCATGCCACATCAGTGCCACATCCATCCCACGTCAGTGCTCATCAGTGCCGCATCCATGCCATGTCAGTCCTCATCAGTGCCACATCCATGCCACGTCAGTGCTCATCAGTGCCACATCCATTCTACGTCAGTGCTCATCAGTGCCACATCCATGCCATGTCAGTCCTCATCAGTGCCACATCCATGCCACGTCAGTGCTCATCAGTGCCACATCCATTCTACGTCAGTGCTCATCAGTGCCACATCCATGCCACGTCAGTGCTCATCCGGGCCACATCCATGCCACATCAGTGCCACTACAATGCTTATCAGTGCCCTACAGTGTCTCACAAAATTGTAATGGAAAGTCAGGAAACAAAGGTGCTCCTTGCATGTTGGGCCTCTGTATGTGGTCAGGCTGTGGAAAAGTGTCACATCAGTGCCACATCCATTCTACGTCAGTGCTCATCTGTGCCACATCCATGCCACGCCAGTGCTCATCCGTGCCACATCCATGCCACTTCAGTGCTCCTCCGTGCCACTTCAGTGCTCCTCCGTGCCACATCCATGCCACATCAGTGCTCATCCGTGCCACATCCATGCCATGTCAGTGCTCATCCGTGCCACGTCAGTGCTCATCCGTGCCACGTCAGTGCTCATCCGTGCCACATCAGTGCTCATCCGTGCCACATCAATGCCACATCCATGCAATGCCACATCCATTCTTCTACGATGAAGTGAGCTGCCACCTAGATAAAGGTAAACCTGTGGATGTGGTGTATCTGGACTTTGCAAAGGCCTTTGACACCGTTCCCCACAAAAGCTTACTGTACAAACTAAGGAATGTAGGTATGCACCATAGGGTGAGTACCTAAATAGAGAACTGGCTCCAGGGGAGAGTCCAGAGGTTGCTGATAAATGGGGAGTACTCGGATCGGTCGGGTGTGGAAAGTGGGATCCCCAAGGTTCTGTCCTGGGACCAATCCTGTTTAATTTATTCATAAATGATCTAGAGGAGGGGATATCTAGTACAATCTGTTTTTGCGGATGATACTAAACTAAGCATGCCAATATCTTCTGGGCAGGATGTGGAAACCTTACAAGCGGACCTGAACAAAATAATGGGGTGGGCAACTACATGGCAGATGAGTTTTAATGTTGAAAAATGTAAAGTAATGCACTTGGGCGTCAGAAACACGAAAGCAAGCTACTCACTGGGGGGGGGGGGGTGAGTCTAGGATGGAAAAGGACCTGGGGGTACTGGTGGACAACAGGCTTGGCAGTGGCATGCAATGCCAAGCCGCTGCTAAGCAAAGCCAACAGAATACTGGCATGTATAAAAAAGGGGATTCACTCCAGAAATAAAGAGATTATTCTCCCACTCTACAAGACTCTGGTCCGGCCACATCTGGAGTATGCTGTCCAGTTCTGGGCACCGGTCCTCAGGAAGGATGTGCTGGAACTGGAGAGAGTCCAGAGAAGCGCAACAAAAATAATTAGAGGAATGGAGGGCATCGGCTATGAGGAAAGACTACAAGCACTGAACTCATTCTCTCTGGAGAAGAGGCGATTGAGGGGGGATATGATATCAATGTACAAATACTGTACTGGTGACCATAGCATAAGGAACAAACTTTTTAGAGTATGGGAATTCAATAAGACACGTGGCCACTCACTAAAACTAGAGGAAAAACGGTTTAACCTTAAAATACGTAAGGGGTTCTTCACTGTCAGAGCAGTAAGGATGTGGAATTCTCTTCCACAAGCAGTCGTATCAGCAGGGAGCATCGATAGTTTAAAAAAACTATTAGATGGGCACCTTAACCACTTGCCTACTGTGCACTTAAACCCCCTTCCCATCCAGACCAATTTTTAGCTTTCAGCGCTCTCACACTTTGAATGACAATTGCGCGGTCATGCTACACTGTACCCATATGACATTTTTATCATTTTTTTCACACAAATAGAGCTTTCTTTTGGTGGTATTTAATCATCTCTGGGTTTTTTATTTTTTACAAAAAAAAAGAAAAAAGACAGAAAATTTGGAAAAAAAAAAAGTTTTTCTTATTTTCTGCGAGTAAATTTTGAAAATAAATTAATTTTTCTCCTTCACTGATGTGCGCTGATGAGGCGGCACTGATGGGCACTGATAGGCTGCACTGATGGGCACTGATGAGGTGGCACTTATGGGCACTGATGAGGTGGCACTTATGGGCACTGATGAGGAGGTACTAATATGCCGCACTGATGAGCACTGATAGGCGGCACTGATAGGCGGCACTGCTGGGCACTGAGAGGTGGCACTGAGAGGTGGCACTGCTGGGTATTGAGAGGCGGCACTGACGGGCGGCACTGATGGGCACTGATAGGCGGCACTGATGGGCACTGGCGGATGGCACTGATGGACACTGACGGGTGGCACTGATGAACACTGATGGGTGGCACTGATGAGCACTGATGGGCAGCACCATCAGTGGCCACACTTAGTGCCCATAGTGCTGCCAGTCAGTGCTCATCAGTGCCTAGATGAGCAGGCACTGATGGGCACTGACTGGCAGCACTATGGGCACTAATTGTGGGCACTGATGGGGGGCACTGTGGGCACTGATGGTGGGCACTTTGTGTATGTTTTTTACCTTGTGTAATCAGGGCACTGGTGATCAGTGTCCTGATTACATTCTTCTGTGTCCCCGGCGGCTGATCGGCTCTGCTCCTTTCTCACACTGCAGTCTCTGTGTGAGGAAGGAGCGCTGGCGATGAGAGATGATCTCATGTTTACATATGAGATCATCTCTCATTGCATGGGCCGATCACGTGGTAAATGGCCGCTGTGATTGGCCATTTACCACGATCTGTGATTGGCTGTGTCCAAGGGACATGGCCGACACAGATTTTCCCCGATGCGTGGGAGCCTGTCTCTGGGAGGCCGTTTAAAGACGGCCTCCCGAAAATTAGAGTCCGCGCTGCAGCCGTCTTTCGGCTATAGCGCGGACCGGAAGTAGTTAACCACTTGCCGACCGCTCACTGAGCTGGTACTGCGGCAAAGTGACTCGATTCCGTCCAGCGACGTAGACCTACGTCGGGCGCAATCATGGCTCCCGCGTGCCTTGCAAACCGATCCTGGTCTGATTCGGCAGAGAACCGATCAGTCACTAGATACAGACCAATGATTTTTGGTCTGGATCTGGTGATTGGTTCCAGCCAATGGCATCATGTCCCCTGCCTGTGTAATGTGAACACAGGCAGGGGAAGTGATGTAACTGTTCCTTCTGGAGCCCTTTCGGTTCCAGGAGAAGACAGAGAGACATCAAAAACGTGAGTTCCACCAAACAGCACACTGACACACCTCACATAGGCACATTTAACCCCTTGATCACCCCTGGTCACCCCCCAAACCCCTCACAGTGAACACTACAGTCAGGTCCATAAATATTGGGACATCAACACAATTCTAACCTTTTTGGCTCTATACACCACCACAATGGATCTGAAATGAAACAAACAAGATGTTCTTTAACTGAAGACTTTCAGCTTTAATTTGAGGGTATTTACATCCAAATCAGGTGAACGGTGTAGGAATTACAACAGTTTGTATATGTGCCTCCCACTTTTTAAGGGACCAAAAGTAATGGGACAGATTGACAATCATAAATTAAACTTTCACTTTTTAATACTTGGTTGCAAATCCTTTGCAGTCAATTACAGCCTGAAGTCTGGAACGCATAGACATCCCCAGACACTGGGGTTCATCCCTGGTGGTGCTCTGCCAGGCCTCTACTGCAACTGTCTTCAGTTCCTAGTTGTTCTTGGGGCATTTTCCCTTCCGTTTTGTCTTCAGCAAGTGAAATGCATGCTCAATCGGATTCAGGTTAGGTGATTGACTTGGCCATTGCATAACATTCCACTTCTTTCCCTTAAAAAACTCTTTGGTTGCTTTCGCAGTATGCTTCGGGTCATTGTCCTTCTGCACTGTGAAGCGCCGTCCAATGAGTTCTGAAGCATTTGGCTGAATATGAGCAGATACTATTGCCCAAAACACTTCAGAATTCATCCTGCGGCTTTTGTCAGTAGTCACATCATCAATAAATACAAGAGAACCGGTTCCATTGGCAGCCATACATGCCCACGCCATGACACTACCACCACCATGCTTCACTGATGACATGGTATGCTTTGGATCATGAGCAGTTCCTTTCCTTCTCCATACTCTTCTCTTCCCATCACTCCGGTACAAGTTGATCTTGGTCTCATCTGTCAATAGGATGTTGTTCCAGAACTGTGAAGGCTTTTTTTAGATGTTGTCTGGCAAACTCTAATCTGGCCTTCCTGTTTTTGAGGCTCATCAATGGTTTACATCTTGTGGTGAACCCTCTGTATTCACTCTGGTGAAGTCTTCTCTTGATTGTTGACTTTGACACACATACACCTACCTCCTGGAGAGTGTTCTTGATCTGGCCAACTGTTGTGAAGGGTGTTTTCTTCACCAGAGAAAGAATTCTTCGGTCATCCACCACAGTTGTTTTCTGTGGTCTTCCGGGTCTTTTGGTGTTGCTGAGCTCACCGGTGCGTTCTTTCTTTTTAAAGATGTTCCAAACAGTTGATTTGGCCACACCTAATGTTTTTGCTATCTCTTTGATGGGTTTGTTTTGTTTTTTCAGCCTAATGATGGCTTGCTTCATTGATAGTGACAGCTCTTTGGATCTCATATTGAGAGTTGACAGCAACAGATTCCAAATGCAAATAGCACACTTGAAATGAACTCTGGACCTTTTATCTGCTCCTTGTAAATGGGGTAATGAGGGAATAACACACACCTGGCCATGGAAAAGCTGAGCAGCCAATTGTCCCATTACTTTTGGTCCCTTAAAAAGTGGGAGGCACATATAAAAACTGTTGTAATTCCTACACCTTTCACCTGATTTGGATGTAAATGCCCTCAAATTAAAGCTGAAAGTCTGCAGTTAAAGCACATCTTGTTTGTTTAATTTCAAATTCATTTTGGAATGTGTACAGAGCCAAAAAGATTAGAATTGTGTCGATGTCCCAATATTTATGGACCTGACTATATATACAGTGGTATACAGATCTTTTACTGATCACTGTATGTGTCACTTGTGACCCTAATTTGCACTTGCGTTAGGCCCAAATAGGTTTAGGCCACCCGCCATCTATCCCCTAATAAACTTTTAACTCCTTGATCTCCCCCAGTTAACCCCTTAACTCCCTATCACACAGTGCACTAATATATACAGTATATCAGATAACTACTGATCACTGTATTTAGTGTCACTTGTGACCCTAATTTGCGCTTGCGCTAAGCCCAAATAGGTTTAGGCCACCGCCATCTATCCCCTATAAAGGTTTAACCCCTTGATCTCCCCAAGTTAACCCCTTCACTGCCCTGTCACAGTGTTCACTATATACAGTGATTACCGATCACTGTATTAGTGTCACGGGTAACACAACTTAGGCTAGTTAGCGTCAGGGTCCCACTACACCACCGTTATTTAGCGTCAGTTAGAGTCAAGTACACTAACACACATACACATACACATACACATACACACCTCCATTACTAGTATAGTGTTTGAAGAGATCAATATTTGATCTGATCAGAACTATACTAGCGTCCCCATAGTTTAGTGTTCCCAAAACGTAGTGTTTGCAATCAGCACTGATTCCTGCCAGCACCTGCGTTTAGCCCCTCCGCCCAGCCCACCCTACCCAGGCAAGTGTAGTAATCAATAGATTACTGTCACTTCCAAAAAACACAAATCACACAAAACCGTTGCGTTAGCAGTCAGGCCTGATCTCTGCTAGCACTAGCAGGTTTTTTTGTAGCGACCAAATAGTCCTTGACAACCAGGTGCTTTTTTACCTGTTAGTCACACTACTGTACCGGTAAATTTAGTTACTAAAATGACCCAACGTTGCGACAGTAGTGCAGAGGCTTACAGTATACTGACCATGTCAGATGAGAGCGATGGGGAAGCCTCACTGGCAGAATCAGGGTCAGTATACGAACCTGATGACAGCAGCGGCTCCCTGACAGATAGCTCCAGCCACAGAGGGGTCCCTGCTAAGGTCAGGCGTACCCAACCCCATTCTGGAGTTGCTGAGATGCAAGAACCGGATGTTTCTCGTATGCAGCAGAGTGCTAGTACTAGTGCCGCTCACACTTCTCGTGATCTGGCAAGCACAAGCGGCCTAGTACACCCTGGACCTAGTACAACCAGCACTGCAGTAACACTTGGTGACGTGGCGAGTCCCATAAGTGCAGTTGAAGCTGGTGCGGTGGCTAGCACGAGTAGTGGCCCGCAGCCACCGTGAATTCAAAGACAGGCCTGTAGAGCCCATAGTGCCCTCCCTGAAGCGCTGGCATATCCTAATTGGCAGCCCACAGATTCCACAGCGCCAGTGCTTCCCCCCATTCACTGCCCAACCCGGAATCCAAGTGGAAACAGCTGGTTTTAATCCCATTAACTTTTTTAAGCTGTTTTTCACTGAAGATCTTTTCAGATCTATTGTGGATCAATTAAATTTATACGCACAACAATTCATCGCCGCCAACCCAAATTCACCCCTTGCTAGACCATTCGGCTGGAATCCTATAACGATTCCAGATTTTAAAATCTTTCTGGGCCTATCCTTCAACAGGGGCATTGCAAAAAAGAATGAATTGTGGTTTTATTGGTCCACTGACCCAATTCATCAAATGCACGTGTTCTCTGCTGCTATGTCCAGGGCTTGATACAAACAAATATTTTGGTTCATGCATTTCAGCGACAATGAACTCGGACAATGAATATGATCGGCTCCACAAATTTCGGCCCCTCGTAGACCACTTCAATCAGCGGTTTGCAGCCTTGTTTACCCCCCAACAAGATGTCTGCATTGACGAGTCCCTGATTAAGTTTACTGGCTGCCTTGCTATCAAACAGTATCTCCCCAGCAAGCGTACCAGATACGGGGTCAAGCTGTACAAGCTGTGTGACAGGGCCACAGGCTATACAGTTAGTTTCGGTGTCTACGAGGGAAGGGATAGCTCTGTGGAGCCCCCCGACTGCCCAGACTGCATAGGGAGCAGCGGAAAGATAGTTTGGGACTTGGTGTCACCCTTATTCGGAAAGGGGTACCACTTGTACGTGGACAATTTTTATTCAAGCGTGCCACTTTTTAGACACCTCTTTCAATTGCAAATTGGCGCTTGTGGCACCGTGCGATCTAATCGCCGGGGCTTCCCCCAATGGCTAGTAAACTCCCCACTGAGCTCGGGGGAGAGAGCCTGCTTGAGGTGCGATGAATTGCTTGCAGTGAAGTGGAGGGACAAACGGAACGTTTTTGTTCTGTCCTCCATTCACCCAGACACAGCAGTCGAAATTACTACGGTCACCAGTGTTGTTGTTGAGAAGCCCCTCTGTGTCCATGACTATAACCGTAAAATGGGAGGGTTGGACTTCAACGACCAGATGATGGGACCGTACTTAATTCCCCGTAAGGCCAGAAGCTGGTACAAAAAAGTGTCTGTATACCTATTTCAGTTGGCTATTTACAACGCTTTTGTCTTATACAAAGCATCTGCCGGAACATTATCCGTCTTTAAATTCCAAGAAGAGATAATCCGAGCCCTTCTGTATCCAGCTGGTGCTCCTGCCCAAATTCCCCAACCAGATGCAGTGAGCCGGCTGCATGAGAGGCATTTTCCGGAATACCTCCCGGGTACCCCTACCCAAGCGCGGATTTAGGCGTGACACCCGTAATTATTGTCCCGACTGTCCTGACTGACCTGGTCTTTGCCACGGTGACTGTTTTCGTCGCTACCACACACTAGTGGATTATTAGCGTAGGGTACAGCACGGCACAGTTTAGGGCACATTTACACAGGGTCTCAAAAGATGTTCGATGGCTATCGTCATTTTGAGAGACCCGAACCTGGAACTCTTAACGTTTGAAGAAAAAAAAAATGCATAAAATTTAAAAGCCAAAAATAGTTGTCGTCTAAGTTATTTTTATGTTCTTGTACACTTCCTACTGTACTTTTACTGTCACATTGATTTTATATATTCTGACACAAACAGCGTTTGCGCACAGCATATATGGATACCTCTGATGGCAGCAGCTGTGGTAGGCTGATTTCACCACTGCAGTTAAAATACCTTTAGGTATACGTGGAATATTGTCATGTATACCCACCATTAAAATCAGTGGGTGGCTGTTTGGGCGGTTAATGGTGTATAATACTACACAATATTCCTGTGGTGATTTCTGTTAGGTTCTCTTTTTTTTTGTTCAGCCCACAGGCTGCATGAAAAAAAAAAAAAAACTACACTATATGCCAAACAAACATGTACTGGTACGTTGCTGGACTTTGAGTGGTTATACCAGGATGATGCCTGCAGATTTAGGCATCATCTTGGTATCGTTTTTTTACAGCCAGCAGTCGGCTTACATGTAAAAGCAATCCTAGCAGATAATTGGCCGCTAGACTGCTTTTACATGCAGTGGGAGGGGACTCCCCCCCCCCCCCCCCCCTCCTGCCGCCTTCCACGTTTTTTCTCGGGCTCTCCTGTCCCCTTAATCCGAGAGTGCAGTCGGTGGTTCGGTTATCTAACCATAGAGCTGATTGGAGATGAGAATGGGTCCAATCATCTCTATGGCCTAAGATATCGGAAGCTACGAGCAATCCATGACTTCTGTTTCGCAAGAAATAAACAGCGCCATTGGGAAAGCATTTTATCACACCAATTTTGGTGTGGTCAGATGCGGTAGGGTCAGAGGAGAGATCTAGAGTATAAAATACCCCAATTATATATATATATATATATATATATATATATAGTGTATATATAGTGTATTTCTGCATTACATATTAAAAAAGTGGGGTTTTTTTACGCAAAGATTGCGTTTGGAAAATGTGTGCGCAAATACCATGTGACAGAAAAAATTGCAACATCCACCATTTTGTTCTGTAGGGCCTCTGCTTTAGCTTTAAAAAAAATATATAACGTTTGGGGGTTCAAAGTAATTTTCTTATAAAAAAAAAAAACATATTTTTTCATATAAACAAAAAGTCACAGAAAAGGCTTGGTTTTCAAGTGGTTAGAAGAGTGGGTGATGTGTCGCTAAGATTGAGCTTAAAATGCCAGGACTGTTCAAACACCCCCCAAATGACCCCTTTTTGGAAAGTAGACACCCAAAGCTATTTGCTGAGAGGCATATTGAGTCCATGGAGTATTTTTACATTTTGCCCTAAGTTTCAGGAAAATGAATTTTTTTTTTTTTGTTTGTTTTGTTTTTTTACACAAAGTTGTCACTAAATGATATATTGCTCATGCATGCCATGGGTATATGTGAAATGACACCCCAAAATGCATTCTGCTGCTTCTCTTGAGTACAGGGATACCACATGTGTGAGACTTTTGGGGAGCCTATCTGTGTACGGGACCCCAAAATCCAATCCCCACCTTCAGGTTTTCTAATGGCGTAAATTGTGTATTTTACCTCTGCACTACCTGTCACAGTTTTAGAGGCCCTGAGCTTTCAAGATAGCACAGAACCCCCCCAAATGACCCCATTTTGCAAAGTAGACACTCTAAGCTATTTGCTGAGAGGCATGGTGAGTCCATGGAATAGTTTATATTTTGCCACAAGTTTCAGGAAAATGTATTTCTTTTTTTTTGTTTTTTTTTTTACACAAAGTTGTCACTAAATGATATATTGCTCACACATGCCATGGGTATATGTGAAATTACTCCCCAAAATACATTCTGCTGCTTCTCCTGAGTACAGGAACACCCCATGTGTGAGACTTTTTAGTCTCAAGCTTTCTAAGGGCGTAAATTGTTGGTCTCACTCCTTACTACCTATCACACTTTTTGAAGGGTTTCACAGGCAACATGGGTTACACACTCCCTTGGATGTAGCCGTCTGGTGCGGCGTGGGGGGGGGGGGGGGATACTGTGATAGTAGTGGGGTGCTGGTGGGGAGGGGAGAGATGACAGCCAACAACACAGCCACCTCTCCTCTGGGTATCCCACTACCCTCAGTGCCAAGATGGAGATCTCGAGAGACAGACAGGACTCAGCTACGCTAACACTCATGGGGTGTTTAGGGTGTGCCCAGGCACATCCAGCATACCTCATGCGCACGCCTATGTTCATACGTTCTATTTGTAAACTGCAACTGAACTTCTCACAGTGTAACCTAAAACACACACCCTGAACAGTTGTGTTACCAACAGCAGCTGTTAAATATGTCAGACTTTAAACTGAAATCAAAGAGCCCTTTAAAATCTTGTCACAGTTCTCTGGGAAAACTACGGCCAAAACAGCTCGGATTGGGCTCTCTTAAATTTCAGTAACTGACAGTAAAGCTATAGTTGTTACTGAAAACTGATCTTTTAGAATTTTGTGAAAAATTTTATCAAAACTTATTAGCTGCAATTAGAGATGCATCACATGTGAAGATTGGTTTGAAAACTTGGAAGGTGTTTAAAAAAAAATAGAAGAAAAATCATGTTGTTATCTTTTTGCCCACTTACGTTATACAGTAGACTGCAAAGACAAGGTGTATGTGTAGTGTATTGGTGTGAAAGATTACCACTTACTGTTGGATGAGCTAGTGTTCTAATCTGGTGGTAGTGGTTGTGGTAGTGTCTGTAGAGCCATGCAGCTGGCTTCTCAATACACTAGACTTTTCTAGGGAAGAAACAAAAAATTAATCAGATTGCTGTGACATCAGTCATCTGACTCCCAGTCCCCACCCAAGTTCCCCAACACATAAACAAAGTAGACAAAACACTGGCTTCCAAAAATAACATATTTACCAGAGGACAGAGCTCTACTAAAAGAGATCCTGACAGGAGGCCGTGTCAGTAGCTGGTCAATCGCAGTGGGGTGATTGTCCGTCCAGGAGAAACAGCTCAAAGAAGGAGAAAATCAAAAGTGAGACTATAGGAGATCATTTCTTGAGAAAGTACACTGCAATTCTATTTGCTTACTGTATGATTTAGCTGTATGAAGATAAAGGGAATGCTTTAGAACCGGAGTAGAACAGGAGCAGACAGACAGGTGGTACTTGTGCTTGTAGTGTAGGCAGAGAGCAGACCTTGTGTTTGGTGCAGACCAGTTCATTTGATGAAAGGAGGACTGAGGATGGCAGACAGCAGTGGTGGAACAGGCTGAGGCTGTTTAAAGCAGCATGACTAGGAGTCCAGGGAGAGGAGAACCAACCTCAAAGAGGGAGAGAAGGAGAACACCATGACACTCACTAAAGCAGATTATTGACAAAGCACACCGATGCAAATTGTGTTTTTTGCTTATTGTTATATGAAGCCAAAGGTAATGCTTCAAGACTCGGAGAAGGAGAAGTTGCATGAGGCAGTGCTAGTGCTTGTAGGCTGACAGCGGACCTTGTGTTGGGTGCAGTGAACCTGATGGAAGGAGGCAGCATGCAAGGCAAAGCGTTGGAGGTGGAACAGGCTGAGCTTGGTCAAAGCAGAATGACTGGAAAAAAAAAAAAAAAAAAAAAAAAAAAAGAATGACTGGGAGTCCAGGGAGAGAAGAACCAAACTATGGGACAAAGAGGGGGAAGGAGAACACCAAACATGAGATTCACTAGGGCAGATTATCTCTTGACAAAACACACCGTAGCAAACTGTGTATTTGCTTACCATGATATGAAGCCAAGGGAATGCTTCAGGAGGAGTTTCAGCAGCCGGTCAGGCGATTCTTCTGCGTGTAGTCTGACAGCTGACCTAGTCTTTTAAAGCAAGCAGTATTGGGAGTCCAGGGAGATCCAACCTAACAGCAGAAAAGAGGGAGGTAGAAGGAGAAAAACCAAACATGACAGTATAGCTGTCGCTGTTGGTGCTCCTCCAGTGCAGTCATTGCTTGCTCCCGTAGACTATTCCATTGCATTCATTAATTATTGCCCCCAGTAGACTGCTCCAGTCATTGCATGTATTTATATTTGCCCAAGAGAGAGTAGCCTGCTTCATCCAGACACTGCATTCATTAATTATTGGCCCAGTACTTTGTTTGCCATTTGCAATATTGCATAAACAATTACCATTTTGTCCATGCTCGCGGGGTTTACCGGCTCTGGCGCATCACAGATCACAGTAAAGGGCCGATGACAGTGGCACTTTACCACGTGATCGCTCTCGGAGCGGGCACTTTACCACAGAGCGATCATTTGGCAACAAACGGCACATGTCCCGTTCAGCTCTCTCCTCTCCTCACATGCTTTACACACCGATCTGTAAAGTATAAAGGAAAATATAATATACTGCGCAAACAATAAGGGTAGCAGTGAGCACACTCAACTGGCATAAGTTGACAAAGGGAAAAAGATATGTAAATGTGCAGCGATAAAACAAAGTGATATGTTGAATAAATCACTCAAACAAACAATACAAATTAAATAAAAAGTGAATGAGTCCCAAGTGAAAAAAGTGAAAATTAAAGTCCAGGGTGATGTGTGTGATAACAGTAGACGCTAGATCCCAGCACCAACAAGGAAACAAACATATGTGCTCACCAGAAGGACTGAACCCAAAATACTGTATAGTAAATGGGTCAGATGGGCTCATAAGGTATCCGGTGGGTCTCCAGATAAGTGCTGCAGCCATGGACATTCCAGTTTGCAATCACAGGATGAATGAAGCAAGATGAAGACTCTCATTCACCAAATTACATAAAGGGATAAACCAAACAAAGCAAACATAGTGTAAATCTGCTTAAAAAAATGTATTGAAAAAATAAGGGAATACACTTCCGAACATCCAGGAACAGGAGCATATAAAAGAGACACACAGATCGGGCTGTCTTCGGCATGGTTCTGGCTGTCTTTGGCATAGTCCTGATGCGTTTCATGAAATATGACTTTATCAAAGGTAAATTCCAGCCAAAATGAGAATAATCACATATATATATATATAAAGTTGATTTCATTGTAAAAAACGTATCCCACCTGAAATGAACTGCCAGGCACCGCTATGCCGACCAAGATGGCGGCGTGAGGTCCAAGCCTTGCTTCCGCAGAAACCAATTGACGCAGGGTCACGTCCGGGACAATCGGAAGTGAGATACAGAGTGCGTCATTCGCGGAAGCTAGCCGCGATGTAAACAAACAAAGCGGGGACCGCAGGTGCAGATGCAAATAGGACAGTAGCGGGACACGTTTTATTCATAGGAAACAATAAAGTATAAAGTCATGGATGATCTAACAGCCAATGCAAGAAATCCATTTAACCTATATGGTACCTTCACTAAGAAACCTACAGACAAATATATTAAAAGGGATATTTAAAAATAAACATTGAATATATGAAGCATTGTACAACAAGGCAAGCATAGATAATTCTGCCTGCCTTCTGATAAGTATGTAAGAACTCTGCATAGCATCTTAAGCAAATATAAGATAAGACACATAAAAATATATATATATTATCTGACAATAATCCATATCAATATAAGAGAAGCATATAGGAAAAACCTAAAAATACAAAAAAATTTACATAAAAAAATTCTAATGTATTATGCCAACAAATACTTACAGAATGCATAACATTTTTATTAAAAATAAGGAAATAAAAAAGAGGAAACCGCAAAATTATCAAGAAGCAATGGGAGAAATAGCAGAAAAACCATAAATAATAAATAAAAGGGACAAAGAATCAATGCTAACATCAGAGAATCAGGCTGTATTAATGAAAGCATTATTGTCCCACTCGATGTTGAGGCCATGTGGAAAATAAGATTGCAAAGTATATATCCAATATGTTTCACGATGTGAAACACCTCGTTTCTTGGACCCCCCTCTCCAGGGGGGAACAAAGTGGTATATAATTTGAAATAAAGTCCCCTTGGGGTTTTTTGGGTGATGCAGTAAATAAAGTTTGGATACATTGTGGTTATCTTTGCCCTTAATAATTTTGGTGATGTGTTCATTCACTCTCAATTTAAAGGGTCTGGTGGTACGTCCCATGTATTTTTTTTGACAGGGTCAAGTCAACAAGTAAACTACGTGGGTGGTAATACATGTAGAGAAAAATGTAATATGATAAACACAATTATTGACAGTAGATTGGAAGGATAAAAACGTCCTTCTGCTGTCACATTTGAGCCTGCACACTCTACATCTCCGACACAATAAAAAGCCAACAAGATCTGCAAAGAACTTGGGTTTGACTGGGGGATCCAACACATTGGGAGCCAACTTCCCTCTCAGCAAAGGAGCACCCCTAAAGGTGACAATGGGTCCCAAAATGCGGTCATTTCTTAACACATCCCAATGTTTATAAAAGATCTGCTTAATTTGTTTATGCTGGATGAATTCCCTAAATAGGGGCCATTTGGTGAAATCAGAATTACCCTTAATCCTAGTGGAACCGGTTAGTAACCAAGCTCTATCTATTTTAGAGACTTCACTAATGGTAGATGCCAAGGATTCGGATCTGTACCCTTTAGCCACAAACCTATCTTTCAAGACTTGAGATTGCTGGAAAAAGTCACTATCACAAGTAAAATTCCCCCTAAGCCTAGTGAATTGGCTTTTGGGTACTCCATTCAGCCAAGCCTTGCGATGGCAACTGTCAGTAGGCAAATAGGAGCTGCGATCTGTAGCCTTGAAAAATGTGCTGGTTACAAATTTATTATCAACTAAAGAGATATTGAGATTGAGGAAATGAATACTGTTGTCACTGTATTCATACAGTATGTTAAGTGGAAACCTCGATCATTCACATTCAAGGAGGCCATAAAGGAATCAAGGGACAATCGGTCACCTTTCCATAGGAGGAGGATGTAGTCTATGTAGTGTACCCACAGGACTACTTCAGGCCTATTAAAAGGATAGATGACCTCCTCCTCCCACTTGGCCATACGGAGGTTGGCCAGACTGGGGGCAAATTTGGCCCCTATGGCCACACCCCTTTGTTGTAGATAGAATTGGCCATTAAACCAAAAGTAGTTGTGTCCAAATGACCGCATTTTGGGTCCCATTCTCCCTAAGCGACCCATTGTCCCCTTTAGGGGTGCTCCTTTGCTGAGGGGGAAGTTGGCTCCCCAATGTGTTGGATCCCCCGGTCAAACCCAAGTTCTTTGCAGATCTTGTTGTCTTTTTTCCGTGTCAGAGATGTAAAGTGTGCAGGCTCAATTGTGACAGCAGAAGGAAGTTTTTATCCTTCCAATCTACTGTCACTAATTGTGTTTATCATATAAAGTTTTTCTCTACATGTATTACCACCCACGTAGTTTACTTGTTGACTTGACCCTGTCAAAAACAATACAAGGGACGTACCACCAGACCCTTTAATGTGAGAGTGAATGAACACATCACCAACATTATTAAGGGCAAAGATAACCACAATGTATCCAAACATTATTTACTGCATCACCAAAAAAAAACCCCAAGGGGACTTCAAATTATATACCACTTTGTTCCCACCTGGAGAGGGGGGGTCCAAGAAACGGGGTGTTTCACATCGTGAAACGTATTGGATATACACTTTGCAATTGTATTTTCTACACGGCCTCAACATCGAGTGGGACATTAATGTTTTCATCAATACAGCCTGATTCTCTGATGTTAGCATTGATCCTTTGTCCCTTTTATTTATTATTTATAGTTTTTTTTTTTTGCTATTTCTTCCATTGCTTCTTGATAATTTAGTGGTTTCCTCCTTTTTTATTTTCCTTATTTTTACATTTTTTTTATGCATTCTGTATGTATTTGTTGGCATTATACATTAGAATTTTTTATGTAAATTTTTTTATGTATTTTTATGGTTTTTTTTTCCTATATGCTTCTCACAAATTGATATGGATTATTGTCAGATAATATATATATATTTTTATGTGTCTTATCTTATATTTGCTTAAGATGCTCTTTGCAGAGTTCTGACATGCTTATCAGAAGGCAGGCGGAGTTATCCATGCTTGCCTTGTTGTACATTGCTTCATATATTCAATGTTTATTTTTAATATCCCTTTTAATATAGTGTTCTCTAGGTTTCTTAGTGAAGGTACCTTATAGGTTAAATGGATTTCTTGCATTGGCTGTTAGATTATCCATGACTTTATACTTTGTTTCCTATGAATAAAACGTGTCCCGCTACTGTCATATTTGCATTGGCACTTGCGGTCCCCGCTTTGTTTACATCGCGGCTAGCTTCTGCAAATGACACGCTATCATTTTTTAACATGTACATGCTATGTGTTAGAAATATCTTATAAATGGACAACTTTGTGTTAAAAAAAAAAAATGAGTTTTACATTTTCCACATTTTCCAAAAACTTGTAGAAAAAAATTACATGTTCAAAAGACTCATAATTAGGGTTGAGCGGACACCTAGATGTCCGTGTTCGACGGGTTCGGCCGAACTTTAAAAAAAAGTCCGGGTCCGTGTCCCGGACTTTTACCGAACTTTTCCCGGACACCGAACCCCATTGAAGTCAATGGGGACCCGAACTTTAAGGCACTAAAATGGCTCTAAAACACCAAAGGAAAGGGCTAGAGTGCTGCAAATGGCAGCAAAACGTAATTAAGAGCATGGCAAGTGCTCTGCAAACAAATGTGGATAGGGAAATAACTTAAAACAACAAAAAAAAACAGAAAAATAAAACAATGTTCTTCTTCATCTCTGAAGGACGAGGCCCATATGGAGTAGGAGGGAGGTTGAGGTGGTGGTGGATGTGGCGGTGACATAGGCGTGCGCACAGGGTGTGCTGGGTGTGCCTGGGCACACCCTAATCACCTAGGGCACATAGCATTGCCAGTGAGGAGATGGGAAAGATCTCCCTGGGACCTGCTCTGCTCTATTTCTCCTTGCCTACAGGTACATGGCCCCGATACATTACTCTCCCTGCTGGCAAACACATGCATGTGTATTTCAACTTTGGGGTGCACACCTTAATGCAATAGGCTGCGCACACCTATGGGCGGTGTAGGTGGAAGCGGCGGTGGAGGAGGACCAGGGCCGGATTAACAGCATCATGGGCTTGGTGCTGAGGATTTTGAAGGGCCTTAAGGGCCGTGCCTTGCCATGCACCCAGAGGAGGAAGGGTGCAGCCATGCATGCCTAATTCAACATGGGATGCTGTCTCTGAAGCCCATAAACACATCCATGCATCGCCAACTGTCCCTCCTTGTCCGGCCTTCACGCTGTGTGGGGAGGTTCTGAGGGTGCTGCCTGGGGAAGCGAGCATAGAAGCCAGACTTCTGTGTTTACAAGTGACAGAAGAGCGGTAACAGTGAATATGGCCAACCCGGGGCCTATATAAAAGGTAGGGGCCTGGAGCTGCAGCTCCAATAGCCCCTACATTAATCTGGCCCTGAGGAGGAGGACGAGGTAGCCAACACTGCTTCTTTTCAAAAATTTTAAATGAGGGTACACCCCAAAAGAGTGAGAAAGAGCAAAAATGGAACAATGGGTGGGTAAGGTCGGTATCCATTGCTATTCTGCATAAGGTACGGAAAAGTCCCGTGGGATCCATGCCTGGTTCATTTTAATGAACGTGAGCTTGTCCACATTGTCTCTGGACAGGCGGCTGCGCTTGTCTGTTATAACGCCCCCAGCCGTGCTAAATACCGTTCAGATAATACACTGGCTGCAGGGCACGCCAGCACCTCCAAGGCGTAAAGGGCAAGCTCAGGCCATGTGCCCAATTTGGAGACCCAGAAGTTGAAGGGGGCAGACCCGTCATTCACTACATGTAGGCGTGTGCACACATACTGCTCCACCATGTTGGTAAAATGCTGCCTCCTGCTAAGACGTTCCATCTGAGCTGCTGGTGCTGCTGTTTGTTGTGGCGTGCTGACAAAGCTTTTCCACATTTCGGCCATGCTAACCCTGCCTTCTGAGGTGCTGGCGGTGCCCTGGTTGCGTTGGCGACCTCCTCCTCCTCTGCCTTGTGCTTCCACTGTGGCCCCGCTGTCAGATGGGAATGCCAGCAGCATGGCGTCTACCAGCGTGCGCTTGTACTCGCGCATCTTGCGATCGCGCTCCAGTGAGTGAATTAAGGACGGTACGTTGTCCTTGTAACGGGGATCCAGCAGCGTGGCCACCCAGTAATCAGCACAAGTTAGAATGTGGGCAACTCGGCGGTCGTTGTGGAGACACTGCAGCATGTAATCGCTCATGTGTGCCAGGCTGCCCAGAGGCGACGAAAGGCTGTCCTCTGTGGGAGGTGTATCGTCCGTGTCCTCTGTATCCCCCCAGCCACGCACCAGTGATGGCCATGAGCTGGCCTGGGTGCCACCCTGCTGTGAACATGGTTCCATCTCCTCCTCCAGCTCCTCCTCCTCCTCATCCTCCTCATCCTCCAGAACTGTGCCCCTGCTGGACAATTGCGTCCCTGGCGTTTGCGTGTGCAGGAACCCACCCTCGGAGCCCCTTGCGAATGACTGCCCTGAAAGCCTTGGAAATGTTACCTCTTCATCCTCCTCCTCCTCCTCATCCTGTGCCACATCCTCTTCCATCATCGCCCGAATTGTTTTTTCAAGGAGGCATAGAAGTGGGATAGTTAAGCTGAGAACGGCGTCATTGCCACTGGCCATGTTGGTGGAGTACTCAAAACAGCGCAACAAGGCACACAGGTCTCGCATGGAGGCCCAGTTATTGGTGGTGAAGTGGTGCTGTTCCGCAGAGCGACTCACGCGTGCGTGCTGCAGCTGAAACTCCACTATGGCCTGCTGCTGCTCGCACAGTCTTTCCAGCATGTGCAAGGTGGAGTTCCACCTTGTGGGCACGTCACATATGAGGCGGTGAGCGGGAAGGCCGAAGTTACGCTGCAGCGCTGCCAGGCGAGCAGCAGCAGGGTGAGAACGCCGAAAGTGCGCACAAACGGCCCGCACTTTCTGCAGCAGCTCTGACATATCGGGGTAGTTTTTAAGGAACCTCTGCACCACCAAATTCAGCACATGCGCCAGGCAAGGGATGTGCGTCAAACCGGCTAGGCCCAGAGCTGCTATGAGATTTCGCCCGTTATCACACACCACCAGGCCGGGCTTGAGGCTCGCTGGCAGCAACCACTCATTTGTCTGCTGTTCCATGCTCCTCCACAACTCCTGCGCGGTGTGTGGTTTGTCCCCCAAACAGGCAAGTTGTAAAACTGCCTGCTGTCGTTTACCCCTGGCCGTGCTGAAGTTGGTGGTGAAGGTGTTACGCTGTCCGGATGAGGAGGCGGTAGAGGATGAGGAAGCGGAGTAGGAGGAGTTACGAACAGGAGGCAAACTGAAGCGCCCTGCAATCCTCGGTGGTGGAAGGACATGCGCCAAATTGCTATCCGCCTCAGGCCCATCCGCCACTGCATTTACCCAGTGTGCCGTTAGGGAGATATAACGCCCCTGACCGTGCTTACTGGTCCACGTATCCGTAGTTAGGTGGACCTTGGCACAGATGGCGTTGCGCAGTGCACACCTGATATTTTCCCCCACTTGGTTGTGCAGGGAAGGGATGGCTTGCCTGGAAAAGTAGTGGCGGCTGGGCACGACGTACTGTGGGACAGCCACCGACATAAGGTTTTTAAAACTGTGCGTCTCCACCAGACGGAATGACAGCATTTCAAAGGCCAATAATTTTGAAATGCTGGCATTCAGGGCCAGGGATCGCGGGTGGGTAGGGGGGTACTTCCTCTTCCTCTCAAGTGTTTGGGAGATGGAAAGCTGAACGCTTCCACGGGACATTGTGGAGATGGTTGTTGGTGACCCAGGTGGTGGTGTTGCTGACAGATCGTCTGTTTGCGGGGTGGCAGGTGCCGGTATCACTACAGATGTGGCTGGAGCGGCCGAGACTGCAGCAGAAGAGGAAGCAGGATGAGCCAGAGACGTTTCTTGGTTTTGAAGGTGTGTACTCCACTGCAGCTCGTGCTTTGCACTTAGATGCCTGATCATGCAGGTTGTGCTCAGGTTGAGAAGGTTCATGCCTCGCTTCAAGCTCTGATTGCACAGGGTGCAAACCACTCGTGTCCTGTCATCAGCACATTTTCTAAAGAACTTCCACGCTAGAGAACTCCTTTGAGCTGACTTTGGTGCGCTCGTTCCCTTGCTGCGTTGGGCAGTAGCGGGCGTAGTGTCTAGGGCACGGCCGCTCCGCTTCTGCACCCTGCTCCCTCTTCTGCTGTGCTGGTGGCTCTGTGCGACCACCGCCTCTTCCTCCAAACTACTCAGTTCACCTGCATGACGTTCATTCCATGTGGGGTCGAGGACCTCATCGTCCTCCACATCATCTTCCACCCAGTCTTCACCCCTGCCCTCCTTGTCGGTCTCCACAATGCTGAACGCCGCAGCAGTTGGCACCTGCGTTTCGTCATCATCGGAGACGTGCTGCGATGATCCTTGCATGTACTCATCTTGAGGAATAAGTGGTTGGGCATCGCTGCACTCAATCTCTTCCACTTCTGGGGCAGGGCTAGGTGGATGGCCCTGGGAAACCCTGCTGACAGAGTCCTCAAAAAGAATAAGAGACTGCTGTATGGCTTGGGGCTCAGACTGCTGGCCTGATTTGCAAGGGGGTGAGGTGAAAGACGGTTGGACATTGGCTGCAGGTGCCAACTCTGACCTTTCTGCAGTAGACTGGGTGGGAGACAATGTGAAGGAACTGGAGGCACTGTCAGCAGCAAACCAATCTACTATCGCCTCAACTTGTTCTGGCCTCATCACTTCTAGGGGCGTTTGATGCCCTACCAAATACTGATGCAGGTTCTGTCGCCTACTCACACTTGAGGAAGGTGTTTCACTTGTGCGTGTAGCTGGCACAGATCGACCATGTCCTCTCCTTGCAACAGGAGCTCTACCAGCAGCACCACGACCCAGGCCACGGCCCTTATTTGACGGTCTCCTCATATTTCTGTAATTTAAGATCTTGCCCTAGAAAGGTTTTTATTGAATAGCGGAATAGAAAATATGATCCAAAAAAAGTGTATGTATATCACACGTACACAACCACACTAGGCCCCAATTACTATTGTTTGTACCCCTAAAAGGCTAGATGAGGAGTAGGGGGAGTATGGAACAGGCAGCACCCTCAAACCTTCAGAAGTATGAGATGAACCCCAACAACTTGGAAAGGTGGATCTCTCTCACACGTACCGACACAGACTATCCCGCAATTCAATTGATCCTCAAAGGTTTTTATTGAATAGCGGAATAGGAAATATGATCAAAAAAAGTGTATGTATCTCGCACGTACACAACCACACTAGGCCCCAATTACTATTGTTTGTACCCCTAAAAGGCTAGATGAGGAGTAGGGGGGGTATGGAACAGGCAGCACCCTCAAACCTTCAGAAGTATGAGATGAACCCCAACAACTTGGAAAGGTGGATCTCTCTCACACGTACCGACACAGACTATCCCGCAATTCAATTGATCCCCAAAGGTTTTTATTGAATAGCGGAATAGGAAATATGATCAAAAAAAGTGTATGTATCTCACACGTACAGAAACACACTAGGCCCCAATTACTATTGTTTGTACACCTAAAAGGATGGATGAGGAGGAGGAGGAGTATGGAACAGGCAGCACCCTCAAAGCTTCAGAAGTATGAGATGAACCCCAAAAACTTGGAAAGGTGGATCTCACACGTACCGACACAGACTATTCCGCAATTTAATTGATCCCCAAAGGTTTTTATTGAATAGCGGAATAGGAAATATGATCAAAAAATGTGTATGTATCTCACACGTACAGAAGCACACTAGGCCCCAATTACTATTGTTTGTACACCTAAAAGGATGGATGAGGAGGAGGAGGAGTATGGAACAGGCAGCACCCTCAAAGCTTCAGAAGTATGAGATGAACCCCAAAAACTTGGAAAGGTGGATCTCACACGTACCGACACAGACTATTCCGCAATTTAATTGATCCCCAAAGGTTTTTATTGAATAGCGGAATAGGAAATATGATCAAAAAATGTGTATGTATCTCACACGTACAGAAGCACACTAGGCCCCAATTACTATTGTTTGTACACCTAAAAGGATGGATGAGGAGGAGGAGGAGTATGGAACAGGCAGCACCCTCAAAGCTTCAGAAGTATGAGATGAACCCCAAAAACTTGGAAAGGTGGATCTCACACGTACCGACACAGACTATCCCGCAATTTAATTGATCCCCAAAGGTTTTTATTGAATAGCGGAATAGGAAATATGATCAAAAAAAGTGTATGTATCTCGCACGTACAGAAACACACTAGGCCCCAATTACTATTGTTTGTACCCCTAAAAGGCTAGATGAGGAGTAGGGGGGGTATGGAACAGGCAGCACCCTCAAACCTTCAGAAGTATGAGATGAACCCCAACAACTTGGAAAGGTGGATCTCTCTCACACGTACCGACACAGACTATCCCGCAATTCAATTGATCCTCAAAGGTTTTTATTGAATAGCGGAATAGGAAATATGATCAAAAAAAGTGTATGTATCTCGCACGTACACAACCACACTAGGCCCCAATTACTATTGTTTGTACCCCTAAAAGGCTAGATGAGGAGTAGGGGGGGTATGGAACAGGCAGCACCCTCAAACCTTCAGAAGTATGAGATGAACCCCAACAACTTGGAAAGGTGGATCTCTCTCACACGTACCGACACAGACTATCCCGCAATTCAATTGATCCTCAAAGGTTTTTATTGAATAGCGGAATAGGAAATATGATCAAAAAAAGTGTATGTATCTCGCACGTACACAACCACACTAGGCCCCAATTACTATTGTTTGTACCCCTAAAAGGCTAGATGAGGAGTAGGGGGAGTATGGAACAGGCAGCACCCTCAAACCTTCAGAAGTATGAGATGAACCCCAACAACTTGGAAAGGTGGATCTCTCTCACACGTACCAACACAGACTATCCCCCAATTTAACTGATCCCCAAAGGTTTTTGATTAAATAGCGGAATAGAAAATATGATCCCAAAAAAGTGTATGTATATCACACGTACACAACCACACTAGGCCCCAATTACTATTGTTTGTACCCCTAAAAGGCTAGGAGTAGGGGGGAGTATGGAACAGGCAGCACCCTCAAACCTTCAGAAGTATGAGATGAACCCCAACAACTTGGAAAGGTGGATCTCTCTCACACGTACCAACACAGACTATCCCCCAATTTAACTGATCCCCAGAGGTTTTTGATTAAATAGCGGAATAGAAAATATGATCCCAAAAAAGTGTATGTATATCACACGTACACAACCACACTAGGCCCCAATTACTATTGTTTGTACCCCTAAAAGGCTAGGAGTAGGGGGAGTATGGAACAGGCAGCACCCTCAAACCTTCAGAAGTATGAGATGAACCCCAACAACTTGGAAAGGTGGATCTCTCTCACACGTACCAACACAGACTATCCCCCAATTTAACTGATCCCCAGAGGTTTTTGATTAAATAGCGGAATAGAAAATATGATCCCAAAAAAGTGTATGTATATCACACGTACACAACCACACTAGGCCCCAATTACTATTGTTTGTACCCCTAAAAGGCTAGGAGTAGGGGGAGTATGGAACAGGCAGCACCCTCAAACCTTCAGAAGTATGAGATGAACCCCAACAACTTGGAAAGGTGGATCTCTCTCACACGTACCAACACAGACTATCCCCCAATTTAACTGATCCCCAGAGGTTTTTGATTAAATAGCGGAATAGAAAATATGATCCCAAAAAAGTGTATGTATATCACACGTACACAACCACACTAGGCCCCAATTACTATTGTTTGTACCCCTAAAAGGCTAGGAGTAGGGGGAGTATGGAACAGGCAGCACCCTCAAACCTTCAGAAGTATGAGATGAACCCCAACAACTTGGAAAGGTGGATCTCTCTCACACGTACCAACACAGACTATCCCCCAATTTAACTGATCCCCAGAGGTTTTTGATTAAATAGCGGAATAGAAAATATGATCCCAAAAAAGTGTATGTATATCACACGTACACAACCACACTAGGCCCCAATTACTATTGTTTGTACCCCTAAAAGGCTAGGAGTAGGGGGAGTATGGAACAGGCAGCACCCTCAAACCTTCAGAAGTATGAGATGAACCCCAACAACTTGGAAAGGTGGATCTCTCTCACACGTACCAACACAGACTATCCCCCAATTTAACTGATCCCCAGAGGTTTTTGATTAAATAGCGGAATAGAAAATATGATCCCAAAAAAGTGTATGTATATCACACGTACACAACCACACTAGGCCCCAATTACTATTGTTTGTACCCCTAAAAGGCTAGGAGTAGGGGGGAGTATGGAACAGGCAGCACCCTCAAACCTTCAGAAGTATGAGATGAACCCCAACAACTTGGAAAGGTGGATCTCTCTCACACGTACCAACACAGACTATCCCCCAATTTAACTGATCCCCAGAGGTTTTTGATTAAATAGCGGAATAGAAAATATGATCCCAAAAAAGTGTATGTATATCACACGTACACAACCACACTAGGCCCCAATTACTATTGTTTGTACCCCTAAAAGGCTAGGAGTAGGGGGGAGTATGGAACAGGCAGCACCCTCAAACCTTCAGAAGTATGAGATGAACCCCAACAACTTGGAAAGGTGGATCTCTCTCACACGTACCAACACAGACTATCCCCCAATTTAACTGATCCCCAGAGGTTTTTGATTAAATAGCGGAATAGAAAATATGATCCCAAAAAAGTGTATGTATATCACACGTACACAACCACACTAGGCCCCAATTACTATTGTTTGTACCCCTAAAAGGCTAGGAGTAGGGGGAGTATGGAACAGGCAGCACCCTCAAACCTTCAGAAGTATGAGATGAACCCCAACAACTTGGAAAGGTGGATCTCTCTCACACGTACCAACACAGACTATCCCCCAATTTAACTGATCCCCAGAGGTTTTTGATTAAATAGCGGAATAGAAAATATGATCCCAAAAAAGTGTATGTATATCACACGTACACAACCACACTAGGCCCCAATTACTATTGTTTGTACCCCTAAAAGGCTAGGAGTAGGGGGAGTATGGAACAGGCAGCACCCTCAAACCTTCAGAAGTATGAGATGAACCCCAACAACTTGGAAAGGTGGATCTCTCTCACACGTACCAACACAGACTATCCCCCAATTTAACTGATCCCCAAAGGTTTTTGATTAAATAGCGGAATAGAAAATATGATCCCAAAAAAGTGTATGTATATCACACGTACACAACCACACTAGGCCCCAATTACTATTGTTTGTACCCCTAAAAGGCTAGGAGTAGGGGGAGTATGGAACAGGCAGCACCCTCAAACCTTCAGAAGTATGAGATGAACCCCAACAACTTGGAAAGGTGGATCTCTCTCACACGTACCAACACAGACTATCCCCCAATTTAACTGATCCCCAGAGGTTTTTGATTAAATAGCGGAATAGAAAATATGATCCCAAAAAAGTGTATGTATATCACACGTACACAACCACACTAGGCCCCAATTACTATTGTTTGTACCCCTAAAAGGCTAGGAGTAGGGGGAGTATGGAACAGGCAGCACCCTCAAACCTTCAGAAGTATGAGATGAACCCCAACAACTTGGAAAGGTGGATCTCTCTCACACGTACCAACACAGACTATCCCCCAATTTAACTGATCCCCAGAGGTTTTTGATTAAATAGCGGAATAGAAAATATGATCCCAAAAAAGTGTATGTATATCACACGTACACAACCACACTAGGCCCCAATTACTATTGTTTGTACCCCTAAAAGGCTAGGAGTAGGGGGAGTATGGAACAGGCAGCACCCTCAAACCTTCAGAAGTATGAGATGAACCCCAACAACTTGGAAAGGTGGATCTCTCTCACACGTACCAACACAGACTATCCCCCAATTTAACTGATCCCCAGAGGTTTTTGATTAAATAGCGGAATAGAAAATATGATCCCAAAAAAGTGTATGTATATCACACGTACACAACCACACTAGGCCCCAATTACTATTGTTTGTACCCCTAAAAGGCTAGATGAGGAGTAGGGGGAGTATGGAACAGGCAGCACCCTCAAACCTTCAGTATGAGATTGTGTTCACTGTACCCCACAAAGATTGAGTTCACTGCACCCCACAATGATTGTGTTCACTGCACCCCACAAAGATTGTGTTCACTGCACCTCACAAAGATTGTGTTCACTGTACCCCCCAAAGATTGTGTTCACTGCACCCCACAAAGATTCTGTTCACTGTACCCCACAAAGATTGTGTTCACTGCACCCCAAAAAGATTGTGTTCACTGCACCCCAAAAAGGATGTTGTTCACTGCACCCCAAAAAGGATTTTGTTCACTGCACCCCAAAAAGGATGTTGTTCACTCCACCCCAAAAAGATTGTGTTCACTGCACCCCACAAAGATTGTGTTCACTGCACCCCAAAAAGATTGTGTTCACTGCACCCCAAAAATGATTTTGTTCACTGCACCCCAAAAAGGATTTTGTTCACTGCACCCCAAAAAGGATGTTGTTCACTCCACCCCAAAAAGATTGTGTTCACTGCACCCCAAAAAGATTGTGTTCACTGCACCCCACAAAGGATTTTGTTCACTGCACCCCAAAAAGATTGTGTTCACTGCACCCCAAAAAGGATGTTGTTCACTGCACCCCAAAAAGGATTTTGTTCACTGCACCCCAAAAAGATTGTGTTCACTGCACCCCACAAAGGATTTTGTTCACTGCACCCCACAAAGATTGTGTTCACTGCACACCAAAAAGGATTGTGTTCACTGCACCCCAAAAAGATTTTGTTCACTGCACCCCAAAAAGATTGTGTTCACTGCAGCCCAAAAAGATTGTGTTCACTGCGGCCCAAAAAGATTGTGTTCACTGCAGCCCAAAAAGATTGTGTTCACTGCAGCCCAAAAAGATTGTGTTCACTGCAGCCCAAAAAGATTGTGTTCACTGCAGCTCACACACAGAAAAATGGATGTGGATCACTGACACCTGCCTATCTCCAATCCCACACCACACAGCAATATCGATTGTAGTTTGTAGAACACAGTTTCCCTAAAATTCAGCAGACTCTGTCCCTAACAGGATTGAGAAGAGATCGTAGATCAGGATTGAGTGCAGATTCACCCCACCCCCCACACAGCAATATCGATTGTAGTTTGTAGAACACAGTTTCCCTAAAATTCAGCAGACTCTGTCCCTAACAGGATTGAGAAGAGATCGTAGATCAGGATTGAGTGCAGATTCACCCCACCCCCCACACAGCAATATCGATTGTAGTTTGTAGAACACAGTTTCCCTAAAATTCAGCAGACTCTGTCCCTAACAGGATTGAGAAGAGATCGTAGATCAGGATTGAGTGCAGATTCACCCCACCCCCCACACAGCAATATCGATTGTAGTTTGTAGAAGACACTGACCCTATATAATTCAGCAGACTCTATCCCTAAAATGCCTACAACTCGCCCTGCCTAAACACTCCGACCTGTCCCTCAATTCTATCCGGACACAAATGGTTTTTTCCTGCCTATCTTTCCCTAATCAGCAGCCAGCACGTTGATGTGTGCTCTGTCCCTGAATCTAAGCAGCATAATGACGCCGCTGCGGCTGCCTCGAACTTATAAAGACTTGGTCACATGCTTCAGACGGCCAATCACAGCTACTGAGACATTTGCAGGCATGGCTGGGATGGCTTAAGGCACACCAGTTAAACGATTGTTGATTGGCTGTTGAAAGCCCGCCATGAAAAGAGCGCCAAAGCATGCAAAACCCGGAAATAAAACGACCGAACACGGATTTTTACCCGAACATACAGTAAAGTGTCCGTGTCCGTGTTCGGGTACAAAAAATCCAATTATTCGGTACGAACACGAATAATACAGTCCGTGTTCGCTCAACACTACTCATAATGCCTCCTAGATTATGTGTTGGGGTGTTTTCTTTCCAAAATGGGCTAATTTTATGGGCATTGATATTGTCCTGGTGCTCCAGGGCCTTCAAAATGTGATAGGTTGTCAGGAAATTATATGTGTATGCCAAGCTGTGTAAAAGTCTCACACATGTGGTATTACTATACTCAGGAGGAGTAGAAGAATGTGTTTTGGGGTGTAGTTGCACGTATGCCTATACAGTTTGTGAGAAATAACTTGGTAATATGACAATTTTGTGGAAAAAAATCTTCATTTTGCAAAGAATTGTGGAAAAAAGGTTACAACTTCAAAAAACTCACCACTTTCCTGGCTTGTTAGTGTCTCAAGAAATGAGATGGGCCATCAGTACATCAGGTGTGAATCGTTTTCAATGATTGGCACCATAGTGTGTAGACTCTAACCTTCACAAAGACCAAATAATATATACCTATTTGGGTTATTTTTACCAAAGATATATAGCAGTATAACTTTTGGGCAAAATGTATGAAGAACAATTACTAATTTGCAAAATTTTATAACTAAAATGAAGAAAAATGCATCTTGTTGCAAAATGTTCGTTCTTTTTTGTAAATTGTAGCACAAAAAAAAAAAAACAGTGGTATTTAAATACCACCAAAGGAAAGCTCTATTTGTGTGAAGAAAAGGACATACATTTCATATGGGACAGTGTGGCATGACTGAGTAATTGTCATTCAAAATGTGAGAGCACGGAAAGCTGAAAATTGGCCTGGTTTATGAAGGGGGTTTAAGTGCCCAGTGGCAAGTGGTTCAATTGGTGCAGCCCAATTCCATCCAGCGTGTTCTTTCTGATTATACGCACAAGCACGTTGACCACAAATATTGTAAAAGTTACTTGAATATCATGCAGTGAAATTCTGAGGTTCTTGTAGACCACTTTTAGCATCCAACAGTCAGCTCTTGAGCTCTATTTGCTGGGCTGGCAATTCTGGCAAAATTTTAAGTCATTTTAAATTTACATGGCATGTAGATTTTGACTTACAATTGAATGATGGATTTTAAATAATTTAGTAAGCATTTTAAATCCTTTTTCAGATTCAGACATTCAAAATTTTTTCCTAAAGGAACTTGATCTTGGCATAACAACGCCACATATGTCAAGAGCAAAGAGGGCACCAGACCCTAGATATAAGGTTTAAAAAAGGAAGGTTCCACCCGTATATTTCCTATTGGAGTTCTGTTCATAGACACCTCAACCTGGAGCACCTGGTTCTAATTTAATCAATTTAAAGCAATATTGTAGGGATGTACTTACTTTTCCATATGGCTTATTTGCTACTTACTTTTTTTCATATGCCTTATCTGTATTTTTATTTATTGAGATCATGAAAATGAATACACCATGTAAATTCGATGAGTCATTTGTTCCAATATATCACATTTTTTCAACCATTTGTATAAAAAAAAAAAAACAAATGCTGGTTTAGCCAGTTGTTACAATAGTTATATTTGACTCTCACATTTTACAGGGTGTGTTACTGACATCTAGATTAAAGATATACAATTTCCTCTTTTATATAATCTTTATTTCAAAAACTTATACAAAGTTTACAAACAAGATCAGGGCAGCCCCGATCATCAATTTTTTGCATCAAAGCCAGGCATATAGTTGAAAAAAAAGAACATATTGTAAATCACCTTGATGGTACAATGCATATGAATAGGAAAACAGAGAAAAAATTAAATAAAGGACATAACTCCAAAAAATAGAAGAGAATGGTATAAACTTTGAAGTATAGCCTTACCTGGCCTGAGTTATAGACCAGGATTTATCAACATTTTAAATAATTGTGTTGGACAAGGGCCGACCCAGCAGGATAGGAAGGCCATCTTGACCATCGTAGTGGTCATCAAGACAGTCGGCAGACCCCAGAGTTGGAGCACCACACAGGAGGAATACCCTGGCGTCCACAGTATGGTCCGCCAGGTGCCAGGGGTCACCAAGATACCCAAATTAAATTGGCTTCATCAATCGAGCATTGGTCTCCTGGCACCTATTGTCTTCACTAATGCAATATGGATGATGAACAAACCAATACACCAAAAAAATAAAAGTAAAAAGAAAACAGTGGGAAAAGAATAAGGTTGGACGCCGACTTATACCAAGATACCTATCACACTGGCATGAAACTTTTTTCAGAAATTTGTAACAACTTACATGAAGAGATGAATAAACAGAGCTCTACTCGGAGATCGTAGGCAAGTTAGGGTCTGCTAGCTTCAGTAGGGCGACATCAAGGCTGGATGGAACATAGTCAGAAACTTTGGTATGCTCCCTCCAAGTTGCCTAAGTCGTATGGAACCGTTCTGATGTAAATCCGCAAGTCGCTATCCACTCCTCTACCTCCATGATCTCATTAATCTTCCTAATCCATTCCTCAGGACCAGGAACCTGTGACCGCCTCCAATAATACAATATTCTTTCATTAACACTTGTCCTTTTTGTTTTTCTTCATCTTCTTATTGGATATTCCTATTGTATTACATATGTTTTTCTTCACATTTAAAACATAAAGCCCATAGCTAAAAATGACTGGTTATCATGTTACAGACTAGATGATTAGTGATGGGGATTATTTTACATTTCTAGAAAATTGAGTCTCTACACCTAGAGGCAGATTTATGACAGCTGAATTTGGAAATGCAATTTAGTACATCTATCCGATTTTTGTTTTACCTTTTTTTTTTCCCACTTATCATGCTATGGGATGGGAATGTTCAAAGTAAATGTTGAAGATTTGGCTTTGACAAACTGCTGATACCTAGGTATCTTATGCTTTATACCTAGAAATAGTCATCAGGGCTCTTTTATCAGTTTTATGCATGTAAAGGCCAATTTTACTGTGCTTTATGGCCATAAAGTTCCATGTATGTCATGTTAAATGGGTGTAATTATGTATAATTTCATCAGATGGGTGCATACTGTCCATGGGAAAGTTAATGTAAGAATAATATACAAGCAAGAGGAAGAAAACTCTGAGGCCTTTTTTAAAGTTTGGGTGCACATCTTTCTGGATTGAGTTGAAGCCTAGGCCACATTTACACTGCCATTTACATGCAGCCACCAGATTCCAATGGCAAGAATTGCAGCTGAAATGACCAGGGCATGTGAATTGCTGTGTCACGACTTGGACACCCTATGTGCATCTACATGCGAACAGCAGTGGCCGCTATCAACCTCTCAGTAGTTTAAATAGGCTGAGTGGCTGTTGCATTGCTGCATGCAATGGTCAATCAACCTGCAAGAATCTGTTGATTCTTACTGCTGAAATCTGGTAGCTGCATGTAAATGGCCATATGAAGGAGGCCTTACTCCAAACAGTTTTTCCAAAAATAAAAAAATAAAAGTGTGGGGAAAAGTTACAATTTCTGACTAATTTTTTTTCTGTCTGTAATACCTTTCAAGAGATTTTCCCACTTTTCCTGACCTTGTGATTTCCTTAAAAGTATTCTAGGATACAAGCATCATGGGGCCAGGAGGTATGAACAGCAATAAAAACATTTTTTAAAGGTTCTTACCCTTCCTTACTGTACTAAAAATTTGAGGTTTTTTTTTTTTTTGGTCTACCTTCAATCTCTAAAAATCATAAATGAGTAAAAATGGATCCTGCTGTTCACCAAAAACTGAGACAATTAGCCAGCCTTTTTACCAAATCCAACCATATAAATTTAAGACGAAACTGCCTTTTATGTCAGTACTCTTCTTGAATTTGGCTATAGATAAAGTAGAACTATGACCTCCCATTAGAAAAAAATATGTACTGCAGCACTTAAAAGTGAATGTAAATATAAATGTTTTTCTTTTTAAAAAAAATAACAAACGTGTCTATACTTGCCTACTCCTGTGCAATGGAATTTCTCCTCTTTTCAGGTCACCTACCGGTGCTTCTGGCCTCTCCTCTCTGTCCAGTGCCCCCATGGGAAGTCACTTCCCATGGGGGCACTGCTGTGTGCTTGCTCCTGAGCCCCACTGCTGAGTTCATTGACACAGAAAGTGGGACTCAGCCCCGCTCCCTAGTCACTGCTTTAATTGACAGCACTGGGAGCCCACTGCCTGCAAGACCTGTAAGTGAGGACAGAGAAGAGCTGCAGAAACACACAGCGCTGGATCGAACAAGGGCTCAGGTAAGAAAGGTGTTGCTGATACCCAAACATTTTTTTACCTTAATGCAAGGAATGCATTAGGGGAACAATTGTTTAGGCTTTAGAACCACTTAATTATACATGTACCTTCTCTTACAGTTTTCTCTTAGTCCCCTTGCAAAGTCTCCCAAGCACTTGTTGATCTATCTGACCTGCCAGTGAAATCCAATGCAGCTTCTGGTGATACTTTGGCAACAATGCTGCACTGCTACTGAATTCAGAGCGGAGTTGCCACGCCTATAGAGGCTTTGTCTTTACACCACTGTAGAATAAAAAAATGTTGCCGGAGCTTGATTATTACCTTTGCTGTAGTGTGTGAATCAGTTGGCCACACAGTCCGGTCCACTGCTTTCTGAATTTACAGCACTGTCTCTGTCGATAAACCCTCCCACTGTAAGCTGCAGTGTCTGGAGAGGGGAGGATTTGACCAAGTCTGGGAAGATAAAGGGAATTGGTTGCACTTTATGATGCTTGTACATCACTTTGTAACTGGCTTTGGTACAGGAGTCTTTATTTCTGCTCTAAGGCAATCTCCTCCATTTTTTTAATTAATGCCCTGACATATGAAAAAAGTATTCTCAGGTCTCAACTGTGACAAACAGGCAGAAAATAGAAAAAAAGTTTTAACTGTTGGTATACAGTAAGCATACTGTATGCTTATGTTATAAACATCTATGTTTATTTTCTTGTTCTCCAATAGTAAACTAAATATGTTTATTTAATATTGCCAGTATCCTGAATATGGATTCCTGGGTGTTTCTGAAAAAATCCAACTCTTCCGGCACAATCTTAACTCCGAAAATGTCCTTGAGCGTCTTCAACTCATCAACGTCATTACTGAAGGGGACCTCATTGAAGTTGTTCTGCCAGGTGAGAATCTCCATGTCCTATCGGCTTCAATTCATTTTTCTGTTTAAGAGAATATTTTTTTGGTGTCCTTGGTATAAATTTGCATCACAGCCCAAAACATTTTTACAGCCCACACCCAGCAGCTTGGAAGCTGAAAAAAGAGGTGTGCGGTATACAACAGAGTTGATCTATTTCAAAGGAAAGATGAAGTAAGAGAACAAGGAGATGCTATTGCTGACCTATTTGTTTGAAAAACCAAGATGTTTAGCTGTCATACTAACCCAATTATTTTCATACTTTCTGAGGCACTAACCCGAGGCAAGTATGTTCTTTTTTTTTCTAAGTAACTCAAAATTGATTGAAGCCAAAGATAGACGGTCAACTAAAATCCTTAAAATTGGAGTTAGGTCACTGAGGCAAGTCCCTATAGCTCTAACTACCAAAGGGAACTGAAAGTGACCCTGTCAGGTCTTTTAAAAATTTACAGTGTCAGTTCTCAATAAGGCCTCGTTCACAGGGGTGTACCTAAGCGTTAACCCATGTGAGGGCTGTGTATATCTGCACGGGAGGCATAGGTGTTTCTGCGCAGACAGCGCCTTTCATGTCAACACAGCCATTGCTCTCAATTTGTCATCCATGCGGGTGCATGTTCCTGAACTAACACTCAGGGTCACACACCTACACTCACATGGATGACATATTGGCAACAGCGACTGTGTCCATGCTGCTCCATCAGTGAATGTGTCCTTGCTGCTGCTACATCCCAATTGACATGAATAAAACTGCCTGCACGCATATGCACAGGAAAACTTGTGAATCCAGTTCGGGCAAACATGGCTCTTTGCACGGACGTGTGCTTTAGTAAGTCTGTGTGAACAAGGCCCATTAGAAAAGGTATTATCTCCTTCAGTGGTCTGTCACCTACCTTTCCTTTGTGTCAGTGCTGCAGCCTCTATAAGACTGTTTGGCTTACACACTATTGGTGCTATGGCTTCATCTTCCAACCCCTTGCTCTTGTGTTGCGACAAGGTTTCAGAGTGAAGAACCACATCTTCTCACCATATATACATATCCACTTGCCAACCAGTGACAAATGGGCCTTCAAGTTTTTTAGAGCCAGCAGTTGGCTCTCTTGAAAAAGGAATCCTAGCAGCTAACTAGCCACTGGATTGCTTTTACAAGCAGAAGAAGGGGACATCCTCCCCCTTCCGCAGCATTCTTGGACTCTCTTCTCCCACTGGGAGACCCAAGCGACCAGCCAAATCCGCTTTGTTTAGCTTTCAGCTATTGTAACCCAGAAGCAATGACCGGACATCACTTCCAGTTTACCTGGATGTCAGTGACGCTTTGGGGTCCTATAGACCCCGGATCTCTCCATAAAGAGTACCTGTCACTTGCCTATTGCTGAGGATGTGTACATTCCATGTGACAGCAATAAAAGTGATGTAAAAATAAAAAAATGTAAAACGACAGTGTAAAAATATACATAAGTAAATAAAAAAAATAAAAATGTAAGGCGAACGCACATGTTGGTCCCGCACACAAGCAGTCATGAGGTATCATTGTGAACATCAGATCATGTGCGGTAATTCTTGCACCAACACTCCTGTGCACATCAAAAGTTGTAACCTGTAAGGATTGTTAAACGGCCACCTATGGATAATAAAATATACAGGCATGCGCAATTTTAAAATGTGACATGTTTGGTATCTATCTACTCGGTATAACATCATCTTTTATATTTTACCAAAAAAATTGGGTTATGTATTGTGTCTGTTTTCTATTAAAATTCAAAAAAGTATTTCTCTGTCGCTCATTGACAGACGTAGTCCTCCTTGATTAATATCAACTCGGGTTATACTGCCCTCTACAGGAGTAGGACTAGACGGGAAAGAAAACGTTCTGGCCACACCTTAGGGGCAGTCCCACAGGGTATATCCTCTCTCTCTCTGCTACAGCAAATCAGTTTTTTTTTTGTCTAGTTAGGAGTAAGGACCTAAGTTCCTTGCTGGGATCTTTGGTCCTGGCAAGATTTTTTTAGAAATACATTTTTAGGCAGCTTTTCTTCTCCAGTGTTCCTGTGAGATCTTCAAGCAAGTACGCTGAAACTGGGCGACGGGCTGGATGTTGAGCTCCAGTGGTCACCCCAGTTCAGCCTATGAGCGCGTGCAGGCCATAGCTCCACGCTGGGTCGGCCGTGACATAGTCCCACTGGACGGGGACTGACCCTGCGAGTTAAACGTCTCACCTGGACGCCAATGACCAGTTGCAAACTGAGTCACGGCGTCCGTATTGGTCGACAGCCCCCCCACCCCGGTGGAGAGGGGTTCTGTCAGGAGTTGGCGCCCGCCTGGTTCCGGTATGGTGAGTAGAATATTCCCCCTCTCCCCCTGTCGGGTTTGTTGGTGGACGCGGGCCCCTCTCTGGGATGGTCGGACACTCAGTTTCTGGGTCCCCCCTCTATCCTATAACAGGTCACAGATCCCCCAATTTGAGTGTGATTTTGTGAATAAGAAACCAGGAGGCTTGTTTTGGGAGCTGACTATCTAAAGTCACTATATGACTGTAAGGGTGACTGAAGTCAGTGGCAGACTACTAAGAGGCATTACTATTGAGGTATAGAGGTATCCTACCTGTCATAGTGTGTATACAGGCCGATGCCTATGCCTGAGTTTCTGCATCCGCAGGTCGCCATCCCTCCAGAAAGCCGGTTACTTCCACAGGCCGCACAGCCTCCCGCAGGCCGCACAGGCCGAGTGCACACTCCCGCAGGCCGCACAGGCCGAGGACACCTCCCGCAGGCTGCACAGGCCGAGGACACCTCCCGCAGGCCGCACAGGCCGAGCGCGCACTCCCGCAGGCCGCACAGGCCGAGTGCACACCTCCCGCAGGCCGCGGCTAGCTTGCATGCCGCCGCTATCCTACACAGGCCGCCGCCATTTTTCTGCAGATCACAGCATGGGGGCGGCCATGTTTGAGGTGACCAAACACCTCGAGGAGCTATGGGGAGGCCCCGGAAGGCGTGTAAAGGGGCGGAGCCGCCTCCTTTTACCCGGGAAAGCAAGCCAAAGACTTCCTGTCTGTAACAGACAGTGCTGGAACAGGTTGTATTGAAACTTCTGAGCATCAAGTGGTGAGCCTTGGGGTCTCTCTCTCTCTCTCTCTCTGTAGGGGTCCAAAAGCAGGTAACACTGAGGGGCGCTGCTGCGCTGGGGGACTAAAGGAAAAAAAAAAAAAAAGTTTTATTTTTTTTGATTGCAATTATTTTTTTCTGGCAAGTGTCTTGTATAAACATGGACCCTGCCACACATGTATCCCCACCTGATCCCCTCGAGGTGGCCGCAGGACCCTCCAGTTCACAGAGTATTGATGCATTATCAGCAGTTTTGGAGTCTTTGGTATCCCGAGTGGAGAGGGCCTGTCAGGGACGGGGGTCAAGAAAGCGACCCCCGCCTACCCCTATTTCATCTGATACTTCAGAGTCAGATTCTGAGATGGTCATTGCAGCTGCAGGTCCCTCTGCAGGAGCTGTTGTCTCAGGTAATGCTCCCTCAGATAGGGAGGAGGACGGTTCTACCTCCGCCATAGCACAAGAAGAAGCATTGGTGGACGCACTAGTTGTGTCTGTCCGGGAAACCTTGAGACTTGAGGTTACACCGGCAGAGGTAACCGAGATGGAAATTCCCTTTGGTACTAGTAAACCTACCAAGACGGCGAAGGTTTTTCCCTTACCCAAATGTTTTGGTAATAAAATTAAAGAGGAATGGGATCATCCGAAACGAATCCTTACTATTTCCAAACGCATTGCTAGACGCTATCCGTTTGAGGAATCCCTCATTAAAAAATGGACGGTACCACCAGTGGTGGATCCACCGATTTCCAGACTAAATAAAGCCACTGTTATCTCGTTGGAGGACGCTCCGTCCTTTAAGGATCCGGTGGATTGAAAAGTGGAAGCGGTC
Source organism: Pelophylax lessonae (assembly GCF_965119305.1). Taxonomy (NCBI): domain Eukaryota; kingdom Metazoa; phylum Chordata; class Amphibia; order Anura; family Ranidae; genus Pelophylax; species Pelophylax lessonae. Next base: position 157,424,567 of record NC_138777.1, read on the forward strand.
GGGTAAACAAAAGGCCGACTCAGCCAAACCTGAAGATAAGGCTAATACAGCCTAAAGGTGCGCCCCCACCCAGCTCAGGGGTGGGGGGACGTCTTCACCGGTGTTCAGATCCAGGGCTTTCCTGAATCCCGGACTAAGGGGTTCAGGAGATCATATGATCAGGATACAAGATCGAGTGTCGATCACTTCTACCGGTGCGATTCTTCCCTTCCAACATTCATATGCCACAGGGAGCGGTAGTTCCCGTTCCTTGAGCAGAACGTTTTCTTTACCTTTTCCAAAGATCATTCCCAGTTCCCTCCAGGAATCGGATCCGGTTGAGCGAGCGGACCAAGGAGTCTCTGGTCCGGTGACTTCAGTCTCTAATGCTCAGCCAGGAGAAGTCATCACTTCCGATAGGAATTTAGTTTCTGATAAATGTGTGGGAACTGAGAGCGATCAGACTTTGTCTGATTGCCTGGACCAAGCAGCTCTAGGGCAGCCCGGTTCGGATCCAGTCAGACAATATCATGGTGATGACTTAGGTCGATCACCAAGGATTTCACCACCTGTGTCTTCAGTAGGGCATCCCGCAGGTGGATCTGTTGGCATTTCGGCTCAACAGGAAGGCGCGGAGGTTGGTAACTCGCGCCCGCGATCCGCTAGCTGACGCAGCAGACGCGCTGAACGTCCCATAGGGGCGTATCAGCTACTATAGGTCTTCCCCCCTCTCAAGTTACTGCTGAGATTTCTCCGCAGGATAGAGGTGGAGGGAACTCCAGTTATCCTGGAAATTCCGGGCTGGCCTCGTCAAGCCGGGTACGTCGACTTGGGCAGGCTAGTCGCAGACGCTCCTTAGAGACTTCTTCTCAGGGAGGATCTGCGGTCTCAAGGACCGATCTTCCATCGTGCTTTACAGTCGCTGGTTTTAACAGCCTGGCCATTGAGACCCAGGTACTGAAGGACGGGATTGTCAGCTTCAGTTATTCCTACTCTAATTTAAAGCAAGGAAAGCGACTTCTAGCAAAGTCTATTATCGCACATGGAAGACTTATATTGCGTGGTGTGAATCTTTGGGATTTCCCCCACGTACCTATTTGGTGACCCGAATTTTGGCTTTTCTGCAAAAGGGGGTTGAGCAGAAACTATCCTTGAGCACGGATAGTAAGGGCAAGGGTCAAGTTTCAGCGTTAGCAATCTTCTTTCAGAAGCCTTTGGCTACTCATTCCTTGGTGCGGAATTTCATCCAGGGGGTGCGACACTTGGCTCCGCCAGTGCGCGCGCCCTTACCGCCCTGGGATCTTAATTTGCTTTTGTCGGTTCTGCAGAAACCTCCATTTGAAAATATCAGGGAGATTCCCTTGCTTACATTATCCCAGAAGGTGGCCTTCTTGGTGGCCATTACTTCTGCACGCAGGGTGTCGGAACTGGCTGCATTATCATGCCATTCCCCATATCTAGTGATTCATAGGGATAAGGTAGTTCTTCATCCGAAGCCATCCTTTCTTCCTAAGGTGGTTTCAGACTTTCATCTGAATGAAGATATTGTGCTACCTTCCTTGTGTCCTAAGCCCAATCATCCTCGGGAATGTGCGTTGCATTCCTTGGATGTAGTTCGGGCAATCAGGGTATACCTGAAGACTACGAAATCGTTCCGTAAAACGGATTCACTTTTTGTGATCACGGATGGCCCCAGAAAGGGGTTGCCTGCATCTGCCGCGACTATCTCCAAATGGATTAGACAGACTGTGGTACAGGCTTATTCTATTAAGGGTCGGAATCCTCTGTTCCCTGTTAAGGCGCACTCCACTCAAGCGCTCAGTACTTCCTGGGCCTACCGCCATCAGGCGTCAGTGGTCCAGGTGTGCAAGGCGGCTACCTGGTCGTCGGTTCATACCTTTACAAAATTTTATAAAGATGATGTGATGGCATCGGCGGATGCCTCATTTGGCCGCAAGGTTTTGCAGGCCTTAATTTGAGGAGACCGGTGGTCTACCTCGAGGGTTTTTTTCCGTTGGATTTTCAGTTGAGTCTCATCCTTTGATTGATGAGCCTTTAAAACTTCTAGTTGGCACCGGTTGGGCCTTCTAGATTGGATTTTGATTTTCATTATCCCACCCCTCATTTGTGGCACTGCTTTGGGACGTCCCAAGTTGATATTAATCAAGGAGGACTACGTCTGTCAATGAGTGACAGAGAAAAATTGATTTTTGTAAGATCTTACCGTAAAATCCTTTTCTCTTAAGCTCATTGACAGACGTAGTACCCGCCCCTCTGTTTTCTGAGTTGGGTTTGGTTAAATTCTCTAAACACTGCTTTGTGACATAACTGATTTGCTGTAGCAGAGAGAGAGAGGATATACCCTCTGGGACTGCCCCTAAGGTGTGGCCAGAACGTTTTCTTTCCTGTCTAGTCCTACTCCTGTAGAGGGCAGTATAACCCGAGTTGATATTAATCAAGGAGGACTACGTCTGTCAATGAGCTTAAGAGAAAAGGATTTTACGGTAAGATCTTACAAAAATCCATTTTTTTTTTTCAAAATAATATGCGTTTGAAAAACTGCTGTGCAAATACAGTGTGACATTAAAAATTGCAAAACCCAACTTTTTATTCTCTAGGGCCTCTGCTTAAAAAAAAATAAATGTATAATGTTTGGGGGTTGTAACTAATTTTCTAGCAAATAATACAGATTTTTACATGTAAACAAAAGTCTCAGAAAAAGGCCCGCTCTTCAAGTTGATATTTAATATGAAAATAGAATAGAAAGGGAGAAAATAAGTCAAGTTCAGTGTTTAAGTAAGGGCTCTTTCACACGGTCCGCCTCTGTAGGCGGATCCGTGCTGCTCAGCGGGGATCGATCCGCCGATCCCCGCTGAGCCGGCGGATGACAGCTCCGTCTCAGCTTGCAGTGCGGAGAAGGAGGTGTCACAGCTCCCGCTGCTTTCTATGGGGGATCGGATGAGAGCGGACCGCCTGTCCGCTCTCATCCGATCCGATCCCTGAATGGATGGAAAAATATGTTTTCCATCCGTCCAGATTTCACGGACAGGATTGAGTACGGATGGCAGCGGGTGTCAGTGGAGATGTCTCCGCTGACATCCACTGCCCCATAGAGCTGCATGGAGGATCCGATCAGATTTGCCAAAAAAACTGACAGGCGGATCTGATCGGATCGCCCGTGTGAAAGAGCCCTTAGTGTTTAAAAAAATGTTAAAGTGTTTTAAGGTCTAAAGGAGTGAGAATAATTAAGATTGGAAAACGAGCAATGAATTGTCATACTGAAATATCTAGACGTTTAAGTAAGGGTGGTGTGTAAAATTTTTAAGTAGATTTATATTTAATGTTTACAAATTTTCTAGAAAGAGTAATTTTAGTTCACACATTAAAAGCAGGCGCTTGAGAGGTTTTTTAAAAAGGTCCCTCAAACATCTATGAAAATAATAAAATGGACAGCACATGGTGTTGTTCACACTGTCAAAACATGAAGCGTTAGTGTCACGTCGCTTCAAAATGAAAGCCTCTTGTTGAGTCAAGAGGAAGTCAAGGCGTTTGAAGCCTTTTAACGCCTCCCATTCAAGTCTATGGTAACACTCAGAAAATGCTCCGGCAGGCAGTTACGGTGCGGTTTTGGGGCGTTAGGATTAGCTTATTAAAGGGTTTTAATTCTAATGCACCTTAACACTCATCAAATGCTTCAAAACTGCCCATATGGGGTTGCATTTTTAATGCCTCATTAACAATTGTAAAACGCCAGCCTAACGCCCATACTAAAGCTTATTAAAGCGAGTCTAATGCCCATACTAACGCCAAAGGAGCATTTGTAAAGCATTACAAAGGAATGTGCATCATGAGTAAATGCTAAAACTAATAGCCACTACTCCATACATCTATTACTAGACCTTTCTGCAGTCTTTGATACTGTTGACCATCCCCCCTTCCTCCAAAAACTCCACTCTCTCTTGGCCTTCAAAAGTCTGCTCTATATTAGTTCTCCTCCTACCTATCATAGCGCTCCTTCAGTGTTACTATAACTCTATCTCCTTTCTCCTTCTGTAAGGGTCCTCCAATGTTCTTTTCTTGGACCCCTCCTCTTCTCAATCTACACCTCCTCCCTTGGTCTCTTGGTAACTCCCACAGCTCCCAGTAATATATCTATGCTGATGGCACCCAAATCTATCTCTCTAGACCTCACTCCTTTTAGTCTCCTCTCATATTACTAACTGACAAATCATCATGGATGTTGTACAACTTCCTCAAACTCAGTCTTTCTAAAACTGAGCTCATAATATTCCCTCCTTCCCATGCCCCCCTCCCCTGACTTCTGCATCAAAATTATTACAAATATTCGTCCCTCCCCTCATGCCAGGTCTGTAACATCTCCAAAATATGCCTGTTTTTAACTGTTGAAACCACTAAGCAACTTATTCACTCCCTTGTTATTTCTCACCTTGATTGTTGTAACTCCCTCCTTACAGGCCTACCTCTTCACAGGCTATCCCTTCTTCATTCTATCATGAATGCTGCTGCCAGACCCATCCACCTTACCAACTGTTCAATGTCCACCACCACTCTGCCATTGCCCAAAGAATGAAATTCAAAACATCAACAATAACATACAAAGCCATTTACAGCCCTGCCCCAAGCTACATCACCAATCTTGTCTCCAAAGATCACCCAAACTGTCCTCTCTGCTCCCCCCAAGACCCCCTCCTCTCTAGTTCCTCCATCTTCTCCTCCCATGCTTTTCTCCAGGACTTTTCCAGACACGCTCTCATACCTTGGAACTCCCTACTCCAATCTGTCTGGCTATCTCTAATTTGTCCACTTTTAGAAGATCCCTGAAAACTCATCTCTTCAGCGAAGCTTATCCTGCCTTCAGCTAATAACCGGTATAGAATTGGTTTTAATGGTATTGTTTCTGTATTGTCTCCCTTTTTATATTGTAAAGTGATGCACAAACTGTTGGTGCTATATAAATCCTGTTTTATAATAATAATAATTATATATAGGAACATAACACACATCATCCCACTGTCATATAGTTACTTCCTCTACCTGACTTACCAAAAGATCTGGTTTTAAGCCAGATATGACTTCAAGGCTTGCTTCAGGATATATCAAAGAAGTCAAGGTTCTTGTTCCTGCTTATAGGAATTCTCTTGCTCCATCAGCTTCCAGATGTTTTGCTGAAGCCAGAGTAAGTATAATCTGACTCTTGCTATGTATCTGCAGATAAAATAAGGTATAGCAATTTAGAGATGCTTTATTGTAAATAGAATTGCATATGACCAGTCATACTAAGCCTACTGATCACTGTAAGCAACAGTGAATGGGGTCATAAATTCTTCCTGAAGACCTGCCTGTATTAATTTTTAGGTGGGGAGGTAGAAATCAAAGTATATTTTTTAACTCCTTTTTTTTTTCTGGATTCAAAGGACATAAACAATTTCTTAATTGCCTGTATCACTACTTTTCTAGCTTCTGTATCCCTTGACTTCTCTATTCGGCCTCACATCCTCTTGGTCCACTCTTATAAATCTCCAGCCTTTTGTGACTACTGTGGAGAAATGTTGTTCGGCTTGGTGAGACAAGGACTAAAATGTCAAGGTAAGTGAATCTAAAAGGTCAAAAAAGGTGATTTAGATAATGTTTTTCTCATCGTATTGGAGTTCTAAAGATTATTTTTTTTCTTGCCTACAGCTGTGCCAGTCATTATTTGTATTTAGTCTGAATCTGGACTTCCTTCCTCTGAGAATAAGTGCAGAAAGGCCCGTACACACGAGTCGAAATTCGGCCGGGAATTTTCGTCCGACGACCGATCTGCCGATTTTCGGCTTGTTAGTATGGTGCTCTTGACAACCGAATCCGACTTTTCGGCCGAAAAAATTCTGGTGTGCAGGCTATAGAATTTTTGTCCACCGTCAAAACACGTCTGATTTTCGTGCAGTCAGTACAGATTTCGACAGGGAAAAATCTTATGAGCAAGACTGGGCATGCTCAAAGATGAAAGAACACAAAGAAAGCAATCCAACACATGACATCACTTCTGAAGTATAATTCTGTCGTATGACAAAATTTGTGTGCAGTCTAGAGCACATTCCAACCAACAGACACCACTCTGGACAAAAGACGAACGACCGGTTGGCAGAAATCCGTTGCGTGTGTACGAGGCTTTAATCAGAAGTCTCAGGTTGCCTCATTAAATGGATGGCCCTGGGTAGAGGGACTATCAGGGGTGCGGCCATGGGTTATCATGGCAGGCAGTATGTAAAGAACAGAGGATTGGGGAATATGATGATGGCCAGTATGAGTGGGAAAGGAGTGCAGAGGATATGATGGTGGGCAGTATGTACAGGAGAGGAGTGCAGCAAAGGGTATGACGGAGGGTGGTGTGTGCAGTAGAGGAGTTTGGAGCGTACAGCTGCATGTAGTATATGCAGGGGAACAATGCAAAAGGTACAAATGAAGACAATATGTGAGTTACAGAAGTGGGGTCACTATGATAACGGACATTATGCGTGGGAAAAAAGTTTGGAGGGTACGACAATGAGCAGTATGTGCAGGAGAGGAGTCTGGAGGATGTGATTTGTACATAAGTAGGTGTAGTAGAGGAATTTGGTTGGTATGGTGCCAATATAGTACAGTATGTGCAGGAGAAGAGTTATGTTAGGGAAAGATGTGTGGAGGATATGATGATGGGCAATATGTGCGATAATAGGAGTTTAAAGGGTATGACGATGGGCAGTATGTGCAGGCGAGTCAAATGCAGAGTATATTGTGCACAAGAGAGGAGTGTGCAGGGTTTACTAGTGCACCCAATGTTTAGAAGAGGTAGTGGGAAGAAGAGGCTATCACTATGTGCAAGACTAAGGGGGAAAGAAATGGTATGTGAGAAAGGGTAGGTCACATATTTGATAGTTTTTATTACTGGGTAATTCTTATTTTTTTACTATATATGATGGGTTCTCTTTATGGGGATATCAGCAGGCTTCTAGACTGCTGCTGTCTTTCTGGTTTCCATCAGATATACATCAGGGACAGAAATGCTGCTGTGATGTGCAGTGTGAAAAAATGCAGACAAGAATTGAAGGGCATTGCAGGTCCCTTCACCGCAGAGCAGTGCATCATTTGGCTGTGTGGAGACTTTAATAAAGGTCACATTTGTACACTCTTAATAAACTAAAAACAAATGTAAACCGTGCAATGAGCTGAAGTGGCCACCTCATAACTTGGCAAAACTGACATCAGTTTACACACTAAAATGGAGCATTGAATGTGATAAAGGGTGGGGGTGCCTGGAACTGTCTTCTTTTGAAAGTGTGTGCTTATGTACCATGAAACTTGGATAATAAAATCTAAACATTTTTTTCACTGCTGCGGACCACTCTGTCAGACACAGCTGATCACAGATCGAGGTAAAGGGCTAATCACAGCGGCCCTTTACCATGTGATCAGCTGAGTCCAATCACAGCTCATCACATGTAAACAAATGCCTGTTATGGGCATTTCCTTCACTCAGCACTGTCAGTGTGAGGAAAGGAAAGTCGATAACTATACTTTGACAGAGGACATTTGGACTGATTGGCATTGACAGGGCTGCAATGATAAGAAGGGCAATCAGTACAACATATTAGTGTCCATCAGCACAGCATATCAGTGCCGCCTATCAGTGCATCCTCATCATCATTGCCTCCTCATCAGTGCACCCTTATCAGCGCACATCAGTGAAAAGAAAAATTACTAATTTGCTAACAGAAACAAAGAAAAAAGTGTTGTTGTTTTTTTGTTTTTTTTTTAATTTGTTTAGCAAAAAATAGAAAAAAACCCATTGGTAATTAAATATTGCCAAAAGAAAGCTCTATCTGTCTCAAAAAATTTTTAAGAATGTAATTTGGGTACAGCATTGCATGACCGCACAATGGTCTTTTAACAGCACTGAAAGCTGAAAATTGGCCTGGGAAGGAAGTAGGCAAGTGGTTAAGGTAATAGTGAGACAAAGAAAATAAGATCTGGGCAAATTAAGTGGTAATTAGGATTCTCCCATGTTACCATGCTCACCTTACCCAAAATTCCTCCTATTTTTAAATCTGAATGCCAGCAATTGAACATTTAACAATGTTTAGACTGAATAAATCCTTAATAGCTACTATTTTTTTTTTATAGGGGGATATATTTTAGGGGGTTTTATATTTTTTGTATATCAGGGGAGAAATGAAAAAAAAATGTTTAGTACATCTCTGCAATACATGCACATGCTCTCTTGTTTTATTTCTTAGGACCATGAAAGCACTGGAAAAAACTTGTTGATCTACAGAGGAACACTGAGATTCTAATTTCCCATTGTGGGCTAATGACACAGTGGGGCTAATATACTAAAACTGGAGAGGGCAAAATCTGGTGCAGCTCTGCAAAGAAATCAATCAGCTTCCAGGTTTTTTGACAAAACTTAATTGAACAAGCTGAAGTTAGAAGCTGATTGGCTACCATGTACAGCTACACCAGAGTTTGCACTTTCCAGTTTTTGGTAAATCATCCCCAGGGCCTCTTCTGGACTGAAATACAATAAATGGTGTCAGCCCAGCCCAGATTCCTTCTGCTCTGATCAACTTTTTTTTTTATATAATTATCAAACATTTAAAACATTTTTAATAGTATAGGTTATAGATCAAAAGATAACAAATAATATAAGTTATTTGTCCAGATTTATATACACATATGAAAATGGTTGTAGGAATTATGTTTTTTTTAGTAGTTATTTGCTAAGCTACTCCTGTATTTCTTTCCAGGATGTGGACTTAATTATCACAAGCGCTGTGCCTTTAAGATACCCAATAACTGCAGAGGTATTAAAAGAAGTCACTTGTCCAGCCGCTCATTCACCGGAGCAAGTTCGATCACCAAGCCTAGATCAGCGACTCTGCCAACTGGAGGAAGCTTAGAGGACCTAGGGGGGCACAACTCGGAGCAGCAGGTAAGTTGTAGAAGAAGGCTTTGAAGGTATAGTCAGGGCTGGGACAAGAGATGGGAAGGAGGGGCGGCTGCCCTGGGCACAGTGGTTTACTTTATGGCCAGCAAGCTCATTCTGATACAAGGCATTTTGACAAACCTATGACTGCTGGGGGTAGCATCTCCTAAGCTTGCACATAATGGGGGGAGGGGGCACAGTTTGGCTTCTTTGCCCTGGGCGCTGGGTGACCTTGTCTCGGCACTGAATATTGTAGTTCTGTTTACAGATACAAAGCTCAGACATCCCCTGTAAAAAACATTTTGGCCCCTCACTTTAGAAGTTCATAATTATTGGTCCACAAACTTGATTGCTAACTTGATATACTGGTACTGACCAGGATGTTGGTATAAAGGAAATGTGTAACTATTGTAACTTGAGGTAAAAGTAAAGGTTTCTATGGTACAATTGGGTACTTTGCCAACCAGCTTGTCTAGATGATATTTACAATAACAGAATATTAGAAACTCACAAACCACCCATTTTTAAAGGTACTATCTTCCGTTACAGGTTTTTAAGAAGTCTCGCATTCCTTCAGTCGGTGGGCGTCCAATATGGAAGGATTGGCAGGACATGAACCGATTAAAGGTCCCCCACACCTTCCAGGTTCATACCTATACACGTCCTACCATCTGCCAGCACTGTAGACGACTTTTGAAAGGATTATTCAGACAGGGCATGCAGTGCAAAGGTATAAACTTCTTAGGCTGTGATGTACTGCAACGATTTCATCCTAAAAACAATGAATTTTCACTTCATAGCTGAATATGTTCATCGTCTCAGGTTTTATGAGAGCAACAGTCATTGGCAGTAAAGTCCCGTACACACGCACAGATTGTTGGCCGTAAATTGTTGGCCAACGTCCGATCTGCCGATTGTAGGCTTGTTAGTATGATGCTTCTGACAACCAACTGCAAATTTTCGGCCGAAAAAAATCTGGTGTGCATGCTATAAAATTTTTGTTGGCCAACAAAAAACGGCCGATTGTTCCTCAGTCAGTACAGATTTTGGCAGAAAAAAATCAGATGAGCAAGACTGGGCATGCTCAGAGAAGAAAAAACACAGGGAAAGTCAACCATCACATGACATCACTTCTGAAGTTGGTTTTTGTTGGCCAACAAAAGTCCAGTGCAAGTCTAGAGCACATTTCAACCAACAAACAACACTGGACAAAAGTTGGCCAATCAGTTGGCCCACAATCTGTGCGTGTGTACGGGGCTTTAGCACTGAAAACCGCAGCAGTTGCAAGAATCAAGGAAGTAAAAAGACCAAGTGTCGGTTCACACCACAGAAACTCAGTCCAGATGTGCTCTGAATGAGTTTCTGCATGCGCATTTACATGCCTTTTTAATGTTTTCCAGTGCACTTTTTATGCATTTTTGATGCGTTCCAGATGTTTTATTTTTTTAAAAAAACTTTCTATACTTTGTTGTTTTTCTTTTTTGGTGTAATGCATTCCAGTGCGTTCTTGATGCGTCTTGATGTGTTCAGGTGCATTTTTGAGGGATTTTGCGGCATTCTAGTGCAGTTCCATGTAGAGAAAATGCAGCATGTTCTACTTTTGTTGACTGTAGTGGAACGCACTGCAGAGGTGTGAACCTTGCCATTGGAATCCATGTAACTTACTGTCCATACGTTTTTGATGCGGAAACAATGCACTGGACTGCATGTGGTGTGAGCCAGCCCTAATACATCAGTCTGCAGACATTAAAATAAACTTGTACTAGGAGAAATATGCAGTCTACTAGATATCACCTATCCTTATTGAAATTCTAGTTGTGTGGCAATCAAGGTAATCAATGGCTTTAGTACTATTTGAGTCAGTGATCCGGAAATGTATACAGGTCAGTTGTTCTGACTTTACTATGACTTTGGATATTTATTCTGGTTCAGTGACACAAAAAGTACGGAGGACAGAAATGGCCAGGCAACAAGCATTTTCAGAAGGGGGATAACAATAGTAGCCTACATATATTTTATTTATATAGGTTTCCAATCCTGGCATCCTTTGTCTGCTCTTCTGAGCATGCTGTATGAAGAAGGCCATCGGTTTCTGCAGCCAGTGGCCACCTTTTCGATGAAGGTCAAAGCTGTGAGGGTGTCCCACTTACCTGAGAGAGAATAGTTTCCATGGGTTGTTGCATTGTTCAGATGGCCATTTAGCTTTCCATGAGGACATACACTTTGAAAATCCAGTCATACAAAGAAAATAAAAAAAGGAATTTACTGGTAGACAATCAGATGATTGAAATGAACATAGATTTAGATTTTTGTCTTTTTTACATTAACTGTTTGGGTTTCCCTTTTAGCAATCATTATGCTTTCCACAGTGTAAACTTTTAATGGGCCAGAATTAAGTGAATTGTCTTAAACTGATTGTACATGTGACAATGCAGGTATTTACACACTTCTGGCATGGGGCAGCAGGACTTTTGCTGGCATTCCATCTTAAAACTGGTATTGCATGAATGCTCATTGGTGTCCAAGCCCACTGAAATCAAAAATTATGTATGCCTAAAATATTTCTAGGTTTGCTTTATGGGATGAACAGAGGTACAGTGGGTACGGAAAGTATTCAGACCCCCTTAAATTTTTCACTCTTTGTTATATTGCAGCCATTTGCTAAAATCATTTAAGTTCATTCTTCTTCCTCATGAATGTACACATAGCACCCCATACTGACAGAAAAACACAGAATTGTTGACATTGTTGCAGATTTATTAAAAAAGAAAAACTGAAATATCACATGGTCCTAAGTATTCAGACCCTTTGCTGTGACACTCATATATTTAACTCAGGTGCTTTCCATTTCTTCTGATCATCCTTGAGATGGTTCTACACCTTCATTTGAGTCCAGCTGTGTTTGATTATCCTGATTGGACTTGATTAGGAAAGCCACACACCTGTCTATATAAGACCTTCCAGATCACAATGCATGTCAGAGCAAATGAGAATCATGAGGTCAAAGGAACTGCCTGAAGAGCTCAGAGACAGAATTGTGGCAAGGCACAGATCTGGCCAAGGTTACAAAAAGATTTCTGCTGCACTTAAGGTTCCTAAGAGCACAGTGGCCTCCATAATCCTCAAATGGAAGACGTTTGGGACGACCAGAACCCTTCCTAGAGCTGGCCGTCCGGCCAAACTGAGCTATCGGGGGAGAAGAGCCTTGGTGAGAGAGGTAAAGAAGAACCCAAAGATCACTGTGGCTGAGCTCCAGAGATGCAGTCAGGAAATGGGAGAAAGTTGTAGAAAGTCAACCATCACTGCAGCCCTCCACCAGTCAGGGCTTTATGGCAGAGTGGCCCGATGGAAGCCTCTCCTCAGTGTAAGACACATGAAAGCCCGCATGGAGTTTGCTAAAAAACACCTGAAGGACTCCAAGATGGTGAGAAATAAGATTCTCTGGTCTGATGAGACCAAAATAGAACTTTTTGGCCTTAATTCTAAGCGGTATGTGTGGAGAAAACCAGGCACTGCTCATCACCTGATAAATATATATAAACTTGGACACAAATGGTCAAGGAAAATATATCTTTGCGCTTGAGGAGGAGTCAATCTCTTGACTATTATAACAGATAAATATTGCTGCTACTTAAACAAATAATGGAAGATATTTGTAAATGCATAAATGGAAAAAGAGTAGCGCACAAGATCAACTATAAGTGACTCAAGATGTTGTAAGCAAGCTATGAAGAATATTGCTAAACAAACATTTCAAAAAAGTAATCAAAAAAGAAGAAGAACTAATGTCCATTTAGTCCATGAAATCCAAGGGTAAGTGAAATGAGTTGGATTGCTAGGTCACCATCCACCACCAGGTGTCACACCACAAAATAGTAGGATTGGCCACTCACCAGAACTCAATGCTCAGGTGTTCTCACACAAGAGCAGACTGCGCAGAAATGTTAGATGGATATAGAGCCAGAACCTGTTCACCACTGCTTCATAACAAATCCTTGCACGCACTCCCTCAGTATCAGGATATCATGGAGAAAAAGAAATGGCCCCACATAGTGAAGTACCGTAACCACAAAATGCTTTATTAAAAGTAAAAATGTGTTGCACTCACATGTATAGGCTGATCAGAAAGCATATAACCACATAATGCTCGGTGGAAGGAAACCTAACTCGTCCAGTTCTCGGGCTCACTCCACGCCAGCCCTGTACCTTCCGGGTAGGTCCCTCACCGTCACGTGATGTCGGATGTGTAGTCTGGTCACGCCCCGACCGGTTTCGTCATGTCCGACTTCAACTGGAGGCGTGACCAGAACGACAACATCCGGCATCTAAATAGCCCTGCTGGAACGCTCTACGTCCAATCGGCAACGAGGTGAAAAACCGGAAGTTTAGCCAGCTCACTACGCCGCGGAACTTCCGACATCAACATAACCAAATAAAGAGTCGTCCCTTGCAGGATACCAATTTACTTAGGCACCATGGATAATAAAAAATTTTTTGCAAAAAACTTTTATGCATAAAGTTAAGCGATAATAAGAACAATTTTAACCCTAGGCTGTGCGCCAAAAAAAGTAAAATATAAAAAGATAAAAAAGGAATGGTTGCAGTGCAAAACCGCTCCTTGCCGATATGAACCTGTAGAATGTAGAATATGCAGATTGTTACTGGTAACATTCTACAGGTTCATATCGGCAAGGAGCGGTTTTGCACTGCAACCATTCCTTTTTTATCTTTTTATATTTTAATTTTTTTGGCGCACAGCCTAGGGTTAAAATTGTTCTTATTATCGCTTAACTTTATGCATAAAAGTTTTTTGCAAAAAATTTTTTATTATCCATGGTGCCTAAGTAAATTGGTATCCTGCAAGGGACGACTCTTTATTTGGTTATGTTGATGTCGGAAGTTCCGCGGCGTAGTGAGCTGGCTAAACTTCCGGTTTTTCACCTCGTTGCCGATTGGACGTAGAGCGTTCCAGCAGGGCTATTTAGATGCCGGATGTTGTCGTTCTGGTCACGCCTCCAGTTGAAGTCGGACATGACGAAACCGGTCGGGGCGTGACCAGACTACACATCCGACATCACGTGACGGTGAGGGACCTACCCGGAAGGTACAGGGCTGGCGTGGAGTGAGCCCGAGAACTGGACGAGTTAGGTTTCCTTCCACCGAGCATTATGTGGTTATATGCTTTCTGATCAGCCTATACATGTGAGTGCAACACATTTTTACTTTTAATAAAGCATTTTGTGGTTACGGTACTTCACTATGTGGGGCCATTTCTTTTTCTCCATGATATCCTGATACTGAGGGAGTGCGTGCAAGGATTTGTTATGAAGCAGTGGTGAACAGGTTCTGGCTCTATATCCATCTAACATTTCTGCGCAGTCTGCTCTTGTGTGAGAACACCTGAGCATTGAGTTCTGGTGAGTGGCCAATCCTACTATTTTGTGGTGTGACACCTGGTGGTGGATGGTGACCTAGCAATCCAACTCATTTCACTTACCCTTGGATTTCATGGACTAAATGGACATTAGTTCTTCTTCTTTTTTGATTACTTTTTTGAAACGTTTGTTTAGCAATATTCTTCATAGCTTGCTTACAACATCTTGAGTCACTTATAGTTGATCTCGTGCGCTACTCTTTTTCCATTTATACTGCTCATCACCTGTCCAATACAGTCCCAACAGTGAAGCATGGTGGTGGCAGCATCATGCTGTGGGGGTGTTTTTCAGCTGCAGGGACAGGACGACTGGTTGCAATCAAGGGAAAGATGAATGCGGCCAAGTACAGGGATATCCTGGACAAAAACCTTCTCCAGAGTGCTCTGGACCTCAGACTGGGCCGAAGGTTTACCTTCCAACAAGACAATGACCCTAAGCACACAGCTAAAATAACGAAGGAGTGGCTTCACAACAACTCCGTGACTGTTCTTGAATGGCCCAGCCAGAGCCCTGACTTAAACCCAATTGAGCATCTCTGGAGAGACCTAAAAAATGGCTGTCCACCAACGTTTACCATCCAACCTGACAGAACTGGAGAGGATCTGCAAGGAGGAATGGCAGAGGATCCCCAAATCCAGGTGTGAAAGACTTGTTGCATCTTTCCCAAAAAGACTCCTGGCTGTATTAGATCAAAAGGGGGCTTCTACTAAATACTGAGCAAAGGGTCTGAATACTTAGGACCATGTGATATTTCAGTTTTTCTTTTTTAATAAATCTGCAACAATGTCAACAATTCTGTGTTTTTCTGTCAGTATGGGGTGCTATGTGTACATTCATGAGGAATAAGAATGAACCTAAATGATTTTAGCAAATGGCTGCAATATAACAAAGAGTGAAAAATTTAAGGGGGTCTGAATACTTTGCGTACCCACTGTATATGTACATATACATTGGTCAACGGTATTGTTGTTGTATTTGTATTCCCTTCTGTTAGTTTCAGGAACATTGACTATAATGGCACAGATTTCGTCATGCATTTTGCATGCAGTTTCAAATGCATTTTACTGTACCAAAACACAAACCAGTGAAAAGGACCTAAAGTGGTTGTAAACCCTTACACTGAAGTGACCAGCCTCAGATAAGTTGTACCTGTTTATCTGAAGCCATCTGTCTTGTGCAGCCTTCTACAACAGAGATGAAAAGATTTTTATCAGCAGTAGAAAACAGGGGGTGGGATCTTACATTACACACACTGCAGAACTAGAGCACAGAGCGCCATTTTAGGTCAAGAGCTCAACAAGCCCAGAGAAACCTATATCTGAGGGTATCAGTCATCTGCTGTAAACTGGAGAGGGGTCTCCTTGGAGGCTACAGTATTTGCATAATCTATTAGGATTGACTCATGCAAAGAGAGAAGAGATCGGAGAGGAACAAGACTACAGGGGAGATCAGAGCTATGCTCTGTGATGGCCCTGACCAATCGGAATCACTCTGGTCTGTCTGGAAGCACTGCCTAGAGAAAAGGGAGAATCCCTGGACTGCTGGACTGGCTAAGTGGGCACTGACAGCTCAGCATTCCTGAACGTAGTACAGCGGGGACTGGCAGGTGGGGAGGTTGTACTGTGTTGGTTCACCTTTTACATTTTATTTGCTTTTTTCATATAATCTCTCATGTACAGCAAATTATAGTTATTCATTGTAAAAGAGGTTAATTGAGCACACTTTTTCTATACAGATTGCAAATTTAACTGTCACAGGCGTTGTGTGCCAGATGTGCCCGATGAATGTCTTGGAGAAGTGTCAAACACTGATGGAGAAGGTAATGTTGACAGAATTGTTCAAGGCTGGATGCACTTTTTTCTCTTTTTTTTTTTTTTTTTTTAACTTTCTTTGAAGTGTCACAGTACATGGCACTGCTGCATGGTGCCATTAATTTTGCTGCAGAAAAATGCAAACATGCCACAAATAGGAATCATTTTTTTCTATGTGCCCTACATATGACCTGCATTTTTCCAATGTGGAAAAATTCAAGGCACTCCACATAGTGTGAACAAGCCCAGATACTATTGTTTAACAATAAATATCAGAAATGCTTTATTTTCAGGCTCAGTTTACACTACTGCAATGCGACTCTAGTGAGATTTACAGTGCGATTATGTGGTGCGACTTTGCATATTATATGGGGTGAGTTGCACTGTAAATTGCACCAGGAACCTTTTCCAAACTTTCATTGTTTTGAGTCGCATTGATTAGAATGCGGCGCCATGAAAACAATGAAATTTCCCTGGTCATGCGATTCAAGGCACATCGGAAGTCACCTTAGTATGAACAAGGCCTTAACAGTCTTTTTGTTTTACCAAAAACTGCTGAAATTCAGATTATCAATTTTTTGGTAAATAAGGTTTTTTTTTTTTTATAAATATAAAGCACATTATGTGTCCTAATATACAGCAAGAATTAAAAACTGCTGTCTTTTGAGCTCATGTCAAATGCCTGGTCCAAGTCTGAAAGGATAATTTTCTGTCTACCCCCCCCCCCCCCCCCCCCACCAGCCCAGTAATCACTCCCTGGGACTGTGGAAACTTTCTGGAAATTCACATGGTGGGAAAAAGCTAAAGATAGGCACTCTAAGATATACTCCTAATCTCACATGAACATACTTGCCAACAGTCCTGATTTTCCCGGGACAATCACGATTTTCAGACCCATGTCCCGGGCCCCCGGCCTGTGATCAGGAAATTGGCTTTGTTCTGGTGTTCTGTGGGCTACCTGTCAGATCACTGGCATGGCCGAAACTAATCAAGGTCACCATCCTCCTCTTTGTACAACAATAAGTTATTAATACATAAGGAGACTTTTCATCACATCTATCGAATAGCCAATGAGCTTGTCCTTTATCAACATTAAGTTCCTCCCCTCTCCCTAGTATGGGTATACCATCACCAATTGAACATCCTACCATTTCTTCTTTGATTGTTTTCATATACTTATGCACATGGACCCAATAAATGGATTGCTAGGGTGGTTGAGAGTATGTTTTTAGATGTGTATGATGGGAGTTTTGGTACCATTTTAATGATTTGCCTTTTTGCAGCACAGACTCTGTCCTGTGATTTTTTTTTGAACTATTAAAGATTATTTTTTTGCAGCCCACTGAGTATTGGTTGTATTCATAATACACAATATTTGTTGTGTTGGATGGTTGAGTATAAATTGGGTTTTTATCTCAGTGTTTCCAAATTGACATGGTGGCAGGTAGCAGTAGGGGATCTGCGTGAGAAAACATATACACCCAGCCAAGAGAAATACAAATATTGTTCAGGAGCCAAGACTTCCATACTGTAAATATATCAAGCCTGGACCAGAGTTTTGGTTTAGGAAGTATATGCCTACTCTAGATAATGCCTGAACAAGGATGGAACCAGAAAGGAAGATTAAGGCATTAAGGTTTTTTTAAATCTCTTTGAGAGGTAATACATACCTATAAGTGATTTTGCTTGTACAGCAATTAGCATATTTCAGTAATTTGATGTACTGTAATGTATATGAGCCTATGCCCATTTTAAACATGTTTTGACATAACTATAGGGAAACCTTTTTAAATTTGTATTTTTGTCCATCCTTTCTTGATAGTTACATGGCATTGTCCCAGAGAATGACCCTGGCTGGCAGGGCAGGAGACCTAGTTTTTCTTTGCTGCAGTCAAGTAACACTAATAGGTCTTGTCCCACCCCCATCCTAATATGCAGTGGATTGCTAGAGGCTGATAAGTTAAAAAAACACTAGAGGAATTTAAAATATATCAATAATGGCGTTATAATAAATACAGAACTGCATTATTTCTGTTCTTTATATCTACCTGGAGATCAGCTTTAGGATAAGTAGAGCTTACCCAATACTTTTTCCTTACTATATTCACATATATTTTAGTGATTCTTGTTAAATCAGTTAATGAGTAACATTGTATAAGTGTCACAACAGAAGCTTGTCTCCCTATTTCACTGGTAAACTAAAGGCTGGATTGCACCAGGAATCGCACAGAAACGCACTTGTGTTGCTGTGCAATTTAAGTGTAACGCATTTTCAGCACATTCATGAGCTGAAATCGCACCAAAAGCAGTGCATGTACTACTTTTAAAAATGCACTGCAACCGGATCACATGGTACTTTGGTACCATGCGATCTGGTGCAGGCAAGCACACTGTGTTTGCTACCTGAGTTTGGGGTGTCGTTACCTTTACACTGGCAACTGCTGCATAATGCAGACACAGCGTGTTTTGAACGTGGCTCGGGAAAGGCTCACAGAACCTGCACCACCTCCCATTGTGAACCAGCACTAACACCCCCCCCCCCCCCTACTCCCCCCATCCTCCTGGTCCTTGCTGCACCTACCTTTGTGGGTGATCGTTTTATGGTGCACTGGTCCTGGGGTTTAAAGACCATTCTGTTCTTCCCCTTCTTTCCCTAAGGAGATTGGGACAGATCAGGTTCTGATTTGTCAGCTCTGGCATGTGACTGCATTAGCAAGATTTTTTAATTGCTGCAGAGAAACTCTGCTCACCTAGGCACCCTTGGTGCAAAGTAGTGAGTTAAGATGGGTACACACAATAAGAATATCGGATGCATGATCGTACATTTTTTTTTTTTCCATGCTAGTCTAATATTGAGAACGAATAGCTTTACTAGAGTTACCAAAAATTCTCGTAAGACAGAATACAACTTTAAGCAATAATGTACGGTATTGTAATGTATTCTTTCATTTCTGAGCATGCGTGTCATTGGTCACTCGATTTTTACAAATACTAATATTTTTACAAGTACGAATGTTGTACTTGTTAAAGGAAAATAGCTTGTTCTGTTATCGTATGAGAAATCTTTTTGTGCTTGTGCCTTCGAATATTTTTGCATGAACTGTCATGATAGGCTCTCGAAAGCTATGTTCTAAAGATCAGATTATTGGATGATTTTGCATGAGGGTTCTGGACTTAATGGTGACCTCCTTCAAGACACTTCTGTATGCCCAATTTCACTACAGACCATTGAAACTATCAATCTAATGGTTTTGACAAGTGAGCTCAGTCTTCTGGACCATCATATCCTCCTGACCCGCAAAATCAGACTTCCTCTGGCATGGTAGGTCATGAGTTTAGTGCTGGAGTCAGCGAGGTCCTTCCTCCCACTGGTCTGCAAGGTTCTCACAATAGATGCAGGTCTATTCGAATACCCTCTCAGTACAGGGGACTTGGTTGCTGGAGAAAGTCCATCTCCCAGTCAATATCCAAGAACTCAGACCAATTGGCTTGTCCCTCCCTTTCTGAATTGGCTGCCTTAAGTGGGGTACACACTAATAGAAAATCTGCCGAAAATTCCCTTCCGAGGTAAAATCGTACGATGTTTGGCTAGTGTGTACACAACTTTCAGCAGTGGATGCCGACATTTTCAAAGAAAAAAAAAACAGAGGGACATCCCCAGACGACCAATTTTCGTTTAAAGTGTATGCAGTACGTCCGCGAAAAATCGGATACGAAAGACCACGCATGATCTGAAGTTGCTGACGACCTGGAAGTCTAGGAACAAATGTCCAAAAAAAATAAATAAATCGGACGAGAAATTTCGTGAACATTATGCACTGTCAACTAAAAACGGTTATGACCGCTGAACATGAGAGAGAAAAATCGGAGGATATTTCGTCCGATTTTCGTTAAGTGTGTACGAGCCTTTACCCTGTAAGGAGCACTTTTCTTTCTTTACACAAAGACAAGGTTGTTCTGAGGCCCAAAGCTTTTTATCTTGCCAAGGGGATTTCTTTTTTCCATCCTAATAAGGACAATATCCTGCTATCTCTTTCCTGCTCTGAAACATCCTAAGGAGATCTCTTTCCATTGTCTTCATGTGGCACTTGCTGTTTGAGTTTGTTTCTCAGCTACAGCTTCCTTACAGCAATCTGTTTTTCATACATAAAGGTTTCTGTAATGGGCATTTGCTTCCATTCTACCATTGCTAGATGGATTCAATAAGTTACCATTCAGGCCTCTTTTCTCAGGGACAAGGTTCCTCCTTTTTATAATGTTCCTGCGAGCAAAAATAGGTCTAGCACAAATCTGGATATTGCAGTGGGCACAGCACTCTCTCATAAGTGTGAAAATAAATGGAATAAATAGTGCCACGCAATATAAAGTGCTCACAATGGGGTAAGTATGCGATATGTGATAATAAATAAATTCAGTGATTATCAAAGAGTATGTGCATCGAATAAATTATTGTGTCCAGTTAGATAATAACCAACATAAAGTGCAAAGGTGCATATGTGTTCCACAATACAGTGAGTTTAAAGAAATAAAAAGAATATATACTGTAAACAATATTCACTCTGTAGATGTATTATATAAAGTATGGAAAAAAGGAGGTGCGCTGATATGAGGATAAATAAAGCAGCAACCAAAGATCCAAATAACCTGATTTGGAATAAGTGAAATGAAAAAGTTGTGTCTGGTGTGCTAAATGTGAAGGTTTACATAGACAAAACCATAAATTGACCTTGACAATATAGTTCAACAAATTACCGTGAATTTACAACAAAAAGGTCTTAAAACCCACAAGTGTTGTATCCAGCAAAGGTGTTTCAAACCGTGAAAATTAAAAAAATTCCCCAAACAGGGTATAAATCCAAAAAATCCAAAAGTGAAATAGGGCAAAATTCAGTCCAAGTGTCGGTGAACGAATAAAAAGGTCCCACAGGATGATAGAACACCAACTGTGTCTAGTGAATCCCACCACCTATGAGAGTGGCTCCTTACCAGACAAATAGATGGACAGTGTGCAATGATTTCAAACGTAAAATGGTGGATTCCAGTAGATGGAAATAACTACCCCACTCTGTACCTCTTACCAGATGGTTGGTGTTATGGAGCATAAATATATCCCCTTGGGTAGGCATTTTCCTCAGCAGTAACGGCAAGTGGTGTAAGTACTGGTGTCCCCGTGGTGGTAATGTAGGCTCCTTTTTAGTTGGCCTAGGTCGTTCACCGACACTTGGACTGAATTTTGCCCTATTTCACTTTTGGACTTTGTACTTATACCCTGTTTGGGGAATTTATTTTAATTTTCATGGTTTGAAACACCTTTGCTGGATACAACACTTGTGGGTTTTAAGACCTTTTTGTTGTAAATTCACTGTAATTTGTTGATCTATATTGTCAAGGTCAATTTATGGTTTTGTCTATGTAAACCTTTACATTTAGTGCACCAGACACAAATTTTTCATCGTATTATATAAAGTGCAGAGCGTGCAAATGTAATCCACAAACAAATAACTGTATGAAAATAGTGAATTGGTAACGATTGTGGCAATTGGATTGTACACACCTTCCACTTAATAAAGTGAATTATAAATTGTAAACAATACCCACTCTGTAAACGTATTATATAAAATGCAGAGTGTGCAAACGTGATCACAACCAAAATACAACTGTATGGGACTAAGTGAATAGGTATTGATTGTGACAATTAGATTGTACGACATTCACTTAATAAAGTGATCAAAAAAGTGCTAGAGACGTTTTCCCGTGATAAGGAAAGTATTGTACTTCCCAAAGATGCACTCAATAAAGTCCACTTTTGGTGATCCAATGGTATCCTTCGTAGTGAAACATGCCTTCACCACAACACCCTATGTGACTGGGTCCTCACCTCCACTCCTGCCACCTAGCAATTTAAGCATAGGTCTCAAAGCACAATATGCCCTTCAAGGGCCACCTTTCCCGGAGCCACGGATGGTACGTCAGCCCTTCAGTAGAGCGTCACCCACTGGATAACTCCCCTCATGGTATTCAATCGGTGTAACATAAAAAGAAGGGGCGACTCCAATAGTGCTTCTACCTCTTTAAAACGTTTATTAATTCAAAAAGAAAAAGAAAGCTACTTAAATTTAAAAGGTGCTATAGTGCACCAAGCATGTATCAACTTTTCGTAAGCGTGTGTGATGGCAACAGGGTAGAAGTTTAAAATCTGTCAGAGCTGCTCAACAGAGCACCGCCCTAGGGGCCCTCCCCTACGCGTGGCGACACGGGGGTCACGTGTCTCCCTTAGGGGGAAATATGATTGGATGGTGCTAATAGCTTTACTTATATACAATCCATGTCTATTTAAACAAAAGCCGCCTCCTACTGTCCCGTGGCGTACATGCCGATTCCGCGGGACAGTAGGATGCGGCTTTTGTTTCCATAGACACGGACTGTATATAAATAAAGCTATTAGCACAGTAAGTATTACAAGCATGCTATACTCCATATAAAGTCTGATTTTACTATTACGGGTTTAGTAACACTAAGTTTTACCAGCTAAAGTTCTTTCCTTTGCAGACCCACAAGTGTTGCTGCTCTCTGACATATCCAGATCTATTGGATAGCGTTTCGCCTGTACTCTTTGGCTCTTTCTGCTGGCTACAACATTACTACTGGACATGGTAGTCACTAAAGAGCTGGCAGAATGAACCATAGATCCCAGCAAGGGACAAACAGTCTATTACACCTTTATGTCTTGGAAAGCAGCAGCAACACCTGTAGTTGAGCAAATAAATTAATACCAGCCACCCCACTAGACAGAAAAGTACATTTTTTTTTTTTTTTTTGTTTTACGGGTTTTTTTTAATCCCAAACTTTTTATCTGGCAACAGGGTCTTTAAAATAAAAAGAAAAATGGTGAAAACCATTTCTCGTATTTGAATGTTCTTTCTGTACAACACAGATGGAGACAGCTATAGTCAAGAAGCTGAAGATGAGGCTGAGAATGACCGGCCAGTCAGTATCAGTGGAAGTACGCATGATGAAGAAGAGGCTCTTATTAAGCGTAGGGAGAGCACTGTTAGTCCATGTGAAAACCCAATGTTTGATAGGTAACTATGAAACCTTTTATTATTATTATTTATTTCAATATTAGAAATGATTGCATAATAATAAGCTGTGTTTTGAAATGAGAATTGAGATGAGTAAATGAGACGAAATTTTAAATGAGACGAGTAAATTATGTAAATACAGTTGTCAAGTGTTCCTTAAAAGTGAATTCCAAGATATGCAAATATTATCTAAATATAAGAGATGTGTATATTTTTACTTGATGGTT
Source organism: Pelophylax lessonae (assembly GCF_965119305.1). Lineage (NCBI taxonomy): Eukaryota > Metazoa > Chordata > Amphibia > Anura > Ranidae > Pelophylax > Pelophylax lessonae. The sequence goes on from NC_138777.1 coordinate 157,448,066, forward strand.
ACTCTGTATGTGCTTTGTAGAATCCTACCAGCTGTGTAGGTTCCTGTAATCCCGACCTATCACTGCAGTTCTCTTTCCTTGTGCAGGGTGACTGGTCTTGTTTTCCTGTAGCTTAATGAAGACAGCCTGTAATAGGTGGGCATGTTGGATCCCTTTCATAGCTCTGCTCTCTGTACAGACTTTATGCTGCACAGTGATAATGTCACTGCTCATTTATCTGGATCTGCAAAGGCATTTGGTGCACACAAAGTAGATTATATCCTATTGGCAATTGCAAAACACATTTAAATGGAAGTTTGTTATTTTTTTTTTTTTTTTATGCCCATAGTTCAGTTTTAATTTTCGGATTCTGCAGAGTAAAGCATCTTCATCTTACCCTCCTGAGGTGCCATGAATGAAACCATTGCCATCTGATCTTCCTTCCCTCCCTATTACTTTCCAAACTAAACTATGCTTTTGAGCCAGAGTCACAGTGTTGAGGTGCTGCTTTCCAGCACAACACACCTTCCAAAGGAATAAAAATGCATGGAACATGCACCTTGCATGTAAATATTTTCTACTAATTCCCCTAACATGTGAAGCAAAAATGTAGAGGTTTCAATGTAGCCTTACAGGGAGGAGAACATGTTGTTTTATTTTTTTTTTCTTCAATATTTTTGTGATACTTACAATAGGTAGACATACAACATATTGGAATTGGACAAAAAACAGGCTTTGAACTTTCTGTATTTTGTTTGAAATATGTGCGACCAGTGACACAATTTCTTTTTGCTTTGACACTATGAGGCTGATTTACTAACACTGGGGAGTACAGAATCTGGTGCAGCTCTGCATAGAAACCAATCAGCTTCCAGGTTTTATGTCAGAGAATCTGGTGCAGCTCTGCATAGAAACCAATCAGCTTCCAGGTTTTTTGTCAAAGCGCAATTGAAGAAGCTGATTGGTTTCTATGCAGAGCTGTACCATATTTTGCACTCTCCAGTTTCAGGCTGGGTTTCACCGCATCCAATTTGCATGACAGGCAAATGTGACTGGCTCTCAATGGAGCTGATTCACACATGTCCACAGTGGCCATGGTCCAAATTTAAAAAGGGTCCGGTGCCAGTTTGGGTCCTGTTCAGGTGCAAATTTAGGCAAAAATTTGGACCTGAATGGCACTTGAACTGGTGAACAGACACACACTGGACCCCAGGCACAAAGGCGCGGCCACATATGTGTGAACCAGGCATAAGTAAATCAATCCCTATACTATAGACCCTCCTGCCTCCTAAGTAGAATTAGCCAGGTAAACAGATTTCACTATGCAGAAGCAAGCTGCTATACCCTCCGTGGACTAGTTACTGACATAGGATGGTGAGTGTCAGGTTTAGATATAGTAAAGAATAGCAAATTCAGGTTTCCTGTTGATTTGGTGAAAATATCTGTAATCCATTGTATACAGACTTTTAATTGGTAACAAATGACAAAGAAAAATCCATTTTAATGAAGCTTTTTATGTAGGAAAAAATATTGAACTGTAGACATAATTTAATAATGATCCAAAATATTTCTCTCAAAATATTGAATTTGTGAAAAGTACCAGTTATTGCATCTTTTGAGCTGTTCATAATCTTGTCTGATCATAATGTGGTAATTGCCAGTTATTCTGTGAGAACTTCACTAAAATTGTCTCTTATTCATTTAGTAACTTCATTCCCCTTATGAGAGTTGTACAGTCTGTGCGATATAACAAAAAGAAAAACAGCTGTGTGTTGATGGAAGGCTGGCTTGTCCATTTCACCAGCAAAGACAGTATGGTGAGTAAACATACAATAACAGCTTTATAGAGTATTCCAACACACCGCTAATCCATACTGTAGGGCAGTGGTCCTCAACCCTGGTTTACAGGGCCCACTAACAGGCCAGATTTTAGGTATTACCTTGGGAAGATGCAGACTAGAGTACTGCAATCACTGAACAGCAAATTATATCACCTGGGATGTATTTCAGTTATCTTGAAAATCTGGCCTGGTAGGGGGCCCTGTAGGCCAGGGTTGAGGACCAATGCTGTAGGGTATTCTAGCCTTTTCTTACAAAGGATTTTGTATTATCCCACATCAGCCAACAACAGTGCATCTTATATTAAAGTAAAACTAAAGGCAAAACTTTTTTTTTCCGGTTTTGGATAGAGTGGAGAGGGATTAGAACCCCTGTCAATTTGTATTGCTTTCTGTTTCCCGGTTAAAGAGATAAACCCCCCCTCTCTATTTGTCCTGTTCACCATTATCATTGAAAGTGAAAGTAAAAGAAAAACCCAATCTAGTACTACTCCCTTGGGAGCTGCTGATTACGGGTTCCCCTGGGTTACCATTAGCAACAACACGACAGTTCAACATTCTCCAAGTAATTTGGGCTCAGTCAGGAAACAGTCTAGGAGCTTTGGTTTTTGTGTTTTTATTGAGAACTTGGATGGGAGAAGGGAATGAGTGGGATGCTCCAACTTGTGTTACTATGCACAAGTAACTGGGACGACTGAATAATGCTGAATGTTGCTAGGCCACTGCTTTACCTTGTCAGTCAGTAGCAGTGACGTAGTAAGAAACGAACTGTCTGAGGTAAACTGTACTGTACTGCAGAACAAACTTCAGGGTCCTTCCTGGCACCCGCTTTGTTCCTATACTTTAGGGTCAACTACATGGCACCCCCTTTACTGTTACACTTCCTGTGTGAGCTAACTCCTTGATCCCCCTGACTTCTCTGGAGTGGTCCCTCTTCCTGGGCAGACCCCTTGGCAAGTCCCTGAGTATACTGTTTTTCCTGAGAGACTCTGGCACCAACTCCACTGTCAACACTCTAGATCCTCTGCAGCTCAGCTCCACACCCGGTTCACTAGGCCGACTGCCTAAGACCACTTTCCTCTGACACTGCAGGAGGACAGACCAGCCGTCTGCCTCCTCCTGGGACTCTGCTTCCCACCAAAGATGCCCTGTCACATGTCCCCTTCGTTTTTATGGCCAATCCCAGGATACATTGCAGGAATGCCCTCCCTCATGGACTGCCATAAACCCTGATGTGTCACTGGCTGGGTTTTCTCCACTATCCAACAAGCTCCCTCATTGGATGCAGTGGGGGACACTCCCTCAGACCCAGTAAATCACACCTGGAAACATGTGACAGGCAAACTAACAGATCAGGCTCCCCTGATAAGCAGAAGGAGCAAATAGATTATTTTTCCTAGCAACTACCTATGAGGGTGCTACATCTACCCCCCACCAAAAATGAGCCACGTCCCGTTGGCTCTGGAGCAGCCGCCCCTTATAAAAATCCCTACTAGAAAAATTCCAGAGGAGTATCCCACAAACTTGGAAAGGGGGAAAAGGGAACACAAATATATAAGCAATAAATTAGGTGGAAAAATATATATATGTATCCGCTATACAATATAATACAATTTAGGTGCATTTAGGCAATGCACCCCCACCAAGCAAATCCTGCTTGCTCTTAGAGTTAAAAACTTTTCTTTCTTAGTTTTGACTAGAGTTGTAAAGGGTTAGAATGCCTCTCACCGGCCTTATTGGGGAAGTTCTACCTCAACATTGTCACCAGGACAGGAAATGAGGGGAAATTTAAGACGGCACAGATTCCAAAAAAGAACGTCCTGTCCAGAAAAAAAAAAAAAACATTTGGCTGAAGATGCACTTTGAGGTAGAAAAGCCTAGCTATATGTACTGTACATTGTTTACCTGCTAAATTAGGCAAGAGTTGTGTGTGTGTGTGTGGCGGGGGATCTGGAATTGGGTACTTTTATTGATGTGTTGTCATTTTTCATTAGTTGTTTTCTTTTACAGAGGAAAAAGCATTACTGGCAACTGGACAGTAAATGCATCACATTATTCCATAATGACACTGGTGGCAAATATTACAAGGTATGAACATGTCATTTTATGTACAATCCTATTGCTGCATACCTAGTACAAAACCATTATATCCCAATATTTAATTACACTGTTCCAGATCTATGAATGTTTATACTGTATCTTCTAGCACAAAACCAGATCCTTACAATTTCGCACTTGACTATACCATGCCAGATCATTGTAAATTTGTGTGTACTAATGCCATACCAGACCATTACATGTCTATGCTTGAGTACACCGTATCAAATGATTGTATGTACATAGCAACATTGACCATTTGTTTGTATGTACATTATAACACCATATAAAACCACCGACCATTCCAGCCGGTTTCTTGACTGTTACACAATAGAAGATCCTGTTACCATGTCTCCCTATACTGGTTTATTACATAACAAATGCCATTTCATTCAATCTTCTAACTTAGGTTTGATGCTGTAAAAACAAGGGCCTCATTTACCTTAAGCAGATAAATATTGCCCTAATAAACTGTTAAACCGGTCCTGTGTAACTCTTGCAATTTCTCTACAATTGAAATAAAACAAAACATAGCTCATATTATCCTGTTTTTCCTGTTTGTTATCTGGGGTGCTTTTGTTATTCATAAAGAAAATGTAAAGAAAAAAAGCATGGGTAATCCAAATCAAGTAAACATAATTCTATAAGCAGATTGAGCATACTTAATGGGCATTTAATGAAATGCTCTTTACCTGTTTGATTTTGTAGTGTCAAAAAGATGCAAGCTTAAATACATGCATGTTGTAGCACTGTCCCCGTAGGGCTTTCTATCTGATGACATGTTGAGCCTCCTATGATTCCCAGTAAACAGTCACTTAGAGTACAATTCACACATTCAACCTTAATCCCAATGGCTCATTGCTCAATAAACAGTCCAGGGGTATTGGTTTTTAGTATTATTGTGGAACTTGGACGGGAGAAGGGAATAGTGGGATACTCCAACTGGAACTATGTACATTGAATAAGGAAAACTCTCACTTGGCCTCACCAGGTTGCTTGTAGAAGCAGTCACACTGCCTAAACCATACTGCAACATGTATGGAAAAGGTTAAGTCTCCTTGCTCTTTCTCCAGCAATAGACTTGGTGATCTACATTCTCTTCAGGATACTTGCTAGCATCCCCTTTACTGACACCCGTCCACTGACTCTTCTAGCTGCAGGGGGTTCCCCCCTAAGGTCAGGCCCCTTGACACAGATCTGTACTCACTGTACTGCAGAATCAAATCCTTCAGTGTTTCCCCTTCGAGTCAGCTCCACAGGACCTCCGGGCTCAGTTCCACTCTAGCTCTTTGGGCCCTCAGGTCGGCCACCTGAGGCTGCATGACACTTCTACAGAGGAGGAGGCAGCTGTCCCCTCCCCCTGGGACTCCACTCTTGAAGTTGAAAGACCCTGCGCACATTTGCTCCTGGCATTTATACAGTGTCTCAGCATGCACCGAGGCACTTTCCTCTGCCAAATCACCAGGGCTGTACTAAATGCCTATGCAATCATTTGTCAGGTTTCCTCCCACTGTCCAATATGCCTCCCTATTGGACCAGTGTGAAACACTCTGCAGACAGACTGAATTGCACCTGAGAACATTGAGAAGACCTCACTAAAAGATCCTGCTCTCTGGTGGGCAGAGAACAATATAGATTTACCTGCAATCCCTCTGGTAAGCAGAAAGGATTCAAAACTATACTCTCTCTATAGCACCTATCTAGGAGGGTGCTACATCCACCCCCTGCCAAACTGAGCCATGTCCTCACTGGATCTGGGCAACCGCCCCTACAAAAACATCTATACAAAAATGTACAAGGAATAGCCCACAAACTTGGAAAGGAGGAAAAGGGAAATAACACATGTACAGGGCCATGGGGCATACCCCATATGTGGCCAGTAAATACAATAAATGAAGTGAAAAAATATATATTTCTGCTGTACAATATATATACACATAGGGAAGGTACCAGGTGCATTTGAACCAATGCACCCCCCGCCAACCAAATATCTGTCAGATAGGTGAAGGTTAGACATCCTACCTAACTAGACTACAAGTATCCTTTGTTCATATATACAATGATGGACAGTGGATAGTCTCTCCAAGGCCCGAAGTTCCTCCACAAGCCTGCAAAGGAAAAGGATAAGTACATAGTAACTTAAACATCCTACATACTTACAGTGAGACTGCCCTCTCCATAGAGGCGACCTACTCACCTGCAGAATCTGTGACTCTGACATTCCTGTAGAGATCTTCAATACTGCTGGCCCCCTAATGGCACGCTTGACTCTGTTGTGCACCTGTGATATACAAAACAAAACAATTCCTGACAATCTGACAAACTAACACATTAGCACTATATCCGTTTGATTAGCAATAGGCACAGTCCCTCTCAGGTACCAGGGCACTGACTATTTCCTATCCTAGTCAGCCCCATAAGTTAGGATGAAGAAATGCGGAGTCCACTCCACCCGACTGGTGTTCAGTGTCCTTCCCTCTGTAACACATCTCCTGGCTTGCTAGAGCCTGAGCAAAGCTTGCCTTACTTGTGAGTCTCTGTAAGAACTCGTCAAGGGATCCTTCACTATGGCATCTCTCTCTCTGAAGATGCAATGAGCCACTACCCTTCTCTCACAAGGTAGCAACTCACACAAAGTTTCCTTCAGCATCTCTCTGACCTACTGGCCCAAAGAATCTGCGCAAAGTGCCCTTTAAACAAACGATCTTCGCAACGTGTCCTCTCTCAGCATTACTATTTAGCAACAGTAATTGCCCAAGGCCAGAAAAGATTTTCCAAAGGGTCCTTTAGCAGGGTGTCTCTGTAAACTAGGGGATTGCCCCCTCCAGGTAGCAACCCCTCGCTTTAACAGGAGAAGCACTTTGTGGAAAAAGTTCTTTCTCCTAGGTGAAGAAACTGTAGCAGTTTCGCTGATCCCCATCTTCCTTTGCAAGGATAGACGGGAAGGGGATTTGGGAACAGTGCTCCTAGCCCTAACAGCAACTTGAATATTAAAGGGACTCTTCAGGGACACTAGCTCCTTTGTAACTCTTTCCAATCAATACAACAAATTCTTCAGGCTTGCTAGCCCCTTGGTAACTTACCTTTCCAACTGAAGCAAGAAATCGGTACACCTGTACACCTCAGTAGTAATGATCAGGATGAGGTATGCGGATGATCTTGCCTTCAGGATCTCATATTCTAATGGCTAGCAAGCCTGAAGAATTTGTTGTATTGATTGTTGTAGGGCTTTCCTCTCTCCTCGCTTCCCCAGTCCCACTCAGTTTCCACCTCCTGATCTTTAGTCATCGATTTCCCTCTTCCCGTGACCCACAGCGATGCTGGAAACTGGGTAACCCCACATCAATGGCCCCTGCCTCCCCCTCACTGGACAAGCTGGAGGACTTCAACTTCTGAGCCCATTGACTCCCCTCTGCCTCTGTAAGAGCTGGAGTAATTGTTGTTGCCACTGTCACCAATGCATCTTTCGGCCGCTGCTTGGCTCTCATTACTTGTGTGCATTGCACCTCTGAGATGTGGGTCTCCCTGGTTTGGCTGATGGTAGTGTAGGTTTGCATCACTGGTCTCAGCCCCAGTGGTACTCTTGGCACTGCCCATCCTCTTCCAAAAGGGATAGCCACTCTAGGTGTCAGCAGTTCATGAGTGGTCCCTACTTTCCAGTTCACATACAATCTTTTGGGCTGGCAATCACTCCACTCTATCTGCAACAACATGTCGCCGCAGTGCCCACACTGACCCCATGCCCGCAGCCACATGGACACATACAGGCATTGGCTTCATACCAGTCCTAGATGCTCTGTGTCCCCTCGACAACTCAGTCCACTCCACAGGTTCTCTGCCAACACGTGGGATAGCCTCTGCCCTTCGGCTTACTCCGGCATTCACCATCTTCTCCTCCACACACGTATCTGCTCCTCAGCTACGCCCGATGGTGGAAGTTATGTCTCAGCTCCCTTCCTCCACTCAGATTGGTGGCCCGAGGACAGTGACTCCGCCCACGGCCCCAGACTAGCTGACTCTTCGGCAGTGGCTCCTCCTGTAAGGCAGATCGCTTTGGCGCACTCTCTCCTGGTTGGTACAGTAACCCCTTCACTGCTGCCAATAACACTGCTCAGCCTGCACGAATGGTACTGCAATGATTGTATTCCCTGCCACAGATACACATACATCTGCCTCTTCTGTCTGTACTTGAACTTCAGTTGTACTTTTCCATTCACAAGCAAACCAAACTCCCTCACTGCTGTTAGAAATTGTCAATTGTAACCGGCAACATGGCAGACATTTTCCTCCACAGCACATGTACAGACACAACTCCTGACATGCCGATCCCCGCACCCCGGGTCACTGCTCTCTTGATCATAACTTGAAAGCACACTTGCACAGGTTACTGTAAAGCAGACACAATTTTCTCCTACAAAACAGCACATCCTTTCTCCATCAACACTCCAGCACTTTACTTGAGAAGGCCTAGTGTTTCCTAGGTAAATGTCCAGTCGTTGCCAATAGAAACCACTGCCGTGACCATGACTTGAAAGCACACTTGCACTGATTACTGTAGAGCAGACATTACTTTCTCCACTGACACTCCAGCACTTTACTTGGCAGACATAGTGTTACTTGGGCAGATACTCAGCCAGTCTCGGTAGCAACCGCTGCTGTAACTCAGAGGAAATCCCTGACGAGCCCCCAAATGTAGCCCTGTCCCCATAGGGCTTGCTGTATAATGACTTGTTGAACCTCCTCTGATTACCAGCAAACAGTCACTTAGCGTACAGTTCACACATTCATCCTTTATCCAAATGGGTCAATGCTCAATAACCAATCCAGGGGTATTGGTTTTTAGTGTTTACTGTGGAACTTGGATAGGAGAAGGGAATAGTGGGAAACTCCAACTGGAACTATGTTCATTAGATGAGGGCAACTCTCACTTGGCCTCAACAGGCTGCTTGTGGAAGCAGTCACACTGCTTCAACCATACTGCCACATGTATGGAAAGTGTTAAGTCTCCTTGCTTTTTCTCCAGCAATAGACTTGGTGATCTACATTCTCTTCAGGATACTCACTAGCATCCCCTTTACTGACACCCGTCCACATACTCTTCTAGCTGCAGGGGTGGCTCCCCTCGTGTCAGGCCCTTTGTCACAAATCTGTACTCGCTGTACTGCAGAATCAGAACCTTCAATGTGTCCCCTTCCAGTCAGCTCCACAGGACCTCTCAGTTCAGTTCCTCTCTAGCTTTCGACAACCTGAGGCTGCATGGTACTTCTACAGAGGAGGAGGCAGCCGCCCCCTCCCTCTGGGACTCCGCTCTCCAGCTTAAAGTCCCCGAGCACATGTGCGCCTGGCATTTATACAGTATCCCAGCATGCACCGAGGCACTTTCCTCTGCCAAATCACCAGGGCTGTACTAAACGCCTGTGCAGTCATATGTCAGGTTTCCTCCCACTGTCCAATATGCCTCCCTATTGGACCAGTGTAAAACACTCTGCAGACAGACTGAGTTGCACCTGAGCACATTGAGCAGACCTCACTAGCACATCCTGCTTCCTGGTTGGCAGAGAACAATATAGATGTACCTGCAATCCCTCTGTTAAGCAGAAAGGATTTAAAATTATACTCTCTCTCTCTAGCACCTACCTAGGAGGGTAGTACAAAGTTATTACTGATAAACTTTGAACACTAAATTACATCTATACATGTAAAACCCTTAGACTATGGGTTTGATGCATCAGGTTAGTCCAAGAATGAATAGGTAAAGTGTGCTTTGCTTTCTTTAATCAGTTTGTTTGGTAGGAAGAGTACTGGGGGTACTAGGAAGAAGTTATGCCTTATGTAACAGCAAGGACCTTTCTCTATAATTAAGCCAATTGGGTTCGAGGTTCGATGTTCGAGGCGTGGTCCTGGGAGTGGAACCATGTGCTGAAGCTTGTCAGATGATTAAAGTTTTGCCTGTGAAGACATCATTGGTGTGCATATTTTACTTCGGATTATACTAAGAAATGTGCAGGAGTCATTGACTCCAAACCAGCACTTGGATCCAGCATATGAGAGAAGCATTTGGAGGGCTGGAGTTTGTCTTTTGACTCTATATAAACAGCAGTAATCGTGCTGTTTTAAATTACAGTGCCTCTCCTTAATATGGAGTTTATTAATAGAAAATGTACTAGGACCCAGGGAATATTTTTACTAATCAAATGCAATTTTAATGACCGTTGCATGCCTGACATTTGGGGTATGCTGCGGGAGATCCAGGGTACCTGCCTCAGGTCCCAGGTCCTATAATTGATTCTTGTACACTGATTGCTAAATCTTCACACCAAGCTACACCACTCTTGATCTCAGAACAAGTATCTTGCATATAATCTTTATACCCACCTCAGAAATTTCATAACCAGTATCATTCTTCTTCATATTTCTACATCTGCACAACTGACTGCAACACACTACTTTATTGCATTTCCACACTTGTATATACAGCAACATTACAATTTATCTTTCTGTTTTTACCGGACTGTAATGGATTTCTGTATCTACATCTATTTTGACCAGATCTGATTTTTGTATCTTCATACTGTAGCTCTTCCTTACAAATCCATAACTTAAAACTTCAGTTCTCTGCATCTTTTTTTTACCTGTTGACAGTGCACACACAGACTTCTGTAATACAACTGCCATCACTAAACCTAATTATATCCCATATTAATCGTTCTATTTCTAAAACATCTTGTGCTATATTTAATTGTTACCCTTATGCCACAGTTACCAACTTCACTTTCACATTAGAGTAGAGGATACTGCATGCAAATTACCATTACCCAGATAGCAAGGATAACTTGCCACAAATTTGTGGCAGTGTTGAATCATAAGTCTGTTAACTTGCTGCACATTTTTACTGGCAAGTTGTACACTTTCAGAGCACAAGTTCTAGTTGACACGTTTTTTCAATTTGTAGCAAATATGCGTGGCAAGTCTCTAGCAAGAGCAAAGTTAATAGTTACATAGTTGGTGAAGTTGAAAAAGAGACCATTTCATCCAGTTCAATGTGTGTGTGTATGTGTTTATGTTGATCATTGTATACCCCTGTATGTTGTGGTCATTGGGGTGTCCATGTAATAGTTTTTGAAACTATCAATGCTGCCTGCTGATACAACTGCTTGTGGAGGAGAATTCCACATCCTTAAAGCTCTGACAGTAAAGAACCCTTTATGCAGTTTAAAGCGGGGTTCCACTCATTTTTGTGTTTAATAAAAATCAGTAGCTACAAAATTGTGAATTGTGAATGGCCGGGAAATCTTCTGGGACCTGTGACGTGTCCCAGAAAATTGCAGGGAGGGAGGGGGAGAGGAAAACTTCCGCTCGAGCCGCCTAGGTGGCCCGAGCTGAAGTGGGAGCGGGTACCTGTCAAATCTAGGTACCCGCTCCCCCCCAAAAACATGACATGCCAAATGTGGCATGTCAGGGGGTCAGCAGTATTTAAAGCGGAAGTTGCACTTTTGGGTTAAACCGTTTCTCTTCTAATTTTAGTGAATGCCCGCATGCTTTTGTTTTTTTATTTCCTTTTTGCTGAAAAGTTTGTTTCCTATGCTAGGGTCGCCAGGTAAGGTACTTGTACATTGATATCATATCCCCTCTCAAGCATCTCCTCTCCAGAGAGAATAAGTTCAATGCATGGAGTCCTTCCTCGTAGCTGAAGTGCTCCAATCCCTTTATTAGTTGCCCTTCTCTCGACTGTCTCCAGTTCCAGAACATCCTTCCTGAGGTCTGGTGCCCAGAACTGGACGGCATACTCAAGGTGCGGCCAGACCATAATCTTGTAGAGTGGAAGAATTATCCTTTCGTCTCTGGAGTAAATACCCTTTTTAATACATGCCAGTATTCTGTTGGCTTTGCTTACAGCAGCTTGCATTGCATACCATTGCTGAGCTTGTCATCTACTAGGACCCCTAGGTCCTTTTCCAACCTAGATTCCCCCTGAGGTTCTCCCCCCCCCCCCCCCAATGAGTAACTTTAATTTTGTATTTTTGGCATCCAATGCATTACCTTACATTTTCCAACATTAAACCTCATTTGCCATTTAGTTGCCCACCCCATTATTTTGTTCAGGTCTTTATGTAAGGTTTCCACATCCTTCTTAGAAGTTATTGCCCTGCTTAGTTTAGTATCATCCGCAAATGCTGAGATTGAGCTGTTTATCCCATCCTCTAGATCATTTATGAATAAATTAAACAGGATTGGTCCCAGGACAGATCCTTGGGGGACCCCACTTTCCAAACCAGACCATTCCGAGTACTCACCATTTATCACCACCCTTTGGACTCACCCCTGAAGCCAGTTTTCCATCCAGGTACTCATCCTATGATCCATACCTACGCACCTTAGTTTGTACAGTAAGCATTTTAGGGGAACTGTATCAAATGCCTTTGCAAAATCCAGATACACCACATCTACAGGGCTTCCTTTGTCTGGATGCCAGCTCACTTCTTCATAGAAGCAAATAGATTGGTCTGGCAAGAACGATTCTTCATGAATCCATGCTGATTACTATTAATGATGCTGTTTTCATTAATCTTGTATATAGTCCCTTATCCCCTTCAATAGCTTGCAGACTTTTGATGTTAGGCTAACCGGCCTGTAGTTCCCAGGGATATATCTCTGCCCTTTTTTAAATATTGGTACCACATTGGCTTTTCTCCAATCAGCTGGTACCATTCCAGTCAGTAAACTGTCCATAATGTCCATAAAAATTAGAAACAGTGGTCTGGCTATCACCTGGCTGAGTTCTCTAAGAACCCTCAGGTGTAAGCTATCTGGTCCCGGTAACTTATTTATGTTAAGTTTTTCAAGTCTATTTCTGATTCTGTCTTCTGTTAGCCATTAGGGTGCTTCCTGTGATGTGTTATTAAATTTACAGTCTTGGTTACTGTATCCCGCAGTTTATTTTGTGAAGACTAAGGAGAAGAATTGATTCAAAAACTTTGCCTTCTCTCTGTCCTTTCTAGCCAAATCCCTATCATCATCCTTTATGGGGCCAATATGATCTGGCCCCACTTTCTTACTATTTATACACTTGAGGGTTTTTTTTACTCTCCTCCGCTATGTGCCTTTCGTGTTCTATCTTAGCCGCCTTGATTGTGCTCTTACATTTCTTATTGCATTCTTTGTAAATTGCAGTGGTGAGTCTACAGCAAGAGCTCTGCAAGTATACTGCATGAAAATTCAGCCACAGTGACCCCTGTGGTCGGATGACTATTGCACTACATAATTGAACCAGAACTTGCAGCAGACTTGCAGAATGCTTGCAAAGAAAGTTGATCTGAAGTCATACAATGTGCACCTGCTGCAATTGTGACTTGTGAAGCCTGGCAAGTCTACCAATAGCTTAGCAAATCATTTTCAAACTTGCAGCAACATTGCTTGCTATTTGGGTAGGACTCTTTATGTCTGTGTCATACCTGATCACAAATTTTACATATCTAACATATTTACGTATAGAAAATGATATACATATAAATCTAGTTGCTGGCCAGAATTTCCAGTAAGACATCTCAATTTACATTTCACTAAATTGTATTTCAGGAAATCCCCCTGTCTGATATCCTCCACATTGAGGCATTTGATATTAAACCCAATGGGCTTGCAAAAGATGGAGAGACCCCTCATTGCTTTGAGTTACTGACAGATACTTTGGTGTTTTATGTGGGAGAGCGACGTTCCACTCCACAAAGTGGGCATAATAGAGCAGATTCTGGAGATACCTGGTATAGAATGATCCGAAAAGCCCTGATGCCAGGCATGGATGAGAGCAGCCCTCCAAAGAAGTCACCTCAGTCAAGTATTCCAGGTAAGATGTTCTGTTCTCATAACCAATTAAATTTGTGTTCTGTTGTAAAACCGCATCCCAGTTTTACAGCAGGTTGCTATAGGGTAACAGAAAAAAAATAATGCTACCACAAATGTCTTTGTTTACAGTGTTATTTTTCTGGTAGAACCTGTACCATAAATATCCAGGTGCTAGATGGGAGTTGACAAATTTTGACTTGGATGGTAAGAATATTTTAGAAAATATGACGTTCAATGAGCATCTGTACAAATACTGTATGCTATTTCAAAAATATGAAATAGCTGTTACAGTGTGTTGAAAAGCAGAATACAGAGTGACGTCATCGTAGCATGGCCATTCAAACGGCTGGAGCACGCAAACCCGAAAGGAAGAACGAGTGAAGACTGAAGCCCTGTCAGCGGTGACAGCACGCCGCTGGTAGGATGCACTATACAGCTAAATTAATGTGGTATGCATACTATCACATTATGACATTAACCTGAAAGGGGACCATTTTTTTTAAGAGAGTTTTCTTTAAATGAAGGGAACATGTTACATTAAGAGTTTTATCAGTTGTAAACCTATTAACAAAAGACAAATAAAATTAGAAATGAGTGTGCCAGCAAACTAAAAGAATCAAAACATACCCTTGTAGCTGTGTAGCAGCCAGGAACTGATATATGCAGCATTAGGAATATTACACAGCTAACTAGGGAGAGGACTGGTGATATAGCTTAAAAAAAAATGTTCTGTATTTATCTTTAATAAATAAGTCTATATTTTTCTACTTCATTTTCCATAGGAGCATATCTTGAACCACAACAAAATTTGGTAAGTCGATTTATATTACACAAAACGTTCACATACTAGCTTTCTACTTTCACATACTACTTTAATATACAACTGTAATGAGTTGTATATCTTTTTTTTTTTTATAGTGACTTACATTTTCTTGAGTACATGCTACCTTTTTATCAACTCCTTATCAGCCATTGACATATGCCATACATTGGCTGCAGAGGTGGGGTTTTACACACAAAGTGTGTATAAATCTGACAAGCCAACTGTCTGCTGTCAGGTGGAAGCCGTCCAATCGATTCCACACACCCCTGGTACATTGGCCCAAATGTTATCTCTCTGCTTTCAGAAAATATATACTGTTTTGCGGTTTTAAGTGATCTTCAGGCCTAAAATTAATTTTTTTAACGTTTGAAAAAAATAAAAAAATGGCTCTTGGGCAGAGCCAAGATGGAGTGCAAAAAAAATTCCTTTTCCTTTTTAAAGGTGAGGATTTGCAGCTAGGCATTCCTTTAAATCTACAGAATCATGCATTTTACTGAATATTACATACACACTGATGGCAACCTTTGCGGAGTGCATGAGCATCATGGTAAATGTAGTTCCAAAACATCTGGGATGCCAAGGTTCGCCATCACTGATCTAGTTTAACCAATAAACGGGAAAGAAAAAAAAAATGACAATCTTATATACACTGTCCTTTACCCACAGTTGATCCAGATGAAGGCAAAAAAAAAAAACAGCAAAGCAAGATCCAATTTGCTCCAGCAGGGGAAAAAAATCCTTCCTGATCTCCCCAGTGGCAATTGGATATTTCCTGTATCACTGTTGCCTAAAAATATTAGTATCCAGTTACATATATGATGTACATTTAGGAAAGAATCCAGGCCTTTTTAAAGCAATCAGCTGAGCTGGACAGAACCAGCTCTTGAGTGAGTCTTTTTATACATTTTCACAGCTTTTACTGTGAAGAAGCCTTTCCATATTTGAACATTAAATCTCTTTTCCTCCAGACATAAAGAGTACTCACTTGTCCTCTGTGACAACCTTAAAGTGAATAACTCAACACCATGTTCACTATATGGACCACTTATGTATTTGTACATGTTGGTCATATCTCCCCTTAATCCCCTCTTCCCAAGAGAGAATAAATTCAGTTTCTCTAATATTTCCTCATAGCTGAGCTCCTCCATGCCTCTTATTAGTTTGGTTGCTCTTCTCTGCACTTTCTCCAATTCCCCATGATTTTTTTGAGAACTGGTGCCCATTTTATTTTTACAAAAGCTATTAGAATTACCTATATTTTCTTCAACAAAAATTAAAAAATAAAAAACACAGCAAAATTAAAATAAACATATGCTATATTATTTAACATTTGATCAAAAAGTGATTAACAAATAACCATGCTGCACTGCATGGCCTACTTGTAGCATTTAGGCATTATTCACACTTCATACAGCAGGAATGCATGTTCCTGCTTGCAATTTTGTGTTTAGTGATTTACACACATTTTACTTGAATTGGCTGCCGTAAGCCCATTTGGCATGCAATAGAAGATCCTGCACCTTTTTGGGTGATGAGTTTCTTGCTTTTTTTTTTTTAATGCGCTTTTTGCCGTAAATGCCGCGCGACAATTTTGGTAAAATCACATTGTGTTTGGGGTGCCATTGAGACTGACTGGCACCCAAATGCCCGTAGGGTGTTTTGCCACAAATTGCTGTGTGATTTGGAATCACAGGCAGAATCGTGCCAATTCTGCTCATGATTCCAAATCCATAGGTGTGAATAGGTCCTTAGGGTAAACAATTGCTTCTATGAAAAAACCAATGGGCTGTGAACAAGGGGACGTATCTGCCTTATCATGCTGTCCATCATTCACAGTATTATTAAGACTTCACTACCCTAACTGAAGTATGAAAAGTAGTGAGTGGAGCCCAGACTTAAACCCTATTGAAAATCTGTGGAATGACTTAAAGACTGCAGTCCACAAATGGTCACCATCAAATTTAACTGAACTTGAGCAGTTCTGCAAACTAGAGTGGGCAAATAATGCAAAGTCTAGATGTGCAAAGTTAGTAGCATTAGCAAGTCTAGATGTGCAAAGTTAGTATCCTAACAAACTAAAGGCAGTAATTAAAGCAAAAGGTGGTTTAACAAAATAACTGACATAATGGGGTGATCCTTTTTCCAACTCAGTGATTCAGTTTTTGATTTTTTTTTTCTGACGTTTTGGGGTTATATCTTTCACTTGGATGTTATAAGTTGCACCAGTAAATACAGCTGGATAAAACAAAAACTGTGTCTGTCTTAATTTCGGGCTGCAAAGCAACAAATGTGATTCGTTTAAAGGGGGTGATTCTTTTTTATACCTACTGTATACTACTTGTTTTGAAGTTCTAGATATTTATCCTATATCATTTATAAACAGCAGTTTTTTGTAATTGATTTAGTATTAGGGCCAGTTCACTCTGGGAATGCATTCCAGTGCGTTCCCATGAAGTGGTGATGTTGCAGGCCATTCATATGAATAGGCTGAAATTGCACTGGAATGTGCAAAAAGTAGTGCATTCAATACCTTTAAGAAAATACACTGCACCAAATCGCATAGTATTGTATTACCTTGCAATTTGGGGCCTGCAAATGCACTGTTTGCGATCTGTGTTTTGGATGCCATTAACAGTGATTGGCATCCGCCGCAGATCACAAAAGGCAGTACGTTTTAGCGCAATGCAAAGAACCCACACAGAAGGCATCTTTCCTGCACTTTATTGTGGTGTGAATGTTCCTTAATCTTATATATGTACATTTTCTTTCTCCCAGGATATCAGTCATATGTACCAGATCTTCCCAGATGAAGTTCTAGGTTCAGGACAATTTGGCATTGTCTATGGTGGTAAGATATTTCTTTCCCTTCCTCTTTTCATGAAAGATTCTTTTAAATAAGGAATAAACACTTTTTGTATTTTTTATTAAACAATGGTAATACTTTCTATTTTAGGATAACAGTGTTGAACCTCTCAATATTTAGGTAGAAGCATTTTTTCCCTTTAACATAACCTTGTTGGTTATTTTATGACTGATAGATTGTTATCCAGATAGGTTAGGAAGGAGTGGAAGGCATAAGGATCAGGTTGGAAAATGATTCTCAATAAGCAGCAGCAAATAGCTGCAGCCACTGATCAGTGTATTCCAAGAGTGGCGAATGACGCTGTCAGAATACAATGTGATTCATCCATCCAGCTCTTTTGTGTGGATAGAGGAATGTTACTTTTCATACTAATTCAACTACTTCCTTCACCCTTAATTGGTCCTATCACACTATCACTGGTAAATGTGTGCATTGGTTAGGAACTTGTTTTTGCCCCTTAAATTAGTACTAAGTGCCCAGTCCTTTACTTAATTGTAATATTTGGCCATCCATTTGGGAGAGTTTTGTGCTGTTTATGGCCAACTGTGAAGTTTGTTTTAAAATGTGTTTAAATGAATAGGAATATATAGTATAATAGGCTAAAATTACAAGGGTAACAAACTAGCATGATGATTCTTATTTTCCAGTTAATAAATTATGTTTTTTTTTCAGCAGCATCCAATCAGACTTGAAAATTAGGCAAGCCATAGATGATGCAATTTTCTTTCCTGTAACCATGAGTTGCAGGAATGAAAATCGCTCCATTCCCACATCAACACATTCAGTGTAACCCCCCTCGCAACCCTTTTGTGTTCTGCTGGCGGGGAGTCTTCCCTGCTGGCAGAACATAATGATTACTGTCAGCGGCTATAACCACTGGCAGTAGTCTCATGCAAAAAATCAGACTGGTTGTACTGAAGTACAACTAGCCTGGCCATAGATTGGCCAATTATAAGCCAGTCCCTGTTGAACCAGTTGAAATTTGATCCATCTATGGCCAGCTTTACACTCACATGGCTGAAATGTGGATCCTTATCTCTTTGTTAAAGCTTTGGGAACTGAACCTTTGTCTTCTATCTACAGCTAAACCTTGCCTTGTAAGCTGAAGCTGCCAATTATTTGACTATAGTAAAGGTTAATCTCACAATAACATAGTTTGAGCACACTGGTTATAAACAGATCTCATATTTATGAATTACCACCATCAGATATTGGATTGTTCGACAACCGTGGGATTTAAAAACATTTTTGTTGCCATATGAAACAAGTAAGCTTTGATATGCATGATGGAGAGGCATAATACTATATTTCTTCATGAATTGTAGATAATGTTTGATTCTTGTTGTAGTGCTACCCCCATAGAAACCAATAAATGATGCTTGTCCTCTGGAACTGCCCTGACCTTGCAAACACCTCAACCTTTTTGACACTCCTATGTTCAGTCTTGGATTTTATAAACAATACTTAGCAACCTTGCCACAAATAATACCCAGCTCAAATAAAGGCAGTAAAAGTAAAGTTCAGTCAACACTATTGTATTGAATACTTCAAAGCAGTTCGGATTCTTAGTGGAAACAATCTGCACGTAACAATACACAGTCAATGGATATTAGAAATTAAATGGATTAAGGCAGATAACAAGGAACAGTGAAATATGTGAAAAAAGTGCGCTGATTCAAATAGGGGTATGCTGCTACCTTAGAGTGAATATGAATAAGATGTGCAGGTAAAAATCAGGTGCGCTAACCCAAAAACATGTAAATAACACAGCATATAGACATATACATGTAGGTGATAAAAACAAAGTATATCAGAATAAATTCACACAAAGGTCTGACAAGTGTAAATCAAAAATTAGGTCGAGTGAATCACCAGTGTGTATCAAACAATAGTGTCCAAAAAAATGTGAAAAACAGTCCAATTGAAAATAAATCCAAAAATTCATGCTGTAAACACAATTTACCTCAGGAAGGTGCAAGCCACGTGATTGAAAGGTTCAGCGTCCCACCTGGGGGGGGGGGGGGGCAGGGGGCATGTGTCTCTCAGGTGCTGCATTGAGAGGGGTGCTGCCAAACTAGGGTTGCTACCGGTCTGGGTTTTGAAACTTGTGTCCGGTTTCCAGCCCGCTTGAAACTCGGACACATTATTCAAATCCAGACTGTGGTTCCTCGTGCTCCAGGGGGCCCTTGTGACCTCCCTGTAACACCTGAACAGGAGGGCAGCATTTAATAGAACCGATTGGTTGTATTTTCCACCTGCAGCTGCTGAAAGCCAGCTTCTTCTCATCTCTGGCTGGCTGGCATTCAGCAGTGCAGGAGGAAAAATGCAGCCGATTGGGTCTAGTAAGTGGCATTCCCACCGTCTCTCCTGTCCAGGTTCTATGTCTTTTTTTTGCCTGACCCTCTTCCCTAATCTCCCCTCCCACCAGCTGCTGTGGGGATGTGTCAGGATGGAGAGCAGGGGAATGGGCCAGTAGACATTTATCAGCCCCTTTCTTTTCTGAATGAACACAGTGAGTGATTAGTACTGATCATTGGTACTGATCGCTCACTGTGTTCATTCATGACTGAAGCATAGTGAACTGTTTATATTGTAAAAAGTAATAAAACCTAAAATTGTAAGAAATAATAAAAATAAAAACTACTGACACTGTCCTCTGCCCTGATGACACTGTCCTCTGCCCTGATGACACTGTCCTCTGCCCTGATGACACTGTCCTCTGCCCTGATGACACTGTCCCCTGCCCTGCTGACACTGTCCCCTGCCCTGCTGACACCGTCCTCTGCCCTGATGACACCGTCCCCTGCCTTACTGATACCAGCATATCACTATTACCAAAACTTTGAAATTACTTCTATACTATTATTACTACCATCCTTTGACTTATTTATAACATTAGAACTTCTCTCTCTGGGCAGAAGCTGGGGGTGTGTGGATAGAAAATTCTCTCAGGTCAAGGGGGGGTGCTGGTGTCTTTGACCCGGTTGAAAGAACGTCTAGCTTCGGCACTGTTGGTTTGGATGTCTCTGTATCTCTCACTGCTGATGAAAACTGTGGCTCTGGGTTTTTGGCGCTGGGTTGTGCGGTGTCACTTGAATGCTGGATGGGGAAATACTGTGGCACCCTATCTCCCTGCAGCAGCTGGCAGAATAGCAACACCCGAAAAAAACTCTCCAATGTCTCCAAGGCAAGTCCACGAGCCTGCCAATTACAGTTACATTTATAGACTATCCCAGAATCCCCTGTTGCTCTGGTTCTCATGGAAGTTGTAGTCTCTGGGCTGCTTCACTGTTCTATAAGTGTTTGCTGAGGGTTTTCATGTCCCAAGATCCTCTGCTTTTAGGGACAGGAAGGGCAACCTCCCTAGAGGCAGGAAGGTGATGCAATGATCAGAACATAAACATAAGAGGGGAAATAAACAACCTGTTGTGTACTCAGTAATGTTTTCTCTCCTCCATCTTAGTAGCCCCGCACCTGGCTACAGTGTAACCTAAAATTATTTATGTTATTTATGTATTTTTTTGTTTTAAAGGAAAGCATCGGAAAACTGGGAGAGATGTTGCAATAAAAATTATTGATAAACTCAGATTTCCTAGTAGACAAGAAAGTCAACTCAGAAATGAGGTGGCCATATTACAGGTAATAAGAGATCATTTTATTAGACTGATAAATGTTGTTTTATTTAAATTCTTTAACACATTTGTTTATGGGTTGTGTGTCTCTGTTACCAGTAGGCAACAGTCTCATTGTAATTTCACTATTTTCCCCAATAATTCAAGGCTAGAATAGTTCCAAGGAATAGAGTGTACCTAACATAAATGTGATATATTTTAAAGCAGTCCAAAAACTATATGTATTAAAGTACCTATAAAAATGATATAACTTCCTGATCATCAAGGAAAGTCTCATTCACTTTCAACCGGTTTGTCCTTGGATCATGGGTCTTGAGGTCTGAGTGGGGTTTCAATTTATAGCATGTACCCATAAAACCTTTTTGAACCGTATGGTCTTTGACGACACTATGCACACCTTTGTGACCTCTGCCTTGTGGTAATGTATTAATAAATGACTGACTGAAAACGCTTCAGAAAAAGACATCTGAAACCTGCATTCTGCATACCCTTCTGCAACAATATGGACACAAAAATCCAGTAAGATCAAAGGCAATCTTCTTGCATCTGATGTAGGCACAATGGATATAAAAATGAGTCCACCCAAACATGACTCATTTTTGGCTGTATACTCGAGAATTCACTATTTTGATGACTAATAACATTCCTATACACCATGCCTACCCAGTTTGCACAGAAACCCTTATAACACAGTGACTTCTTGTTTCTTCAGAACTTGCGTTCTCATGGGGTTGTTGACCTTGAAGCTATGTGTGAGACTCCAGAGCGCATCTATGTGGTTATGGAGAAGCTGCATGGGGACATGTTGGAAATGATCCTCTCAAGTGACAAGGGGAGACTTCCTGAGAGAATCACCAGATTTATTGTCACACAGGTAAATTCTGAAAGGGGAAGACTGAACTGCCTGCAAACATAACAATTATGAACTCTTTTGTGAAATGATAATATTCATATTTTGTGATGGAAGTGACTGAAATACCACACATAGATTTCTATTCCTATAGCCAACGAGCTATGAGTATTTAGACATTGCATGGGTGCTTTAAAGGTTAAGTTCACCTTTTGGGAAAAAATAAATGCACATACTTGCATAATTTATTATCTTTTCCCTCAGAAGCTTGAAAAGCATTACACCCGCGATTAGTGGATCAGGGGTGAAAGGTCAGGCTACTGCAGACAAGCCCTGCAGCTTTCAGCCCCTACCTCCATACGGGCAGATTGTTTGCAAGGGTTTGTAAATAAAGTATGCCTGATGGAGGGTCCTGCGTAGCTCCAAAAAGTTACTTTCTGCTGTAACAATGTGATCCCTGATAAAAGCTTTGGACTCATTTTTGGAGATCTTAGTGTGCTGGTGACATTATGTATGGGTATACACACCCTAAAACAAATCTACAATAAATATTTTTTGCAGCGCCTCAAATATGATTATATCTCATGTGTAGAAAAGAAAACAAAGTGCAAACAAATATAGAACAATTTTATATATAAGTAAATATAGGTCCCAAATATGTAATCTAAATAGTCAATTCCAGTGAAATAAACTTCTGTCATTCACATCCAATCACAAGTTAAGTCTTTCCGCCTGTGGAGACAACCAATCAACGTGTAAATCAGTCACTCACCAGAAATAATGGCTGCAAATGTAAAGCAGCAAAAACAGCCTGAATAAACACAGGAGATGTCTCCTTTATTACACCATCTCCCATTTGCAACAGATGGAGCGATCTTCCCTTCTCACCTTTGCTCTTCCACCAGAGGGTAGTAAAACCAATCAGCAGCTGTATGCACAAAGCTCACAAACTGGAGCACATAAGGGAGACCACAGTGTAGTAATTTTATTAATATCCAAATCGCAAATACAACATGAATAAAACAGCCAAGCAACCTCTAAAAATACAATTCACATGTAAAGCCGCCACTCGGGGAGGGGGGGGGGCGATGCAGTCGTGTGACGTCAGCACATAGGCTCTGCCCAACACTTGTTGTGGCACATCTTCAGGGGCCTCTAGTGCCCAGCTTTATGTAGCCTATATAGAAGAAATGGCTGCACTCCAAGTATCATCAAAATTCTGTTTTTTTTAAATGAACATCCCAATGTGGCAAACAGGTAGACGCATTTCACACACTAGCAAGTGTGCTTAATCATTACTAGTAATGATTAAGCACACTAGCTAGTGTGTGAAACGCGTCTACCTGTTTGGCTTATTGGGATGTTCGGTTAAATAAAGCAGAATTTTGATGATACTTGGAGTGCAGCCATTTCTTCTATATTATCTGTGGAGGCAAGCCGAGGCGTGCACCTGTACATCATCAGGCTTCTGAATCCACCTGGAGCAGTGAGTTTTCCTTGTTTTTGTAGCCTACTGAACTCCTCCAATAGCTGGTCACAAAACTATAATAATGATGAACCAAATGTTTTTTAAAATGTTATATATCGACCAGCTATTTCGCCATTAACTGTATGTTTAAAAAAAATGATCAAATAGTATATCGAACGGTCTTATTCATTATATAAGTGGTCAGTGTTGTACATCTCCTCTTCAAATTATGTTAAATAAATATCTGAAACATGGATGAAGAAGGAAAAACAAAAAGGGGGAGACACACAGGACTTTCATGGTGCCATAAGGACAATATGCAAAACTCGATAAAAATACTTATTTTATTCAATACATCGATAAAATATTACATACATACAAAACAAATGTGTACAACAGATTAAAACACCATACATGTAACCTGGCTAGTGATTGGCTGGAAACAGACATCTAGCATCATATACAGCTCGATAATAGGAAAACACTGACCCCCCCCCCCCCTGGCTCCCCTAATCACGGGGAGCACTTCAGGAAGAGGAGTCGGAAGCACTGGACATGTTCCACGGGTTTACTGCTTGCTTCTTAAGGAGTATAGTAAAACAAAGCAAGCTGTATGATCTGTTATAGAAAAGAAAATGTGAATTTAATAATAAATTAATACAAGGTAGATAAAGAATAGACACTGATCCAAGTGATATAAACAAATGTCCCAAGTGCACCAGGACATAAGGGTCCAACATGTATATGGTTACAGGCTCACAAAGCCCTCAACTACTATGGATACTGATCCATAATAGTTGAGGGCGTTGTGAGCCTGTAACCATATATATATGGTTACATATATGTAAATATTGCAACGATCTCCATTTTATTCTTTATGGTCTCTGCTAAAAAAAGTATATAATGTTTGGGGGTTCTAAGTAATTTTCTAGCAAAAAAAAAGATTTTTTTTTTTTTTTAAACAGATTTTAACTTGTAAACAAGAAGTGTCATAAAAAGGCCCAGTCCAGAAGTGGTTAAGATTGAGCTCCAGTCATATGCTAATTTTCTTGCACAGTTAGGCTGGACATACACGGTTCAAATCTCAGCCGGTTCAGCAGGAACTGTTTGAGATTCTAACCATTAATGGGCAGGCTGAATGCACCAGGTTTTTCGGCCATTTAACTTGGGTACAATCAGCCTGCCGGATTTGCTTGCGATTATCGCAAGCGGCTGCCAAAAGCGTTAGTGTCTTCTCCCAAAGGATATTTATTTTAAATTGTTTTTATAATTCACGCATCATTTAATATTCTTTTTCATTGTAATAATAACTTATCTTGATTAAATTGAGAATGTTTAAGATATGTGACTATTACACCATTAGTGTTTTTTTTATATTTTTATATAAGTACTATATGAGATTGATTGTAACTGCATCTATGTTTGGGATATTTATTTATTATAATTTGAAGATAATGTTCACCATTGACTTCTCAAAGAGAGAATGAGATATACCATTTGGTAATTTTTTGAAAAATATTAATGGCGATATAGCCGGTCGATTTTATATGGTTTGTTAAATGTGTTAAACACAGCCTTTTTTAAAACCAAGGTGATCATCAGTATAGTTTTGTGACCATTTATTTATTTTTTTAGATTTTTTTTCAGTAGCAGTTTAGTCTACATTCTGTAAATATGATCAATTATACAAGGTAAGTTTCTTTTTTATCCACACAAACATGGCTGAGGTTTCAGGAGTTCAGAAGGCTACAGAAAGATGGCTATCAGTTAGCACTAGAGGCCCCTGAAGATGCGATTGCATTGGGAAAAGTATACGTGCTGACGTCACGCCGCCACATTAGTACCAGAGGGGCAGCTTGCTTTATATGTGAGTTGTAACTGTATTTTTAGTGGTTGCTTGGCTGTTTTATTCTTGTTGTATATGTGATTTGGATAATATTAACATTACTACACTATGGTCCACCCTGTAAGTAAGTAAGCTTGTTTTAGTGTCTAACACATATATAGCTCCAAGGAGTGATTCAACCCACTAGGCTCCAGCTAACTTTGGTTGAACTAAACCTTTAAAGTGTTACTAAACCCACAACAACCCACAACAGAAAAAATGAGTTTCTATATGCAGTAAAACATGTTTGTTATACTCACTGTGGAACCTAAGGAGTTAATCCTCCGCATTGTGTAAAAAGGCTGTTTGATCCTGTCTCCTCCAATCCTCTTCTCTTTCCACTGTCCCCAGTATATTTCCTTATAATACAGAGCCATGGGACAGGCTGTACATGCTAAGTTTGGTGTGTATTGCTAGAGAGTTTTCTTTTCTTGGGAGGGTGCATGTGATCAGCACAGGGCCAATCAGCACTGTCCAGATAGAGGGTCAGAGGTCCTTTATTCTGAAAGGACAGTCAGTGCAGAATGAAAACTCCTCCTACAAGCTTTAACCAGAAATGTATAGAAGTCACAAGACTGCTCTATATTGCTGAGGATAAAAGGTATTTATCAGTATATATTTACTAAAGTAATTGCATTTCCATGTTCTGTGTACTGTGGGAGACTAGATATAATGAATGCAGGGTCCTGGGTTTAGTAACACTTTAAGTCCACTATGTGTCATTAGTCAGTCTATAAAGTTAATAAAGTCTTGGCTAGTGGGAATAAAGCGCTTATATTTTTTGAATAGATTTTCATTTATTCCATTTATACCTTTTAACAATCGGTGGGCTTTATCTGGAATTATTAACCATATGAGATCCAACAAAAGTGAACACCCATATTGAGCAGTACTTAGCACTGCTGGCAAACCACACATATGAAGAGTATCACTGATGCATTGATTTAAGGGATCAAAGATACATTGATGAACTGCTCTGAATTTACATTGTATGTGATAGACTAGATCAGGGGTCAGGAACCTTTTTGTCTGAGAGAGCCATGAACACCACATATTTTCAAATGTAATTCCATGAGAGCCATACACTATATTTCAGGGGTCGGGAACCTTTATTTAATATTCATATTCATGGGTAAATCAGTTAACACAATATGTTTGAAACTAAATACAAGTAAATGTGTGCATTTTATGTAAGACCAACACTTTTAAAGTACATTGATTCCCATTGTCAAGAAACAAAAGATATTAAAAGCATAAACATTAAATGACAATGTAGACTGACACGCTGACAGAATTTTACAGCTGGACAAAGCAAACTTACTGACATGTATTATACATGTTTGCCATGTTCAACTGTAAAATTCTGTCAGCGTGTCAGTCCACGTTGTCATTTTTAGGGATGTGAGGGTGGTACGAGAATGCAAATGTGCAGTGGACTCACTGCTCCACTTACCTTCCACCTCTAAAATCTATGTCCCCGGGCCTGCTCCTTGTGTGCTGGCTGTGTCTGGCTCCTCTGCTGCCTCGCCTTACCGGTGACTCCACTGATGCTGGTAATGGCTCCTCTGACTGCTGCTTGCTGGGCTGGCATATGCTGCCTTGCCGCCTCACCGACCAACACTCTCACTGACAGAGAGTCAGTCCATGCCACGCCCACGCCTGTCCCGTCTGCGCACGCTCTAGGCCTGGGCTGGGCCTGGGACGGGTTGGTGGTGCTTGGTGCGCAGATGCTCGCACTCTCCCTCTGCTGGTGTGACGTCATGCTGCTGTGCACGCCCTCCTCCGCCGGCCTGTTTGTAGAGGCGCCGTAAGGCAGCGTCTCGCGGGGCCTGCAATATCTATTTCTGTCTTCTGTCTGCGAGCCAGATGCGGCCATCAAAAGAGCCATAGGTTCCCGACCCCTGGACTAGATGAATTAGAAGCACTATTGCCCTTTGATTGTTGAAGATTGCATCAAGTGATACTACAGATTGTCACTGGCAATGAGCACTTTATATTAGACATAGTTTATATTACTTTAATGATTATATATATATATGTAGCACTAGTTGGGCTGCTGTTTCCACCTGCCTCTAGAAGACATTTCTAGAGCTCAGGGAGGGAGAATTCAAATGACCAGCCTGAATATTGAGCAAGGCCTAGTCATTCCCTGGGGAGGTGTGCCCAGAACTGGTGCGGATATGCAGGGGATACTTCCAGCTGCCATTGTGCCCTTTTTGGGTGTCCTGTGCTTCTTATACCTTTAAACAGGGTTTGGCTTCCTGCAGACTCCCCTGCCTTTAAAGTGGTTGGAAAGGCAGAAGGTTTTTTTTTTATCTTAAAGCATTAAGATAAAAAGCATTCTGTGTGCAGCAGCCCCCCTCAGCCCCCCTAATATTTACCTGAGGTCCACCTACATCCAGCGATGTTGCAGGAGTGTCTCGGTTGCCCGGAACTCCCCTCCTCATTGGCTGAGACAGCAGTGTGGCGCCATTGGCTCCCACTGCTGTTAATCAAAGTCTTTCAGCCAATGAGGAGAGAATGAGGGCCGGACAAGGCCATGGCTTCATGTCTGAATGGACACAGGGAGCTGTGGCTAGGCTCGGGAGGAGGGAAGGGCCAGATAAACCAAACAGAGACCCAAGAAAAGGAGGATCTGGGCTGCTCTGTGCTAAACCACTGCACAGAGCAGGTAAGTATAACATGTTTGTTATTTTTAACTTTAAAAAAAACAAAGACTTTGGTATCATTTTAATCTATCCAACTGCTATATTAATGCTTCAATTTGGGAGACTATCAAAATTTAAGAGTTAGGACCACAGTAATCTGGGGTGCCCTGATGTGGCCGCTGCAGCTTACACATGTTTGCAAATCTGTGCGACCAAACCCTCTTATTTTTAACGTGATCTATCTATCTATCTATCTATCTATCTATCTATCTATCTATCTATCTATCTATCTATCTATCTATCTATCTATCTATCTATCTATCTATCTATCTATCTATCTATCTATCTATCTATCTATCTATCTTTTGGGGAGGTGTAAGTAGCTCTGCACTCATTGGGTCATTTACAGAATTCTTTGTATTGTGTGAATCACAAAGGAGTTCAGGCTTGCTGAGAAAATGATAGGTTTTCACTAGCAGCGTGTAAGGATTGATTTTTATTTTCCTTGTGTTTGATGCCTTTAGATACACTTTACTATTGAGCTGTAATTGTAAATCTAAGCTTTAGTCTTGGATGGATAAATAAAAAGTAGGATTTTAAAGTTTAGTACATGTCTTTCTTGCCAAATAATTTGGGGCTATTTTTTTGCCATGATGTTGACAAGTATGGAAATCTTACTAATTATCCTTATTGCTTTTATGTTTAGTATTTTGTACACATACTGCAGATGTACTGCTAAATGATATAATGTATAGAGCTTCCTAATTAATTTAAGTACAAATACCATTTGCAAATAACATATATGTTTTATTCCAATTGTTAACATATAATTAGAATTCCTTTTTTTTTTTTGCAGATATTAATGGCCTTGAGACACCTTCACTCAAAGAATATTGTTCACTGTGACCTTAAACCAGAAAATGTCCTCTTGGCTACAGAAGATCCTTTTCCACAAGTAAGTCATCAACTGGCAAGGCTATAATTCCTTCAAGTTTACATGGCATACCAGTCTGCACACAAACTCCCTTTTCATTACACACGGAGACATTGTGAATTTAAAAAGAAAGGATACAAATGCAAAAATACAGTAAGACACTCAAAAATGGAGGTTGTTGCAGAAAATATTGAAGATTTTTTTAAACTGACAGGGTTTCTATAATTATTCTAATTTCATCCCTTCAGCAAGAGGTTCATTAACGCCTCTATGAAATGTTTCCTACTATAATATATGCAAAAATGCAAGCATGAATATGCTTAAGATTGATGTGTGCCAACAACGTTTTCAGATGTGTTGCATTTTTTAAAGAACAGTGTTGACATTTTAGTACAGGAGAGAAGCCTGTTCAAGACTGAATATACAGAAAAGCTGGAGGTCCGCTTTAAACTTATCAGTTAAATAAGCAGAATCTGTATATTCATATTACTATGGATAGAAATGTTGCCTGTGTACTAGACAAACAGTACTGCATGTTCGTTTTATTTATATTATTGAATCTAATGTTATCATTGAAAGTGTTTTTGAAGTGGGTAAAAGCATTTAATTTAGTGTGAATTACCTAATTTAAGTGTAACTTAATAAGTGATATATTTTTTTTTCATTTTGTAACAAGGTTAAACTTTGTGATTTTGGATTTGCACGCATTATTGGTGAAAAGTCTTTCCGAAGGTCAGTTGTTGGGACTCCAGCTTATTTGGCACCAGAGGTTTTAAGGAACAGTGGATATAATAGATCCCTTGATATGTGGTCAGTTGGTGTAATCATCTATGTCAGCCTTAGTGGCACATTCCCTTTTAATGAAGATGAAGATATAAATGATCAGATCCGAAATGCAGCTTTTATGTTTCCAAAGAACCCCTGGAATGAAATTTCAAATGATGGTATGTAGATCTTAACATTTTGGGATTTATTAGAGTTTCAGTAGTATGATGTGTTCCTAGTTACATACAGTAGTCAGAGTTAAGCTGGCGAAGCATTGTTAGTTTTTTATTTCTTGTTCAACCATCCGCACAAACGTAATGTAGGAATACTCCCGCTGGGACAATGTATTTTGACAGTGGCAGGTGCTACTGCTGATCGTTCTGTTGAGTTAGACAGCCCACACACTGATTGAAACTCGTCTGGTTTTTGCTGGATTGACCAGATTTTGTTCAGTTTATGGCCATCTCTAGTCAAGCTGAAAAAATATACATATATTTTTCAACTAAAACAAAAAAGTACCCACATAAAGCTAGATATGATTTATGCCAATAGGGAAAAAAAATTTCCTGATTCTCAAAGCAAGTAGGTGACTACCTGTATGAACACTCTACAGTGTTATTTCTCTTGTTCAAGTATTTTATTGTAAGAACAAAAGTTTCAATACAAAGGCACAAGACAAAATGCAAGGTACATATGAATAAAAAGTGCAATGTAACAGAGCTAAAGCATGGAAAAGACCATGCCAGGTTAAAAGAAGGTACATAGCAAACATCAAGGGAAGGATAATCCTTTATAATGCTGCCCAGATGTAGGGTAAAATTCTAGGTGTAAGCAACATGTTAACAGTCAGGGAGAAAAAAACATTAAAGAGGCAGCTGTTTGGCACCCCAATGGGGGACAATACCAAAGAGCACAAGAGTGCTGGGAGACTGTTGGCTGGGGAGGGCATCAGGGTATACCAAGAGGAATGCCTAGCTAAGAGCTCAAGTCAGTACAGTGGCATTTGTTTTAAACAAACATTAGTATTTTGTGCATTTAGAAACACATCCAGACCTTTTGTGAAACAGTTTTTGAATCTGCTAGAACTCATTCATATGCATGACAATTCTACAATTACACAGATTTTACACCAAAGAACCCATTCTGGATTTGGAGTTTAAACTTATTTTCACCAGTCCCAAAGAGTGCTTGTGTCTGTTGTGTGAACAACCTAGTGTCCTTACTGGATGGACTATATTTTACAGATAATTTTAAATATGACAATTCACATTAGCCCAAACCTAGGGGAAAAAACCTCTGTCACGACCTTGCATGTATTTTAGGGCTCATTTCATTAGAAACTAGTTAGTCTACCAGAATATTTTTTTACAGAAACCAACCAACCTTATCACACATATATAAACATGAAAAACAAAAACTGGACAAAAATAACATCCCTGGTGGGAAACCAGTTTAACCACCTACCTATCATGATTGGTATAAGATTGTCAAGGTTGAAAATGGGTAGATAAATGGTCTGATCTGATTAACCTGTACTCATTTTGTAAAATCACTAGTGCAACATTAATATGGGAATATGTCGCTTTGTAAACAAATGTTTCTTTATTTTTTAGCAATTGCCCTTATAACAAGTTTGTTACAAGTGCAAATCCGAAGAAGATTCAGTGTGGACAAGGCACTTAGTCACCCATGGATGCAGGTAGGTGGCCATGTCAGCTGCTATCTCATTTGTAAAGGATCAGCCCAGCAGAACTGATTTTTCAGTTATTAGGTAGTTTTGTTTTCTTAAAATTACTGTAGTCACTAGTAGCAAGACCACTGGACTTGAATTATCAGATGCCCTAGCCTTTCACAGACATTAAATGGTAATATTACATTTTTTGCTTTATGGGGATTGAATAAGGAATAATGGGGTTTTTTTTTAGTGGGAGAAACAGCCAGGTTGTTTTTGTGTGCACATTCTTCTATGATACCCAGAAAGTAGGTGGTGGCTATTCTGCCCACAAGCACCCACAAATGACCAAAATATCTCAGTTGGGCTGACCATAGATGGATAGAATTTCAAAGGAAAATTCTTAGGAAAAGTTTGTGGTTCCAAAGATTGTTTTTTTTAGAAATGCTTTCATTCGAGAAGAATTTTCCAAACTAGTCCTTTGAATTTTCCCATCACTGTGGTTGAAAAAAGAACATTGATTTGACCAACTAATGATTAGAAAAATGCAAATACTTTCTTACCTTCTTTTCTATGAATTTTCCTTCAAATCTCTACCCATCTATGGCCAGCTTTAGATTTATCAAATCTTTAAGTACATGAATGAGCAAAGTTGTCTACTGCATAGAAAATACAGTATATTAGACTCTGGGCCTGATTCAACATGCTGTGATATGTGATATTGCATTCTGAGATCGTTTCAGTAGCTTCATCAAAGTGGGAAAGTTGTTTTTTTAACTAGGTGATGAAGTTAATTGTGTGCGTTTTTTCAAATGTTTTAGCTTTTAACCTGTCAAGTTCATTGAAACAGTGTCAGTACGCCAATATAACTGCATAAGCACCGCTGGACTTAAAACAATTTAATAAAAAAAATGATGTTAAAAAAAATCGCAAATACCATTTTGTTTCTTGACTAGTTTCATACTTTAGAATAACCTTGTCACCATTGAAAAAAAATGTCTCAATAGCTGTAATATTATCCTTTCATATTCTGACCTTCTGTGGCTTGTGTTTTGCCAGAGCTCACTCCTCGCTGTAACTGGCACAACGAAGGAGCTTTCAGTACATGGTATGCAGAAAGGTACTCCCTCCACTGTGGAAAGCATTTTCACAGCTGAGGTCCCCCTGTGTTCTTCTTCCACAGTTGGGAAGCTTTGCATAGAAACCCTTTGCTTAATAGTACAATCTAGACAGAAATCTAGTTATTTTAAATGTATTAAGGCTATTCATTTTTTATTGTTTCAGATATTCTATGCACACTTTAAATCATTTTAACTATTTTTCTACAGGACTTTCAGACTTGGTTGGACCTTCGGGAATTAGAAACCAGAGTTGGCCAAAGATACATAACCCATGAGAGTGATGATGCACGTTGGCAGAGATTTGCTGAGGAATGTGGCATTGAATATCCACAACATTTTGTCATGGGACCCCAGTATGATGAAACTGAAGAAGAAGATGAAGAGTAAAATTTTCCTTTTAGCCATAAGGGTCATTTATGGCTACTTTGCTAAGCCAAAGACGTTATGCTGTAGGCCACTGTTAAATGATACTACAACATGGTCTTTATTAGGCTCAAGTCCACTGCCAAAATGATAAACACTGAGCCATAAAGAATAGAGATATGTCTGTGATATCTATGTAATAACAGAAATGTATGTGTGCAAAGTGTCTATATTTTATATGTGTTATTTGTTTGTATGTCAAATAGGAGTTCAACTGAAAGTCAAAAAGCTCCGGAGCCAGCAATATCTTTGCCTTGGGCAGTGTTTGCATACAGATGGTTACGTTGTGCCCCTTTAACCAGAGTCTTAGTACTAAATATAATGATGGTGCTGTGTGCTCCTGCTGCTCTAGGCTTTTCTAAAGCTTTTGGATACTCTTGCGTGTTGCACAAATTTTAATACACTCAGTACTAAAGGGGCTCCTTAACTTAACTGACTCCCTGAATGAGAAAGAGGGACTGCTATATCCGTACAGTCTACTTATATCTCATTATGTTTGTATATTTTTTCTTCATTTGGATCCAATGTTTATTTTTCAGGTGTATTCATATTAATGTGACCTGCATGTAACTTCTATATTATTTAGAGATATATATATATATATTTTTTTTTTTTGTTCTTATGAATAAGAAAATACATCTTGTTATACCTTCACATACATGTGAGATTTGTAACTCTGTCAAAAGGCCTATACCTTATTACACCAAGAAATGTTTCTGGCCAGCAAGGGTGATATTAAAGAGGTTTGACAATCTGTAAATATCTGCTGCAATATCTAAATTGGCATCGATAGTCAATAGTTCATAATTTATTGTAAAGCAAATTATTGTATTGGCATATTAATTAGTGCAGTACAAAATTGCAAACTAAAGACTTTCTTTTTTAATAGATAAAACCACAGTTCATATTAGGACGGTGCTGGAAACATTTGGACATGACATTTGGATAGTAAAGCAAATATTTCACATATTTGCTGTTTGGAAGCGTGGGAAATTTGAGCGGAGAGTGATAAACAGTTTTGCTTTTGACTGTTGTTTGTATTTTTAGGGGCAATTTCTTTGCAGTTTTATTTTGGGGTCCCCCCCTTTTTTTGTCTGTCACATTTTAAATAGCCTTTTTTTTTTTTTCTTTCTTTCCTTCCTTCAGACTACTAATTAAGGGAGGTGGTTAATTGGTCACAGGTGCTTCAGGTCCTATTTAAACACTTAAGGACCAAGCCTATTTTTGACACTTTTTGTTTACAAGTTAAAATCAGTATTTTTTGCTAGAAAACTACTTAGAACCCCCAAACATTATATATATATATATATATATATATATATATATTTTTTTAGCAAAGACTCTGGAGAATACAATGGCGGTCATTTCAATATTTTTTGTCACGCGGTATTTGCGCAGCAGTCTTTCAAACTCCATTTTTTCTAAAAAAATTGCGAAAAATCACATTTCACTTCATTTAAAAAACTTAACAGTAAAGTTAGCCCATTTTTTTTTTTATTTTTGTATATTGTGAAAGTTAATGTCACGCTGAGTAAATAGATACCCACCCAACATGTTACGGTTTAAAATTGCGCACACCCGCGGAATGGCGACAAACTACGGTCAATAAAAATCTCCATAGGCGACGATTTAAAATTTTTTAATGGTTACCAGTTTAGAGTTAGAGTGTAGCTCTTTTTTTTTAATTATTGCTCGTGCTCTGGCGATCGCGGCGATACCTCACATGTGTGGTTTGAACAGCGATTTAATTTGCGGGCGTGACTTCCTTATACGTTTTCTTTCGTGCGCGAAGTGACAGGTACTCTTTATGGAGGGATCTAGGGTCTAAAAGACCCTCGACCCCTCCACTACACTTTCATGTATTCAACAAAACGCTGAAAACTGAATTTTTGAATAGTCACTTTTTGAATATGCCGCCTTTAGCAGCCGAGTAACCCAGATGTGACGTCATGGACGCCGCCTCCGGGTTACGTCATCGGAGGCCCGATCGAAGCTGCATCCAGCTTAGATCGGGACTCCATCCAGCCGGCGGATGCGCCGACTGGTTGCTCGGTGGGACGGTAGACCCGGGCAGAGCCGCGGAAGGCGGCGGGAGGGCAGGGGGACGTGCCCTCCCGCTCGCCGGGGTAACGATCGTGCGGCTCCCGAGCTGCATCGGTCATTACTGCTGGAAAGCCGACCTATGGCTCTAAAAAACGGTACCGGGCTGATGCCTCTAGCTATCAGCCGACGTTTATTCACGTGATTTTTGCGTGAAGTGGTTAAATTTCTGCAGGCCTTCTTTCTGAGCTTGCCACCTTTTGCTTGCTGGATCTCTGACCAAATGGACCTTGACTAAGTGGTGAGTTAAAAACCAGAGTTTAAAACAGGAGATTTGAACAGGAGTCTCTGACCAGTAAGTAACATCTGAAATTTTCTATTAATTGTATTATTGTTGTAACCGGAAAAATGTGTGCTAGCAAGATTGAAGGTTTTGTACAGTGCACAGTGTGCCGCATGTATACAATATTGGAGCAACCGCTCCACCTACATCGCTGGACTCCTAGCTGTCTCGGCCGCGCCGGAGGCTCGCTCCCGCTGTGTAATCACCGCCTCTCTTCCCCGATCGTCATGGAAAGTGTGAGAAGACTTCTCTGTGACAGACAGGGAGAGATCACAGGATTCAGCATAGGTGAACCTGCGATCTCTGCAGTGGTGGCCCGTGCATAGGGGGCGCCAGAGCGCAGCCCCCCCTAAAAAAAAAAGAAAAATAAATAGAAAAAAAAAAAAAGACAAAAATAACAGTTTTGAAAAAAAAAATCGTGTTCGCAGGCCTATGCGCTCGGCCTGGTGGCTATGGGGGGGGGGGGGGGGTGGGGTTTACGACCCAGAAGAGGGTCGTAACTTGGGCGCAGGAAAAAGCGCTGAGCCACCCCCACCTTCGTGATATCCTGGCTGTGATTGGTCCAGTCTCCAGCCTGGACCAATCATCATCCAGGACATCGCTGACTCGCAATGGGGGCGGTGCCGGTGCGTGCGTCAGTCACGCACCGTCACCGCCCGATCTCCTTCCCGCCGCCCGGACCGGAAGACAGAAGACTGAAGAGGAGGACGTCCACGGCGCTGCTCGTCTCGGTTCCCGGAATCCCACCGTCATCAGAAGGTAAGTGACTGAAGCTGACCTGTGCCCTCACCTGTACCATCACCTGTGCCATCACCTGTGCCATGCCTATGCCATCACCTGTGCCATGCCTATGCCATCACCTGTGCCATCACCTGTGCCATCACCTGTGCCATGCCTATGCCATCACCTGTGCCATGCCTGTGCCATCACCTGTGCCATCACCTGTGCCATGCCTATGCCATCACCTGTGCCATCACATGTGCCATGCCTATACCATCACATGTGCCATGCCTATACCATCACCTGTGCCATGCCTGTACCATGACCTCAAAGTCACACAATTTTTTTACCGCGTTTTTTGCCGCAAAGCAATACCTATTACATTTTTCTTTTTGCGCCCCCCAAAAATTTTGAGCACCAGCCGCCACTGGATCTCTGTCTCTGTCACAGAACCCCCTCCCCCCACACACGTCAGTAAACATGAGGCATACATTTAACCCCTTGATCCCCAACAGTGTTAACCCCTTCCCTGCCAGTTTCATTATTACAGTAACTGCATATTTTTTAGCACTGATTACTGTAGTAATGTCACCGGTCCCCCCAAAAGTGTCAAAAATGTCACTTAGGGGTCCGATCTGTCTGCCGCAATGTTGCAGTCCAACAAAAAAAAAAAACGCAGATCGCCGCCATTACTAGTAAAAAAAAAAAAAACAATAAAAATGACAAATCTTTCCCGTAGTTAGTAAACGCAATAACTTTTGCACAAACCAATCAAAATTCCCTTATTGCGATTTTTATTTATTTTTTTACCAAAAATATGTAGCAGAAAACAAATTGGCCTAAAATGCTAAAAAATTTTGATTTATACATTTTTTTTGGGGAATGTTATAAAGCAGAATGTGAAAAATATTTTTTTTTTTTCAAAATGGGACGTAAATTTCATTTGGGTACAGCGTCGCACGACCGCACAATTGTCTGTTAAAGTAATGCAGTGCCGAATCGCAAAATTTGGCCTGGTCAGGAAGGGGGTAAAATCCTCCGGTCTTAAAGTGGATAAAAATATGCTCATTGAGAGATTTTTTTGTCAAAGACATAGCTAAATACATTTTGGCCTAAATATATGACAAAAATTCAATATATTGGATATTTTTTACACAGTCAAAGTAGAAAATGTAAATTTTTCGCAAAATTTTTGCTATTTTTTTATTAATATCGCAAAAAATAAAAAGCACAGAGGTGATCAAATACTATCAAGAAAGCTCTGTTTGTGGGGAAAAAAAGGACGTAAATTTTGTTTGGGTACAGCATTGCATGACCGCGCAATTGTAGTTAAAGTCGCGCAGTGCTAAGTTAAAAAAAGTGGCCTGGTCATTGAGCAGCCAAATCTTCTGGGGCTAAAGTGGTTAAAAGGCTAAAAATAAAACCTATGTGGCTCACGGCCAAAGTTAAAAAAGCTATAAAAATTAGGAAAGCGCTTTTAAAAAATATAAAAATGAAGGAACACTATCATTGTTTAATTGTTACAAAGAATATAACAGAGTATGTAAAAAGGAAATCAAGGATGCAAAAATGTAAAACGAACGACAGATTGCAAAAGATAGCAGGACAAACCCCCCAAAATTCTTTAAATATATTAATGGATAGTCGTGCACCGAAATTTTTGCAACCAAAATTTTCAGCCGAAAATGGGGCTATCCCATTTCGGCCAAAAAACGGGTCATGTATGCCGAAAATTAATACAAAAAGCACAGAACAGCGCTCCAAGTGCAAACAGATTTTATTGAAGTGCTTTAAAACAAGCAACTCACAAAAAGCCATGGCATGAAAAGGCTGTTGTATCCATGATTGAGCAAGACTCCTCTAGGTGGTGCCATCCATCCACATGTAAGGACAAAACCGAAGAAAGCCATCCATCACAGGAGGAGAGGTGCCGGGTCCCAAGCGGAGCTGTGATGCGGAAGTGAAGATGAAAGAATACGGCAGCGTCACCCATAAGCTGGTGGGCGCACAACGCGTTTTTGAGCATGCGCCAAGTCCCAAACAGAGATGCGCGCTCTTTCCTCAGCTTCCTGGTGACGCTGCCATATTCTTTCATCTTCACTTCCGCATCACAGCTCTGCTTGGGGCCTGGACTATCACAGGAGACAGCCAGCACCTCTCCTCCTGTGACTGTTGCTACATTTGTTTTAACAAACTTCAATAAAATTTGTCTGCACTTAGAGCGCTGTTCTGTGCTTTTTGTATTTGTTCCAGAGTTTTCCTCACTTCTGAGAAGAGCTGCTTGGTGCAGTTGGATATCGTATTCAATTGACTTTTTTATGGACATTCCATACTTATTTACCAATTTATTTTAGATTGTTTTTTCCTCCCCTTCCCCTTTTCACCCCCCCTTTCCCTCCTTCTTCAAGCATTCAGTCATTATTTATGTTGGATGGACTTTAGCGCTTATATGTATGTGTTTTTTTCATGTCTCCTTCCGAAAATTAATGGCCGTCGCAGTCGGTGTCCTCCGACTTACATTATATTAATATTAATAGAAAAAACTATTTTAAAATAATTTGGGGGAAAAAAGTCATTTGGGTTTTGTCTGAGCCAACCCAACCAATCAGTGAGCGGTAATAATGTAAAGTAACCTTTAGCAACCAATCGGCAAGCAGAAATTTTGTATTGTAACCTCTAGCAACCAGCCTGTGAGTGGTAAGGATAGACTGTAACCTCTGGCAACCAACTGTAATCACTGCATGATCTGCTGCAGTAAACTGATTTTGAGTCTACCTGCTATTTAAAGAAAGGGGGGGGGGGTTTGCCCAGGGCCCAATCAATATTAAAGATGGCCCTGTATTCAAGGTATCTCCTCAGTCACAACAACACTGAGCTCATACCTGTGATGATAGAGGCAAGCAGTGAGGGCTGGGAGCATCGTAGTAGTAGCGTTCTAGCAATTAGGCAGGGTGGGGATGCAACCTCCTTGAAGTTTTTTTATGTCAGGCTTCAGGAGATATTTAAATAGTCTACATTTATAGCAAGAGCATTATGCAACTTTGGTCAAAGCTGTATAGTTGGTCTTTACTGCATAGGCATTTTTTTTTATAAAGATGCGTTAAATCTTTAACTGTATAAGGAACTGTTCTAACGTTGGGGGTATGATGATTTTGGAACTCGTAGCTTTTTTACCATTGAGTGTCAGAAATAGAGGTAAAAAGGGATTCGAGAAACAAAGGATTAATAAACTAAACCATTTCATATGACAAATATTTTCATGGGCTTTCCTCTTGATTTTTGCAAGCTTATCATTCCTGTGTAAAAATTATTTAACTCCACTTTCGTGGGGGAAAAAAATAGTAAATAAAGAAAAAATAATATAAGGTATACAATTTCAAGTCATATTGTGATTGAATGTTATTAAAAATT
Source organism: Pelophylax lessonae (assembly GCF_965119305.1). NCBI lineage: Eukaryota > Metazoa > Chordata > Amphibia > Anura > Ranidae > Pelophylax > Pelophylax lessonae. Next base: position 157,487,418 of record NC_138777.1, read on the forward strand.
ACCTTTCCTTTTCAATCTGCAGCTCTGTAATTTTCTTAAAATGCAATGCAATATGACTACCTGGAGGCATTCTGTGAACAGAACGCCACCAGAAACATAATTTCTTGCTTGTGTGATTGGCTCACAATTTTCCCAGAAGTCTGCCATAAGATACAAGTCAGATTTCAGGCATCCCCTGCAACAAAAATGTCATTTTTGGCGAGATAATTTTAAAAGGAAATCACATCTAAAGGGATGCAGGCCCATCAGTTTTCCTCATTAGAGCCCTGCAGGTGCACAGCTGGTTGATAATTAAGAAACCACTCCTATTGGATTCATTTTCCCACATGGACACAGACAAACACACAGGGATTTCTTCAGGATAACAAAGGTAGGAATCTGCAATAAAGTTTGTTCAAACCCTTGTAATGCACATAAATCACCCAGAGAGGAATGTTTTTTTTCTCAATAAAAGAGGAGTTACTCTTTAACACGAACGTTTACAGTATTTGACAATAAGTTATATCACATGCAAATTTACTATCAATTTAAAATGAATACTAGGTTAAAATGGAAGTAACAGTATAGCAGAATTTGGAGCAGAAAGGAGTACTCTCTATATTGCATTTGCTGATGATACAAAAGGTAGCTTAATTTTTTTTTTTTCATGTAGTCAGGCTACAGTCCACCATAATTATATAAAATGTATTCTCAAATGGCTTTATTACAGCACCATATTGCAAATCTACAGTCCTGTGCAAAAGTTTTAGGCAGGTGTGAAGAAATGCTGTAAAGAAGGCTTTCAAAAATATATATTTTATTTGTTTGTTTTTATCAATTTACAAAATGCAAAGTGAGCAATAAGAAATCCAAATCAAATGAATATATGGTGTGACTACCCTTTTCTTACATTTACACACTTTGTGCACTTGCACAAAGTCAGGGATTTTGTAGGTTTAGAGTCAGATGTATGATTAACCACTTCCCGACCACCCGCCACCTATTTACTGCGGCAGGGTGGCTTTCCTGCGCAAACCGACGTAGGTCTACATCGGTCGCGTGCGGGAAGATAGGGGGCGAGCGCTTGCCGCCCCCACTCGGCAGCGGGGAAGCCGATGCATGGGTCAGGTGGCTCCGATTGCTGTCTGACACCCGCAATCACTCCCCACTGAGGGAGAAGGACGGTCGGCTGTTGTAAACACAGAGCTCATGTGATCCTTCTATATAGGATCACATGTCTCTATAGTCATTTCACAAGCCCCGCCCCCCCACAGTTAGAATCACTCCCCTAGGCTCACGTTTAACCCATTGATCACCCATAGGACTAAACCCCTTCCCTGCCAGTGTCATTATTACAGTAACCGTGCATATTTTAAGCACTGATTACTGTAGTAATGACACTGGTACCCCAAAAGTGTCAAAAATGTCAGTTAGGGGTCCGATCTGTCCACCGCAATGTCGCAAAAAAAAAAAAATCGCAGATCACCGCCATTACTAGTAAAAAAAAAAAAAACTATAAAAATGACAAATCTTTCTCGTAGTTAGTAGGCGCAATAACTTTTGCGCAAACCAATCAAAATACGCTTATTGCGATTTATTTTTTTTTTACCAAAAATATGTAGCAGAAAACAAATTGGCCTAAAATGTTAAAACATTTTTGAGAATGTCATATAGAAGAATGTGAAAAATATTGTTTTTTTTTTTCAAAATTGTCGCTCTTCTTTTCAAAAATTAAAAATCGCACAGGTGATCAAATATCACCAAAAGAAAGCTCTATTTGTGGGAAATAAAGGACATAAATCTCATTTGGGTACAGCGTCGCACGACTGCGCAATTGTCCATTAAAATAACGCAGTGCTGAATCGCAAACTATGGCCTGGTCAGGAAGGGGGTAAAATCTTCCAGTCTTAGTGTGGATAAAAATTTTCTCATTGAGAATTTTTTTTGTCAAAGACATGTAGCTAAATACATTTTGGCCTAAATATATGACAAAAATGTAATATATTGGATATTTTTTAACAGTTAAAGTAGAAAATGTACATTTTTTGCCAAATTTTTGCTCTTTTTTATTAATATCGCAAAAATTTCAAAAATTAAAAATCACACAGGTGATCAAATGCCACCAAAAGAAAGCTCTGTTTGTGGGGAAAAAAGGATGTAAATTTTGTTTGGGTATAGCATTGCATGACCGCGCAATTGTCAGTTAAAATCACGCAGTGCCAAGTTGAAAAAAGTGGCCTGGTCATTGAGCAGCCAAATCTTCCGGGGCTAAAGTGGTTAAATTGTTTCAAAGGTAATGTGCTAGGCTGGTGCACCCTCTGTATTCTTTCTTTTTATACAGCATGGCAAGACTGAGCACACAAGGTAATTTATACTGCATCAGCAAGGTCTCTCCCAGGCAAAGATTTCAAAGCAGACTGGGGTTTCAAGATGTGGTGTTCAAGCTCTTTTGAAGAAGCACAAACAAACAAGCAATGTTGAGGACCTTAGATGCAGATGCAGTGGTCAGCCAGGGAACCTTAATGCAGCAGATGAAAGACACCTTACATAGTTACATAGTTAGTGAGGTTGAAAAAAGACATCAGTCCATCCAGTTCAACCTATGATGTGTGTGTGTGTTTGCTTTTAGCCGTACATTGTATACCCCTGTATGTTGTGGTCTTTAAGGTGTCCATCTAACAGTTTTTTGAAACTATCAATGCTCCCTGCTGATACGACTGCTTGTGGAAGAGAATTCCACATCCTTACCGCTCTTACAGTGAAGAACCCCTTACGCACTTTAAGGTTAAACCGCCTTTCCTCTAGTTTTAGTGAGTGGCCACGAGTCTTATTGTATCTCCATTCTCTGAATAGTTTGTTCCTTATGCTCGGGTCGCCAGTACAGTATTTGTACATTGATATCATATCCCCCCTCAATCGTCTCTTCTCCAGAGAGAATAAGTTCAGGGCTTGTAGTCTTTCTTCATAGCTGATGTCCTCCATCCCCCTAATTATTTTTGTTGCCCTTCTCTGGACTTTCTCCAGTTCCAGCACATCCTTCCTGAGGACCGGTGCCCAGAACTGGACAGCATACTCCAGATGTGGCCGGACCAGAGTCTTGTAGAGCGGGAGAATAATCTCTTTATTTCTGGAGTGAATCCCCTTTTTTATACATCCCAGTATTCTGTTGGCTTTGCTTGCTGCGGCCTGGCATTGCATGCCACTGCCAAGCCTGTTGTCTACCAGTACCCCTAAGTCCTTTTCCATCCTAGACTCACCCAGAGGTTCCCCCCCTAGCGAGTAGCTTGCTTTCTGGTTTCTGGCCCCCAAGTGCATTACTTTACATTTTTCAACATTAAATCTCATCTGCCATGTAGTTGCCCACTCCGTTATTTTGTTCAGGTCCGCTTGCAAGGTTTCCACATCCTGCATAGAAGATATTGGCATGCCTAATTTAGTATCATCCGCAAATACTGAGATTGTACTAGATATCCCCTCCTCTAGATCATTTATGAATAAATTAAACAGGATTGGTCCCAGGACAGAACCCTGGGGGACCCCACTTTCCACACCCGCCCAATCCGAGTACTCCCCATTAATCACCACCCTCTGTACTCTCCCCTGGAGCCAGTTCTCTATCCAGGTACTCACCTTATGGTCCATACCTATCTTCCTTAGTTTGTACAGTAAGCGTCTGTGTCGAAGGCCTTTGCAAAGTCCAGATACACCACATCCACAGGCTTACCTTTATCTAGGTGGCAGCTCACTTCATCATAGAAGGTTAATAGATTGGTTTGGCACGAACGATTTTTCATGAATCCGTGCTGATTAATACTTATAATACCGTTTTCATTACTAAAGTCTTGTATGTGGTCCCTTAACATCCCCTCCAATATTTTGCAGACTACAGATGTTAGGCTGATCGGCCTATAGTTACCCGGGATATATCTCGGCCCCTTTTTAAATATTGGTACCACGTTGGCTTTTTTCCAATCAGCTGGCACCATACCCGTCTGTAAACTATCCATAAAGATCAAGAATAATGGTCTGGCAATCACCTGGCTGAGCTCTTTAAGAACCCTCGGGTGCAAGTCATCCGGTCCCGGGGATTTATTTATGTTAAGCTTCTCTAGTTTAGCTCTAAGTCTATCTTCTGTTAGCCATGGCGGCACTTCCTGAGGTGTATTATTTAGTTCGGCCTTACAAGCTGGGTTCGTGTAGACCCCCGATTCCTTTGTGAAGACTGAAGAAAAGAAATTATTTAACACTTCCGCCTTTTCTCTGTCCTCAGTGGCCATTTTTCCTTTATCATCTTTTATGGGGCCAATGTGTTCTGGCCTCGCTTTCTTACTGTTTATATACTTAAAGAACTTCTTGGGGTTCCTTTTTACTCTCCTCCGCTATATGTCTCTCGTGTTCTATTTTAGCCGCCCTGATTTCATCTTTATATTTCTTATTACACTCTTTATAATGCTTAAATGCTGCCACTGACCCCTCAGTCTTGTATTTTTTGAAGGCCTTTTCTTTAGCTCTAATATACATTTTTATGTTGGAGTTTAGCCACCCAGGGTTTAGTTTTGTTCTTTTAAATTTATTTCCCAGTGGAATGCACTGGCCCACCCCCTTGTTAAGTATGCTCTTGAAGCACTCCCATTTTTCCTCCGTGTTCTTTGTTCCCAGGGTTCTATCCCATTTTATATTTTCTAGCAGTGAGCGCAGTTTAGGGAAATTGGCTCTTTTGAAATTCAGCGTCTTAATATTACCCTTGTGTTTCCTATTACTGTGATTAATACTGAAACCAATTGACCTATGGTCACTGCTCCCTAAGTTTTCCCGTATTTCTATATCCGTGAGCAGGTCTGCATTGTTGGTAATCAGTAGGTCAAGTACCGCATTGTTTCTTGTCGGTGCATTCACCATCTGACCCATGAAATTGTCCTGCAAAATATTTAGGAACTGCCTAGCCTTGGCTGAGTGCGCGGTTCCTTCTGCCCAGTCTATATCCGGATAATTAAAGTCCCCCATTATAATGACATTTCCCATCCTTGCTGCCAATCCTATCTGTAACATGAGGTCCGCCTCCCCCTCCTCACTCTGGTTGGGGGGCCTATAGCATACGCCCAATATTACCTTCCCCACCGTGCCTTCCCTTTGAAGCTCTACCCATAGGGATTCTGCCTCGTCCATAGCTCCATTAATATCATCCCTCATATTTACCTGTATACTGTTCTTAATATACAGACATACCCCTCCCCCTTTTTTACCCTCTCTATCCCTGCGATAAAGGGAATACCCCTGAATGGTCGCCATCCAATCATGAGAGCTGTCGAACCAAGTCTCAGTTATCCCCACAAAATCTAAGTCCTCCTCAAACATCAGCAGCTCCAGCTCTCCCATCTTGTTGGCCAGGCTTCTGGCATTGGTATACAAGCCTCGTAATTTAGATTGGTTACATTTATCCTCATTTGATGTTTTTAGGCTGCTCTCTTGATTTTTCCCCGTACCCACCCTGGGTTTAGGAGCTCCGAACACCCTACCGCTAATGCCCCCATTTCTGCCCTCTGAATCTTGCTTTCCACTGGCTAATTCTACATCTGTACCCTCCCCCCCATTCCCTAGTTTAAAAGCCCCTCTAACTTTTCGGCCATCCTCGCACCCAGTACGGCTGCACCCACCCCATTTAGGTGCAATCCGTCCCTACCAAAGAGCCGGTGACCGACTGAGAAGTCGGCCCAGTTCTCCAGGAACCCGAAACCCTCCTTACTACACCAGCTCCTCAGCCACTCGTTAACTTCCCTAATCTCCCGCTGCCTCTCTGGTGTGGCTCGAGGTACAGGTAGTATTTCGGAAAATACTACCTTGGAGGTCCTAGTCCTCAACTTAGCGCCTAAGTCCCTGAAATCGTTTAGGACTCTCCGTCTTCTTCTGCCTATGTCATTGGTACCCACGTGTACCATGACAGCTGGGTCTTCCCCAGCCCCACCCAGTAATCTGTCCACCCGATCCGCGATGCTTACCTCATGCTTACTTCCCTTCGACATTGGAAAATGTCCAGCAGTGCCATCAGCACAGAACTGGCAGAAACCAGTGGGACCCAGGCACACCAATCTACTGTCCGGAGAAGTCCATAAGTGGTCTTCATGGAAGAGTTTTTTTACAAAAAGCCATACCTCTGATGTCGAAGCAAGGCTAAGCAACTCAACTATGCATGAAAACAGGAATTGGGGTGTGGTAAAATGGCAGCAAGTGCTCTGGACTAATGAGTAGGGTTGAGCGAACACGGACTGTATTTAAAACTTTACTGTATATTCGGGTTTAAAATCCGTGTTCGGTAATTTGATTTCCTGTTTTGTATGTAATGGCGCGTTTTTAATGGCGCGGTTTCAACAGCCAATCAACAAGCGTTTAACTGGTGTGCCATAGAAGCCATCACAGCCATGCCTACTAATGGCATGGCTGTGATTGGCCAGCTTAAGCATGTGACCCAGGTCTTTATAAGCTAGAGACAGAGCGCGGTATGCGTCAGTCTGTTCTAGTGTAGGGAGAGAGCACACACAACGGTGCTGGCTGCTGCTGATTAGGGACAGAGACAGGAAAAAAAAAACATTGTGGCTGAAAAGAATGTAGGGACAGGTTGGAGTGTAGGCAGGGAAAGATAGAAAAGCATTTTAGGGACAGGCTGGAGAGAGTAGGCAGGGAGAGATTAGGAGACACAGGACAGAACAATCGTCCGTTAGCAATCTACATCGATTTTGCTGTGTGGGGGGTGGTGCAGTGAACAATCTTTTTGCCCTCACTTGAGCCCACTGAGGGCTTAAATTTACAAATTTAAAGGGGAATTTTTTTTTTTTTTCCCTTCATAGCCTGCTGCTGACCGTGACATAAAACATAAGACACTGCTGTGTTCACATGTGCTATTGTTAAATCACCAATTTTATATACTTTTTTCTATTCCACTATTAAATATACACCCTTTTGGGGTGAAAAAAATTAAATTGCGGCATAGTCTGTATCGGTACGTGTGAGATACATCTTTTAAATTTGTTTGGCGCATCTCCTTCCACCGCCGAGGATTGCAGGGTGCTTCAGTTTGCCTCCTGTTCCGAACTCCTCCTACTCCTCTTCCTCATCGTCTACTGCCTCCTCATCCGGTCAGCGTAACACCTTCACCACAAACTTCAGTACAGCCAGGGGTAAACGACAGCAGGCAGTTTTAAAACTTGCCTGTTTGGGTGAAAAATCCCACACAGTGCAGGAGTTGTGGAGGAGCATGGAACAGCAGACCGATGAGTTGTTGGTGCCAGCGAGCCTCAAGCTCGGCCTGGTGGTGTGCGATAATGGGCGAAATCTCATAGCAGCTCTGGCCCTAGCTGGTTTGACGCACATCCCTTGCCTGGCGCATGTGCTGAATTTGGTGGTGCAGAGGTTCCTTAAAAATTACCCCGATATGTCAGAGCTGCTGCAGAAAGTGCGGGCCGTCTGTGCGCACTTTCGGCATTCTCACCCTGCTTCTGCTCGCCTGTCAGCGCCGCAGCGTAACTTCAGCTTTCCCGCTCACCGCCTCATATGTGACGTGCCCACAAGGTGGAACTCCACCCTGCACATGCTGGCAAGACTGTGCGAGCAGCAGCAGGCCATAGCGGAGGTTCAGCTGCAGCACACACGCGTGAGTCGCTCTGCAGAACAGCACCACTTCACCAATAACTGGGCTTCCATGCGAGACCTGTGTGCCTTGTTGCGCTGTTTCGAGTACTCCACCAACATGGACAGTGCCTATGGCGCCGTTCTCAGCGTTACTATCCCACTTGTATACCTTTTTGAAAAATTGCTGGATGATGGATGAGGATGAGGAGGAAGAACCATGTTCACAGCAGGGTGGCACCCAGGCAAGCTCGTGGCCATCACTGGTGCATGGCTGGGGGTATACAGAGGACACAAACGATACACCTTCCACAGAGGGCAGCCTTTCGTTGCCTCTGGGCAGCCTGGCACACATGAGCGATTACATGCTGCAATGTCTGCGCAACGACCGCCAAGTTGCCCACATTCTAACTTGTGCTGATTACTGGTTGGCAAGTCTCCTGACCGGGACATAGGGTTTCCATGATCTGCCTAGCCAGAAGGCTTGGCATAACCCCGTTCTTCATGGTAGCTGAAGCCACCTCGAATACTAGGTCAGGGGTGCTCTCCCGAAGAGAGACCCCCCCCCCCAGGAGGAAGGAACCTGAGGGCCACACATCAAACCTTCCAAGCCCCCATCACTCCAGCAGGTTTCCATAGCCGCCACCCAATCTTGGTCAGGCAGAATGACATCACAGCGCCCCCACTGTATAACATAACAACTCATACTACACTTGATCTTAGCCAAAAGGTCGAGAAGCGATGCTGGTGGCATTCCCACATGACAGCAGGGGCACATTGAAAGCACAAGGCAAAGGCAGAGGAGGAGGAGGAATAGGTCGCCAACGCACCCAGGGCACCGCCGGCACCTCAGAGAGCAGTGTTAGCATGTATGAAATGTGGAAAAGGTTTGTCGGCACGCCACAAAAACCAGGACCACCAGACTTTTTTTTTTTTTTTATAAGCCCGTGGTGTGTAAACACACTCAGACTATCACCTGGAGGGTGCATAAAAAAGTACACAGGGTGTACACATGGTCCTCCTCCCGAAAGAGGAAGGACCCTGACCCTGATCCCCCGGGGCGCAAGGCTGCTGACAGGGACTGGTGTACTTGCACTGGCAAATTACTAGGTGGGTGAACCAAGCCAAAAGGCCATATCCATACCCCCCCCAAGACGTTCAGGGACAGTTCCAAGGACCTACACCCTACTAATCAGATTATGTGTGCAAATAAAGTGTACCGCCACATTACAAAAAGACAAACGTGAAACACACAAACAATAAAGAGTGGGGGAAAGGGAGACGGAGAAGTGCAAGTCCGAAGCTTTATTGAAAGGACAAAAACACACAAGGGAGAGTTGGGGAAGGGGAAATCGCTAGACCTCCTCCTCCTCCATGAGATCCATTAGGTTATAGTCTCTGAGCAGACTATGGACCAGTCTGCGACAGTCCTCAATGGACATCCTCTCTCACTGGTAGATAAGGCACTTTTTGGCGCACCATAAAGCGTCCTTAACCACTTAAGCCCCGGAGGATTTGGCTGCTAAAGGACCAGGGGTTTTTTTGCGATTTTTTACTGCGTGACTTTAACGGACAATTGCGCGGTCGTGCGACGCTGTACCTAAACGAATTTGACGTCCTTTTTTTCCCACAAACAGAGCTTTCTTTTGGTGGTATTTGATCACCTGTGCGATTTTTTGATCACGCGCTATAAACAAAAAAAGAGCGTAAATTTTGCAAAAATAACAATATTTTTCACATTTTTTTATATGAAATTCCCCAAAAAAAAAAGTAAAAATCAAAATTTTTTAACATTTTTCGGCCAATTTGTTTTATGCTACCTATGTTTGGTAAAAAAAATCGCAAAAAGCGTATTTTGATTGGTTTGCGCAAAAGTTATCGCGTTTACTAACAAAGAGAAAGATTTTTGTCATTTTTGGTGTTTTTTTTTTTAACGCGTAATGGCGGCGATCTGCGATTTTTTTTTCGGTACTGCGACATTGCGGCGGACAGATCGGACCCTTGACTGACATTTTTGACACTTTTGGGGTTACCAGTGACATTACTGCAGTAATCAGTGCTATACATATGCACTGTTACTGCAAAAATGACACTGGCAGGGAAGGGGTTAACTTTATTGGACAGGGAGGGGTTAAGTGTGTCCTAGGGGCGTGCTTTCTACTGTGTAGGGACATTCCTATTGGTGTAAAAGCAAAGATCAACCGTTCTACATAGTAGAACGGTCAGATCTTTACTTTTACACAGGGAGAACTGACAGGCAGCTTGTTTACACAAGCTGCTCTGTCTTTCTCCCTTCACAGGAGCGATCGCAGTGTGACTGGCGGACATCGAGTCCGCCGGTCACACGCACTGACTTGCCTGTGAACGAGCCGCGGCGGGCGCGCGCCTCGGCGGGCGCGCGCCCGCGATAGGCTCGCAAGTCAGTGACAGGCGAGTGACGTACCGATACGTCACTCTGCCTGGCCGGGGCTGACCGCCGCAGTATATAGTCGTGCGGCGGTCGGCAACCGGTTAAAGGAACACAGAACCTGCCAGGCGTTGTCAATGTCCTCTTGGGAAAAAGTTCCACCAAATAATCCATTTAGCACACCAAAGTGTGTGATGGCAGCAGTGTTAATTTTGGCAGCAAATTTCAATTTAGTTTTAGTCTTAGGACTAAAATGGCATTTTAGTTTTAGTCCCATTTTAGTTTTAGTCGTATTTAGTTGACTAAAACTCCAGTACATTTTAGTCGACTAAAACATCCTACATTTTAGTCATCTAAATCATTGGTCCTCAACCCTGGCCTACAGGGCCCACTAACAGGCCAGGTTTGCAAGATAACTGAAATACATCCCAGGTGATATCATTTGCTGCTCAGTGATTGCAGTACTCTAGTCTGCATCTCCCCAAGGTAATACCTAAAATCTGGCCTGTTAGTGGGCCCTGTAGGCCAGGGTTGAGGACCACTGATCTAAATGGTCATGGTCAGGTCAGACAGGAGGCCTGTAATGCTGCTGCCTGCAGTCAGTGCAGTGAGTGCACACAGTTCTGCTCAGAGTGCTGGATGGGGGTCTCAGGTTTAAGGGTGGTCTCTGGTCTGACTCTGAACTGAAGTTGTTGAACAGGATGGGCCGGCGGGCCTCAGCGGCCTATATGCACGCACACAGTCCTGGATGGATGGCGGAATCGGATGCCATTGGTGACTGGTGAGTGGTCTGAGGGGACTCAGGGAGGCAGTAATACCTGGCCTGGCTGTTCACTCACAGTGGGTGCTCTGCTCTGGATGTGGTGGTGGCCGGGTGCCAGTGCCGTGTGACGAGTCGGGCCTGGCGCGTCTGGCTGCAGTGCTGCAGCGCTCTGGTGAGGTCAGGTGACTGGTCTCGAGTCGACTCTCTTGTAGTAGTCCACTCCTCACGTCGGACATCATGGGGCATGCCACGCCAGACGCCACACAGGCGGAGCTCCGTGAAAACCGGAAGTTGGGTAAACGTCCCTGCCTCACATTCTCGTTTAGTTTTCGTTCGTTAATGAAAACTGATTTGATTTTCGTCATAATTGTCGTCCTTTGACGAAAATGTGCTATACTTTGTGTCTCGTTTTTGTCAGTTGAAAAATGCCGGTGACGAAAACGTTTTTATTGACGAAATTAACACTTCTGTAAACTCCATTGGCTGTAATGTCATTGCACATATTACCTGAATATATTACCAACATTAAATATTAGGGAAGAATATAAGAAAAGCATTTTTCTAAATTGTTTAGCTTTCAGCAGCTTAGTAGATGCTCCTTACTTATGCGTATGCGGTGGCGCAATACATGTTTAAACTTTAATGTGCTATTATTACAGGCTCTGGATGGAATTATGTTGCCGATATAGAAATGGCCAGCAGAGGAGTGTTAATTTTGATGATGTCAATTTTTTTTTATTTAGTTTTAGTTATAGTCTTATGACTAAAATGCCATTTTAGTTTTAGTCGTATTTTAGTCGACTAAAATTGTGTTAATTTAGTCGACGAAAACGTTTTAGTCGACGAAATTAACACTGGATGGCAGTCTGTGGTACAAAGTCCTTAAGTTCAGGTTCCAAGGCCCTAAACAGGCTCTGTGCAAAGGGGCACTCCCAGAAAACCTGCAAAGCAGTTTCCTCCTGGATGAACTATTCCTCTATTCAATATACACCCATGCGGGTGAAAATAATTAAATTGCGGCCTAGTCTGTACGTGTGAGATACACCCTTTTATATACTTTTGTTCTATTCCGCTATTCAATATACACCCATGCAGGTGAAAAAAATGAAATTGCGGCATAGTCTGTATCGGTACGTGTGAGATACACCCTTTCAATTTGTTTGGCGCATCTCCTTCCACCACCGAGGATTGCAGGGCGCTTCAGTTTGCCTCCTGTTCCTAACTCCTCCTACTCCGCTTCCTCATCCTCTACCGCCTCCTCATCCGGTCAGCGTAACACCTTCACCACCAAATTCAGCAAAGCCAGGGGTAAACGACAGCAGGCAGTTTTAAAACCTGCATGTTTGGGGGAAAAATCCCACACCGCACATGAGTTGTGGAGGAGCATGGAACAGCAGACCGATGAGTTGTTGGTGCCAGCGAGCCTCAAGCCTGGCATGCTGGTGTGCGATAACGGGCTAAATCTCATAGCAGCTCTGGGCCTAGCCGGTTTGATGCACATCCCTTGCCTGGCGCATGTGCAGAATTTGGTGGTGCAGAGGTTCCTTCAAAAATACCCCGATGTCAGAGCTGCTGCAGAAAGTGCAGGCCGTCTGTGCGCACTTTTGGCGTTCTCACCCTGCTGCTGCTCGCCTGTCAGCGCTGCATCGTAACTTCGGCCTTCCCGCTCACCGCCTCATATGTGATGTGCCCACAAGGTGGAACTCCACCTTGCACATGCTGGAAAGACTGTGCGAGCAGCAGCAGGCCATAGTGGAGTTTCAGCTGCAGCACGCACGTGTGAGTCGCTCTGCGGAACAGCACCACTTCACCACCAATAACTGGGCCTCCATGCGAGACCTGTGTGCTTTGTTGCGCTGTTTTGAGTACTCCACCAACATGGCCAGTGCCGATGACGCCGTTGTCAGCTTAACTATCCCACTTCTATGCCTCCTTGAAAAAACGCATCTGGCGATGATGGAAGAGGATGTGGCACAGGAGGAAGAGGGATCATTTCCATGGCTTTTAGGGCAGTCATTCACAAGTGGCTCCGAGGGTGGGTTCCTGCACCCACAAACGCCAGGTACACAATTGTCCAGCAGGGGCACAGTTCTGGAGGAGGAGGAGGAAATGGAGGAGGAGATGGAACCATGTTCACAGCAGTGTGGCACCCAGGCCAGCTCATGGCCATCACTGGTGCGTGGCTGGGGGGGGATACAGAAGACACAGACGATACACCTCCCACCGCCTCTGGGCAGCCTGGCACACATGAGCGATTACATGCTGCAGTGTCTCCACAACGACCGCCGAGTTGCCCACATTCTAACTTGTGCTGATTACTGGGTGGCCACGCTGCTGGATCCCTGTTACAAGGACAATGTACCGTCCTTAATTCACTCACTGGAGCGTGATCGCAAGATGCGTGAGTACAAGCGCACGCTGGTAGACGCGATGCTGCTGGCATTCCCACCTGACAGCGGGGCCACAGTGGAAGCACAAGGCCAAGGCAGAGGAGGAGGAGGAAGAGGTCGCCAATGCAAACAGGGCACCGCCAGCACCTCAGAAGGCAGGGTTAGCATGGCCGAAATGTGGAAAAGCTTTGTCAGCACGCCACAACAAACAGCAGCACCAGCAGCTCATATGGAACGTCTTAGCAGGAGGCAGCATTTCACCAACATGGTGGAGCAGTATGTGTGCACACGCCTACATGTAGTGAATGACGGGTCTGCCCCATTCAACTTCTGGGTCTCCAAATTGGGCACATGGCCTGAGCTTGCCCTTTACCCCTTGGAGGTTCTGGCGTGCCCTGCAGCCAGTGTATTATCTGAACGTGTATTTAGCACGGCTGGGGGTGTTATCACAGACAAGCGCAGCCGCCTGTCCAGAGACAATGTGGACAAGCTCACATTCATTAAAATGAACCAGGCATGGATCCCACAGGACTTTTCCGTACCTTGTGCAGAATAGAGATGGATACCAACCTTACCCAGCCATTGTTATATTTTTGATCTTTCTCACTCTTTTGGGGTGTACCCTAATTCAAAATGACTAAAAAAAAAGCAGTGTTGGCTACCTCGTCCCTCTCCACCGCCGCTTCCACCTACACCGCCACATCCACCACCACCTCAACCTCCCTCCTACCCCATATGGGCCTCCTCCTTCACAGATGAAGAAAATAGTTTTATTTTTCTGTTTTTTTTGTTGTTTTAAGTTATTTCCCTATCCACATTTGTTTGCAGAGCACTTGCCATGCTCTTAACTACATGTTGCTGCCATTTGCAGCACTCTAGCCCTTTCCATTGTTTTTTTTAGAGCCATTTTAGTGCCTGAAAGTTCAGGTCCCCATTGACTTCAATGGGGTTCGGTGTCCGGGTCAAGTTTGGAAAAAGTCCGGGACCCACCGAACACGGACATCCAGGTGTCCGCTCAGCTCTACTAATGAGTCAAAATTTGAAATATTTGGCTCTAGCAGAAGGCAGTTTGTTTGCAAAGGGCGAGAGAGTGGTACAATTATGAGTGTCTGCAGACTACAGTGAAGCATGGTGTAGGTTCCTTGCAAGTTTGGGACTGCATTTCTGCAAATGGAGTTAGAAATTCGGTCAGGATCAGTGGTGTCCTCAATGCTGAGAAATACAAGAAAATACATATCCACAATGCCATACCATCAGGGAGGTGTGTGATTGGCCCCACATTTATTCTGCAGCAGGACAATGAGTCATGACCCCAGACATATAGCCAATGTCATGACCCCAGACATATAGCCAATGTCATTATCTTCAGTGAAAAGAAGAACAAAGAGTGATGGTTTGGCCCCCACAAGAGCCCTGATTTCAACAGCATTGAGTCTGTTAGGGATTACATGAAGAGTCAGAAGGATTTGAGGCAGCCTTTATCCACAGAAGACTGGTGGTTAGTTCTCCGAGTTGTTTGGAACAACCTACCTGCTGAGTTCCTTCAAAAACTGTGTGAAAATGTACCTAGAAGAATTGATGCTGTTTTGCAGGCAAAGGGTGGTCACGACAAATTTTGATTTTATTTTGATTTATCTTCTGTATATACACCCAGAAGATATGGGCAACACTAGTAAACTATTTAACATAGGAGCACTTGCTTATTAATCCCTGCTGTCCTGAATTTAGTAGCAGCTTTTTTTTTTAAGGACAGCACATGTGCTCTCAGACTTAGGGTCCTTTCACACGGCCGCTCCGTGTGTCCGCAAATCATCCTATTTTTTTGCGGATGATTTGCGGACATAATGTAAGTGAATGGCACTGCGGATGTCAGCGGAATACCATCCGCTGACATCCGATTTTCCTCCTTTCAGTTCTGTTCCGTTTTTTCGAATGGAACAGAACCCTATTTTTTCATCCGTGTAAAAAACGGAAAGGAAGGAAAATCGGATGTCAGCGGTGTCATCCGCTGACATCCGCAATGCCATAGACTTACATTATGTCCGCATATCAACCGCAAATGGATGGGATGATATGCGGGTACACGGAGCGGATGACACAAATGTCATCCGCTCCGTGAAAAAAAAAAAAAAAGTCCCGCAGCGGACTAAAGCAGCGGAGCGGCAGTGTGAAAGGACCCTTATTCTCTCTCCACTTCCTTTTTCTGGGGATTTTATTCAGAACATAGTTACATACAAAGTCAGGTTGAAAAAAAGACACAAGTCCATCTGACTGAATCAATAAAAAACAAGGATACAGGAAGGGCATATGTAACATATCCACAGTTCAAGCATTTACAAAGAGCATTTACAGACCGTAGAGGGCATCAGATCCCTACACTGTCTTTTAGACAGTTTTCTATCCATTTACAAAAGTGATTTTCTAAGCCTGTAAACTTTAAAGCGGTAGTAAACGTCACAAAAAAAAAAAAAAAAAATCCCCCTGCAAGGTAAAGGCATAATGTGCTAGTATGCGATATGAAAGTATTAGCTTGAAATGAAGCCCTGTCACCGCTGCAGATGCTCCCATCTTCAATGGGTCTTCCTTCCGGGTTCACGGGTTGTGGC
Organism: Pelophylax lessonae; assembly: GCF_965119305.1. Taxonomy (NCBI): domain Eukaryota; kingdom Metazoa; phylum Chordata; class Amphibia; order Anura; family Ranidae; genus Pelophylax; species Pelophylax lessonae. Next base: position 157,503,183 of record NC_138777.1, read on the forward strand.
CACTTGACTGGCCGAGCCGTGATGATGTCCCTCCTGCATATGCGTACGGCTGTGGCATAAAGCTCTGAAGGAACGGCACGGGCATGCCGTTCCTTCAATATGCATGTGCTGGTGACATCACCGCCTGCTGCTAACTAGAATATCCCCTAAACGGTGCACATTTAGGAGATATTTATTTAACCTACAGGTAAGCTTTACTATAATTTTTTTCACGAAAATGAAGTTACCCTTTAATACTCTGTCCCCTTGTAAAATATGTTTCATTGGATGCTCAAAATCTGACTTGTATCTTAGTGCAGACTTCTGGAAAAATCAGTAAGCCAATAACTCAAGCAGGAAATTACATTTACAGGGGGCATCTGTATACAGAAGTCGCAATTGTATATGCTATATTATTTTTTTTATTGCTATTTTTTTCCCATGACAGTGGAATTACCCTTTAAACTAACCGGCCTGTAGTTACTTGGTAAAAACTGTGATCCCGGTTTGTATTTATGCACCACATTGGCCTTACCAGAGGTACCATGGCATTTATTAAAGTGTATCTAAAAGTTTGAAACAATGGCTTAGATATAGCAGAGCTTAGCTCTTTGAGAACCCATGGGTGTAAGCCAAGTCCAGGTGCATTATTCATCTTTATTTTTGTCTACCTGTTTACTTGTTTCTGGACCAGTTTTGTCAATATTTTCCTCATTATGGACTTGATCTCCCCATTTTCCTTTGTATACACAGAGCTGAAGACGGTATTTAATAAAATTGCCTTCTCTTTCTCCCCAGCCGCCAAATCAAAATGATCTTGTAAAGGGTTATAACATTTTTAACCACTTATGGACCACCCACTGTAAATATACGTTGGTACTTTGACATCAAATACCGGGGTTAGGGCAGTAGATAGTTGCCCTAACCCCGGTATTTTTTTTTAAACAGCAGGCGGTCCTCTTTAACATAACGGTGGACCCTGCGGCGGATTCACTGTGGGATCACCCCTATGGGAGGCAGGAGAGCTACTACCCCCCCCCCCCCCCCCATCGCTTCCAGGTCTTTTTTTCCGCTTACCGAACCTGCGGGTAGCGGGGAAACCGATTGAGTCTGCTCTCCTCTCAGGCAGAAAGTCGAGTGAGGGCAAGATGGCCCTCCCTCGACAATGTGGCTTTGGAGGACCGTTGGGACGTCATACGTAGCTTCCTAGCAACTGATTTAAAGAGTGCATTTTTTTTTCCATCATGGAAAAAAAATGACTCTTTTTTTTTTTTTTTTTTTTAGTGTAGATATTAGATCTGAGGCCTTTTTGACCCCAGATCTCACATTAAAGAGGTTCTGTCGTGCTTATTTCTATTACAAGGGATGTTTACATGATCAAAACATTTTTTATTTATTTTTTTAAAAACTGTGTAAAAATAATAGATAAAATAAAAAGGTAAAAAAAAAATGTAAGCGTCCTGTCCCTGTTAGCTGGCGCACAGAAGCGAACGCATTTGCAAGTCCCGCCCACAAGTGTCGCCTATGGGGATTTTTAAGTACCAATGTTTGTCGCCATTCCACGAGCATGCACAATTTTGAAGCATGACATGTTGGGTATCTATTTACTTGGCGTAACATTATCGTTCACATTATAGAAAACAATTGGGCTAACTTTACTGTTTTCTTATTTTTTTATTTAAAAAAGTGATTTTTTTTTCCCCCAAAAAATTGGGTTTGTAAGACTGCTGCACAAATAAGGTGTGATAAAAAATATTGCAACGATCTCTGTTTGATTCTCTAGGGTCTCTGCTAAAAAAATATGTATATATAATGTTGGGGGGGGGGGGGGCTTGGTGGCGGCGCGGATTGCCATCTCCCTGAAACGAGTTTTTGTAGGTTGGGATGTCTGTAGTGTATGGCCAGCATAAGACTGCCATTAAAGTTCACATGTATGTAAAGGTGGGCATCCCCATACTTTTGGTAATAAAGTGTAGCTGAGATTTCTTGGAACATTTATGGGCAGTGTGTGGAACCTCCAGTAAAGTATTGTGGGATTTTCCTGGGGCTGGTTCACTTTAAGAGACCCATGTCCGTGTGTCCATTACCAACTCCATCATCAAGTAACCTTCCAGCACATTACAGACACTGGACACGCCTACTCCATAGCCCGACACCTCCCCCTACAGCTGTGTGATAGCAGACAGTGCGGAGCAGTGCACACAGTAATGGCTTCTCAGGCGGTAATCCTCGGCGTTCTGTGCGCTCTCCTGTCCCTCGGCTGGGCCGGTTTGTTAGGTGGGTGGAGCGCCGCTGATAAGAACAGCGAGGAAGTGAAAGAAATAGCGGAATTCAGCGTATCCCAGTACAACCTGCAGAGCAATGATGACTGCGTATATACAATGATGTCCCTGAAAGATGCCATGGAGCAGGTAATGTGTGTATACAGTGTGTACATGGAGTCCTGTGTATGAGGAAAGAGGACCTGTCCCCCCCCCCCCCCCCCCCAGGGTCTATATGTGTGTATACAGTCTGTACATGGAGTCCTGTGTATGAGGATAGAGGACCTGTCCCCCCCCCCCCCCAGGGTCTATATGTGTGTATACAGTCTGTACATGGAGTCCTGTGTATGAGGAAAGAGGACCTGTCCCCCCCCCCCCCCCAGGGTCTATATGTGTGTATACAGTCTGTACATGGAGTCCTGTGTATGAGGAAAGAGGACCTGTCCCCCCCCCCCCAGGGTCTATATGTGTGTATACAGTCTGTACATGGAGCCCTGTGTATGAGGAAAGAGGACCTGTCCCCCCCCCCCCCCCCCCAGGGTCTATATGTGTGTATACAGTCTGTACATGGAGTCCTGTGTATGAGGAAAGAGGACCTGTCCCCCCCCCCCCCCCCGGTCTATATGTGTGTATACAGTCTGTACATGGAGTCCTGTGTATGAGGAAAGAGGACCTGTCCCCCCCCCCCCCCCAGGGTCTATATGTGTGTATACAGTCTGTACATGGAGTCCTGTGTATGAGGAAAGAGGACCTGTCCCCCCCCCCCCCCCCCAGGGTCTATATGTGTGTATACAGTCTGTACATGGAGTCCTGTGTATGAGGAAGGAGGACCTGTCCCCCCCCCCCCCCCCCAGGGTCTATATGTGTGTATACAGTCTGTACATGGAGTCCTGTGTATGAGGAAAGAGGACCTGTCCCCCCCCCCCCCCAGGGTCTATATGTGTGTATACAGTCTGTACATGGAGTCCTGTGTATGAGGATAGAGGACCTGTCCCCCCCCCCCCCCCCCAGGGTCTATATGTGTGTATACAGTCTGTACATGGAGTCCTGTGTATGAGGATAGAGGACCTGTCCCCCCCCCCCCCCCAGGGTATATATGTGTGTATACAGTCTGTACATGGAGTCCTGTGTATGAGGAAAGAGGACCTGTCCCCCCCCCCCCCCCCCAGGGTCTATATGTGTGTATACAGTCTGTACATGGAGTCCTGTGTATGAGGATAGAGGACCTGTCCCCCCCCCCCCCCCCAGGGTCTATATGTGTGTATACAGTCTGTACATGGAGTCCTGTGTATGAGGATAGAGGACCTGTCCCCCCCCCCCCAGGGTCTATATGTGTGTATACAGTCTGTACATGGAGTCCTGTGTATGAGGAAAGAGGACCTGTCCCCCCCCCCCCCCCCAGGGTCTATATGTGTGTATACAGTCTGTACATGGAGTCCTGTGTATGAGGAAAGAGGACCTGTCCCCCCCCCCCCCCCCCAGGGTCTATATGTGTGTATACAGTCTGTACATGGAGTCCTGTGTATGAGGATAGAGGACCTGTCCCCCCCCCCCCCAGGGTCTATATGTGTGTATACAGTCTGTACATGGAGTCCTGTGTATGAGGAAAGAGGACCTGTCCCCCCCCCCCCCCCAGGGTCTATATGTGTGTATACAGTCTGTACATGGAGTCCTGTGTATGAGGATAGAGGACCTGTCCCCCCCCCCCCCCCCAGGGTCTATATGTGTGTATACAGTCTGTACATGGAGTCCTGTGTATGAGGAAAGAGGACCTGTCCCCCCCCCCCCCCCCAGGGTCTATATGTGTGTATACAGTCTGTACATGGAGTCCTGTGTATGAGGATCGAGGACCTGTCCCCCCCCCCCCCCCCCAGGGTCTATATGTGTGTATACAGTCTGTACATGGAGTCCTGTGTATGAGGATAGAGGACCTGTCCCCCCCCCCCCCAGGGTCTATATGTGTGTATACAGTCTGTACATGGAGTCCTGTGTATGAGGATAGAGGACCTGTCCCCCCCCCCCCCCCCAGGGTCTATATGTGTGTATACAGTCTGTACATGGAGTCCTGTGTATGAGGAAGGAGGACCTGTCCCCCCCCCCCCCCCAGGGTCTATATGTGTGTATACAGTCTGTACATGGAGTCCTGTGTATGAGGAAAGAGGACCTGTCCCCCCCCCCCCCCCCCCAGGGTCTATATGTGTGTATACAGTCTGTACATGGAGTCCTGTGTATGAGGATAGAGGACCTGTCCCCCCCCCCCCCCCAGGGTCTATATGTGTGTATACAGTCTGTACATGGAGTCCTGTGTATGAGGATCGAGGACCTGTCCCCCCCCCCCCCCCGGGTCTATATGTGTGTATACAGTGTGTACATGGAGTCCTGTGTATGAGGAAAGAGGACCTGTCCCCCCCCCCCCCCCCAGGGTCTATATGTGTGTATACAGTCTGTACATGGAGTCCTGTGTATGAGGATAGAGGACCTGTCCCCCCCCCCCCGGGTCTATATGTGTGTATACAGTCTGTACATGGAGTCCTGTGTATGAGGATAGAGGACCTGTCCCCCCCCCCCCCCAGGGTCTATATGTGTGTATACAGTCTGTACATGGAGTCCTGTGTATGAGGAAAGCGGACCTGTCCCCCCCCCCAGCGTCTATATGTGTGTATACAGTCTGTACATGGAGTCCTGTGTATGAGGAAAGAGGACCTGTCCCCCCCCCAGGGTCTATATGTGTGTATACAGTCTGTACATGGAGTCCTGTGTATGAGGATAGAGGACCTGTCCCCACCCCCCAGGGTCTATATGTGTGTATACAGTCTGTACATGGAGTCCTGTGTATGAGGAAAGAGGACCTGTCCCCCCCCCCCCAGGGTCTATATGTGTGTATACAGTCTGTACATGGAGTCCTGTGTATGAGGATAGAGGACCTGTCCCCCCCCCCCCCACCCCCCAGGGTCTATATGTGTGTATACAGTCTGTACATGGAGTCCTGTGTATGAGGATAGAGGACCTGTCCCCCCCCCACACCCCCCAGGGTCTATATGTGTGTATACAGTGTGTACATGGAGTCCTGTGTATGAGGAAAGAGGACCTGTCCCCCCCCCCCCCCAGGGTCTATATGTGTGTATACAGTCTGTACATGGAGTCCTGTGTATGAGGAAAGAGGACCTGTCCCCCCCCCCCCCCAGGGTCTATATGTGTGTATACAGTCTGTACATGGAGTCCTGTGTATGAGGAAAGAGGACCTGTTCCCCCCCCCCCCCCCAGGGTCTATATGTGTGTATACAGTCTGTACATGGAGTCCTGTGTATGAGGAAAGAGGACCTGTCCCCCCCCCCCCCCGGGTCTATATGTGTGTATACAGTCTGTACATGGAGTCCTGTGTATGAGGATAGAGGACCTGTCCCCCCCCCCCAGGGTCTATATGTGTGTATACAGTGTGTACATGGAGTCCTGTGTATGAGGAAAGAGGACCTGTCCCCCCCCCCCCCCCCCAGGGTCTATATGTGTGTATACAGTCTGTACATGGAGTCCTGTGTATGAGGATAGAGGACCTGTCCCCCCCCCCCCAGGGTCTATATGTGTGTATACCAGGCCTCGACAAATCCCGGGCGCCAGGTCGCATTTGCGACTAGAATTAGCGACCTGGCGCCTGGGGTGCCCTGCTTGAGCTGTCCTGTCCCTTTTGCGCCCCCCACCTCCTCTTCGAGTTCACGGACTTCCACGCCGTCCAGAAATTTAGTCCCCGGCTTTTCGGCCTTCTTCTGTGAGATGAGAAGCTAGGGGAACTGGCGCCCTCTTGTGGTGGCCGGGAGTAATGCATGTTCTCAATGCCTTTTCTTCTCCTTCCAAAGAGGAGAAGAGAGGGAAGTTTTTTAAGGCTTCATCTCTCTGTCCAGTTACCTTTGCTTAAAGGTAAGTGGACAGGGAGTGTGGTTATTATTATTAATTTATTTTTTAAATGTAAAAAAAATAATAATTTTTTCTTTTTTTTTTTTTAATTATTAACCACTTTACAACCGGAGGATTTTGCTGTCTTCCGTCCAGGCCACTTTTTGCGATTCGGCGCTGTGCGACTTCAACTGACAATTGCGCGGTCGTGCGACGCCGTACCCAAACGAAATTTACGTCCTTTTTCTCCCACAAACAGAGCTTTCTTTTGGTGGTATTTGATCACCTGTGCGATTTTTACTTTTTGCGCTATAAACAAAAAAAGAGCGTTTATTTTGAAAAAATAACAATATTTTTCACATTTTTTTATATGAAATTCCCCCCAAAAAAGATGTAAAAACCAATTTTTTTAAAAGTTTTTTGCCAATTTGTTTTATGCTACATATGTTTGGTAAAAAAAATCGCAATAAGCGTATTTTGATTGGTTTGCGCAAAAGTTATTGCGTTTACTAACAAAGGGAAAGATTTCTGTCATTTTTGGTGTTTTTTTTTTAACGCGTAATGGCGGCGATCTGCGATTTTTTTTGCGGGACTGCGACATTGCGGCGGACAGACCGGACCCCTGACTGACATTTTTGACACTTTTGGGGGTACCAGTGACATTACTGCAGTAATCAGTGCTATATATATGCACTGTTACTGTAAAAATGACACTGGCAGGGAAGGGGTTAATTTTATTGGAGAGGGAGGGGTTAATGTATGCCTGGTGCTTACTGACGTGTAGGGGGGGAGGTGACTATGTGATTCATGGACAGATCGGATGTCCAGCTATGCTGAACAGTCCGATCTGTCACTCCCTGTCACTATGGAGATCCGCCCGCTGTGTTTACACACAGCGGGCGGATCTCCAGACTCGATCCCCGACGATCGGGTAAGAGCAGCGGCGATCGCCGCTGCTCCTCCCCTGGCCCGACTCCCGCTGTGAATGAAAACAGCGGGAGCGAGCCTCCGGCGGCGCGCAAGCGCCGCCCAGAAGGGGAGGAGTCCAGTCACGTTAATACTACGTGACTGGACGGGAACGAGCCACTCTGCCGCAGTAGTATTCCCGTAAGCGGTAGTAAAGTGGTTAAAAAAAAAAAATAAAAAAATGTTTTCTTTTTTTTTTCTTCAATTCTTATTAAAAAAAAAAAAAATATATATATATATATATATATAAATATATATATATTTTTTTTTTTTTTTCCTCATCGCTGTGCCACAGCCAAAGGCCCCTTTCACACGGGCTGTCTGATCAGGTCCGCCTGTCAGTTTTTCAGGCAGACCTGATCGGACCGTTCAGTCTCCTCTATGGAGCGGTAATCTGCCGCCATCTGACCCTGCCCGCCAAAAACAGACGGATGGTGGTTCTATTTTCTATCCATCCCGTGGATCGGATCAGATGGCATCGGATGGAAAGAGACAGACAGTCTGTTTCCATCCAATTGCGCTATATAGGAGAGTGGGGTTCTAGTCGTATTTATGTGTAAATTTAGTATCAGTTTTATTAAATAAAGCTTGGTTGTTAGTTTAAAAAAAAAAAAAAACTGGCTCCTAACTTTTTTAGCTGGCTCCTAGATTTCAGGCAAATTTGTCAAGCCCTGGTGTATACAGTCTGTACATGGAGTCCTGTGTATGAGGATCGAGGACCTGTCCCCCCCCCCCCCCCCCAGGGTCTATATGTGTGTATACAGTCTGTACATGGAGTCCTGTGTATGAGGATAGAGGACCTGTCCCCCCCCCCCCCCCCCAGGGTCTATATGTGTGTATACAGTGTGTACATGGAGTCCTGTGTATGAGGAAAGAGGACCTGTCCCCCCCCCCCCCAGGGTCTATATGTGTGTATACAGTCTGTACATGGAGTCCTGTGTATGAGGAAAGAGGACCTGTCCCCCCCCCCCCCCCCCCAGGGTCTATATGTGTGTATACAGTGTGTACATGGAGTCCTGTGTATGAGGATAGAGGACCTGTCCCCCCCCCCCCCAGGGTCTATATGTGTGTATACAGTCTGTACATGGAGTCCTGTGTATGAGGAAGGAGGACCTGTCCCCCCCCCCCAGGGTCTATATGTGTGTATACAGTGTGTACATGGAGTCCTGTGTATGAGGAAAGAGGACCTGTCCCCCCCCCCCCCAGGGTCTATATGTGTGTATACAGTCTGTACATGGAGTCCTGTGTATGAGGAAAGAGGACCTGTCCCCCCCCCCCCCCCCCCCCAGGGTCTATATGTGTGTATACAGTCTGTACATGGAGCCCTGTGTATGAGGAAAGAGGACCTGTCCCCCCCCCCCCCCCCAGGGTCTATATGTGTGTATACAGTCTGTACATGGAGTCCTGTGTATGAGGAAAGAGGACCTGTCCCCCCCCCCCCCCCCAGGGTCTATATGTGTGTATACAGTGTGTACATGGAGTCCTGTGTATGAGGAAAGAGGACCTGTCCCCCCCCCCCCCCACCCCCCAGGGTCTATATATGTGTATACAGTCTGTACATGGAGTCCTGTGTATGAGGAAGGAGGACCTGTCCCCCCCCCCCCCCTCCAGGGTCTATATGTGTGTATACAGTCTGTACATGGAGTCCTGTGTATGAGGAAAGAGGACCTGTCCCCCCCCCCCCCCCAGGGTCTATATGTGTGTATACAGTCTGTACATGGAGTCCTGTGTATGAGGATAGAGGACCTGTCCCCCCCCCCCCCCCCAGGGTCTATATGTGTGTATACAGTCTGTACATGGAGTCCTGTGTATGAGGATAGAGGACCTGTCCCCCCCCCCCCCCCCCAGCGTCTATATGTGTGTATACAGTCTGTACATGGAGTCCTGTGTATGATTAAAGAGGACCTGTCCCCCCCCCCCCCCAGGGTCTATATGTGTGTATACAGTCTGTACATGGAGTCCTGTGTATGAGGAAAGAGGACCTGTCCCCCCCCCCCCCCCCAGGGTCTATATGTGTGTATACAGTCTGTACATGGAGTCCTGTGTATGAGGATAGAGGACCTGCCCCCCCCCCCAGCGTCTATATGTGTGTATACAGTCTGTACATGGAGTCCTGTGTATGAGGAAAGAGGACCTGTCCCCCCCCCCCCCCCCAGGGTCTATATGTGTGTATACAGTCTGTACATGGAGTCCTGTGTATGAGGAAAGAGGACCTGTCCCCCCCCCCCCCCAGGGTCTATATGTGTGTATACAGTCTGTACATGGAGTCCTGTGTATGAGGAAAGAGGACCTGTCCCCCCCCCCCCCCCAGGGTCTATATGTGTGTATACAGTCTGTACATGGAGTCCTGTGTGTGAGGAAAGAGGACCTGCCCCCCCCATGGTCTATATGTGTGTTGTGTATCCATTTACCCTCCAGAAGATTTAGTCCCGGTTCACACTATAGTGATGTCAGACTTTGCATGTGATTCGGAGCGCACTGCTCTACAAATCACATGCGATGTCTATGCGATGCAAATTCAGGCATACAGATTGTATGGCTGGAATCGCATTCAGACCAAAGCCGCACAGGATCCTTTTTTTGGTCCGCACCAGAATTGGATTGCACGGGTGTTCACACCTATGCGATCCGATTCATGTCGGAATTGACAGTTCGCACTGTGAGAGGCAAACTGATTTGGGGGTATCATTATCTTTGTATTGACACCCCCCAGCGATTCGCATATAGCAGTGTGAACTGCCTGCGAGTCAAGTGCAATGCGGGAACCTGCAGTGGATTTGCAGGGTTCCTACATCGCTTTTGTGTGAACCGGCACTTGACTCGCAGGCAGTTCACACTGCTATATGCAAATCGCTGGGGGTGTCAATACAAAGTTAATGACACCCCCAGATCATTTCGCAAATCGCAGTGCCAACTGTCAGTTTGGACATGGATCGTATAGGTGTGAACACCCATGTGATCCAATCCTGGTGCGGACCCAAAAAAGGGTATGTGCGAGTTGTGTCCAAATGCGATGCGAATTTAGCCTAATGCCCCGTACACACGTGCAGATTATCTGAAGACTTTTGTCTGCAGACTTACCAAAACCATATAATATGAGGTCAAACCTAAACACTTTCAATTTGTATGCAATCCGGCAGGCCCTTGCACTACATAGAAAAGGTAAATCTGAAGACAAAAGTCTTCAGATAATCTGCACGTGTGTACGGGGCATTACAATCTATATGGCTGAATTCACATCGCATGTGATTTTCAGAGCTGTGCGCTCCGAATCACACGCAGTGTCTGTCATTGCACGAATGTGAACCGGGACTTATAGAGGGGCTGTGATATTGTAGTGGACAGTCAGACACTGACACTTTGTGCGGACCAGTGACTCATACAGTGATCACTGTACTGTGCTGCTGCAGAACCCATCCACCTTCCTAACAGTTCAGTGTCCTCCACCCCTCTCTGCCAATCCCTTCACTGGCTTCCACTCACCCAACGAAAAAAATGAAAAGTATTAACCATAGTTTACAATGCCAACCACAACTCTGCCCCCAGCTACATCACTAACCTGATCTCAAAATATCAACCAAGCCGCTCTCTTCGGTCCTCCCTATACCTCCCGCTTCCTTATCACCTCCTCCCATGCCCGCCTCCAGGATTTCTCCAGAGCTTCTCCCATCCTTTGGAACTCTCTACTCCAATCTGTCCAACTGTCCCCTAATCTATCCATCTTTAGACGATCCCTGAAAACCCTTCTCTTTAAAGAAGCCTATCTGGCTTCTACTAACTAATACTTTCACTTTCTCCATCAGCTTATCACAGACAGCTATTACCTTTTGTATCAATTGACCCTCCCTTTTAGACTGTGAGTTCTAACGAACAGGGCCCTCTCATTCCTTTTGTACCAAATTGTATTGTAACTGTAATGTCTGCCCTCTTTATTTTGTAAAGTGCTGTGCAAAACTGTTGGTGCTATATAAATCCTGCATAATAATAATGGCCCTGATTGAGAAGGGGTAAAACATCTAGGGTGATCAAAGAGTTAACTGTGTGCCTAACCAGTGTTTGTTCTATGTGCTGCTTTTACTAAGGGAAGTGTTTGCAGGGGCACAAAATCCATTACTTTCCCCTGTCAGAGTGGAGCTCTGCCTTGTTTTCAAAGAGCAGAGCTCCATTCTGCATGTCTACCCAACGATCAACAGGTATCCAGTGACCGGCACCCACAGAACGGCTTGTGCTGTGAGTAGTCACAGTTAAAGTGGCCTGTCAGCGGGGTGTGCGCCCCCTAGGCAGAAGTGCAGAATCGTGTGTGTGTGTGCATATATATATATATATATATATATATATATATATATATAATTACCGTTCAGAAGTTTGGGGTCACTTAGAAATAGAAAAGCACTGTTTTTTTTCAATGAAGGGAACATTAAATTGATCAGAAATACAGTCTAGACATTGTTAATGTGGTAAATGACTATTCTAGCTGGAAACGGCTGATTTTTTTAATGGAATATCTACATAGGTGTACAGAGGCCCATTTCCAGCAACCATCACGCCTGTGTTCTAATGGTACATTGTGTTAGCTAATTGTGTTCAATGCTAATTGATAATTGCAAAACCCTTGTGCAATTACGTTAGCACAGCTGAAAACTGTTGTGCGGATTAAAGAAGCTATAAAAATGGCCTTCTTCCTTTTGAGCTAGTTGGGTATCTGAAGCATCAGCATTTGTGGGTTCGATTATTCTCTCAAAATGGCCAGAAAAAGAGAACTTTCTTATGAAACTCGACAGTCCATTCTTGTTCTGAGAAATGAAGGCTATTTCATGCGAGAAATTGCCAATACACTGAAGATTTCCTACAACGGTGTGTACTACTCCCTTCAGAGAACAGCACAAACGGGCTCTAACCAGAATAGAAAGAGAAGTGGGAGGCCCGGGTGCACAAATGAGCAAGAGGATAAGTACATTAGAGTCTCTAGTTTGAGAAATAGACGCCTCACAGGTCCTCAACTGGCAGCTTCGTGGTACCCGTAAACCGCCAGTCTCAACGACCACAGTGAAGAGGTGGCTCCGGGATGCTGGCCTTCTAGGCAGAGTGGCAAGGAAAAAGCCATATCTGAGACTGGCCAATAAAAGGAAAAGATTAAGATGGGCAAAAGAACACAGACATTGGACAGAGGAAGATTGGAAAAAAGTGTTATGGACAGACAAATCTAAGTTTGTGGAGTTTGGATCACACAGAAGAACATCATTTGTGAGATGCAGATGCTGGAGGTGTGCCTGACGCCATCTGTCAAGCATGGTGGGGGTAATGTGATGGTTTGGGGCTGGTAAAATGGGAGATTTGTACAAGGTAAAAGGGATTTTGAATAAGGAAGGCTATCACTCCATTTAGCAACGACATGCCATACCCTGTGGACAACGCTTGATTGGAGCAAATTTCCTCCTACAACAGGACAATGGCCCAAAGCACACCTCCAAACTATGTAGGAACTATTTAGGGAAGAAGCAGTCAGCTGGTATTCTGTCTGTAATGGAGTGGCCAGCGCAGTCACCAAATCTCAACCCTATTGAGCTGTTGTGGGAGCAGTTTGACCGTAAGAAGTGCCTATCAAGCCAATCCAACTTGTGGGAGGTGCTTCAGGAAGCGTGGGGTGAATTGTTTTCAGATTACCTCAACAAATTGACAGCTAGAATGCCAAAGGTCTGCAAGGCTGTAATTGCTGCAAATGGAGAATTCTTTGATAAAAGTTTGAAGGATAAACATATTATTTAAAATAAAAAAAATCATTATTTCTAAGCTCGTCAATGTCTTGACTATATATTTACTATTCATTTGATGAATAAAAGTGTGAGGTTTTTATGGAAAACATGAAATTGTCTGGGTGACCCCAAACTTTTTTGAACGGTAGTGTGTGTAGATGGATTTCTGCACAGAATGGCTGCCCCATAGCAGTATACAGTATTTATTATAGGGTGGTTGTGAACGAAATATTTGTTATTGGGGCGGTTTTCCAGGTATAGACAGGACACTGAGGACTTTTAGGCCCTGTTTACAGCTGAGTGATTTTCTGCTTGTAGCTCTAAAACACTCAACAAGCCAAATTCCACTCATTTCAACGGCCTCTGTTCACATCTGAGTGTTATGTTGCCTAAAGCAAACCGCCTGAAGCTAAAAAAAAAAAAGTACATGAGCTTCTTTTTGGCAGATTAGAAGCCTTTTTGGCCCTATAGACTTCAATAGTAAGATCTAACTTGAGTGTTTGTTTTCTGCCCAAATGGCAGCACTCCACCCCTAATTTCCTCTCCTCCCCCTAGTGCATTCTATTGGCTAAACAAAAAGGCCTGAAGCTGTAAGACTCTTGTAATACGCTTTAAAAGTTTTAAAAAGCTGCAGAAAAGCTTAAACGCCTGAAAAATGCCAGTGAATTATTACTCAGGTGTGAATGGTGCCTTATAGCTGGTTGGGCAGATCCTGATTGGGAAGCTGAGACACTAGTTCTCAATCAGGTCCACTCTTTCCTTGTGATTGACAGCAGGCAGTCAGCAGGAGCATAGCCAATAGGCAGCCTGTTATCCTCTATAGAATCTGCCTGCTGTCCGTCACAAGGAGAGATTGATCCTAAAGGAGGGGGGAGAGGAGTGAGAACCCACTTCCAATTGGATCGCCTAGGTGATTTCACTGGAATTTATCCACCCCATCTAAATAAAACTACCAAAATAGGTGGCAGGGATTTTTAAATGTGGTGCAGGATCTTTTAAGGGCTATACCACCAGAAAAGTCTCCTTAAAGTGATTGTAAATTTTTTATTTTTTTTGTTTTTTCATAAAAAATGTTGTACTGACCTGCTCTGTGTAATGGTATTCCACAGAATGGTCCCTTACCACCTCCTCTGGAGCCCCCTGCTGGCACTTTCTACTCCTGCTGGTGCTTTCTGCGCCTCTACTCCTGCTGGCGCTTTCTGCGCCTTTTACAAGTGCCACCTTAGCAAGTTTTTTTGTAGGGGCTGCAACCATGTGGGCATGCTCCTGACCGGAGCTGTGTGCGTCTATTGACACACACAGTGCAGCTTGGTCATGCCACTGCTCTCTTTATAGGATTTGGCTGACAGCAGCAGGAGCCAATGGTTCCTAAAAACTACAGCTATGGGTTGATCAGTATAGGCAATGGGAATAGGGACTAACTTGGTAAGTATAAGGGGGGGGGGGGGGGAAAGGAGAAGTAGTTAATAAATCCGTAAGACCCTTTAAAATCCTCCAATTCACTGCAGATGAATTGCTTCTCTGAAAGGTCTTGAGTGTCCTATAAACATATTATAAAAAAAAAAAAAAAACACAAGAGGGTGGCCAGTATCTGAGTGCAGATTTATTTATAAGAAAGAAAAGTGTTAAAATGGCCTCACTGCATCAATGGGGTTAAGAGTGTCATTAACAACTGGATTGGAACCATCTGTGGAGTTGCCTAATATACAGAGTTTGGCAGGGGTGTGGCTGGGTATGCAGAGTTTGGCAGGGGTGTGGCTGGGTATGCAGAGTTTGGCAGGTGCGTGGCTGGGTATGCAGAGTTTGGCAGGGGTGTGGCTGGGTATGCAGAGTTTGGCAGGGGTGTGGCTGGGTATGCAGAGTTTGGCAGGGGCGTGGCTGGGTATGCAGAGTTTGGCAGGGGCGTGGCTGGGTATGCAGAGTTTGGCAGGGGCGTGGCTGGGTATGCAGAGTTTGGCAGGGGCGTGGCTGGGTATGCAGAGTTTGGCAGGGGTGTGGCTGGGTATGCAGAGTTTGGCAGGGGTGTGGCTGGGTATGCAGAGTTTGGCAGGGGTGTGGCTGGGTATGCAGAGTTTGGCAGGGGTGTGGCTGGGTATGCAGAGTTTGTCAGGGGTGTGGCTGGGTATGCAGAGCTGAGCTAGGGAAGGTACAGGGAAACAGGTTGGAATGCAAGCAAAGCCGAGGTCTACAGTTGGTCTTCTGGGATGTTTCTGCTGGCAGCTCTAGGTCCATATCCACTCGTCTGAGATTTGCAACCTCCAGCTGTGATGTCACAACATCAGGCAAGGGGGTGTGATTGACCACTTTGTCAAAAGTGCCAGAGTGAGGAGAATCCAGTGGAGAAACAGGCAGGACATAGTAGATTATTATTATTATACAGGATTTATATAGCGCCAACTGTTTGCGCAGCGCTTTACAATGTGAGGGAAGACAATAAAATTACAGCACATTTCAATACAGGAGGAATCGGAGAGCCCTGCTCGTTGGAGCTTACAATCTAGTAGATAGAGTGTCAACTTCTGTAGTAGGAGAGTATTTAATGCTGAACCCCTGAACTGAATCCTGAACACAACTCAATGAGCCCAGAATTTGCACCTGATCCGCACGCACCGCAGTGCAAAAGCACAGGACTTTTTAAATTAGCACTGCAGATGCACCACATATGTGAACAGCTTCAATGGAAATCAATGTTATTTCATGTCATGTGACTCAGATGCAGTTCAAAACGCATCCAATTCACATATGTGAACCGAGCCTAAAAGAAGGTAGACCTGGGAACAAGTTCCAAAAGTCGTAGATTGGTGCATTGGTGTCCTCAACTGCAATAACCGATTACCCATACAACTTTAAACTTTCGTTAAGGCTAGGTTCACACCAATGCCTTTTTTAGTGCAGTTTGCAGAAACGCACTACAGTAGGGCTGCAACAAATTATTATTTTCAGACGCAATTAGTTGGCCGATCATTGTATCGTTAATCGGATAATAATTCATGGCTCAGCCTGAAGACCAAGAAGTGAGCAATCAGCAGTGTTTGATCTCTCGGTTCTTGGTTTTAGAGCTGACGAGGGGACAGATGCAGCATGTGATGGATGCTTCATCCACCGAGGTGAGTAAACATTTTTATTTTTTTTTTCTTAAGCCCATACATCTTTTACATGTATACACAGCTTAGAAAAATACATTTTTAAAAGGTTATTGGCTGTTCTCTAGTGTGAACAAAATTAAGACAAGGTTTGTTTCAGGCCCTTTTTAATAATAATAAAAAAAAAAAAAAAAAAAAAAGTTGAATTCTGGGATATCACAAACTAATTTTTAAAATTGCTCCCATCACTCTCCTGAGACCTGTGCTACTGTATCCTTCTGAAGAAGAAAGATGCATTTACTTAACTATTTTCTGGCTGCTCTGGTCATGTGATCACCTCCCCTCAGTCAGCAGTGGATTTAGGGGAAAGGAGGGAGCACTGACAACAGATGGCCCAGAGTAAACATATGGGTACGGTCACCACTCAGGCATTCTAGGCTTTTTCGGAGCACCCTCTCCTCTACCCTGTAGCCAGTGCTGGCAGACACGGGAGATCACATGACAGGAGTGGCCAGATAATAGGTAAGCATAAGCATCTTTCTCCCACAAGTTAGTCAGCATAGGTTTTAGAAGGGGGTGGTAGCAGTTTTGAGTGATATGCCAGAATTCTTCTTTAATTTCCCCCAATATAGTAATAATTATTAATAATAATAATATTATTATTTTTTTTACAATTTTGAGCAGAAAAATTAGAATTTTAGGGGTCAGATTAAAGGAAAAGTTCACCTTTCACAGCATGTTACATGTTATACCTATATTCAGGGTGTAACGTTATAAATGCATCAGCCCTCCATGCCCCCCCACGATCCCTGCTGTGACAGCAGACTACCATGTGAAGTACGCTTTGTACACACCGCGGTTGAATTATTTTATATGCTGAATCTACAGTGACCTTATGTAAGTGCAAAACTTTTATCAAAGCTGCCTGTCTAGACCTACTACACTATTGGCCCATTTTCTGTCCTTCTGAGGCAATTCGTGCTGAGAGTGCAGAGGGATCCTTCTTTTGTATCATCTTCTTGGGAGTGAATCATCCATTCATATCGAGTGTATCTCTATCTTGATGGCGACTGTTTGACCACTCTGTAATAGGAGGGTCAGACTTTCTGGTAAGGAGCCTGACTGTCATCACAGGCTGGAAATAGGTTCTCTTCCTAATGCATACACTGGTGATTGGTCAACTGGGACTGATTTCTTCCTTTCTCCCTGCTTTATAAAGACTTTGGGGCTTTTAATATAATTTGTTATATTTGAAATGTATCTTTTGGCGCTGCTCCAACCTTGATCATTATTGTGACGTGTCTGCTGCCATGATTAAAAAAAAAAAAGAAAAAAATAGACCTGACCATGCTGGTCTCCGCCCTCTCGGCTGCGTCACCTGTGAAGGGAAAACTACAAAGTCTGGCAGCCTTTGTGGCTTGTAGTTTTCAATAAGCTACCATGGGGCTGTGAGCGCAGGAGGAGATTGTACAAATGCCATGGCTGGGATGCTTTAATTTGCAGCTGTGGCAAATTTTTTAAATTGGCTTGTCGAGTTTGACAACACCACTTTTCACACCCACCCATTGAAGTCAATAGAAGAAAGCTGCAACCTCATGGCAAACACTTGGCTGGAGGTTTCATAGTTACATAGTAGTTGAGGTTGAATAAAGACAATAGTCCATCCAGTTCAACCTGTGTAGGGGTGTGTGGCTGTAATTATCTCACATAGCCCTGAATGTCCTGATCCTTGAGATGTAAGTCTGAGTCTTTTGAAAGCCACCATACTTCCCGCAGTGACCACCTCTTGTGGTAGAGAATTCCACACTCTTGTAGCCCTAACAGTAAAGAACCCCCCACGTTGCCTGAGGTTAAAACGCTTCTCTAATCTCATTGTATGCCCTCTTGTCCTCATGTAATCCCTTCGACTGAACAGCTTTTTTTCTAAGCTGGGATCCCCATTGAGATATTTATAAATAGCTATCATGTCCCCCCTCAGGCGTCTCTTCTCCAGGGAGAATAAATCGAGTGATTGCAGACGCTCTTCGTAATTAAGGTCCTCCAATCCCCTAATCAGTTTAGTTGCCCTTCTCTGGACTCTCTCCAGCTCCAACACATCCTTCCTGAGGACTGGCGACCAGAACTGGACAGAATACTCCAGATGCGGTCGGACCAGAGTTTTATAAAGTGGAAGGATTATAGTCTTATCTCTGGAATACATCCCTTTCTTTATGCATGCTAATATTCTGCTGGCTTTGGCAGCTGCCGCTTGGCATTGCATGCTATTTCCTAATCTATCATCCACCAAGACTCCCAGATCCTTCTCCATTTTTGATTCCCCCAAGTGTTCCCCCCCCCCCCCCCTAACGTGTATTGTGCTTTTATGTTTTTAGTCCCCAAGTGCAAAACCTTACACTTCTTCTCCACATTAAACCTTATTTGCCATGTCGTTGCCCACTCTGTTATTTTGTCTAGGTCATTCTGTAAGATATCTGCTTCATGCTGTGCAGTTATTGCCCTGCCCAATTTAGTGTCATCTGCAAAAACTGATAACGAACTACTGATCCCGTCCTCAATGCTGTTTATGAATAAATTGAACAAGGTTGGTCCCAGGACTGAGCCCTGGGGCACCCCGCTTACAACCTCAGACCAGTCTGAGTATGCGCTGTTTATTACTACCCTTTGGACACGCCCTTTTAGCCAGTTCCGTATCCAAGAGCAAACCCTGCTGTCGATGCCTGCAGACCTTATTTTATAAATAAGCGCTTGTGGGGAACTGTATCAAACGCCTTAGCGAAATCCAAGTACACCACTTCCACTGGTCTTCCCCTATCTAGCTCACAGCTCACCTCCTCGTAGAATGTTAAGAGATTGGTTTGACAAGAACGCCCATTTGTAAACCTGTGCTGATTACTGCTCATGTTGTCTTTAGCAAACTCTACGATATAGTCCCTTATCATCCCCTCCAGAAGTTTACATACTATTGATGTCAAACTGACAGGCCTATAATTTCCCAGGATATGCCTCTGACCCTTTTTGAATATCGGAATTGCGTTCGCCTTCCACCAATCCCCTGGTACATCTCCTGTCCTAATACTGTCAGCAAAGATCAGGAACAGTGGTCTGGATATAACCTTACTGAGTTCCTTGAGTACTCTCGGATGTACGCCATCCGGGCCTGGTGATTTGTTTGTGTTAAGTTTATCCAGCCTTTCCCTGATTTCACCCTCTGTTAGCCATAGTGGCAAGTCCTGTGTATTACTACTAACCATACAGTCATGGTCAGTGTACCCCTCCTTTTTCATGTGTAAAGACTGACGAAAAAAAAAGCATTTAGCACCGTTGCTTTTTCAGTGTCCTCTGTAACCATCCTCCCATCATCGTTAATTATGTGTGCAATATGCTCAGCCCTAGCTTTTTTGCTGTTGATGTATTTAAAGAATTTCTTTGGGTTTTTTTTACTATCCTCCGCTATTTTGTCTCTCAAAGTTGATTTTAGCCATCTTGATTTCGTGTTTACTTTTCTTATTTGCCTCCTTGTATTGCTCGAAAGCTGATACTGTGGCCTTCAAGAAGTCTAAATCAGAGGGTAATTTTTTTTTCCCCTAATAAGTTTAACGCTATGGTTTAGTTAGCCAGGTTTGGCTTTGTCTCTTCTAAATTTATTTCCCATAGGAATGCACTGCAAGATGCATTTGCTTAATATGTTCCTAAAGCATTCCCATTTTTCCTCTGTGGTCAGGGATCCCAGGGTTTGGTCCCAGTTTACCCTTTCCATCAATGAGTACAATTTTGGAAAGTTTGCCCTTCTGAAGTTTAGGGTTCTTATGTTCCCCACTTGCCTTGTTATTTTGTTATTTACACTAAATGTGATCATCCTGTGATCGCTAGAACCCAGGTAGTCCTGGACTCCTACCTCCGAGATTAGGTCAGGGTCATTAGTGATCAATAGATCCAGGACTGCGTTTTCCCTAGTAGGAGAATCCACCAACTGTGACATGTAATTATCCTGTAAGGTTTCCGTGAATAGACGGGCCTTCTGTGAGTGTGTAGTCCCCTCTTCCCAGTCAATGTCGGGATAATTGAAGTCCCCCAATATGATAACTGATCCCAGTTTTGCCACTTTACCCAGTAGTGCTAAAAATTCCAGCTCTACCTCCTCCCCTTGCTTAGGTGGCCTATAGCAAACCCCCACAATTACTTTTCCCTTATCTCCTTCTCTATGGAGTTCTACCCACACAGATTCTAAATCCATGCTCATCCCTTCCGTGATGTCACTCCTCTCTATCACCTTTACATTGTTCTTGACATAGAAAATACCCCTCCCCCTCTTTTTCCTACCCTGTCCTTCCGGTATACTGAATACCCTTGGATATTGGCGGCCAGTCATGTGAGGGGTCGAACCAAGTCTCCGTTATTCCCACAAGGTCTATGTCATCCTCCTGTACTAACACCATATGGCTAAACCATAGCGTTAAAAATCTTATTAGGGGAAAAAAATTGGCCTTCAGGAAATATAAATCAGAAGGCACAGTATTGGCTTTCGACCAATACAAGGAGACAAATAAGAAGTGTAAACACGAAATCAAGATGGCTAAAATAGACTTTGAGAGACAAATAGCGGAGGATAGTAAAAAAAACCCAAAGAAATTCTTTAAGTATATCAACAGCAAAAAAACTAGGGCAGAGCATATTGCACACATAATTAACGATGATGGGAGGATGGTTACAGAAAACACTGAAAAAGCAACCATGCTGAATGCTTTTTTCTCGTCAGTCTTTACACAGGAAAAGGAGGGGTACACTGACCATGACTGTATGGTTAGTAGTAATACACAGGACTTGCCACTATGGCTAACAGAGGGTGAAATCAGGGAAAGGCTGGATAAACTTAACACAAACAAATCACCAGGCCCGGATGGCGTACATCCGAGAGTACTCAAGGAACTCAGGTTATATCCAGACCACTGTTCCTGATCTTTGCGGATAGTATTAGGACAGGAGATGTACCAGGGGAGTGGAGGAAAGCTAACGTGATTCCGATATTCAAAAAGGGTCAGAGGCATATCCCGGGAAATTATAGGCCTGTCAGTCTGACATCAGTAGTATGTAAACTTCTGGAGGGGATAAGGGACTATATCGTAGAGTTTGCTAAGGACAACAGCATCATTAGTAGTAACCAGCACGGGTTTACAAATGGGCGTTCTTGTCAAACCAATCTCTTAACATTCTACGAGGAGGTGAGCTGTGAGCTAGATAGGGGCAGACCAGTGGATGTGGTGTACTTGGATTTCGCTAAGGCGTTCGATACAGTTCCCCATAAGCGCTTAATTTATAAAATAAGGTCTGCAGGTATCGACGGCAGGGTTTGCTCTTGGATACGGAACTGGCTAAAAGGGCGTGTCCAAAGGGTGATAATAAACGGCGCATACTCAGACTGGTCTGAGGTAGTAAGCGGTGTCCCCCAAGGCTCAGTCCTAGGACCAACCTTGTTCAATTTATTCATAAACAGCATTGAGGACGGGATCTGTAGTTCAATATCAGTTTTTGCAGATGACACAAAATTAGGCAGGGCAATAACAGCACAGCATGAAGCAGATATCCTACAGAATGACCTGGACAAAATAACGGAGTGGGCAACGACTTGGCAAATGAGGTTTAACGTGGAGAAGTGTAAGGTTTTGCACTTGGGGACTAGCAACATAAAAGCACAATACACGTTAGGAGGGGAACCCCTGGGAGAATCAAAAATGGAGAAGGATCTGGGAGTATTGGTGGATGATAGATTAGGCAACAGCATGCAATGTCAAGCGGCAGCTGCCAAAGCCAGCAGAATATTAGCATGCATAAAGAAAGGGATGTATTCCAGAGATAAGACTATAATCCTTCCACTTTATAAAACTCTGGTCCGACCGCATCTGGAGTATGCTGTCCAGTTCTGGTCACCAGTCCTCAGAAGGGATGTGTTGGAGCTGGAGAGGGTCCAGAGAAGGGCAACTAAA
The DNA here is from genome assembly GCF_965119305.1 of Pelophylax lessonae. NCBI lineage: Eukaryota > Metazoa > Chordata > Amphibia > Anura > Ranidae > Pelophylax > Pelophylax lessonae. Next base: position 157,525,094 of record NC_138777.1, read on the forward strand.
CTAATTTGGGGATTGGAGGACCTTGATTATGAGGAGCGTCTGCAATCGCTTGATTTATTCTCCCTGGAGAAGAGACGCCTGAGGGGGGACATGATAGCAATTTTTAAATATCTCAATGGGGATCTAGGCTTAGAAGAAAAGCTGTTCAGTCGCAGGGATTGCATGAGGACTCGGGGGCATACAATACGATTAGAGGAGAAGCGTTTTAACCTCAGGCAACGAGGGGGGTTCTTTACTGTTAGGGCTACAAGATTGTGGAATTCTCTACCACAAGAGGTGGTTTCTGCAGGTAATATGGTGGCTTTCAAAAGACTTCTAGACGTACATCTCAAGGATCAGAACATTCAGGGGTATGCGAGATGATTACAGCCACACACACCTACACAGGTTGAACTGGATGGACTATTGTCTTTATTCAACCTCACCTACTATGTAACTATGTAACATTTCCAATTCATCCATTTTATTAGCTAGGCTCCTAGCATTAGCATATACCCCTCTTAGTTTTACGGAATTTAAACGTGATTGGTGGTTATGTTTATTCCTGTTTGGTCTGAGGTTTTCCTGCACAGACCTGCCAATTGATGTTGTGGACCTACTGTCGCTGCTGACCCTACAACTGCCTTCAGTCCTTTGCTTCCTGGCTCTACTTCTGAGCCCCCCCCGTCTCCTAGTTTAAAAGCCCCTCCAACTTGGTGGCCATCTTTCTCCCTAAAAGAGCTGTACCATCCCCATTAAGGTGCAGCCCATCCTTACTAAAGAGCCGGTAGCCGACTGAGAAGTCAGCCCAGTTATCCAGGAACCCAAACCCCTCCTTCCTACACCAGTTCCTCAGCCACTTGTTAAGTTCCCTAATCTCCTTCTGCCTCTCTGGTGTGGCTCGAGGTACAGGCAGTATTTCAGAGAAAACCACCTTGGAGGTCCTTTTCCTCAATCTATTACCTAAGTCCCTGAAATCGTTCTTTAGGATCCTCCACCTACCTTTTACTTTGTCATTAGTGCCCACATGCACCATGACCGCTGGGTCATCCCCAGCCCCGCACAATAATCTGTTTGTCAGATCTGCGATGTGCCGAACGCGGGCGCCCGGTAGACAACATACTGTTCGGTTACCGAGATCTTTCTTACAGATTGCCCTCTCTGTCCTCTTTATAATTGAGTCCCCAACTACCACAACCTGTCTAACCTTTCCTGAGTCATGGCCCCCCCCTTCTTCCTGGAGCCGCCCCTCCCCTGGCAGCTGGGGGAGGGCGCATGCTCCAGCACTGCCACCCCTGAGTTGATATCCCCCTCAACCTGCAACGTGGCAAATATGTTGGGGTGTACCAACTCAGGACTGGCCTCCTGGACGCTCTTCCCACTACCCTTCCTAACGGTCACCCAGCTGCGTACCTCTGATGCCTGCGTCTGCTCCACTCCTTCCTCCTCTATGCTGGCTCCTGCCAGCGTCTGATGGGTAATGTCCAAGCTCCTTTCCAGGTTGTAGATGCCACGCAGTCTTGCCACTGTGTTCCCTAGATCCACGATGTGGGCTTCCAGAGCAACAAGTCGCTCACATCTTGCACAGCAGTATTCGTCCTCAAATGGTTCATCAAGGAACTCATACATGCCGCAAGAAGTGCACTGAGTGGCATCCCCAATCCTGTTGGACATTATTACCCACTACTCTATGGGGATAATATTAACGACCTGCTCTTCCTTACCTACACTACCTCTATCTCCCCTGGTACTAAACCTGGGGTACTCGCCAGTCGCAAGGATACTCGCCAGTCGCAAGGATACTCGCCAGTCGCAAGCTTCTTCCCCCAGTCGCAAGGATAGTCACCAGTCGCAAAGATACTTACCAGACTTCCCAGGTACTCAAGCGCAGAGACAGTCGCACAGCAATCAGTCGCAGCACAGTCAAACAGCTATTGATTTCTCACAGAGCTCAGTCACACAGCTTTCTCCCTGTTTGCAGCTGCTGCCTTAGGCTGGCCATACACTATACAATTTTCTTGTTCAACTTTCCTTTAGATTTACCAAAACCATGTAATATAGGGTCAAACCTAAACACTTTCAATTTGTATGCAGTCAGGCAGGCCCTTGCACTACATAGTTTAAGGTAAATCTAAAGGAAATTGAATAAGAAAATTGTATAGTGTATGGCCAGCCTTACTCACAGCTGCTGACACACACACACACACACACACACACACGTCTCCTCCTCACTGAGCACGGACGGTCCTCCTCCTCTGCTTCCAGACACTAAGGAAGGCGGTTTCCGACCTCCACCGCCGCTCTCTGCCTCGGTCCCTGCACCCGGTATCCTGGTGCGGTTATTCATGTCCCTGCTGCTGCTGTCACTCCCTCTGTCCTTCTAGCGGCTCCCGTCCTCCACCGACCTAATAGTTCAATGCAAATCAATGGATTCATGAAAGACAGAAGTTGTCAAACAAACCTGGTTTCTTTTTATGAGGAGGTAAGTAAAACCTTGGACAGAAGAGGGGTGGCTGTAAATGTAGTATACTTGGATTTTTCAAAAGCGTTTTTACACCGTTCCCCACACACGGCTAATGTGTAAGACAAAGTCTACAGGCTTGGAAAGATCAGTTTTGTAAATGGATATACAATTGGCTAAAATATAGAATTCAGAGGGTAATAGTCAATGATGCTTACTCTGAATGTCAAAGGAGAAGTGTCAACACAGGATGACACTGTGGACACTTAAATTAATACGTGCCACGTCCTATTCAAAATGTTTATGGAGGGGATAGGGACAATAGACTTTATTGGCACTGACAACCAGACAATTATGTCATAAAAATCAAAATATTTTATTGAAAAATCATTAAAAGACATATATACGTATAAATATCACCACAGGTGCAAAACAAGAAAAATCAAAAAACATTCACATACAAATTCAAAAAACACACATTAAAAGGCATATATAACCTTAATAGCCATAGCCTCTAAAAGCCCTCTACATAAACCAAGTATACCGTGATGGAGCTGTACAAACTGAAAGCTGTGGAAAAGCCCTAGGGCTGTTTCTGGTATGGTCATATGAAGCTAGTAGGCAGATTCATCGACAGTAGAGGTAGAGAGGCTTGGTATTGGGTAATGAATTCGGTCAGAAACAAACTATATGGAAACAAGTTTAGAATTGAATACATATGCCATTAAACCAAATCTGTACATATATACCTATGTGTTGTCGCCTTCCAAGGAGAAGGGAGAGAAAGAAGGGGGGGGGGGGGAAAAGAGAGAAGAGGGAAAAGGGAAGGAAAGAAGGGGGGGGGAGAAAAAGGGGGAGGGGGGGGGAAAGGAAAAGGGAAAAAAAGAGGGGGGGGAAGGAAAACGGAGAAAAACAGGGAAGGAGTGGAAGAAGTGGGGAATGAGGAGTAGAAAGAAAGACCAGGGATGGGAAAAGACAAAACACCTAATCTAATAATATCCGTAATTGCAAAGACCCTCCCCCTCTTTTTCCCCCTTTTCCTTCCCCCCCCCCCTCCCCTCTTCTTTCCTTCCCTTTTCCCTCTTCTATCTTTTTTCCCCCTCCCTTCTTTCTCTCCCTTCTCCTTGGAAGGCGACAACACATAGGTATATATGTACAGATTTGGTTTAATGGCATATGTATTCAATTCTAAACTTGTTTCCTTTTATACTTTTGTAGAATTGTTCAGCTAATATTTAAACCCCTGAAGAAGCGCTAAACATGTAGAGTTTGTTTCTGACCGAATTCATTACCCAATACCAAGCCTCTCTACCTCTACTGTCGATGAATCTGCCTACTAGCTTCATATGACCATACCAGAAATAGCCCTAGGGCTTTTCCACAGCTTTCAGTTTGTACAGCTCCATCACGGTATACTTGGTTTATGTAGAGGGCTTTTAGAGGCTATGGCTATTAAGGTTATATATGCCTTTTTAATGTGTGTTTTTTAATTTGTATGTGAATGTTTTTTGATTTTTCTTGTTTTGCACCTGTGGTGGTATTTATACGTATATATGTCTTTTAATGATTTTTCAATAAAATATTTTGATTTTTATGACAGAATTGTCTGGTTGTCAGTGCCAATAAAGTCCATTGTCCCTATCCCCTCCATAAACGCTTACTCTGAATGGTCTAAGGTTCAGTGTTGGGGCCCTTACTTTTTAATATATTTTATAAATGTTATAGGGTCTGGGATTAAAAGTACAATTTCAGTCTTTGCAGATGACACCAAGCTTTGCAGTGGAATAACTTCCTTACAGGATGTCTCCAACTTACATGCCGACCTCAATGCACTGTTTCATTGGTCAGCTATGTAGCAAATGAGGTTTATTGTTATGCACTTGGGGGCTAAGAATATGCATGCATCATACATACAAGGGGGAGTAGAACTGGGGGAATCCATAGTGGAGAAGGATCTATCTGGGTGTTCTGGTAGATCATAAGCTTAATAATAGCATGCAATGCCAAGCTGTGGTTTCCCAAGCAAGCAAAATCCTTTCTTGTATTACCAGAGAGGGTGATGTCATTTTTCCCCTGTACAAATCCATTAGTAAGACCTCATCTGGAATATGCAGTTTAGTTTTGGGCACCAGTTCTCAAAAAGGATATTTCCTGACAGACTCCATGGCAGCACACGTATGGGTAGGCTCCGCCTCCTCTCCTACCCTATAGGACCCCACTCCCATAAATCTTTGCTCCATACCAGGAGCCGTGTTCCTTTTTCGTCCTCCTCCTGCGAGAAGGAAGTCTTACCTTATAGGACGTCTATCGGTTTCAGGCGAGCTGGTGGCGTGTGGACCTTGTTGATGTCGGATGCCTCCTGTTTTATGTCCAGCAATCTCGATATTTATCGGGTGGACCCGGGCAATATTATTTTAAAATGCTGAAGATGCCGTAAATCCTGAATGAGAGGTGGGCTGCATTGATGGCCAATACGTCCTTGCTATTGAGCGGATAGGCCCTGGTGCCCTGTCACACACGCATGAATTCATCCAGGCCTGAGACTGTTCGTTTATCGTCATGGTGGTAAAGTATAAAACTTTCTTTTGGTTTCATTGCATTTCCTGTTTGTGCGGTGGAGCGCTCCTGCGTTCCAGATCGTCGCTTAGGCTCCTCCCCCTGCCTCGCTGGACCTTCAATTGGTTGTCCAGGATGAGGCTTGGCCCTGGTATCGTCTGCGCATGCGCGCGCATCGCTCCCGATCTCCTATGACGTTAATGCGTTGTTTGGGGCGTGGCTTTGCGGCGCCCGGGAGATTTAAGCAGCTGTCATTCCTGTTTACAATGGGATGTCTGCGGGCGTTGCGGTGGCTTCCCCGTGCTGTTTCTCTGCTCTTCAGCGGTGAGTCATGCTTTGATCCAGGTGCCATTTGGGGTAAAAGGGTTGGTGTGGAGACGAAAGTCAGTACATGTATGCTTACTTTCTTCCTGTGCAGGCTTTTGCTTCTATCTGCAAATGGATGCTTCACCACCCCCCGGTGGCCAGTCCCTGCGCAACAGGTGAGCTAGTTTTTCTTAACCCTTACCTGCTTGCGTTGGCTGGTGGAATGGAGCCTAAGTGTGTTTTTCTTTCCCTATTTAGCCCTTTTAGGTCTGACCAACGCCCTATTTCTGGATCAAAGGATCGTTCTCCTTCAGCCCATCGGCATTCTTCATCAAAGTCTGGTCATAGGTCTAGCTCCAGGTCTAAACGACATGAGCACACTTCCAGTTCAGTCGCTCCGCGGCAATCCCGCCATTCTGACCGCAGTTCAGGGAAATCATGCTGGGGCTGTCGAGCCCATATCCCTGAGGATAGATCCCTATGTGATACCTGTTATTCCAGGGTTTTGAGGGAAAAGCAAGACACTGCACAACCAGTGGAGGCTATGGTCAGGCGGATTGTAAAAGAATCCCTTAGATTGGGATTCGAGCAGGCTTTCGGGTCACTCTTCAGAGGCTCCTGGTTTCCTCCCAAGGGATGAAGTGGAGCCAGGTACCTCACAACCAAGTCGTCTGTCAGAAGATTCTACAGACAGTGAAGATGATTTGGCAGACCAGAATGTAGGTTTTGAACTTGCTATGGTCCCACCGCTAGTTAAGGCGGTTAAGGAGGCATTAAAATGGGAAGATCCAGCTAAACAGAAGAAATACTTCAAACATCTCAAAAAAGAGCGTTCCCATTTTCCCCTCCTAGGGGAATTGGGAGAAATTATTACAGACGAGTGGCAGGGAGTTGAAAAGAGAAACTCTTTGTCATCTAAGGTCTCCAGAATGTATCCCTTTAAGGATGATAAGGTGAAACATCTAGACTCCGCTCCCACGGTGGATGCGGCCTTGATGAGGTTGGTGAAACACGTAACCTTAAAACATGTAATTGCTGCGCTAAGATATAATAAAAATAATAATAAATATGCGAAAAGCAGCCAACACAAATCTTTGGAACAGAAAGATCAATAATAATAAAAAATACAAATGTGGCGCTAATCTGGTAGCTAAAATCAAAGAAATGTCCTTGATAAGCGTGGGTGAAAAAGCAACAATTCAAAATCTTTCTTGTGTATCAACAAAAAGACTTTCACAAAGAAGGGAAGAAATGTGAAGATCCTCAGCATGGGAAACCACCACCAGGCACCCGCACACACTGATCCTTACCAGATCGCATTGACCCTCATCACAAAGGTCAAAAAACGCCCATGGTACAAGCACTGGAAAGCCGGGATCATTCACTCCTCCTCCTTTAAAATCTTCCACCAAACGGACAATCCTTAGGTCCCCACATCTCGATCCAGCATTGTGCCCGGGTGGAAGGGGGGAAAGGCGTTGCCGTTCGGGGGCTCCTTTGGCGAGTACAGCTTGAACGACTTGGAGGAACAGCCTTAAGAAACAAAGCAACCGAAGCAGGACAGGGGGGGGGGGGGTTAAAAGAGAGAAAAGGGGAAAAACAACCCTACACCAGGAGCGTAGACATGTCTGCCGTGTGGGAGGAAATCCAAAAATTAAAAAAAAAATAAAATAAACAAACAATGTCAGGTTTAAAATGAAATGTGTTTGCAGGCTTTGGGCCTGGAGATAATGGCAGGCTGAGGGGGCAGGAAGGGAGGCCGGGCCTTTGTTTGCTGGGCTCTCTTCCTCAACAATGGCTGCGCCTGGCCTGTTGTGTGTGCTGGGCCCTGTGCTGGGTCCCTACAGGAGCCTCACACTCCCCCCCTTCTCTATGTCTCCCACAATGAGGCCCAGGAGGTGGCCTGTGTCCTGCACCCTTCCCCCTCCAGCTCTCTAGAGAGCTGGAGGGGGAAGGGTGCAGGACACAGGCCACCTCCTGGGCCTCATTGTGGGAGACATAGAGAAGGGGGGGAGTGTGAGGCTCCTGTAGGGACCCAGCACAGGGCCCAGCACACACAACAGGCCAGGCGCAGCCATTGTTGAGGAAGAGAGCCCAGCAAACAAAGGCCCGGCCTCCCTTCCTGCCCCCTCAGCCTGCCATTATCTCCAGGCCCAAAGCCTGCAAACACATTTCATTTTAAACCTGACATTGTTTGTTTATTTTATTTTTTTTTTAATTTTTGGATTTCCTCCCACACGGCAGACATGTCTACGCTCCTGGTGTAGGGTTGTTTTTCCCCTTTTCTCTCTTTTAACCCCCCCCCCCCCCCCCCCTGTCCTGCTTCGGTTGCTTTGTTTCTTAAGGCTGTTCCTCCAAGTCGTTCAAGCTGTACTCGCCAAAGGAGCCCCCGAACGGCAACGCCTTTCCCCCCTTCCACCCGGGCACAATGCTGGATCGAGATGTGGGGACCTAAGGATTGTCCGTTTGGTGGAAGATTTTAAAGGAGGAGGAGTGAATGATCCCGGCTTTCCAGTGCTTGTACCATGGGCGTTTTTTGACCTTTGTGATGAGGGTCAATGCGATCTGGTAAGGATCAGTGTGTGCGGGTGCCTGGTGGTGGTTTCCCATGCTGAGGATCTTCACATTTCTTCCCTTCTTTGTGAAAGTCTTTTTGTTGATACACAAAGATTTTGAATTGTTGCTTTTTCACCCACGCTTATCAAGGACATTTCTTTGATTTTAGCTACCAAACACGTAACCTTACCATTGGAAGACTCAGTCTCATTCAAAGACTCTCTTGACAGGCGGATTGACACAGATCTTAAGAAGATTTATCTCTCCGCAGGTATGGCGTGTAAGCCGGCTCTGGCTTTGGCAGCCACATCCAAGGCAATGGAAGCCTGGGTAGACAGCGTGGAGGCTACACTTCAGAGTGTCTCCGAAGAGGTGGCCAGGAGTTCAGCCATTCAGGAGTTGAGACTGGCAACGGCTTTCTTGGGTGAGGCATCCATTGATATAATCCGCTTGGCGGCGCGGGTCATGCTGTCCTCTGTCACGGCCAAACGCGCCTTGTGGTTGCGCCCCTGGTTGGCCGACCCTGCCTCTAAGCAGGCCTGGTGCAAAATTCCCTTTGAGGGTTCCTCCCTCTTTGGTAATAAACTGGACAGTGCTATTACCCGTGCCACTGGTGGTAAATCTGGTTTCCTTCCCCAGGATCGCCGGTTGATAGATCAGAGAAGACCTCAAAACAGACAAAATCCTGATCGTGCCAGAGAGGCCCGTTTTTACAGGCCCGGTCGTGAGTTCAGGAAGAACTGGAAGCGCCCTCAGTCTACAGGGCAGAAGTTCTCCAAAGGAAAATCTTCAGCAAGCCGAGAGGCGACGAAGTCTTTTTGACATCGAACCTGTCCAGACGGTGCGGGTAGGCGCACGCTTGCTTCAGTTTGCGCACGTCTGGGCAGCCTCGATCGAAGATCAATGGGCCGTCAGAACCGTATCACACGGACATGTGTGGATTTTCGACAGAAGCCCCATTCTTCGCTTCATTCCTACGGCCTTACCCCGTTCAGAAGAGAAGAAGTCAACTCTTCTTACATATGTAGAATCCCTGGTTGCCCAGGGTGCGGCAGTGCCTGTCCCAACCGAGGAACGGTTCCAAGGCATCTACTCTCCGCTCTTCATGGTCTTGAAGAAAAGCGGCTCTTGGAGGCCGATTATAGACCTAACACACCTAAACACCTTCATCAAGAAAGAGAGGTTCAGGATGGAAACACTTTTTACAATTCGGCAAGTGGTACAGCCAGAGGATTGGATGATATCCATAGACTTGAAAGATGCCTACTTTCACGTCCCAGTCGCAGCAGAAATGCAAAAATTTCTCCGATTCGCAGTGGGTCAGGTGCATCTTCAATTTACCTGTCTCCCTTTCGGGCTTACCACATCACCTCGAATCTTTTCCAAAATCTTACTGGCTGTAGTAGCCCTGATCAGAGCAAAAGGGATTCGTCTTTACCATTACTTGGACGACTTGCTCCTTCTGTCAGAACATCAGGATCAAATTCTGCTTCACAGATCTCAAGTAATTTCCACCCTTTAAGAGTTCGGGTGGCTCCTGAATTTGGAAAAGTCATCTGGAACCCACAAAGTCGTTGGTCTTCCTAGGGGCCCTCTTCAACACTTCCAGAGGCACTATCTCCCTTCCATTAGAGAAGATTCCGACAATTCGCAACAGGATTCGTCCGGCATTATCAGCCTCTCATCTCCGGGCGTCCCAGTGCATGAAGATAATTGGGACCATGGTTTCCACGGCTCCCATGGTGAAGTGGGCACAGTGGAAGATGAGGCCCTTTCAGATGGGATTCCTCCAACAATGGAATTTCGAGAATCCAGAAGTCCTCATTCGGATAACTACGTCCATGAAGGACAGCTTAACCTGGTGGCTTCAGCGAAAGAATCTTTTAAACTGCCATTCAATCGTTCCAGCGTCCTGGTTGGTCATGACCTCGGACGCCAGCAGGACGGGATGGGGAGCGCATTGCCTGTCGGAGGTGGCCCAGGGCAGATGGGACTTCCCTACATACGGGGTGGTCTCGAATGTGCTGGAGCTTCGGGCAGCGTTCTGTGCTCTCCAGGCCTTTCAGCATCTGGCGACCGATGCCTTGGTCCTCCTAAGACTGGACAATACGACAGCCGTCGCCTACATCAAGAGACAAGGGGGCACCTGCAGTCCATCTCTTCTGAAAGAAGTGAAACCTATTATGGATTGGGCTCAAAGACATCTGTCCAACTTGTCAGCCGCCTATCTTCCGGGTGCCCAGAACGTCCAGGCAGACTTCCTCTCGAGGTCTGCTCTGGACAACAACGAGTGGTCACTCCATCCAGAGACCTTCATATGGGTCATGTCTCTAGGTTACCATCCAGAGGTAGATCTGTTCGCATCTCCAAGCAATGCCAAACTGGAGAGATTCTACACGAGGTGGCGTTATCCCCAGGCCTACGGGGTAGACGCCCTGACGGATCATTGGAATTTTCAAACGGCCTATGCGTTTCCTCCAGTGCCAGTCATCTTCAAGTTTCTTCAGACTCAGGACAGAGAGAGTGCAGATCATAGCGATTCTTCCCTTCTGGCCAAAGAGACCGTGGTTTCCTCTGTTGCTCCAGCTGAGCTGTCGGGACCCGATACCTCTGCCAGTCAGGCCGGACCTTCTGTCCCAAGGGCCTATTCTTCACCCCTGCCCAGCACAGCTTCATCTCATGGCATGGCTGTTGAGAGGGAAAGATTGAAAGCGCTCGGTTGTCCAAACGAGGCAATCGCTACAATGATGAGTGCCAGAAGACCCGGCACGAACAAGGTCTATGAAAAAATCTGGTCCAAGTTTAAGGATTATGTGGATAGCAGATCTAGCTCTGTCTCTGACCCAGGAATCCAGGATATTTTGGGCTTCCTCCAGTCCGGTCTGGACCTGTCATTGGCAGTAAGCTCCCTTCGGGTCCAAATTTCAGCCATTTCGGCCTTCACTGGGACTGCATGGGCGAAACACTCCCTGGTTCGCCAGTTCTTCAGAGGCGCTACTAGGTTAAGACCTCCTAGAAAGCCCAGGTTCCCTAAGTGGGATCTTCCTACGGTCTTGGAGTTTCTTTCCTCACTCACCTTGAATCAGAAGGATCCATTTTTCCTTAAAAACATCTCCATGAAAACAGCCTTTCTGGTGGCTATTACTTCGGCCAAACGGGTTTCTGAACTCGGTGCATTGGGTTACAAGGAACCATTCCTTACGGTTTTCCCTGATCGGGTAGTATTGGTTCCGATGCTTGGCTCCAATCCGAAAGTAATGTCGGTATTCCATGTCAACCAGGAAATTGTCCTACCCACGTTCAAATCTCAAGATGAAAATTCTGTCCATCCTTTGGACGTGGGGGAAACTCTTCGGCTATATCTGGAGACTACAGCTCCTTTCCGCCAGTCAGACCATCTTTTTGTCCTCATCTGTGGAAAAAACAAGGGCAAACAAGCTTCCTCAAGATCTATAGCAAGTTGGATAGTTCAGACCATCCAGTGGGCATATAAAGCCAAGGGACTGGCTCCTCCAGAGGTGGTGACCGCTTATTCCACTAGAGGGATCTCTACGTCGTGGGCAGCTTCTCTTCATGTAGCTCCTGACGTGATTTGCAGAGCGGCTTCTTGGTCATCAATTCATACCTTTATGTCGCATTACTGTGTTGAACCGGCTTCTTTATCTTCGGTCAACTTTTGGTTTAAAAGTCTTGTCTGTTGACGGTGCAAATTAAACCTTTTTCTGTTAAACCAGCAGTTACCCGCCCGGGTGTGTATGGCTAGTTATTTCCCATACGTGTGCTGCCATGGAATCTGTCAGGAAAACGGAAAATTTATATCAATACTTACCGTAATTTTCCTTTCCTGATGGACTCCATGGCAGCAGGAGTCCCCTCCCATCTGCTGGAGTAGTTCTAGTTATGGAACACGGCTCCTGGTATGGAGCAAAGATTTATGGGAGTGGGGTCCTATAGGGTAGGAGAGGAGGCGGAGCCTACCCATACGTGTGCTGCCATGGAGTCCATCAGGAAAGGAAAATTACGGTAAGTATTGATATAAATTTTCCGTTTTATGAACTGGAGAAAGGGCAACCAAACTGATAAAAGGCATGGAGGAGTTCAGCAACGAGGAAAAGGTTAGAGGAACTGAGTTTATTCTCTTGAGAAGAGGAGATATGATCAACATGTATAAATACATAAAGGGTCCATATAGTGAACTTGGTGTGAGTTATTCAATTTAAGGTCATCACAGAGGACAAGGGGGTGCTTTACGTATAGAGGAAAAGAGATTTTGTCTTCAAATACTGAAAAGTTTCTTCACCGTAAGCTGTGAAAATGTGTCAGACTCCCTCCAGACATGGTTCTGGCCATCGCACTAGATTGCTTTAAAAAAAAGCCTGGATTCTTTCCTAGGTGTAAATAATGTAACTGGGTACTAATATTTATAGGTAAAGTTGATCCAGGGAATATCTGATTGCCTCTTGGGGGGGATCAGGAAGGAATTATTTCCCCTGCTGTAGCAAATTGGATCATGCTTTGCTGGGGTTTTTCGCCTTCCTCTGGATCAACTGCGGGTATAGGATTATGTATATGGGATTGTATGGTTGGGTCTTTACTGTTTTTTTTTTTTTTGTTTTTTATTGGTTGAGCCAGATGGGACTTGTGTCTATTTTCAACCTGACTAACTATGTAACTAAATCACCATCCAGAAAAAACCCCAGCAAAAAATAAATAGAAGCACTAATTCAGAACTATTGCCTCCAAAACTCCTGTAAGCCACTTCTTTACCACAATTCACTGCTAATCGCCTTTCAGAGAGGCGGTAGACGCTGCCACTAGTGTGAACCTAGCCTTAGGGTTACTTTTGTGTGGACATCATGGTTTTTCTGTCTTGAACTATGAAAGTATAGAATACCCCAGTAATACTTCATTCTCATTTTTTATATTATACTTGTTCAGGTAGTTTCTGGGATGAACTATAAACTGACTATGGTGTTGGGAAATACAGCATGCAAGAAGAGTGAAGGCGACATTAATAAACCTTGTCCACTGCTAACTGGCTCGAAGCTTCAGGTGACTTGTTTCATTACTTTTTTCTAATGGAAATCTAATATTATTCAAACCTGCAGTGTTATTATGTATGATATATGCTTGTCAAAAAACACTGACAAATTGTTTTTGGAATAAAAATAATTTTAGTAAGATTTTAGCCATTTATGATATGTCTGTAAGTCTCTAGTGGAAAATTCCTGTACATGGAGGAGGGAACTTGGAAGTTTACTTGACTGATCTGTATCTGGTAGTCTCCTTTTCATCATAGCTACTGCACTTACATTGGATTTATACTGATCACAATGGCAAAAATATACATGAAGGCGCGCTCAATTAAGCATCAGCTCTAATTGGTGCATCTAGGGTAGCCTCCTGGTATGTTAAAATCGTTAGGGTGGGAACACTCCACCAGAAGCGATACTAAACCATGCAGCATAGAGGGGTAAAACAAAACCTCATTGCACAGTATTTAAAAACAGATCTACATTTATTTATGTGCATCAGAATACTCACAAGCATCAAATCATTAAGCGCATATCTATCCAAAAGAAGTGTCAACGTTTACAACCAACAAAATGGCAGACTTCCGTGTGTGGTGATATCATGTGACCAGGCTTCAGTCATCATGTTTTGTTACACAAAGACCTCATTAGGGGCGTAGTCCTCAGTCCGAACTACATCACATATAGAATGGAGGACAGATGTAATCGCCTCCAATCCTAACTGTGCTCCAAAAGCCGGAAGCGTGTAAGAGCCGGAAGTTATGCCAGAATCGGAACAATAACAGAAAAATATAGATGGCCAGGACCGGAAATGCTAAAGGGGAAACCTGATCCAGATATTAGAACATAAAATCCTCATTTGGCGATCTCAAAAAATTGGCCATATACCGGTATTTAATGAAAATGACATATTCGATTATACAAAAGGCAAAACTTTAGATAATAACCTTAAATTAAATAAAAACTTTCGCCAGCACTGATAACTCAGGATGTCACCATCTTGTTGTTGGAAAAGTTCATTACTAGATAGAAAAAAAACTTTTTTATATAACCATGTAACTTTAAAACAAAAATGATTAAAAACTAATACATGTATTTACAAACAGTTAATAGAGCCATTTTTGTTTTTTTAAAGAGAAAATTCATAATGAAAGTTTTTATAAAGGGGAGGAGTTTTAATTTTACGAAAGTGTTCACATCCCACTCTACATTGAGACCGAAGGGTTTATAATTGAATCCAATATATCCATCAGGTCTTAAGCTTAGAGAGATCTTTCTTCATATGTCTACCCCCTCCAATTCGGGCTAAATGTAGCCCTATAAAATGTCTCTCAGATTTCTGTTATGACATAAATCCTAATGCTTAGACAAACTGTGGTTAGGGAAGCCCTTGCGAATATTGACAACATGTTCCTTTTAATCTCGTCTGTAGTATCTGAACAGTGCAACATTTAAACGATAATAGTGTTCCTTCATTGTTATATTTTTTAAAAAGCCTATTTATAGCTTTTCTTCTTTTTTTTTTTTTTTTTTTTTTTTAACTTTGGCCATGAGCCACATAGGTTTAATTTTTAGCCTTTTTAATTTATTTATGGGAATATACTTTGTAGTGAGTTCATAGTCTTTGTTCATTACCTTACCAAGGTTCTACCTGGTGAATTTCCAATCTTTTGCAGATGCAGCTTTCAACCACAAGGTTCTGACAGTGTCTCTCTGAAATTGGGTCTTTCTAGCCCTAGTTTTCGTTGGGCCTGTTGGCACTGTTCTGTTTGCCTACCCTTCCCATTCATAGTTTGGGGATGTCCCAGGGTCTTTGGATACTCAGCCTGTGCCGTGTACTGTACCATTAGGATAAGAATAATTTTGACTTGCCTATAAATTCTATATTTTGGAGTTGCTTCAAACTTGAAGACTCATTGAGTGGGGTAGAGTTATAGGGAAGGTGTCCATGGGGCATGTCCCCAACAGTTTGGCCAGTGTCCAATAATCTGAAGGTATGAGCCTATAACCCAGGGTCTATGAATACTTTGCCTATACTGTACTGCAAGATATGGGAATCCAAACCCTGTCTATCCTAAAACCTCACTATTATCCATGTAACAGAGGTCAGAAATATTGGATTTTTGTTTTATGAAACTGACCATCTTTAATCCAGATGCAGTGTGTAAGGGAGTCAAGTTTTCTGCCTAATTTAGTTTGAGTTCCTGTGCCCCCACAGGGGGTAGGACATGAAGCAGTACACAGTAGGAAATGCATACATTATTGTATCCTGTACCAGGATAGAGCCAGATGCTTCACCACTGCCAGATCTTAGCTGAGATCTCTGGCTGAATTCAAAGTACCAGATAACAAAGAGTGTCCGATTGTTTTGAGAGTACTTCAGTGCTGGACAGACGAGCTCATGGCTGCAGATCTAGGCTAGAAGATGCATGGAACTGCTGAGAAAGATGGTTCCGTATGCGCTGTTCTTTTTGCAATGCTGGGACTTGTAGTTCCGCATTGTGTATGTGGCTCTCTGGATACTGGGACTCTACTCTCCCCTCTGCTCTTCCTTTAACTGCTCTGTCTGGTCTTGAAGACCAGGACACACTGCTTTTGAGGAGCCGTGATGCGTTTTGTAAAGGACCAGTACCATCTGGACCTCTTTTTCCCTGCCACTCTACCTGGACTTTCTCCGCTGAGTCCTCTGTTGGCTGGTGAGTTCCTGAACCCTTGCACATTGTTGCCCTGTGACCCTGGACTAAGTTCCTGCCGTAAAATGGCGCTATGGGTCAACCTGTTCTCTACCAGATCACTACCTACCCTTGTGTGTCCGGACTACTGCCCTGTGTTGTGGACTTAATATTGGTCATGCCAGTTTTACTCTGATCCTTGCCCATTCTACCAGCCCCAATCTTTCAATAAAGAGCCTTGTGACCACTCCTCTCCACGTGTGGTCTGTCCCACCCACACCTCGATCACAAGCTTATTGTATGTCATCATGTACTGTGATGGACATCTATACTGACTAGGTTAGGAGATGGAAAGGTGTGGGGTCAGGCTTCTTAGTTTAATGCCAGAGCATCTGAGCATTCTTAGTAGGGGGAATGCTTACACTGAGCGAGGACTTGACGAACAAGCACTTGACAATAATGTCTGCTTCTGTGCTGACAGCTCTGAATTGGTAAGTATATACCATAAAAATAAAAACTGGGGCAGCTGTTCATGGCAATCAATCAGCTTTCATTTTCAGCTTGTTCAATTAAACAAACCTATTTTGGACTATTCATTTATTTTATTTTCTGTTCTTTTTGCAGAAACTTAAGTGTATTTTCAGAGTTTATGATATCCCCTGGAAAAATAAAAGGACACTTACAGGAAAGCGGTGTACAAAGATCTAACTACTCTTTCCAAGTCTTAACTGGAGAACTGTTTTTCTATTTCTTCCAATTGTATAACATGGCCACTAGAACTTGTACTAGTACTGTTTTAACTCCATATCACTTGCTGTATTTGAATTTTGCTCAAGAGTGAAAAGGTTTAGGACACCTACTGTCTAGAACATCAAGAATAGTGTACCTTGTATGTTCTGTAATAAATAAATAAAAACTAAATTGGGCTTGTGGCTTCTCCCCCGCACATGACTAAGAAATGGTATATTTGCTGTATAAATAAAACTGAAATATGCAACAGCACATTGTACTTGGTGAGCTTACACAAATAAAAATATTTGAGAAAATGCCTCGTATTAAAGGAGACCTGCACTTAGATTATTTTTTATTTATTTATTTTTTCCCCTCTCTCCCCACAATCAGTAATGGTTTCTGTTTCATACAGTGAGCCCTGTACTCTGATTTACACTAATAGCTTCTGGAGGATAAACCCTGTGTACATTTCATGCGCCTGGCCACTGCATTCTGTACGCTGAGCTTTATATAACATGCACTACTGTGCAAAAGTTTTAGGCAGGTGTGAAAGCTGTAAATTAAGAATCCTTTCAGAAATAGAAGTATTGGTAGTTTAGTTAATTCAGCCCTATAATAATAATCAACATCTTCAATAAAAAAAAAAATACTTGTCAATGATTTTTTATTATTGGGTAGTTGGCCTGCATACAGAATGCATTTATTTTACATGTCAGTATACAAGCTCAGTACACCATCTATATACAGTAAGTGTCTGAGAACTTGTGAATCTGTGAGGAGCAATGCCTCATTGGACATGTAGTCCTGGGCAGAAGGATGTAATTAAAAGTGATTCTACAGACAGAAGCTTGTTTACCTTAATGCATTTTATGCATCAGGGTTAAAAAAAAAAAAAGCGACCTTCTGTTAAAAAAAACCATTGCACAGAGCAGGTAAATGACATGTTTGTAAGAGATTCCAACATTTACACTAACTTTACCCACTTGACTCTAAAAGGTTTTTATGACTAGGGCATATTTTGCTATTCAGTACTGTGCTTTAAATGCCAATTGCTGGGTCATGCAACACTGTACACCAATGAAATTGTATATGTGTGTATGTATATATATATATATATATATATATATATATATATATTTTTTTTTTTTTTTCACACAAATAGAGCTTTGTTTTGATGGTACTTAATCCCCACTGGGTTTTTTATTATTTGCTATATAAATTGAAAAATAACAAAAATTTGCAAAAAAACAACCTGTTTTTCTTAGTTTGTTATAACATTTTGCAAACTAAATCTTTCTTCATATATTTAGGCCAAAAATCTATTCTGCTACATTTCAAAATAACCCAAATTAGTGTGTTTTTTAGTATGTGTCAAAGTTAGCGTCTACAAACTATGGTTTAAATCTTTGAACACCCTTGCACGTAAAACTCTGGTTTCCTTCTCCAGTGGGGAATGCAGGTGCGTGCAGGGAAATGGCTGCGATTGCCAAGATGGACTACTGCAATGGTTTTAGAGCACCGGCAGGGACCAGTAGCAAAGATGGAATGACACCTTCACACCACCGCTGGCAGAGAACTGAGATTAATGAGAGGGGGTGGGCTGCAATGGGATTCTGAGGCCCTGCCTCCTTTGTCAGGCAAGCCTGCCCAGGGAAACACTTTAAATATGACAGTTTGGCTCAGGAGTAGCCAGAGGGGAATGGGAGGAGTCAGCAATCTACAAATGAAAACTGCCAGCAAAACGAAAGAGACTGGCAGGAAGAAGAAAGAATCACAGCTTGGCACTTATAATATAAATATAAATGGGATGCACAGCAGAAAGTCTCACAGACCAATATAAATGGGATGCACAGCAGAAAGTCTCACAGACCATGTTCTAAGTCCACCCTAACATCGTAATTGGAAATTATTAACTACATTTGGATATAAGAAGTACTTGCACAAAATCAAACATTAAAATATTAACATAAGGCAATATGATTGATATACAACCCACAAAGGGGGGGGGGCTAAAATTTTAATATAAACAACATCAAACTGAACAATTAATTTAGGAAAAATACAAATAAAATAAGAAAAATAAATGTAATACATATACAGTGCAATGGATAGGTTACAGTGTTTGTCATAATATATATATATATATAGAAAAACAACAACCTAAAATCCACATGTACATCCGAAAATTAAACATACACATAACTGCACATACAAGCACATTAGTTTGCGCATGCTTACACACACACACGAGAACCAGTGCATTTATCCATTAGAATATCATTAGTAAAGATTTCAGTGTGCTTTACTATTATAAAATAATTGGATCTCTAGAATATCACAGTGTAATCACACTATATAATGGTGCTTGATCTCCAATTCCTCATTCAACCCTCCAGGATTTGGGGTGTTTAATGTATAGATTACGTAGGCCTCCCTAAGCATAGCCTCTGGAATCTGTGAGCCTGGGAGTCACAGGGAGGATGGGTCCCATCACCCAAACTCTCAGGCCTTCCATAGACTTGTATGTTGTGTAAGGAAATATCTGGGCACTTTATTTTGCCTAATGTACTGCCTGTCTCATTTTGTGAGGCCCTAAAATGCAAGGACAGTACGAGTACCCCCCAAATCACCTTTTCTCTTACGTCCTCCCGACAGTCGCAGACTCTCATTTAGCCTTCACGAGTGGGTAATGGCGCCCTCTGCAGGAGTAAGCTAGGCAGTTTGAAAGGTTAATAAAAAAAACTCTCTACACTTAGACACACCTACAGGGGGCCGTCCCTTAGCCATTATCTTGACACAGTTACTACTGTCCTTCAGTTTTATGCTGCCTAGCGTCAGGAGTAGGTCTAGGTTTCCCACCTGGGACCTAGTGTCTCAGTTTCTTTATGTTTTTTTTAGGGATGCACCAAAATGAAAATTCTGGGTCGTAACCGAAACTGCAGGATGCCCTTGGCCAAAAAGCAAAACCGAAAATTACTTTTTTTCCCCCAAATGATTTTAAAATAGAACAGGGGCATACACCAAAAACAGGCAGCGACGTACACCTGTCGCTGCCACCCTGTTACAGTATATGTACTGTGACGGGTTGGCAAGTGGTTAATTTAATTACCAATGGTATTTGTATTATGCAGCATGAGGGGGTTAATGTATTGCCACTGCTAGTCACTGATGCATTAGTGACTGACCAGTGGCAGTTAATTAACCCCTTTGTGCTGCATTAGTGCAACCAGTATCAGTGTTAATTAACACTGGTTGCACTGATACTGGTTGCACTAATGCAGCACAAAGGGGTTAATTAACTGCCACTGGTCGGTCACTAATGAATCAGTGACCAGCGGTGGCAATACATTAACCCCCTCATGCTGCATAATACTAATACAATTGGTAACCTCGCCTCAGCGTCCCCCCCCCCCCCAGCGTCCCTCCCCATCCCAATGATGCAATCTCCTTACTCTCGGCTCCTCCTGTGTCCTTTCTTTCAAAAGATGCGCCTCTGGCCGGCGGCCCGCCTCCCGGTGATGTCACTACTACTACGATGTGCATGAATGAACTAACACACCGGGCGGGCGGGCGAGCGGCTGATAATAGCTATAATTAAGTGAGCGCTTCACTTCCCTGTCAGCGGAGATACCCGCCTGATAGAGAAGTGAAGTGCTCACTTAGTTACAGCTATTAGTGGTCGCTCACCCACCCGGTGTGTTCGTTTATTCATGCACATCGTAGTAGTAGTGACATCAACGGGAGGTGGGCTGCCGGCCAGAGGCGGGTCTTTTGAAACCTGCGCCCGCGGCGCCATCATTAAAATCGGCATCTTTAACCCATTTGCGGCCGAAAGATTTAAGTTGCCGAAATTTCAGTGCACCACTAGTTTTTTTTCTTTGAAAATAGCTTTTTTATTTCACTCACTATCGATAGTTAGTCTGGGGAATTCCTGGAGGACTACAAGCGACAGCAGAGCTGGGCCTCGCACTGGATAATATAGATCCTTATGGAGTCTCAGACTGCCATCGAGCGTCGCAGGTCATTGGTGCGCCCAGGCCTCGCAAAGACAGTGCCCCTTAGGCGGGGACGAGCCTGCGGAGACCCGTCTTCGCCGGGATGTCTCAACTCCAGAACCCCTGTGTGTTGCTAGCATCCTTCCTGGCTGACAGCACCCCCACTCAGGGTGGGAGGTGTTCCGTATCAGAGCGGTGCCAGCATTCTCTGGACTGGTGAGTGATACTACCCCTGTGTCCCTGGGACTATTACTGTGGGGGTGTTCTGTGGGCCCACTCTTAGGGGATGGCAGTACATGATGGCTTCTGTAGTATCCCCCTCCTGGCCATTTTGGGGCAGCCCCCCTTCCTCCCTGCCCCTGCTAGGGGTGCTCTGCAGCGAACACCGCTATGGCTTAATACATCCTGGGGGTGCTCTCTGGGGTTCCCTGTGGTGGCCAGCTTATGTGTTTTTTACTTTAATTGGCGCCGTTTGCATGGCCGCCATTTTGGGTAAGGGCAGGCTGTTTAGGACTCTGTGTGGGCAGCAGCTATTTTAGCTCATCGTTTTGGTACCAGTTCGGGCACCATCTTTGCTGTGGGGACCGCCTAGTAAGGGCGGCAGCCATTTTGCCAGTGCTTCTCCCCATAGGGTTCTATCAGGCACCATGACTCTGTGGCTCAGCGCGGGCATAGGCCTCTAGTGCGTGAGGTCACTTCCTCTTTTCTCTTCACTGCAGCAGCTTGTGAGTGGTTGGCAAGTACACTGTGGGGTGATTTTAACAGTTTTTTCGGACATTTTCCTGCAAAAAGCGGTTTCTCATGTGGCTATTGCTGTTAGAAGGGGTCTCCACGGGCGCCGTTTTAAACGGCCAGCGTCCCAAAAAATGTTTATTGCAAAAATGGAGTCCCAAGATAGTAAATTCCCCGCAGACCTGGTTGGTGCTTCAGGTACAGTGGGTACGGAAAGTATTCAGACCCCCTTAAATGATTTTAGCAAATGGCTGCAATATAACAAAGAGTGAAAAATTTAAGTTCATTCTTCTTCCTCCATGAATGTACACACAGCTCCCCATATTGACGGGAAAAACACAGAATTGTTGACATTGTTGCAGATTTATTAAAAAAGAAAAACTGAAATATCACATGGTCCTAAGTATTCAGACCCTTTGCTGTGACACTCATATATTTAACTCAGGTGCTTTCCATTTCTTCTGATCATCCTTGAGATGGTTCTACACCTTCATTTGAGTCCAGCTGTGTTTGATTATACTGATTGGACTTGATTAGGAAAGCCACACACCTGTCTATATAAGACCTTCCAGATCACAATGCATGTCAGCGCAAATGAGAATCATGAGGTCAAAGGAACTGCCTGAAGAGCTCAGAGACAGTATTGTGGCAAGGCACAGATCTGGCCCAGGTTACAAAAAGATTTCTGATGCACTTAAGGTTCCTAAGAGCACAGTGGCCTCCATAATCCTCAAATGGAAGACGTTTGGGACAACCAGAACCCTTCCTAGAGCTGGCCGTCCGGCCAAACTGAGCTATCGGGGGAGAAGAGCCTTGGTGAAAGAGGTAAAGAAGAACCCAAAGATCACTGTGGCTGAGCTCCAGAGATGCAGTCAGGAGCTGGGAGAAAGTTGTAGAAAGTCAACCATCACTGCAGCCCTCCACCAGTCAGGACTTTATGGCAGAGTGGCCCGACGGAAGCCGGCATGGAGTTTGCTAAAAAAAAAAAAAAAAAACACCTGAAGGACTCCAAGATGGTGAGAAATAAGATTCTCTGGTCTGATGAGATCAAAATAGAACTTTTTGGCCTTAATTCTAAGCGGTATGTGTGGAGAAAACCAGGCACTGCTCATCACCTGTCCAATACAGTCCCAACAGTGAAGCATGGTGGTGGCAGCATCATGCTGTGGGGGTGTTTTTCAGCTGCAGGGACAGGACGACTGGTTGCAATCGAGGGAAAGATGAATGCGGCCAAGTACAGGGATATCCTGGACAAAAACCTTCTCCAGAGTGCTCTGGACCTCAGACTGGGCCGAAGGTTTACCTTCCAACAAGACTATGGCTGTCCACCAACGTTTACCATCCAACCTGACAGAACTGGAGAGGATCTGCAAGGAGGAATGGCAAAGGATCCCCCAAATCCAGGTGTGAAAGACTTGTCGCATCTTTCCCAAAAAGACTCCTGGCTGTATTAGATCAAAAGGGGGCTTCTACTAAATACTGAGCAAAGGGTCTGAATACTTTTGACCATGTGATATTTCAGTTTTTCTTTTTTTAATAAATCTGCAACAATGTCAACAATTCTGTGTTTTTCTGTCAGTATGGCGTGCTATGTGTACATTCATGAGGAAGAAGAATGAACTTAAATGTTTTTAGCAAATGGCTGCAATATAACAGAGTGAAAAATTTAAGGGGGTCTGAATACTTTCCGTACCCACTGTATCACTGTATATTGCCCCCTAAAGGAGTAGGACACTAGGCAGAAAAAAAGACTATGGACAGTCCTAGGTGGTATACATCCCACTCTCTGCTATAGGCCTTCAGTTTAGTAACAAGCAGTGTCAGAAGTATCAGAAC
Organism: Pelophylax lessonae; assembly: GCF_965119305.1. NCBI lineage: Eukaryota > Metazoa > Chordata > Amphibia > Anura > Ranidae > Pelophylax > Pelophylax lessonae. The sequence goes on from NC_138777.1 coordinate 157,547,952, forward strand.
TCCATTGGAGGGGTGAGTGCAGTGTGTCGATTTAACTCCTAAAAATTGATTTTACGGTACAAAAATCCCATTTTCACTTTCGTTCATTGTCGGACACAGCTCTCCATATTCAGAACCATAGGGACGTCCCCAAACATTGGGGGGGGGGGGGGGGGTGATCAGGACAACAAAAATCCCAAGGCTAAAACACAATAGGCAAACAGGATCTCAACAAATCAAAAAGCAACTGGGAGCCCAACCTGAGCAATACACCCCCAGAGAGGGAACAGACACTCTAAACAGCAACCTGCAAATCCATGCGGCCAAAGGAAGCATCTACAGCTGCCAACACATTCACTTTGTAGAATTTATTAAAAGTGTGCACCGGCGACCAAGTGGTCGCCTTGCAAACGTGTGCCACTGACACCTGACGACGGAAGGTCTAAGAAGCACACAGGGAAAGGAGGAACTGTCTGTGTGGTCCATCTGGAAATAGTTGAGGAAGCGAACAACCCTTTCCTTGGCCCGTTCGTGATCACAACAGTGAGTCTGACCTTCGAAAAGACTCTGACTGCCAGATACACCTGAACCACACCTAGGGCATGCAACGCAAATTCCTTAGGATGTTTGGGCCTGGGACATAGGGAAGGCAACACAATGTCTTAATTCAAATAGAAGTTAGAGATAACCTTAGGAAGGAACGACGGACATGGGTGAAGAACCACAATGCAAATGTTTAGCTCTTAGGTCAAAAAGCCAACTACAGCGCTTGCTGAATACAGGGTCCTGTTAGCAAAGACATTTTAGCATCTTGTAAAAATTTATAATGTGCCCCAATATTTAAATTAGTGACTGCATAAATAAAAATAAATAGCGAAAAAATAAAATAAATACAATAATGTTTGTTATAAAACCAGACAGACAAATAACAAACATGACTGATCACATATAATAAAGTCCAATAAATTTTAGGTGACTATGGTGCTCAAAGTAATCAAAGGAGTCCTTTGTGACTGTATGATTCAACGATTCAAAAGGTGCAAGTGCTCAAGCATGTGTCCATAAATTTGTGACATCAATCCGTTTTCGCCATGATTTGTGGGTAGATGAAATCACTTACCAGAACCAATGGGTCCTATATGCCTTACAGCACTAGGACCAGTCGTGCTTTTTTGCCCCCTGGGCTGGGTTCCCCTTTAAACTCCTATGGGCTGGTTTTCGAGATATGGGCCAATTGCAAAGGAAAAAAGAAGCTCCAGATGGTGCAGTATCAGCAGATTCGTTTATTACCCACAATAGTGGGTTTTAAAAGCAGGAAAATTGTACAAGTAAAAAAAGCAGTGGTGGTCAGTGGTCGGCTGGTGCGGGCTGCACGTCCTCTCTGCAGAGTGGCGAGCAGTGCTTCCGGCTTGCGTTCCCCCTGACTATTGTAATGATGCTATGCATTCCAAATGGACGCGTTTCGTCACTTCCTGTGAAGTCCTCAGAGTTGGGTGAAGAACCACCTTATCTTTGTGGACCACCATATAGGGGGTACAACAAGATAACACCCCCAGTTCCAACACCGTGCGAGTACAGGTGATAACCACCAAAAATGCCACCATCTGAAACTGCGTTAGCAGGGGAATCTCCTGAATATTTTCAAAGGGAGGCTTTTGGAGAACTCAAAGCACAAAGTTCAAATCCCACGGCGGTAGAGGAGACTGCACCTGTGGAATCAGATGTCGAGCCCCTTAAATAAAAGAATGCACCAAGGAGTGCATGGCAAGAGGCCGCTGAAAGACCGCCAAGGCCGACACCTGCCCTTTGATGGTACTCAAGCTCAATTTCTGCTCAACACCTCGTTGAAGGAAGGTCAATATCCAAGTCACCGAAAAAGAACGAGGGTGAACACAGATCGACTCACACCACGAATTATATGCTTTCCTCGTACAATGGTAAATCTTCCTAGAGGTAGACTTCAGAAAGGTCGGAATCACCAACCCAGGCTATCCTTTGATGGCCTGGCTGTTGAAAGCCAGGTGCTAAAGTCAGTGACTGTAAAGCAGGATGGAAGATCAGCCCTTGGGACAGCAGATCCTCCCTGAGAGGCAGCCTCCAAGGGACGTCGGCGACCAATCGCACCAGGTCGGCACCACTAGAATGACCGGAATCCCTTCGGCATTGATCCTGTGCAAAAGCCTCGGCAGAAGCTTGAGAGGAGGGAAGGCGTAGATCAGACGATGCTGGCCCCAAGGGGCCACCAGAGCATCTGTGGCATCTGCCAGAGGATCCCGTGACCTTGCCACAAACCTCTGTACTTTTCTGTTGAGCTGAGAAGCCAACAGATCCACCTCGGGGGTGCACCACCGGAGACATATCTGATGAAACATCTGGATGAAGGGATTACTCCCCTTGGTCCATCGCCTGCTGGCTGAGAATCTGCCTGTCAGTTTTCCACTCCTGGAATGTGTATGGCGGAGAGTGCCGGAATGAAGCTGGCTACTTCCAGGGCTGCCAACACACTCTTTGTTCCGCCCTGGTGTTTGACATAAGCCACAGCTGTGGCATTGTCTGACTGGATCCGTACCTGAAGCCTGTCTAGTAATCCAGGCACAGCCTAATCGCCCGAAGTTCCAAGACATTGATCGGTAGTCTGGACTCCTCCAGCGTCCAACAACCCTGAGCGGAGCTCAGTCCCAGGACACCTCCCCACCCAGACAGACTGACATCCGTGGAGACCACTACCAACACAAGGGGAGAAATGATTGGCCCTGCCGGAGAGCAAAGCCACCAGACCAGGGACCCCCTGGTTTCCCGACTTAGCCGATTGTCCAGAGACCCCGGGCACTTGTCCCATTTTACCAGGATTTCCTTTTGAAGGGATCTCGTATGGAACTGTGCACACAGAACTGCCTCAAAAGGTAGATATCATCAGGCCCAGCACCTGCATGCAAGTCTAGAGGGAGGCATGCAACTTCTGAAGTTTTGTCTAAAGGAAGGACCTAGATAATCCAATTTCCTGGATGGAATCAGAGCAGACCTTTGGTAATTTAGAAGCCAACGGAACTCCTTCAGGGTCTATATAGTGATCTCTGTCGTCCATCAAGGCAGCAGAGGACTCGCAAGAGGAGGTCGTCCAGGTAGCCCAGTATCGCATGCCCCCACTGACGTAGAAATGCCAGAACTAGGGCCAACACTTTTGTGAAGACTCGAGGAGGGGAGACCAAAGAATAAACGCCTCAAACTAACAATGCTCCTTTCCTACAGCAAAACGAAGGAGGCGCTGGTGTCGGGCACACATGGGAACCTGCAAGTAAGCATCCTTGATGTTGATGGAGGCAAGAAAATCCCAGATGTAGGGATGCCACCACCGTGGGAATGGACTCCATTTCAAATTTCTGTATCTGCACAAAACAGTTCAGGGCCTTAAGGTCCAGCATCGGACGCACCTTGCCGTCATCCTTTGGTACCGTGAACAGGTTTGAATAAAAAACCTTAAACTATTCCGATACTAGTGAATAAAAAGACACACACTGACCTAAGTCAGTGAATCAGCGCTCACTGGACCACTCTGGAGGGGACCACATGACCAGTGGTGCCACAGATGAAATCACAAATTAAATGTAAACAACATTAAATGGATAAATTAATAAATTAAATAAAAAAAAAATGAATTGCGTGACAATGGAAATATTACAGGACAAACAAGATACAAGAACCTCAAATGTATAGAAGTCCTATTCAATCATGCGATGATCCCGAGTGGATGGATCCTTGCTGATGAAAGAGTACAAAAAGTCCAAATCAGAGTACTGGGGTGAAGATTAGACAGGCAGCTCCTCAAGAGGTAGGGATACCCTCCAAATATGTAACAAAGAAAAAGAACAAGGGCGCCAAGTCATAAAGGTAGATGAACAGCTGTATAATTTAATGTAGTAACTTGCATGTTAAAAACAGGTATTCCAATAAGACAGCATGCATGGTGCAAAAGGACAGTCCCCACAGTGGATCCGATGGAAGATGCAAGATGAAGGATAATCGCATCTGGGTCCTGTATGGCAGGTCCTATATAATGGTGAAGGCAGTCCTGGATACCGGCAATACTGGGTGATGCCGCAAATGGCGTGGGCTCCCTGGCTGGGCAGCCTCACCGCAATCCGCCGTGCAGCAGGGAGGTAATGACCCGGAAACCGGAAGTAGAAAGGACAAGTCTGTCGGTTCCTCCACGGAAGCCGACAGGAACGAACACTCCGAGTCATTACCTCCCTGCTGCACAGCGGATTGCGGTGAGGCTGCCCAGCCAGGGAGCCCACGCCATTTGCGGCATCACCCGGTATTGCCGGTATCCAGGACTGCCTTCACCATTATACAGGACCCGCCATACAGGACCCAGATGCGATTATCCTTCATCTTGCATCTTCCATCGGATCCACTGTGGGGACTGTCCTTTTGCACCATGCATGCTGTCTTATTGGAATACCTGTTTTTAACATGCAAGTTACTACATTAAATTATACAGCTGTTCATCTACCTTTATGACTTTGCGCCCTTTTTCTTTGTTACATTCCGATACTAGAACCAGGATAATCACACCCTGAAGCAACAGGTCGTGCTTTGCCCCGAAGAAAGCTTGCAATCGGTCTGGGGACAGACGTACATTGGAAGGAAAGAACCGTTCCGGAGGGCAAGAACAAAACTCTTGTAACTGGACGTTATAACTTTGTGGACCCATTTGTCGTTCACCAAGGAAGTCCACGGGCCTGGAAACCAGCAAAGGTGTCCCCCCACCCCAGGTATGGGTGAGAGCGCACCTTCATGCTGAAGGAGCCTTTTCCAGGGGGTATAGAGAATCCTGCTCTCAGCTTGCCAGACCCAGGCCGCTTGGAACCTTCCGAGGAGGACTTGAAAGGTTTTGAACCCTTGTCAGTGGACCCAGAGGAATGAAAAAACTGCGTGTACTGAGAAAGAAGGGCCACGTCTGCGACAAACTTTCTTCCCCCTTCCCAGACTGTGAAAGAAAGGTACTCTTCTCCTTGTGAGACTCTTGATATCATCCAGGGTAGTCCCAAACAGGCGATCATCTTTAAAGGGTAAATTAGTCAGCGCTTTCTTTTTAGAAGTCTGGTCCGCAGATCAACACTTAAGCCACAATACACACTTAAGCACCAATGCCAAAACAGATCGCTTAGAAATCAGGGGAGCCGCATCCAAAGACGCATCACAGACAAAGTGCAGCCCCTGGACCAGTAAAGGCGGGGGGGGGGGGGATCTGCTCACCCTCTTGATCGCAGCGCAGAAGTTTAGCCCACTCCGTTAGAGTTTGCGACGCCAGGACAATGGCCAGGATTGGCCTCAGCGCCAAACCAGCAATAGTGAACAAATTGCGGGCCACAGACTTTCGCTTACTTTTAGCTGTATCTTTAAAAGCCAGAGATGTCTTTACCGGAATCATGGTTGCCTTGTTATACCTGAAGACAGGGGGGGGTCCATCACTGGTGGGACAGTCCACCACTTGAAAAGTGACTCTTTAAAGGGGTACCTAACAGCAAAGCATTTAGGAACCACAAAGGTGTGTGTTGGACACTCCCAATTTTTATAAACAAACTTGTCAAAATAGGAGGGACAAGGGAACACTTTTGCCATGAGAGATGGATTGTGGATGCCAAAGGGCACAGCCACCTCCGCAAAAGTCTCAGCTGCATCCTCCATTTTTAAACTCTTCCACACAGATGTAAACAGTGCGTCAACTAGCGCCTTCTCATACGCAGCTACAGATGGAGGAATTATCCTCATTCTGATAGCCACTGCAGACGTGCCCCACCCTGTGGGGTTTGTAGCCACCCTCCCTGATCCGAGTCAGATTCAGGGTCTGATGAGACAGATGAGGCAGGCGATGGCAAGGCTGCTTTTTGCTAGCCCGCCACCCAAAGATCACCTCCACCCGGGAAACAAAGGATCCCAGGACTGCTGTCAGTGCATCAACAGATGCCAATCCAAAAAATGTGGTGCAAAGCACCTATCTCCTGTGCGAGTGGTGTGATCCTCTATACACCTTAGCCAGAGTCATGCAGCTGCTGGGAACCATCGACTCGGCCTCACTGGATAACTTCGGCCTTGCAGCCCCTCAAGACCAGGGTAGTCGAAGACCACTAAAAATGAAGGCTCTGAGGAAGAGGCTAAGCCTCGAAACACGTAAGCCTTCCCAGCTTCAGGGGACAGTTCAGCCTTTGATCTTGATGCTGATGACTACGTACCTATTTGATATGCTTTTATCAAGAACTTGTTTGTGTATTTTTATACCTTTTATTTGAATAAAACTTTTTAGAGGATAATGCACTAGGCCGGTGCGCCCTTGTGTTTGCTTTTGGTTTTTAGTGCATCAATAGATGGCTGGGACTCTAAGGGGGCCTGCTGTCTCAGGTGGGGAAACATGCTCCTGAGACTCCATAAGGTAAAAGGGGAACCCACCACAAAAAGTATGTAGCACTTCTATGGGACTCCCCCACTTGTAACACCACAGGGGCACCAGCAAGCAGAGCTCCCCACAACCTGCAGCAGAGAGGGAGGGACCCCGCCAGACTCACCACCCCACCAGAGTAGCACCAGCACACCATCCCCTACCATCTGCCAACCCATTGCGCTACCCCAGGATGGGGTGGGTACCAAGACAAAAGGGCGGTCTGGGGGGGGGAACCCGCAGGTCCGGCTGCAGGAAGGAGGGGCCTGCATCCACCCCAAACCACAGAGGCTGAGGGGGGGGGGGGGGTGGTCAGCTACCATACCAGGAAGGCACTACTCCAAACAAAACCTCCTCACCACTAAAATGGGGGCTGTCGCCCAGGAGGAACCCTGTGACTCGGGCCAAGACCTGGTCTTATGCAATCTCGCGTGGAGTTTGACTCGCAGGCCAGCCCCTGTCCAGTGGGGCTATGTTGTGGCTAACCCAGTGCGGAGCTTTGGTCTGCGCACGCTCGCCGACCAGACTGGGGGGGGGCCAATGGATCTACATATCCAGCCCGTCGCCCAGTCCAGCAGTTAGTTGTAGATTTCACAGGAAAAAGCCAGGAGAAAAAAATGCCATGTAAAAAGAAAAAAAAATGCCAGGACCCGACAGGGAAGTAGGTATTTACTCCTGACTAGGCAGAAAAAAAAAACTGAAGGCCTATAGCAGAGAGGAGGGATGTATACCACCTAGGACTGCTGAGTCCGTCAATGAACGAAAGAGAAATTACATAAAATTTAAATTTGGGTACAGCTTTGCATAAGCATGCAATTGTCAGTTAAAGTAATGCAGTGCTGTACCACAAAAAATGTGCTGGTCATGAAGGGGGGTAAATCTTCCAGCGGTCAAGTGATTAATGTTACCGATTTTCTTATTTTCTTAATTGTGCCAATCCGTACAGTTCCTTTCACATTGGTGTGGGAAATTGTTCCGTACCGAAATCTCTAAAGACATACAGTATTGATAGTCCTGGCAGAAGTAGCTTTCTTTTCGCCCAATTCGTATAACATACGGGTTGATTCTTTATAAATGGAGAGTGCAAAACCTGGTGCAGCTCTGCATAGAAACCAATCAGCTTTAAGTTTTTTTTGTCAAAGCTTAATTGAACAAGCTGAAGTTAGAAGCAAACTACCAAGCACAGCTGCACCAGATTTTGACCTCTTCAGTTTTAATAAATCAACCCCATAATGTTTTCCAGCATTTATCAATGCCAAAAGGTCAAAATTATATAATCTATATCTATATATATATATATATATATATATATATATATTTTTTTTTTTATTTATTTTTTTTTTATTTATTAGATACTACTTTTACGTATCGTCCAATTTGGATCAGATCTCAAGACTAGTTTACTATTACTTGCCATGAATGTACTATTACTTTAACTTGCCATGAATGTTCTCAAATTTGTATCAAAGAGGTCATCACCATCATATTGTACACGCTAGTCTTCATAAAACTTTGTTTTTCTGAAATAAAGGGTTTTGACAAAAAATACCTTGAATGGACCTTTCCTGTGTGAATCTGTGTAGGGAAGCTTATTGCGGGATCAGGAGAGTTTCTGGCCAGCTGTATGTGTGTTAGCAATTAAGATCTTGAACCACACAACATAAAACGGGGGGAGTCGCACATCATGCCTGACATACCACTTCTGAAGCATTTAAATAAGAAAAAAAAAAAAGAAAAGACTGGTATAGTTTTTATAGTTTTATTACCGATCCAATAGATAACCAGTGTTTTTTAATCATGTAGATAACTGAGCATTTCTGGATTCCAGCATACCCGCTTCTATCTACGCAAATCCTTTAAAAAATTACAAAGTAAAAACACTAATTTCCGTGTTGCAGTAACAGATGGTGCAAAACAATGCATATCAGTCCTATTTGTCCTTTTTTAAAAATATTTAAGACATTTTTATACAGAGTTTGCATATATCGCAGGGTAGAACATTGCCAGGTGTAGCTTAAAAAGAACAATTATACAGATATCCTCCTAGATTACATTCTGCGATATATTGATTCACATAAAAGTTGTCTTGATATCATTTTTTCAGTTTAAAGAAACTTGGTAAAAGAAAAATGGTACAAATAACCTGCTGACCAGAGTCCCCTGTCGGCTAACAAATTGATGGGTAAAAGGAGCTGATGAAGATTGGAAAGACAAATTAATTTATGGTAAAACAAGTTTTATTACATGACATCCACTTTTGGGTTTTGGCAGTCTTCTGTCCACATAAATTATATTTTTGCCACTTTCTATTCATCTACAAGCCTTTACATGTTTACTGCGCACAGATGATGAATGTTCCTGTATCCAATTCCTTCTGCACGAAATCAACACTTATTTTATAAGTGTGTTCCTAAAATAATAAAGGAAAATAAAATTACCACAAAAGAGATTTCCATTTGAGATATTTGCTGTATGCTGAACTACAGGCAAAAAGCTAAAGCACAGGTAAATGCATACCTAAAATATATATATAGGAGCTTTTCTGTTTAAAGGATAAGTTCCCCTTTCGTAACCTGCGCCTCCCCCTCGGTTCCCCCGATCTGACAGCTAGCGGGAATCTCCCCTCCCCCGCTAGCTGTCAATTTAAAAAACTGCATAAGAGCGGAACTCTACCCACCTGCCTGGCAGCGTCACCTATTCACAGTGTTCTGTGGATGGAAACCAACAAGGTCCGGAAGCCTTTGCGGCTGTCAGATCGTAGTTTTCAATGAACTACCGTGGCACTGTGGTAGTTCATTCTCTTTTCCTGCTAGATTGCATCTGCTCGCCTGTACGGGATGCACGGGCACACAGATACACTGACAGATCGGCAGGAGACATACATGACACCAGCAATCTGCTGATCCCTGGTGCAATGTTTTAGAGGCTCCAGAAGCAAAAAAATAAATGCACACTTTTTACCTGCAAAACAATGTGCATGTATTTTTTGTTAAAAGGTAAACTTATCCTTTAAGGATTTTTAGATCTGTTAACCTGGTACAGCAGTAAAATTGGCTGTACTGGCAATGGGACATCTGGGATGTCACTTCCTTAGTCATATAACAGTGCTCTGGTCTAGCAATTGGGATGCTCGGTGTGCACAGGTCAAATGAGCCTCTAAACTCAGGTATTCTTGACAGCTGTGGAGGAGCAAGAAGCTGCAAGGATATGCAGGTAAGGAGAGTCAGGGGCTGCCTTTTGAAGAAACTTGGTCGCTTTTGAAAGAGTCACCTTTTCCATGCAAGATAAACAGCAAAACAAAAACTTTTCAAAGACAGCAAGTTTTTATCTTGCAGCAGGGCATATATTCATTGACATATAATGTAGTAGAGGAGGCACTGGTATTTATGGGTATGCTCTTGTAGGTTAGATATGTGTTCCTAATACCACTATGTGCCACCACTGTGTAGTATTGGTGTGGAAAAATGTAAGTCGCAACAATAATCTCATATGTTGCACTGTGGCCCAGTCCTTGGGCAAACCATAGCAATTCAACCAAAAAACTATTGGTGTATATCCCATATCAAAATTATGTGCACTGGGTGATTAGGTGTACGATTTGAATGGCTCAAGGCTGGTCAATATAATCCTTTAGTGCTGTAATGGTAAAGCTGCGATCACCAAAACAATAAATATAATCTACCTTAACAATATTAAAGCAATTATTTTTGCACAATAAATTCTACTAAAAAAATCATTACTTAACGGTGTGTAAAGAAAAACTAACTAAAATTGGTGCACAAAAAAAAAAAAAAAATTCAAACAATATTAGTGCAAAAATAGTGATTGATAGTCCATGTGTTCTTGTTATACATATACCATATAAAAATCATAACACATAAAAATACATATTTTTCCAATTTCAGTGCTCCACTTTGTGCTCACTTGTGATAATGTGGTTAACAGTCCTGCTTACCAGATAGAATCATGTCGCAAGCAATGGCGGAGCTAGACTTTTAAAACAGGGGTGGCAAGGTATTATTTTGGGGGGTCAATATACAACGTGGCAGGATAAAGATAGTTGGTCAGCCTGAAGGTGTGTGGGCAGTCTATATAGGAACATGAGAATGGTGAAGATGGATGGTCAGGTTATGTAGAGGCAGGATGGAGGTGGATAGGCACACTACAGTATATAGGGGAAGGAAGTCAGGAAGACAGGTTTTGTAGGGGCAGGATGGAGGTGGAAGGATATTCTATAAATGGGAGGTGGGCAGAAATGGAAAGGTTATGCGGAGGCAGAATATAGTTGGGTTCAGGCTATATAAGGGAAGTGGGCAGGGTGAAAATGGGTGGCAATGTTGCGCAGAGACAGAAAGAAGATCAGTGAACAGGGTATGTGGTTGGGAAGTCTATATAGACTTGGGTTGGCAGGCAGAATGAGGTGGAGGCAGGATGGACGTAGGTAGGCGGTCTATATAGGGCAGGTGGTTAGGCAGGCAGAGGCAGTACAGGGTGTAGGCGGATGGATTTAGGGTTCTAGTATAGACCTGGGTAGGTAGGCAGTACAGGGTCAGGTTAGGATTGACTTGCGTAAGGAGGCAGTCATTCTGGGTGGATGAAGTATGGGGTGGGGGCAGGATAGAGTTGAGTAGGCAGACCGTATAGAGTGGGGACACTATGGAGATGGGTGAGAGTCTATATATATATATATATATATATATATATATATATATATATATATATATATATATATATATATATATATATATAGATAGGCAGGCAGTACAGGTTTGGTGCAGGATGGATTTAGGCTGGCAGTAGAGAGCTGGGTAGGCAGGCAGTAGGTAGGGTCAGGGTAAGATGGAGTTTGGTTGGAGGCAGTATGAAGTGGGGGCAGGGTGGAGTTTAGTAGGCAGGCATTCCTAGTGAATGTAGTCGAGAAGGCAGGCAATAAGGATGGAGTTGGGTAGGCAGGAATTATGGGGTTTTGGCAGGATGGAGCTGGGTGAGCAGTATATATAGGGTAGCTGGAGTTGAGTGACAGTGACCAGTGGTGGGACAAGGTCAACTAGTGCCCAGGGCGAAAATGCCCAAGAGCGCGCCCCCCCCCCCCCCAGAGAAGCATATGCAGCGCTGAAATGTATGTGCTGGATACAGCATGTGCTGCAATGATTTGACCCTACCATATGTAGGTAAGGTAGTGTAGGTAAGGAAGAGCAGGTCGTTAATATTATCCCCATAGAGTAGAGGGTAATAATGTCCGACAGGATTGGGGATGCCACTCAGTGCACTTCTTGCGGCATGTATGCGTTCCTTGATGAAACAATCGAGGACGAATACTGCTGTGCAAGATGTGAGCGACTTGTTGCTCTGGAAGCCCACATTGTGGATCTAGAGAACACAGTGACAAGACTGCGTGGCATCTACAACCTGGAAAGGAGCTTGGACTTTACCCATCAGGCGCTGGCAGGGGTCAGCATAGAGGAGGAAGGAATAGAGGAGACGCAAGCAGCAGAGGTACGCAGCTGGGTGACTGTTAGGAATGTTAGGGGGAGGAGAGTCAGGGAGGCCAGTCCTGAGTTGGTACACCCTAACATGTTTGCCGAGTTGCAGGTTGAGGGGGATATCAACTCAGGGGTGGCAGTGCTGGAGCATGCGCCCTCCCCCAGCTGCCAGGGGAGGGACGGCTCCAGGAAGAAGGGGGGCCGTAACGCAGGAAAGGTTAGAAAGGTTGTGGTAGTTGGGGACTCAATTATCAAGAGGACAGAGAGGGAAATCTGTAAAAAAGATCGCGTGAACCGAACAGTTTGTTGTTTACCGGGCGCCCGAGTTCGGCACATCGCAGATCTGGCAGACAGATTGTTGGGCGGGGCTGGGGATGACCCAGCGGTCATGGTGCATGTGGGCACTAATGACAAAGTTAAAGGTAGGTGGAGGATCCTTAAGAACGATTTCAGGGACTTAGGTAATAGATTGAGGAAAAGGACCTCCAAGGTGGTTTTCTCTGAAATACTGCCTGTACCTCGAGGCACACAGGAGAGGCAGAAGGAGCTTAGGGAAGTTAACAAGTGGCTGAGGAATTGGTGTAGGAAGGAGGGGTTTGGGTTCCTGGAGAACTGGGCTGACTTCTCAGTCGGCTACCGGCTCTTTAGTAAGGATGGGCTGCACCTTAATGGGGACGGTACAGCTCTTTTGGGGAGAAAGATGGCCACCGAGTTGGAGGGGCTTTTAAACTAGGAGACGGGGGGGAGGGCTCAGAAATAGAATCAGTCAGGAGGGAGCAGAGGACTGAAGGCAGTTGTAGGGTCAATAGCGACAGTAGGTCAACAACATCAATTGGCGGGTCTGTGCGGGAGAACAGCAGACCAAACAGAAATAAACAAAACCGCCAATCACGTTTAACTTCCGTAAAACTAAGAGGGGTATATGCTAATGCCAGGAGCCTAGCTAATAAGATGGATGAGTTGGACATGTTAGTACATGAGGAGGACATAGACCTTGTGGGAATAACGGAGACTTGGTTCGACCCCTCACATGACTGGCTGGCCAATATCCAAGGGTATTCGATGTACCGGAAGGACAGGGTAGGAAAAAGAGGGGGAGGGGTATGTCTCTATGTCAAGAACAATATAAAGGTGCTAGAAAGGAGTGACATTACGGATGGGATGAGCATGGATTTAGAATCTGTGTGGGTTGAACTCGATAGGGAAGAAGATGAGGGAAAAGTAGTTGTGGGGGTTTGCTATAGGCCACCTAACCAAGGGGAGGAGGTAGAGCTGGAATTTTTAGCACTAATAGGTAAAGCGGCAAAACTAGGATCAGTCATCATATTGGGGGACTTCAATTATCCCGACATTGACTGGGAAGAGGGGACTGCACACTCGCATAAGGCCCGGCTATTCACGGAAACCTTACAGGATAACTACATGTCGCAGTTGGTGGATTCCCCTACTAGAGAGAATGCTATCCTGGATCTATTGATCACTAATGACCCAGACATAATCTCGGAGGTAGGAGTCCAGGACAACCTGGGCTCTAGCGATCACAGGATGATCACATTTAGTATAAATAACAATATAAAAAGGCAAGTGGGGAACATAAGAACCCTAAACTTCAGAAGGGCAGACTTTCCAAAATTGTACTCATTGATGGAAAGGGTAAACTGGGACCAAACCCTGGGATCACTGACCACAGAGGAAAAATGGGAATGCTTTAGAACAATATTAAGCAAAGGCATCTTGCAGTGCATTCCTATGGGGAATAAATTTAGAAGAGACAAAGCCAAACCTGGCTGGCTAAACCGTAGCGTTAAAAAACTTATTAGGGGAAAAAAATTGGCCTTCAAGAAATATAAATCAGAGGGCACCGTATCGGCCTTCCAGCAATACAAGGAGGAAAATAAGAAGTGTAAACACGAAATCAAGATGGCTAAAATCAACTTTGAGAGACAAATAGCGGAGGATAGTAAAAAAAACCCAAAGAAATTCTTTAAATATATCAACAGCAAAAAAACTAGGGCAGAGCATATTGCACACATAATTAGCGATGATGGGAGGATGGTTACAGAGGACACTGAAAAAGCAACCGTGCTGAATTCTTTTTTCTCGTCAGTCTTTACGCAGGAAAAGGAAGGGTACACTGACCATGACTGTATGGTTAGTAGTAATACACAGGACTTGCCACTATGGCTAACAGAGGGGGAAATCAGGGAAAGACTGGATAAACTTAACACAAACAAATCACCAGGCCCGGATGGCGTACATCCGAGAGTACTCAAGGAACTCAGTATGGTTATATCTAGACCACTGTTCCTGATCTTTGCTGACAGTATTAGGACAGGAGATGTACCAGGGGATTGGAGGAAGGCTAACGTGATTCCGATATTCAAAAAGGGCCAGAGACATATCCCGGGAAATTATAGGCCTGTCAGTCTGACATCAATAATATGTAAACTTTTGGAGGGGATGATAAGGGACTATATCGTAGAGTATGCTAAAGACAACAACATCATCAGTAGTAACCAGCACGGGTTTACAAATGGGCGATCTTGTCAAACCAATCTCTTAGCATTCTACGAGGAAGTGAGCTGTGAGCTAGATAGGGGGAGACCAGTGGATGTGGTGTACTTGGATTTCGCTAAGGCGTTTGATACAGTTCCCCACAAGCGCTTAATTTATAAAATAAGGTCTGCAGGTATCGACAGCAGGGTTTGCTCTTGGATACGGAATTGGCTAAAAGGCCGTGTCCAAAGGGTAGTAATAAACAGCGCATACTCAGACTGGTCTGAGGTAGTAAGCGGGGTGCCCCAGGGCTCAGTCCTGGGACCAACCTTGTTCAATTTATTCATAAACAGCATTGAGGAAGGGATCAGTAGTTCGTTATCAGTTTTTGCAGATGACACAAAATTGGCCAGGGCAATAACTGCACAGCATGAAGCAGATATCCTACAGAATGACCTGGACAAAATTACGGAGTGGGCAACGACATGGCGAATGAGGTTTAATGTGGAGAAGTGTAAGGTTTTGCACTTGGGGACCAAAAACATAAAAACACAATACACGTTAGGAGGGGAACCCTTGGGGGAATCAAAAATGGAGAAAGATCTGGGAGTCTTAGTTGATGATAGATTAGGCAACAGCATGCAATGCCAAGCGGCAGCTTCCAAAGCCAACAGAATATTAGCATGCATAAAGAAAGGGATGTATTCCAGAGATAAGACTATAATCCTTCCACTTTATAAAACTCTGGTCCGACCGCATCTGGAGTATTCTGTCCAGTTCTGGTCGCCAGTCCTCAGGAGGGATGTGTTGGAGCTGGAGAAAGTCCAGAGAAGGGCAACTAAACTGATTAGGGGGTTGGAGGACCTTACCTATGAAGAGCGGCTGCAATCGCTCGATTTATTTTTACTGGAGAAAAGACGTCTGAGAGGGGACATGATAGCAATTTATAAATATCTTAATGGGGATCTCAGCTTAGAAGAAAAGCTGTTCATTCGAAGGAATTGCATGAGGACTCGAGGACATACAATGCGATTAGAGGAGAAGCGTTTTAACCTCAGGCAACGTGGGGGGTTCTTTACTGTTAGGGCTACAAGATTGTGGAATTGTCTACCACAAGAGGTGGTTTCTGCGGGTAGTATGGTGACTTTCAAAAGACTCTTAGGCCCCTTTCACACATGCTGTCCGTTTGTCCGTTTTTCATCCATCCGTTGACGGATGAAAAACAGACATCAATGTATCTCTATGTAAAAACGGATGACAACGGATGATCATCAGTTAACATCAGTTTTCATCCACTTCCGTCAATGTCCGTTTTTTTGAACGGATGAATGCCCTATTTTTCATCCGTCAAAAAAACGGATCGTACGAAAAACGGATGACAACGGATGAAAAACGGATGACAATGGATGAAAACAGATGACAACGGATGAAAAACGGATGACAACGGATGAAAAACAGATAACAACTGACGAAAAACGGATGACAACTGATGAAAAACGGATGACAACTGATGAAAAACGGATGAAAAAATGGATGAAAAACGGATGGAAAACTGATACATTTTGACGTGACTGAACTGATGAACTGAACGGACCGTATGTGTGAAAGGGGCCTTAGACTTACATCTCAAGGATCAGGAGATTGAGGGCTATGTTAGATGATTACAGTCACACACACCTACACAGGTTGAACTGGATGGACTATTGTCTTTATTCAACCTCACCTACTATGTAACTATGTATATCCCCCAATGACCCCCTAAGTTGCAAAAGCAGCTATATGGAGGTATACATTCTAAGGCATAGCAGGTCTGACAGGCTTCCTCTTATGCATGTCTACACACCACACATTCTTATTCTTAGAGAGTAGTAGTACGCATGTCAGAACATGACATGTAGCATGTAGCTAGTTCTGGGTACAGATTATAGTAAATATTGGATACAAGGAAAAATCTTGATAAATTGTTTTGTATATGGGAGGTATACACATGCCAGGGTGAGATGGTTTGTATCATAGTATAGCATAAATAATCCCCTGTAGTGTTTGGTGGGCAGTATTACCTGCAGAATATGACCTAATTGGCCACCTGAAAATCATGTTCAATTTGTGTGCTTACAGCACAGTGCTGAAGACTTTTAGGCCTCTTTCACACTTGTGCAACTTAAGGATTTTATTGCGATTTTGATGTAATTTTGACTGGGCTTGAAGCAATGCCTATGTCTTTGGACCTCAAAACACATTAAAAGTGGGCCAAAGTGGTGCAGGAACAACTTTGAAGTTGGTGGGACTTCAAGTCGCACAGATATGAATGGTACTCATTGGAAATAATGAAGAATGACTTGTCATGCAATTTTGCAATCCCAAATCTCAGGACAAGTCACACAAGTTTGAAAGGGGCCTTAGAGGTTCAGGCTGGGTTCACACTGGTGTTATGCGGGAAATCCTGCGATTCCTGTGTGGGTTTTCACATTGCACCTAAATCGTTGGCGGTTCAATCTGACATCTGCGAACCACTGCGGATGTCAATGTACAGTTAATGACACCCCCGGTGAGAATCAGACCACAGTGTGAACTTTGAAATTGTGCAGGAATTGGATCACATAGGTGTGAACATGCGATCAGATTCCAGTGTGGACCAAAAAAAGGGTCCTGCACTGTTTTGGTCTGAATGGGATATGAATTTAATCACACAAACTGTATGGCAAAATTTGTATTGCACAGACATCGCATGTGATCTGCACAGCAATGCGGTGTGAATCACATGCGATGTCTCATCGCAATAGTGTGAACCCAGCCTAAAACAGGTGTGCCTCCTAAGTTACCTATAATAAGGCATATTACACTTTACTTATGACACCTCTAGCCCTTAGCAGAGTTCTGTGAATTTGTGTGTGTTTGGGAAAAGGGGGGCTAGATCTGATTAGTGAACTATAAGCCCTTTACTGCCAACCTCTCCCTGATAATGCCTGTTAGTTGGTATTATGCTGACTTACTATCTTTATAACATTCTGACCTCAAACATGAATGTCAGGAAAGTCTGCTAAAATTCACATGCCCCAATCTGTATACCTCCACTGTTCCAATCCGAACAATGCGGTCAGCATCCCAACCAAGCAACTAGCATTTTCAGAAAAAAACAGCAATGACAGCCTACCTGTTTCACATTAGGTTTCCTATAATTTGGTTATTGTTAACTTGAATTAACAATAAAAGAGCATATTTTGTTGCGCTGAAGAAGCTCAACAAGCTAGTTTATTTTTTCCCTATCTCTATGTAACACATAAATGAGACACCCTGTCCCACCCCCCCCTTTCTAAAATCCATGCTATCAGTCTATATGAAGCAAGCTCTCCTCTGCTACAATCATCCACTTATCATCTGTAGGACTCTGAAGCGGTTTCCTCCCACCTTTTAGTACAGTAATAGAGGGCAGTGGCTCAGCTTGGGTCCTCCATGCTGCCAGTCACTTCTAGGGATGCTGCCAGTCAGTTCTCTGCAGCTCTGTCCCTCCGTAGGACACACATGGCTGACTGTAGAGGTTAGCAGGAGGCTGGCATGTGGGGAGGGGGCGGGGGAACAGGGATGCACACAACTTTTTTTTTTTCATTACAATGAAAAATGCTGGATTTTTCTGCCCTTTGGAAACAACCTGCAGGACGCTCTGCCCTTACTCTGCAGTGCTCTGTACACAGAAGGAGGTGCTCTCCGTGGCTGTCCTCCTCTCTTCCGCCCACAGGATGCAATCAGGGGACGGGAGGAGAAAGTAGTGTCCTGCCTTGGGCAGAACAGAGAACTCGGTAGCTGCTGGACAGTAGGGGAAGAGGGAGCCAGAGCCGGCGGGCAGACCAAGTTTGCGATCAGCAATGCACAAAAAGCAAACAGATAGTGTGTGGAATTTGGAATTGCAGACGCCCATGAGCGGGGTGGCAACAGGGGTGGCAAGGACTTTGTCTGGGGTGTCAATTGCCACCCCAGCTAGCCCTCTAGCTCCGCCACTGGTCGCAAGGACCTATGGAGCCTTTGATCCCTGGTTTAGGATGGATCAGTCCTCCACATGAACCTCTCCTTAGGCTATCAGACTTAACCACTTAAGCCCCAGCCCTATTTCGGACACTTTTTGTTTACAAGTTAAAAGCAGTATTTTTTCCTAGAAAACTACTTCGAACTCCCAAACATTATGTATATTTTCTTAGCAAAGACTCTGGAGAATAAAATGTCGGTCATTGCAAAACTTTTTGTCAAGCGGTATTTGCGCAGCGGTCTTTAAAACGCCATTTTTTTGGAAAAAAATTGAAAAATCACATTTCACTGCATTTAAAAAATACTAAACAGTAAAGTTAGCCCATTTTTTTTTGTATATTGTGAAAGATGATGTCACGCCGAGTAAATAGATACCCAACATGTTACGGTTTAAAATTGCGCCCCCCCGTGGGATGGCGACAAACTACGGTCAATAGAGATCTCAATCTGCGACGCTTTAAATTTATTTAACGGTTACCAGTTTAGAGGTAGAGTGTAGCTCTTTTTTATAAATTATTGCGCACGCTCTGGCGATCGCGGCGATACCTCACATGTGGGGTTTGAACAGCGATTTCATTTGCGGCTCGACTTGCGTATACGTTTTTTTTGTGCGCGAGCTAATGGTGACGGGGGCGGCGACATTTTTTTTTTTCCTATTTATTTTTTATTTTTTTTAAACTATTACTGGTTTTTAAAAAAAAAAAAAAAAAATCTGATCACTTTTATTGCTGTCACAAGCAATGTAAACATCCCTTGTGACAGCAATGTGTGTGACAGGTACACTTTATGGAGGGATCGAGGGTCTAAAAGACCCTAGACCCCTCCACTACACTTCCCTGTATGCAAAACGCCGAAAACGGCATTTTTGCATACAGCCGTTTTTTAAATTTGCCACCTTTTGCAGCACAGTAACCCGGAAGTGACGTCATGGACGCCGCCTCCGGGTTACGTCATCGGAGCCCCGATAGATGCCGTTTCCAGCATTCATCGGGACTCCATCCAGCCGGCGGACGTGCCGGCTGGGTGCTCGGGGCTCCCGGTGGGACGGGAGCCCCGGGCAAAGCCACGGAAGGCGGCGGGAGGGGGGGGGACGTCCCCTCCCGCCCCCCGGATAACGATCGAGCGGCTCCCGAGCCGCATCGGTCGTTACCGACGGAAAGCCGACCGTCGGCTTCAAACCACGGTACCGGGATGATGCCTCTAACTAGAGGCATCATCCCGGTTATAAACCCGCAAAGTGTACCGACGTATCGGTACGTTGATATGCGGTAAGTGGTTAAGGGACTGGATGGAACCTCTGGGAAAAATTCCTTTTCCTTACTTCTTCTTGTCTCCCGATCATATGGTGGTAATCTCAGGCAGATGTATGGTTATAGAGATAATGGGAATCCAGAATATAGTATAATACTGTTTTTATTAAAGTAAAAAACATAAAAGATAAAAAATGTCTGCTTACATTTAGGTGTGCCACCTGGCACACAATGAAGGCGCTTTTTGCTAGTCAGGGTGGATGTTTGTTCCTGTGGATATTGTATCCCTCTCCACTGATCTGTATAAGAACAGTGCAGCCCTTGTAGCGTGGCAGCGGTCGGCGTGTGTTCCAAAGCTGCACTGTTCTTATACAGATCAGTGGAGAGGGATACAATATCCACAGGAACATCCACCCTGACTAGCAAAAAGCGCCTTCATTGTGTGCCAGGTGGCACACTTAAATGTAAGCGGACATTTTTTATCTTTTAGGTTTTTTACTTTAATAAAAACTGTATTATACTATATTCTGGATTTCCATTCCCATCCTCATTTTACCTCTGATATTTTAACAATATTTTAATAATAATTTTAAGTAGCTATTCCCCACCATATTCCTCATATCTATGTAATTTTATTTATAATTTATTATATTTATAGCGGACAACATATCTATTATTTAATGTCCCACATAACTTTCTAAGGATGCTCTGCCTGACTCAAAAAGCATGCACTCCAATAATGAGAGCATCCCCTTTAAGGGCAGCTATACAAATCTGGGAGTAGACAATAAGAATTGGGGCCACAATCCCCCTCCCCTCCACAGAATCGCACCATAAGTGGAGCACTCACAGTGCACATCACTATGGAACATCTACTTAGTGCAAAATATACCCATAAGGTAGAGTCCAACCAGACTAATAACCATGAGTATTTACCAAACACCCTTACTCCTCCCCTCTTCTTATACATACCTAATAATTTAACTCTATATGGACATTCTCCATATATTTTTCATTGCCATTTTTAATTTTTATTCCTTATTTTTATTCCCAATTTGATTTTTACCTTTATTTTAATCATATTTTTCTATTAAAATAATTTTTAAATTAATTTTACATTCCATTTACAATCAAATCCTTTTCAGTATTTTTAACCACTTAAGCCCCAGCCCTATTTCGGACACTTTTTGTTTACAAGTTAAAATCAGTATTTTTTCCTAGAAAACTACTTGGAACCCCCAAACATTATATATATTTTTTTAGCAAAAACTCTGGAAAATAAAATGTTGGTCATTGCAATATTTTTTGTCACGCGGTATTTGCACAGCGGTCTTTAAAATGCCATTTTTTTGGGAAAAATTACGAAAAATCACATTTCACTGCATTTAAAAAATACTAAACAGTAAAGTTAGCCCATTTTTTTTGTATATTGTGAGAGATGTCACGCCGAGTAAATGGATGCCAAACATGTTACGGTTTAAAATTGCGCACAGCCGTGGAATGGCGACAAACTACGGTCAATAGAAATCTCAATAGGCGACACTTTAAAAATGGATTTTTGTAAAATCTTACCGTAAAATCCTTTTCTCTTAGCTCATTGACAGACGTAGTCCTCGGTGATTCAACACCCTCGGGTTATGCTGCCCTCTACAGGAGTAGGACTAGACAGGAAAGAAAACGTTCTGGCCACACCCTAGGGGCAGTCCCAGAGGGTATATCCTCTCACTTCCTGCTCTAGCAAATCAGTTATGTCACAAAGCAGTGTTTAGAGAATTTAACCCAACCCAACTCAAAAACAGAGGGGCGGGTACTACGTCTGTCAATGAGCTAAGAGAAAAGGATTTTACGGTAAGATTTTACAAAAATCCATTTTTCTCTATCGCTCTTTGACAGACGTAGTCCTCGGTGATTCAACACCCTCGGGACGTCCCAAAGCAGTACCACAAATGAGGGGTGGGAAAATGGAAATCAAATCCAATCTAGAAGGCCCAACCGGTGCCAACTAGAAGTTTACAATGCTCATCCTCAATGATGAGACTCAACAGAAATTTTTCAACAGAAAAAAACCCCCGAGGTAGACCACCGGTCTCCTCAAATTGCGGCCTGCAAAACCTTGCGGCCAAAATGAGGCATCCGCCGATGCCATCACATCAATCTTATAAAATTTTGTAACGGTATGTACCGACGACCAGGTGGCCGCCTTACATACCTGGACCACTGACGCCTGATGGCGATAGGCCCAGGAAGTACTGAGCGCTCGAGTGAAGTGCGCCCCAACAGGGAACGGAGGATTCTGACCCTTAATAGAATAAGCCTGTACCACCGTCTGACTGATCCATGTAGATATGGTCGCGGCAGACACAGGCAACCCCCTTCAAGGGCTATCCGTGATCACAAAAAGTGAGTCCGTCTTACGAAAACCACTTTAGGAAGGAAGGATGGATTCGGAAGAAGAACCACCTTATCCCTATGAACCACCAGATCTGGGGAACGACCGGATAATGCGGCCAGTTCTGACACCCTGCATACAGAAGTAATGGCCACCAAGAAGGCCACCTTCTGGGATAATGTAAGCAAGGGAATCTCCCTAATATCTTCAAAGAGAAGTTTCTGAAGAACCGACCACACTAAATTAAGATCCCAGGCGGTAAGGGTGCGCGCACCGGCGGAGCCAGATGTCGCACCCCCTGGATGAAATTCCGCACCAAGGAATGATTAGCCAAAGGTTTCTTGAAAGAAGATTGCCAACGCCGAAAACCTGACCCTTGATTGTGCTCAAGGATAGTTTCTGCTCAACCCCTTGTTGCAGACAGACCAAAATTCGGGTCACCGAATAGGTATGTGGGGGAAATCCAATAGATTCACACCATGCAATATAAGACTTCCATGTGCTGGAAGTCGCTTTCCTTGCTTTAACTGGAGGTAGGAATAACTGAAGCTGACAATCCCTTGTCCTTCAGTACCTGGGTCTCAATGGCCAGGCCATTAAGCCAGCGACTGTAAAGCAAGATGGAAGATCGGTCCCTGAGACCGCAAATCCTCCCTGAGAGGAAGTCTCCAAGGAGCGTCCGCGACTAGCCTCACCAAGTCGGCGTACCAGGCTCGACGAGGTCAGTCCGGAATTTCCAGAATAACTGGAATTCCCTCCACCTCTATCCTGCGAAGAAGTTCCCGCAGCAACTTGAGAGGATGGAAGGCATGCCGTAGCTGATACTGCCCCCACGGGGCGATCAGCGTTTCTGCTGCGTCCGCTAGAGGATCGCGGCGCGAGCTACAAACCTCCGCACCTTCCTGTTAAGCCAAGGTGCCAACAGATCCACATCCGGGATGTCCCAATGAAGGGACAGCTAGTGAAAAACCTCTGGATGAAGAGGCCATATGCGATTGGATCCGAATCGGGCTGCTCTAGAGCTGCTCGATCCAGTAAATCAGACAAAATCTGATCGCTCTCAGTTCCGATACCCTTATTGGTAATCTGGATACTATCGGAAGAAATGACTTCCCCTGGTTGAGCATCGGAGACTTCCTGGTCCGCTCGCTCAACCGGATCCGATTGTCCAGGGAATCGGAATTCTGATTCCATTAAAAAAGAATCTCCTTCAGGAGAATTCGGGTATGAGACTGGGTATACGGTACTGCCTCTAAGAAGGCCACCATCAGTCCCAGCCAATTGACGGACAGCAACATCCGAATCGTTGACTGAACCTTCTGGAGTTTCTCCGCAAGGAGAAACTCTCTAGCCCAGGATGTATCCAACCTTAGGCCCAGATAGTTCAGTCTCCTGGTGGGAACCAGGGATGATCTTTGGGAAAGCGAAAAAACGCTGATGTCCTGCGATGATGGGGATATAAAGATAGGCCTCCTAAATGTCTATGGACGCCAGGAAATCCCCCTGATGCAGGGAGGCCACCACTGTACGGATGGACTCTATTTCTTCCCAAGTCCAGATTTGGACGCACCTTGCCCTCTTTCCTGGGCATTGTGAATAGGTTCGAATAGAACCCCTGAAACCGTTCAATGTTAGAAGGGAAGAATCGCACCGGTGGAAGTGATCGAAACTCGATCCTGTGTCCTCCAGAAACCGGTGAAGACATCCCCCCCACCCCAGAGATGGGTAGGGGCGCATCAGGCTATATTCTTCAGGCTTGGCTGAGCCGGACTCTTTGTTTAGCCGACCAGCGCCCTTTGAAACCCCTCTAAAGGGGCTTTGGAGGGTTTCGCCTTATCGCCCGCCCTCGCGGAACGAACAACTCTTTATGAGCAGAAAAGGAAGGTCCTCGTTAGTTACGAGGTCTTTTTATCCTAACAGTCTGTGGCAAGACAGCAGGTGGTACCGTCTATCCTATAAAGAGGAATTCCTCAAACGGATAGCACCTAGCCATGCATTTGGAAATAACAGGGGTTAGTTTCAAAAACGACCCCATTTGGGTAAAGGAAAATCCTTCGCCCTTTTGGTAGGCTAACAAGTACCAAAAAGGAATCTCAGTCTCAGCTACCTCTGCCGGTGTAACCTCAAGACTAAAGGTTTCCCGGACGGACACAACTAGTGCATCCACCACTCTTGTGCTATGGCGGAGGCAGAAACGTGCTCCTCACTGCTGAGGAGATATTACCTGAGACAACAGCCCCCTAAGAGGGACCTGCAACTGCATTGACCAGCTCCGAATCCGTATCTGAAGTATCTGATAAACAATAGGGGTAGGCGGGGGTCGCTTCTTAACCCCCGTCCCTGACAGGCCACCTCCACCCGGGATACCAAAGACTCCAAAACTGCCGATAATGCATTAAAAACAAGTGGGGTACTGGAGGGTCCTGCGGCCACCTTGAGGGGATCAGGTGGGGATACCTATGCGGCAGGGTCAATGATTATACAAGACACTTGCCAGCGACAAAAAATGACAAAGTAAAAAACTTTTTTTTTTTTTGTGTCCCCCAGTCGCAACAGCGCCCCTCAGTGTTACCTGCCTTTTTGGACCCCACAGAGAGAGAGAGACCCCAAGGCTCATCCCTGATGCACAGAAGTTTTCATCAGCTTGCTCAGTGCTTGTCTTGTTACAGACAGGAAGTCTTTGGCCCTATTTCCTGGGTAAAGGAGGCGGCTCCGCCCCTTAACACGCCTGCCGGCGCCTCCCCCTGGCTCCATGAGGTGTTTGAGTCACCTCAAACATGGCCGCCCCCATGCTGGAGACACGAGGCTACACCAAAATGGCGACCTCGTGCGATCTACCAGACAATGGCGGCGGTCTGCACAGAATAGCGGCATGTCTGCAAAAGGATCTTGGCCTCACAACCCTTCACCCTCATGGTGGTCAGCGGTACCGGACCCTGGCAGGCCGTATGCGGTCAGTGGCCGTCGGGAGGCATCTGCTTAGCTGGAGGAATGATCTGGAATGCAGTATACATGTATAGACATCGCCCTGTGGCTACTGACAGGTAGGATACCTTATACTATCACAGTAAAGTTCTAGTACTGCCACTGACTACAATCATTTTCACATTTTTACAATTAGATTGTCAGCTCCCAAACCAAGCCTCCTGGCTTCTTGTACACAAAAATCACACTCAATTAGGGGGATCTGTGACATGTTGTAGGATAGAGGGGAACCCATCCTTACCATTACAGAGAGGGGCCCGCGTTCACCACAAGACCCGTCAGGGGGAAAGGGGGAACATACTACTCACCATACCGGAACCAGGCGGGTGCCAACTCCTGACAGTACCCCTCTCCACCGAGGTAGGAGGGCTGTCGACCAATACGGACGCCGTGACTCATGGTCTTTGGCGTTTCAGCGAGACGTTTAACTCGCAGGGTCAGTCCCCGTCAGTGGGACTATGTCGTGGCCGACCCAGCGCGGAGCTATGGCCTGCACGCGCTCGTAGACTGAACTGGGGTGACCACTGGATCTCAACATCCAGCCCGTCGCCCAGTTCAGCTTTCTTGCTTGAAGATCTCACAGGCACACTGGAGAAAAAAAGCTGTCTAAAAAATCTTTTCAAAGAAAAAAATCCTGCCAGGACCGAAGATCCCAGCAAGGTATCTAGGTCCTTACTCCTAACTAGACAGAAAAAAACTGATTTGCTAGAGCAGGAAGTGAGAGGATATACCCTCTGGGACTGCCCCTAGGGTGTGGCCAGAACGTTTTCTTTCCTGTCTAGTCCTACTCCTGTAGAGGGCAGCATAACCCGAGGGTGTTGAATCACCGAGGACTACGTCTGTCAATGAGCGATAGAGAAAGTTTTTTAACAGTTACCAGTTTAGAGTTAGTGTAGCTCTTTTTTTTTTCATTATTGCTCACGCTCTGGCGATCGCGGCGATACCTCACATGTGTGGTGTGAACAGTGATTTCATTCGTGGCTCGACTTCCGTATACATTTTCTTTCGTGCGCGAGCCAACGGTGATGGGGGCGGCTAAAATTTTTTTTTTCCTATTTATTTTAACTTTATTACAGTTTTTTTAAAAAAAAATAAATCCGATTACTTTTATTGCTGTCACAAGCAATGTAAACATCCCTTGTGACACCAATATGCAGTGACAGGTACTCTTTACGGAGGGATTGAGGGTCTAAAAGACCCTAAGACCCCTCCACTACACTTTCATGTATGCAAAACGCCGAAAACTGCATTTTTGCATACAGTCGTTTTTTAAATCTGCCGCCCTCCGGGTTACGTCATCGGAGACCCCATCAAAGCCACTTCCGGCGTAGATCGGGACTCTATCCAGCCGGCGGACGCGCCGGCTGGGTGCTCGGGCCTCCCGGTGGGACGGGAGGCCCGGGCAAAGTCGCGGGGGGGGGGGGGGGGGGGACGTCCCCTCCCGCTCACCCGGGTAACGATCGAGCGGCTCCCGAGCCGCATCGGTCGTTACCGACGGAAAGCCAACCGTCGGCTCTAAACCACAGTACAGGGATGGTGCCTCTAGCTAGAGGCATCATCCCAGTATAACCCCGCAAAGTCTGCCGACGTACCCCTACGTCACTTTGCGGTAAGTGGTTAATACCCATTTAACCTATTTATACTCTAATCTATATTATTAATTACCTTAAAACATCCATCTGTTTTATATGCGAGTATTATATTACATTGTATTCGCTGGTAATTTAGTCTCTAACCGCAATATACAGTGACTAATAACAAACCCACGATCGATACAAAAACAACATTTGATTACTTCATTAAACCGCAGATCTGTAGTATACACACAGGGTCTGAAGGCGGGATTACCATAACAACCATACAAACAATTTGGATATGGCGCAGCTGATCATTGGGGTTGCCTAGCAGCATTGTATATAAAAGCGGGAGTGGAGACGGAGTGATGTAGCTCCTGATGACGATAATTCTGACGAAACCGGTAAGGCTGGACATTACGTCGCTCCGTCACTTCCGCTAGAGTGGTTACAGACCGTGGAACGCATCCGGACCCGTATATCTGGCTCAGATGCCACATTAACGCTAAATTGAATGCTGAACTGTGAGTGGATATTGTTTTTTTGTTGAAATAAAAAAAAAGTTTAAACCTACTACACTATGGAGTGTCTATCTTCCATGTTTGGGGCATAATTGAGGGACCCCCTGGAACATTGAAGACCCACTCACTCATATCTGCAAGGACCATATGGATCCAGAGGGAACCGTAGGACCATTCATCTTGCTGTGCAAGGCATCATACTCCTATATGGGGAGGGCATTACGGTGAGTTCAATTCCTATAGGTGCAGGGAATACCGCACTGAGCACAGCAAAGGGCAAAGTATATTACAGCACCGGCACATCCTCTGCTTTCACCATAGTTACATAGTTAGTGAGGTTGAAAAAAGACATCAGTCCATCCAGTTCAACCTATGATGTGGGCGTGTGTTTGCTGTTAACCGTACATTGTATACCACTGTATGTTGTGGTCTCCAAGGTGCCCATCTAATAGTTTTTTGAAACTATCAATGCTTCCTGCTGATACGACTGCTTGTGGAAGAGAATTCCACATCCTTACCGCTCTTACAGTGAAGAACCCCTTACACATTTTAAGGTTAAACCGCCTTTCCTCTAGTTTTAGTAAGTGGACACGTATCTTATTGTATTCCCTTACTCTGAATAGTTTGTTCCTTATGCTAGGGTCGCCAGTACAGTATTTGTACATTGATATCATAGCCCCCCTCAATCGTCTTCTCCAGAGAGAATAGGTTCAGTGCTTGTAGTCTTTCCTCATAGCTGATGTCCTCCATTCCCCTAATTATTTTTGTTGCCCTTCTCTGGACTCTTTCCAATTCCAGCACATCCTGAGGACCGGTGCCCAGAACTGGACAGCATACTCCAGATGTGGCCGGACCAGAGTCTTGTAGAGAGGGAGAATAATCTCTTTATTTCTGGAGTGAATCCCCTTTTTTTATACATCCCAGTATTCTGTTGGCTTTGCTTGCAGCGGCTTGGCATTGCATGCCACTGCCAAGCCTGTTGTCTACCAGTACCCCCAAGTCTTTTTCCATCCTAGACTCACCAAGAGGTTCCCCCCCTAGTGAGTAGCTTGCTTTCTGGTTTCTGGCCCCCAAGTGCATTACTTTACATTTTTCAACATTAAACCTCATCTGCCATGTAGTTGCCCACCCCGTTATTTTGTTCAGGTCCGCTTGTAAGGTTTCCACATCCTGCCCAGAAGATATTTGCATGCTTAGTTTAGTATCATCCGCAAATACTGAGATTGTACTAGATATCCCCTCCTCTAGATCATTTATGAATAAATTAAACAGGATTGGTCCCAGGACGGAACCCTGGGGGACCCCACTTTCCACACCCGCCCAATCCGAGTACTCCCCATTAATCATCACCCTCTGGACTCTCCCCTGGAGCCAGTTCTCTATCCAGGTACTCACCTTATGGTCCATACCTACCTTCCTTAGTTTGAACAGTAAGCGTTTGTGGGGGGAACGGTGTCAAAAGCCTTTGCAAAGTCCAGATACACCACATCCACAGGCTTACCTTTATCTAGGTGGCAGCTCACTTCATCATAGAAGGTTAATAGATTGGTTTGGCAAGAACGATTTTTCATGAATCCATGCCGATTACTACTAAGAATACCATTTTCATTACTAAAGTCTTGTATGTGGTCCCTTGACATCCCCTACAAAATCTTGCAGACTACAGATGTTAGGCTGACCGGCCTATAGTTACCATAGGCTTTTTTAAATACACTTGGTGTATTGGATTGCACGTTTTTTTCATCTGCACATAGCACCTTCCATAGGTGCAATTTATAAGACTGGATATATGCTATAGAGGGAACCCCTCCATATTCAGCACTGCCTTAGTGCTTTTTCCTTTTATTAGGCAGAATATAAAGACTATTGATTTAGTTTATCACACACTGCACTAATGCACATTCTGTTATTGTTTCAATTTTATTATTGTATAATACATGCATATATAATTCTTTTCACATATGCAATAATATTTGATTCACTATTAACCTGAATTCACTGCACTGAGTCACTTTTAATAATATATTTATTTTTACACGTCACCTTATTGAGATTATATATATATATATATATATATATATATATATATATATATATATATATATATATATATATACACATATTGTATTCAGTTTGGCACTAGCACTTTATATATTTAAATATTTATATATATTTGTTTTTAATATATTGATTGTATAGCGCATAACCATTTGATCAACCCCTACTGAGTAGCGCCATTGCCCATATATACCATATTAACCACTTGCCGACTGCCTAACGCCGATCTACGTCGGCAGTCAGCCCCTCACAGGCAAAGTGACGTAGGGCTACGTCACTAGCTTGTGAGGGTCTAGGGAGCGAGCGCGTGCCCCCGGAGGCGCGCTCCCGCGTGGTCACGGACCCCCCCCGCGCGTGTGACCAGCGGACCCGATGTCCGACGGTCACTCGGCGATCGGCGGGGGAGAGGGAGAATGTCAGGCAGCTTGTGTAAACAAGCTGCCTGTCATTCTCCTCGCTGTAAAGACACTGATAAAACGGATCTAGTATGTAGATCCGTTGATCAGTGTCCTTACAGCTCAAGCCACAGCCAATCACAGTAGAAAGCACGCCCCTAGGGATACACACAGCCCCTCCCTTCCAAATAAAGTTAACCCCTTCACAACCAGTGTATTTTTACAATAACAGTGCATATGTATAGCACTGATTACTGTAGAAATGTCACTGGTAACCCCAAAAGTGTCACAAATGTCAGTCAAGGGTCCGATCTGTCCGCCCCAATGTCGCAGTACTGCAAAAAAAATCGCAGATCGCCGCCATTACGCGTTAAAAAAAAAAAAACAACAAAAATGACAAAAATCTTTCCCTTTGTTAGTAAACGCGATAACTTTTGCGCAAACCAATCAAAATACGCTTTTTGCGATTTTTTTTACCAAACATAGGTAGCATAAAACAAATTGGCCGAAAATTTTAAAAAATTTTGATTTTTACTTTTTTTTTGGGGGGAATTTCATATAAAAAAATGTGAAAAATATTGTTATTTTTGCAAAATTGACGCTCTTTTTTTGTTTATAGCGCGTGATCAAAAAATCGCACAGGTGATCAAATACCACCAAAAGAAAGCTCTGTTTGTGGGAAAAAAAGGACGTCAAATTCGTTTAGGTACAGCGTCGCACGACCGCGCAATTGTCCGTTAAAGTCACGCAGTGCCGAATCGCAAAATACCCCCTGGTCAGGAAGGGGGTAAAATCTTCCGGGGCTTAAGTGGTTAACACTTTCTGACTTCTCATTTTGTTAAGTTTTCTGGGTAGGCAGCAACTCCTTTTCTTTGTAAAATTCTATATTTTTTCCCATTGCGCGGGATTTACCCCACGTTTACAACCTGACCGAATAACTTCGAAGACCCACTTGTCCTGTACCAGGGAGGTCCATGGATCCGGAAACCAGTGAAGACGTCCCCCCCACCCCAGATACGGGTGAGGGTGCCCCTTTATGTAGAGGCAGCCTTGTCTGCTGGAAGAGCCTGCTCGTGGCTTGCCAGACCAGGTCCTCTAGGAACCTCTGGTGAAGGCCCTTTGATCCTTTGTCTTGAGACCCTGAGAGACGAAGAGGCCGCTTTAGGAGCCGAGGAGAATGGGCCACGTCTACGACGCGGTTGTTTGCCCTTCGTAGCCTGTGGAAGAAGAGTACTCTTCCCGCCCTGTGAGACACCTAACGAAGTCATAGATGTCATCCAAGGAAGCTCCAAACAGCCGATCCCCTACAAGAGGGAGTTCAGATAAGGCTAGTCCGCAGACCAGCATTTCAGCCAGACAATACGCCGAAGGATGACTGTTGATACAAACAGCCTAGAAATCAAAGGAGCCACATCCATAGAGGCATCACTGAAACTGTAGCCCATGGACCAGCGGGCCTGCCAGCTCCACGAAGACAGCAGGAAGCTGTCCTCCCTCCAGGTTTTAGCATAAAAGCTTAGCCCACTCAGAATTTGACACCAGGGCAAAAGTAATTACCGGCCTAATTGCCGAACTAGCCCCAGTGCACATATGGCGGGCCAGAGCATCCGCCATCTTATTAGCCAGACCTGTAAAAGGTATAGGAACTCCTCAACAGGGTCGAATGTAACCCAATTTGACATAGAAACTGGCTAGTCCACTACAGGTGGGACTGTCCATCTTTAAACAGTGCATCCACCAGTGCCTCTTTAAGCCGGCTAGAGGAGCAGAGGAATCATCCTCACTATCTGAGCACTCATGGTGCCTGGACGCAGACTCAGTAGGGTCGCTTTATACTGTACTCACCCTGAAAACACAGTGCTTTGCAAAAGTATTCGGCCCCCTTGAACTTTGTGACCTTTTTGCTACATTTCAGGCTTCAAACAAAGAATATATAAAACTGTAATTTTTTGTGAAGAAACAACAAGTGGGACACAATCATGAAGTGGAACGAAATTTATTGGATATATTTGAAACTTTAACAAATAAAAAACTGAAAAATTGGGCGTGCAAAATTATTCAGCCCCCTTAAGTTAATACTTTGTAGCGCCACCTTTTGCTGCGATTACAGCTGTAAGTCGCTTGGGGTATGTCTCGGAGTTTTGCACATGGAGAGACTGAAATTTTTGCCCATTCCTCCTTGAAAACAGCTCAAGCTCAGTGAGGTTGGATGGAGAGCGTTTGTGAACAGCAGTTTTCAGTTCTTTCCACAGATTCTCGATTGGATTCAGGTCTGGACTTTGACTTGGCCATTCTAACACCTGGATATGTTTATTTGTGAACCATTCCATTGTAGATTTTAGTTTATGTTTTGGATCGTCTTGTTGGAAGACAAATCTCCGTCCCAGTCTAAGGTCTTTTGCAGACTCCCATCAGGTTTTCTTCCAGAATGGTCCTGCATTTGGCTCCATCCATCTTCCCATCAATTTTAACCATCTTCCCTGTCCCTGCTGAAGAAAAGCAGGCCCAAACCATGATGCTGCCACCACCAGGTTTGACAGTGGGGATGGTGTGTTCAGGGTGATGAGCTGTGTTGCTTTTACACCAAACATAACGTTTTGCATTGTTGCCAAAAAGTTTGATTTTGGTTTCATCTGACCAGAGCACCTTCTTCCACATGTTTGGTGTGTCTCCCAGGTGGCTTGTGGCAAACTTTAAACAACACTTTTTATGGATATATTTAAGAAATGGCTTTCTTCTTGCCACTCTTCCATAAAGGCCAGATTTGTGCAGTATACGACTGATAGTTGTCCTATGGACAGAGTCTCCCACCTCAGCTGTAGATCTCTGCAGTTCATCCAGAGTTATCATGGGCCTCTTGGCTGCATCTCTGATCAGTCTTCTCCTTGTACGAGCTGAAAGTTCAGAGGGACGGCCAGGTCTTCGTAGATTTGCAGTGGTCTGATACTCCTTGCATTTCAATATTATCGCATGCACAGTGCTCATTGGGATGTTTAAAGCTTGGTAAATCTGTTTGTAGCCAAATCTGGCATTAAACTTCTCCACAACAGTATCTCGGACCTGCCTGGTGTGTTTCTTGTTCTTCATGATGCTCTCTGCACTTTAAACGGACCTCTGAGACTATCACAGTGCAGGTGCATTTATACGGAGACTTGATTACACACAGGTGGATTTTATTTATCATCATTAGTCATTTAGGTCAACATTGGATCATTCAGAGATCCTCACTGAACTTCTGGAGAGAGTTTGCTGCACTGAAAGTAAAAGGGGCTGAATAATTTTGTACGCCCAATTTTTCAGTTTTTTATTTGTTAACAAAGTTTGAAATATCCAATAAATTTCATTCCACTTCATGATTGTGTCCCACTTGTTGATTCTTCACAAAAAAAAAAAAAAAAAAAAAAAAAAAAAAAAAAAAAAAAAACAAAACGGAATTTTTGTAAAATCTTACCGTAAAATTCCTTTCTCTGAGTCCTCCGACAGTCGCCGCCCACTCATACAGTCTTCACCAATGGGTATTGACCTCTTATCTATAGGAGCAAGCTAAGTATAAGACTTGTTAAAAACAAAGCATTTACATAGACACACCTATGGGGGCTGTCCCACTGGTCTAATATCCCCCCTGCTATCAGCCATCCCAACTCAGTTTGGTAGCAAGCAGTTAGAGTCCAAGAAAACCCCAAAAAGAGGGGCTGGGGCGGCAACTGTCGGAGGACTCAGAGAAAGGAATTTTACGGTAAGATTTTACAAAAATTTCGTTTTCTCTTACGTCCTCCGACAGTCGCCGCCCACTCATACAGTCTTCACCAATGGGATGTCCCAAAGCAGTGTAGACATGAGGGGTGGGAAAACGCAACTGTCAGAAAGGCAACGCAGTACCCACGTCAGGGAAAGGAGCCTTACGTGAACAGAAAGGTAACCTTCTGGGTAACCGAAAAAAATCAACAGGAGCAACAACCCAGGAAAGCAAATAACCAGGGGAATAAACCACCCCAACAGCCAGAGACCCGTAATAAAACTAGGGTCCCTTTACGGTACTGCCGCACAGAGAACTTTGCTGCCAAAGGAGGCATCAACTGATGCCAGAACATCAATTTTGTAGAATTTTGAAAAGGTGTGCACTGACGACCAAGTCGCAGCCTTGCACACCTGGGCTACCGAAGCCTGATGTCGGAAAGCCCAGGACGCACTCACCGCCCTGGTAGAGTGCGCCTTGACAGGGAACGGAGGTACCCGTTCCTTCAACGAACAGTACAATTGTCTGTCTGATCCATTTTAAAATGGTCCCCGCAGACGCAGCCATACCCTTCCGATGTCCCTCAGGAAGGACAAAAAGAGAATCCGACTTCCGAAAGGATTCAGTTGACGACAGGTAAACCCTGATCGCCCTGACAACATCTAAGGAATGCAAAGCAACCTCCTTAGGATGCTTAGGATTCGCACAGAGCGAAGGCAACACAATGTCCTCATTAAGGTGAAAATCAGAGACCACCTTTGGAAGAAAAGACTGGTTAGGTCGCAAGACCACCTTATCCTTATGAACCACCAGGTAAGGGGAGCGGCAAGACAAGGCCGCCAACTCCGACACTCTGCGAGCAGAGGTGATCACCACTAGAAAGGCAACCTTCTTTGACAGCAGAGGCAACGAGATTTCCCTAATGCTTTCAAAGGGAGAACATTGTAGCACGGACAGAACCAAGTTCAAGTCCCATGGAGGTAAAGGCGCCCTTCGAGGAGGGGCCAAGTGACGCACACCTTGAATGAAGGTGCGAATCAAAGAGTTAGACGCCAAGGGGCGCTGGAAAAGGACAGCCAGTGCAGATAACTGGCCCTTAATCATGGCTAACGCAAGGCGCTGATCCACACCAGACTGTAGGAAAGCTAACACCCTCGCCACCGAGCAGGAACGAGGACTCACACCAGGCAAAATAAGCTTTCCATGTACGGTAATAAATCTTACCAGACGAGGCTTTTCTAGCCTTGAGCAAGGTAGGAATGACCTCTGAAGGAAGACTCCCGTCTCTCAGGACCTGGCTTTCAACAGCCACGCCGTTTAAAGCCAGCGACTGTAAAGCAGGATGGAAGATCGGTCCCTGAGACAGATCTTCTCGCATTGGCAGCCGCCATGTAGGCTCGACGGCCAGGTGAACTATGTCCGCGTACCAGGACCGGCATGGCCAGTCTGGTGCCACCAGAATCACCAAAGTTGGTTCCGAGGCCAACCTGCGAAGGAACCTGGACAACAACTGAAATCGGGAGAAAGGCATACATCAGATGATACTGATGCCAAGGCACCACCAGCGCATCCTAGGCATCTGCCAGAGGATCGCGCGTCCTTGCCATGAACCTTTCCACCTTGTTGTTTAGCCGGGATGCGAACAGATCCACATCCGGGGATCCCCATCTCGCACACAGCATTTGAAAAACCTCCGGGTGCAGGGACCATTCCCCCTGGTCCAGGGTCTGGCGGCTCAGATAATCGGCCTGCCAATTCTCCACACCCGGAATGTGAACTGCTGAGATCGCCGGGACATGAGTCTCGGCCCAAGACAGAATTCTGGTCACTTCCTGGCCCGCCCGGGCACTCCTGGTGTCCCCTTGGTGGTTGATGTAAGCTACCGCAGTGGCATTGTCCGTCTGCACCCGTACAGGACGTCCCTGAAGACGATCCGACCATTGGAGCAGGCACAGCCTGATCGCTCTCAATTCCAATATGTTTATGGGTAGGGAGGATTCCTCCACCGACCAAGTGCCCTGGGCAGACAGGTTGCCCAGGACGCCACCCCAGCCCGACAGGCTGGCATCCGTGGTAATTACCGTCCACAGTAACGGCCAGAAGGATTTCCCTTCCGTCACAGCCGGGGACTGAAGCCACCACAGAAGATCCATTCTGGTTTGGCGACTCTGGCCAAGATCTCCGCTTGGAGAGACCTCGTGTGAAACTGTGCAAACGGTATCGCCTCGAAGGCTGACACCATCATTCCCAGGGACCGCATACAGGTCCTGAGTGATGAGGATTTGTTGTCCCTGAGGGACCTGACCTCGTTCTGTAGGGTCTGGAGCTTGTCCTCCGGCAGGAACACCTTTGCTTGAGCAGAGTCCAGAACCATTCCCAAATATGGGAGACGAACCGAAGGAGACCAGGTCGACTTCTGAACGTTGATGGTCCATCCGAGCGTCTGAACCGTAGTGGACAGATCGCGCAGCAGGCTCTGACTGGCACTCGATCTTAACAGGAGATCGTCTAGATATCCCAAGACCGCAATGCCCTGTGCCCGTAACAAGCCCAGAACGGGAGCCAGCACTTTGGTAAACA
The DNA here is from genome assembly GCF_965119305.1 of Pelophylax lessonae. Classification (NCBI taxonomy): domain Eukaryota; kingdom Metazoa; phylum Chordata; class Amphibia; order Anura; family Ranidae; genus Pelophylax; species Pelophylax lessonae. Next base: position 157,583,857 of record NC_138777.1, read on the forward strand.
CGAAGTGGAGCCGAAGCGAGACCGAAAGGTAACGCCACAAACTGATAGTGTTCCTCCCGCGATAGCAAATCGGAGGTACCTCTGATGACCCCCGAATATGGGGATGTGTAGATACGCATCCTTCAGGTCGATAGAGGCCAGGAAGTCTCCTAGACTCAGGGAGGCCACCATCGAGCGGAGCGATTCCATGCGGAACTTTTGAACGCGCACAAAGCGGTTCAGAGCTTTTAAGTCCAGAATCGGACGCGCCTTGCCCTCCTTTCTGGGCACAGTGAACAGATTTGAGTAAAACCCCCAGAATCTGTCCCGATGAGGCACCGGGACGACTACCCCCTGGACGAGGAGATCCTGCACCGCCTCATGCAGGTCTTGTAATCGCCCTGGGGTCAAATGAAGATTTGAGGAAAAGAATCTGTCCGCCGGTCGGGAAAGGAATTCGATCTTGTATCCTGATCGAATGATTTCCTGAACCCACCAGTCCGGAATTCGGAGCAGCCAAGGTTGGAGAAACAGCGCAGACGTCCCCCCACCCCTGAAACGGGTGAGGGCGCCCCTTCAGGCAGAGGTGGGCTGAGCCGCTGCACCAGCCTGGGCGGCTTTAGGTTTGCCCGTCCAGGGCTTTCTCTGGCCACCCTGGCCTTTGAAAGGTTTCCCCTTGTTCTGCGCCTTGAAGGCACGAAAGGACCCCTGATTTGGTTTAAAGGAAGGGCCCCGCTTACCGCGGAAAAACTTACCCTTAGGATTCTGGGGCAGCAGAGTGCTCTTGCCCCCAGTGACCCCTTTAACCAATTCATCCAGGGATTCCCCAAAAAGGCGAGACCCCGCATAGGGAATGTCAGCCACCGTTTTCCTGGAAGTCTGGTCAGCCGACCAGCTTTTCAACCATATCAGGCGATGGTTAATCACCGCATCGCACAAATACATGACCCCTTGATAAATCTGGTCCACCATCTCCAAGGTAATAGGGGGGGCAGAATCAGCCACAAGGGTGCATTTGAGCACCTTGGTCCAATCCGCCACAGCCTGAGCCACCATGACAGAGGCGAAAATAGGTTTCAGCATGGAACCGGCCACCATGTAGGCATGGCGGGCAAGGGATTCCAGCCTCCTATCCGTAGGATCCCTAAACACTGGAGAATCTTCAGTGGGTACCAGAGTAGCCTTGTTCAATCTGGCCACAGTGTGATCCACCTGAGGAGCCACACACTAGCGCAAATCCATAGGAGACGCAAAGGGGTAAAGGAGTCAAAACTTCTTTGGCACCACAAAGGTGCGTTTTAAATTACGCCACTGATCATTCACAGTAGCGTGAAACTCAGCGGGACAAGGAAAGACCTGCGCCGCTTGCGGGTCCTGTGCGTTCCAAAAGAGGACACAATGCCCGGAGGATTGGGCTCATCCTCTGAATGTAGTGTTTCCTTAATGGCAAGAATCAGCGCATCCATAGCTGCGCGGTCTTCGGCTGTCCCGGGGGGGAATCATCCACCCCTGCAACCTCTGCCTCCCCCTCAGACAGAGAAGAGCGAGACCCTTCAAGGGGCACACTACCTACGGCAACCATGTCAGATTCAGAATCAGAAGAAAAAGAAAGCCTAGGCCTTTTCCTAGCAGCCCGTTCAGTCATCATAATACCACTTTGGACACCAAAGTCGCCACTGCAGCAGACAAGTAGTCAGAGCAGAAGATTCAGAGGAACCTGAATCACCCACCAAGGCTGGGGGAAATTCGCTGTCCTGAGATTCCATAGGGGAAATTTTTTTTTTTTTAAGGTACTGGCCCTTTAAGCGTGCCGCAAGTCCCCGCAGCACACCACTATAAAGAATGTGAAAGACAAACCCCTAAGCAGGAATAAGCTGATAGCCAGAAGTATTTCCACAAAGAAAGGACAGCAGACAGACCCCCACAATGTGTTATCACCGCAGCCGATCTCTTCAGAGCAGAAAGAGGAAGTGATGTCACCGCAAGAGACTGAACTGAGACTCCAGGCCAAGGAAAAATGGGTGAACGTTTTGGCACACACAAGATGGCGTCGTAAGGCGCCAAAAACACACTACATACAATGCTGTATACGCGCCCACAGTGAAGCCAGCATGCTGCCCACACCTAAAAATGGCGGACCGGCGGTGTTTAACCCCCGCAGCGGTCGCCACACGTGTCTGTACCTCCAAAAAGCACCCTAAAGTAACACAGGAGAGGGACCCCCACAAACCCACACAGCACACTAGCTGTGAGAAAAAACCCCCGCAGGGACCGGGATTAGGGAGCCCAAAAATGCACAGACATGAGGGGATAACACAGACACACAGGACTGCCAGCCCCAGACAGAGGCCCCACACAGAGTGTACTTACCTGTACCCGATGGCGTGGGGTGTCTCTCATCGACGGGAAACTTCCCACCCTCAGATGGCAGGGGTGCCGTCAGCCAAAAACGCAGGACGCTAGCAGTGCACGGAGAACCGTGGATGAGGCGTCCAGGCGAGGTAGCCACCTCGCAGGCTTGCATCCCTGAGGACAGGGATGGGTCGTTTGTGAGGCCAGGGCGAACACATAGCCTGCTAAACGCTCGATGGCGGGCTGGGATTCCATAAGGCCCTCTGTCCTGGAAAACCAGGACGACCAGTCCGACTCCCAGCTTCGCAACGCCGTCATCATCATGAAGAAGTGACTAACTAAAAGCTGAGAAATAAACAGCTAGTAATGTAAAGAAAAAGAACAAATTTCTTGAAATAAAATCATAAAGAAACAGAAGATGGCTGAGGACTGTAGCCCCAGCACAGGGAAGAGCCTATCTCACTCCTAACTAGGCAGAAGACAAACTGTTGTGATGGCTGATAGCAGGGGGGGTATTGGACCAGTGGGACAGCCCCCATAGGTGTGTCTATGTAAATGCTTTGTTTTTAACAAGTCTTATGCCTAGCTTGCTCCTATGGATAAGAGGTCAATACCCATTGGTGAAGACTGTATGAGTGGGTGGCGACTGTCGGAGGACGTAAGGGAAATATAGTTTTATATCTTTATGTTTGAAGCCTGAAATGTGGCAAAAGGTCGCAAAGTTCAAGGGCGCCGAATACTTTCGCAAGGCACTGTATCAGGGGAGGCCGACGACTGCAGTCCCGCAAGGGGATGCCGGCCAAGGGTCAACAAATGGACCACCTATTGCACCCCACAAAAAAACAAGGGGGAATCGCCCTCCATAGAGGACATAATAGGACATAGCCACCATAAATGGGGCCGCCTGCCATGACACGGATGCGCAGGCCGTGTACCCTCGCTAAAACACTAAACGAACCCAATGGTTAAGAAGAATCAGGAGCTGTGGCCATCAATGAACGAAAGAGAAAAGACCTTTACGCCTTTGAGCAGTGGGTTTTCATTTTATAGCCAATATTCTCATTATGCTAGCACCATTATTATCATCAGAACTTTGATAGACTAGCTGATTATTGGAACAGAAAAGAGAACACATTTATATTTTACGTAGGGGGAATCAAAAAACCACCCCCTATTTCACCTGGGTCTATGTATTAATATCCATCTATCAATTATCAGCATCCAGGATGTGGACGGCAGAGTGTTGGAATTTTCATTTCTGTCCAGGAGAGGATCAATTATAGGGACACCCTCTTACACGGTTGATGTTGCTGGGCCTGTTAGAGGACCTACTTTAACCCATTAGGGTGGGCGTTAACCCAAAAGGGGTTCCTCAGGGTCTAGGAGATTGACCATGACCCTGGACCTGTATAGCACCCTGCTGTAAACTACACTTGTTGCAACAACATGCCAAGGTTGGCGCCTAATGCAAGATCCAGTGCCCGAAGCAAAATATTGCAGACCAGCTCCATGCAGTGGGGTCCGAGTACAGTCCCCAATGTCAAGGTTATCAAGCAGGAAAATACTAGGTAGACCAGGGCAATAAGCAGTTAAAAAATGGATTTTTGTAAAATCTTACCGTAAAATCCTTTTCTCTTAGCTCATTGACAGACGTAGTCCTCGGTGATACACCACCTTCGGGTTATGTTGCCTCCACAGGAGCAGGACTAGACAGGAAATTAAAAAGCTCTGGCCACACCCTAGGGGCAGTCCCAGAGGGTATATCCTCTCTCTCTCTGCCTCAGCAAATCAGTTATGTGAAAAAGCAGTCTTTAGAGATTTTAACCCAACCCAACTCAAAAACAGAGGGGCGGGGACTACGTCTGTCAATGAGCTAAGAGAAAAGGATTTTACGGTAAGATTTTACAAAAATCCATTTTTCTCTAGCGCTCATTGACAGACGTAGTCCTCGGTGATACACCACCTTCGGGACGTCCCAGAGCAGTATCACAAATGAGGGGTGGGAAAATGAAATCAAATCCCAATCTAGAAGGCCCAACCGGTGCCAACTAGAAGTTTACAATGCTCATCCTTAATGATGAGACTCAACAAAAAGAGAAAATTATTTTTTTTTTTTTTTCAAACAGAAAAAAACCCTCGAGGTAGACCACCGGTCTCCTCAAATTGCGGCCTGCAAAACCTTGCGGCCAAATGAGGCATCCGCCGATGCCGTCACATCAATTTTATAGAATTTTGTAAAGGTATGTACCGACGACCAGGTGGCCGCCTTACATACCTGGACCACTGACGCCTGATGGCGAAAGGCCCAGGAAGTACTGAGCGCTCGAGTGGAGTGCGCCCTAACAGGGAACGGAGGACTCTGACCCTTAATAGAATAAGCCTGTACCACCGTTTGTCTAATCAATTTGGCAATGGTCGCGGCAGATGCAGGCAAACCCTTTCTGGGGCCATCCGTGATCACAAAAAGTGAATCCGTCTTACGGAATGATTGCGTAGCTTTCAGGTATACCCTGATTGCCCGAACCACATCTGAGGAATGCAACGCATGTTCCCGATGATGCTTGGGCTGAGGACACAAGGAAGGTAGTACAATATCTTCATTCAGATGAAAATCTGAAACCACCTTAGGAAGAAAAGATGGCTTAGGATGAAGTACTACCTTATCCCTATGAATCACTAGGTATGGGGACTGGCATGATAATGCAGCCAGTTCTGACACCCTGCGAGCAGAAGTAATAGCCACCAAGAAGGCCACCTTCTGGGATAAAGTAAGCAAGGGAATCTCCCTGATGTTTTCAAAGGGAGGTTTCTGTAGAACCGACAAAACCAAATTAAGATCCCAGGGCGGTAAGGGCGCGCGGACTGGAGGAGCCAGGTGCCGCACCCCCTGGATGAAATTCCGCACCAAGGACTTGGTAGCTAAAGGTTTCTGAAAGAAGATTGCTAATGCTGAAACTTGACCCTTGATGGTGCTCAAGGCTAGCTTCTGCTCAACCCCTTGTTGCAAAAAGGCCAATATTCGAGTCACCGAATAGGTACGTGGAGGAAATCCTAAAGATTCGCACCACGCAATATAAGTCTTCCATGTGTGATAATAGACCTTGCTGGAAGTCGCTTTCCTTGCTTTAATAAGGGTAGGAATGACTGAAGTAGACAAACCTCTGTCCTTCAGTACTTGGGTCTCAATGGCCAGGCCATTAAACCCAGCGACTGTAAAGCATGATGGTAAATTGGTCCTTGAGACCACAGACACTCCCTGAGACGAAGTTCCCACGGAACGTCTGCGACTAGCATGTCCAAGTCGGCCAGGCCGGCTTGAGGAGGCCAGCCTAGAATTTCTAGGACCACTGGCGCTGATAGAATCTGAACCAGGCGTCCCTAGAGGTATCTGGCCCCGACCATCCGAGAAAGTCTGGTCGTTTTCTGTTCCCACACATTTATCAGATACCCGATTGTTATCAGGAAGGGTAATCTTTTCTGGTTGAACCTCAGGGACCGAAGTCACCCGACTAGAGGCTACTTGGCCTATCTGGTCAACCAGATCCGATTCCTGTGAGGTATAGGGACTAATCTTAGGAAAAGGTAAAGGAAAAGATCTATTCAGGGAACGGTAACTACCGCTTCCTGTAGTACTTAAATGTTGGAAGGGAAGAATCGCACCGGTAGTAGTGGTTGAAGCTCGATCTAATGTCCTGAATACCGGTGAAAACGTCCCCCCACCCTGAAACCGGGTGGGGGCGCACCTTCAGGCTGTGTACTCCTTTGCTTCGGGTTTGGCTGGGTTGGTTCTCTGCTTGTCCGACCAGCCCTTCTTGAACCCTCCTGGAGGAGTCTTGCCTTTCCCGCTAGTACCAGCCGGGCGCCCTTTATGGGCGGTAAAGAAAGGTCCTCGCTTGTTGCGAGGTCCCTTAGCTTTAGCAGCCTGTGGCAAAAAAGTGCTCTTGCCCCCAGTGGCATCCTTGATGATTTCATCTAGGTTGGCCCCAAATAGACGATTCCCCTGAAAAGGGAGATTTGTCAAGGTCTTTTTGGAACCTAGGTCAGCTGACCAGCATTTTAACCACAGCACACGTCTGAGGATCACCGCTGTCCAAGGCTGCGTCACAGATAAACTGTAGCCCTTGTATAATCTGTTCCATCAAATCAGATGTCTCCTGGGGAATATCTTTTCCCCTAAGGTCTTGGCGTACCATTTTCGCCCATTCCGTAAGTGTCTGGGAAACTAGACCAATAACAATTACTGGTCTAAATGCTGACCCTATCAGAGAGAAGATGGTGCGGGACTCTGCTTCCATCTTTCGATCCACCGGATCCTTAAAGGACGAAGTGTCCTCCACTGGGATAACCGTGGCTTTATTCAGCCTGGAAATAGGTGGATCCACCACTGGTGGTACCGTCCATTTCTTAATGATGGATTCCTCAAACGGATAGCGTCTAGCAATACGCTTGGAAATAGTAAAGGTACGTTTAGAATGCTCCCATTCTCCTTTAATCTGATTACCGAAACATTTGGGTACAGGAAAAACCTTCACCGTTTTGATGGGCTTATTAGTACCAAAAGGAATCTCTGTTTCAGTTGCCTCTGCCGGTAAAGCCTCAAGTTTTAAGGTTTCCTGCACTGCCACAACTAGTGCGTCCACCAATGCTTCTTCCTGAATTATAGCAGGAGAAGAAGCGTCCTCCTCACTGTCTGAGGGGGCTTTACCTGGGATAACAGCCTTTGCAGAGGAACCTGCAACTGCAGTGACCATCTCTGAATCAGAGTCAGAGGTGTCAGATAGTATAGGGGTAGGCGGGGGTCGCTTCCTTGACCCCCGTCCCTGACAGGCCGCCTCCACCCGAGCCACCATAGACTCCAAAATTGCTGTAAATGACTCTACACTCTGCACCAGCGGGTCCCGTGGCCCCCTCGAGGGAAACAGGTGGGGGAATATGTGTGGCAGGGTCCATGATAATTCCAGTCACTTCCTGGATAATATAATACAAAAATAAAAAAACTTTTTTTTTTTTTTTTTTTTTCAGACCCCCAGCGCCACAAAAAGCCCCTTAGTGTTACCTGCTAGGGATCCCTATCGATCGAGAGAGAGATAGACCCCCAGGCTCACCACTTGATGCTCAGAGTTTAACTGCAACAGGTTACAGCGCTGTCTTGACAAACAGGAAGTCTTTTGGCTGGCTGCCCAGGAAGAAAGGAGGCGGCTCCGCCCCTCTGCACGCCTTCCGGCGCCTCCCCTAGCTCCACGAGGTGTTTGGATCACCTCAAACATGGCCGCCCCCATGCTGGAGACACGAGGCTACGCCAAAATGGCGGCTCGTGCAATCCAGCAAAAAAAATGGCGGCGGCCTGTACTGAATAGCGGTGTGCTGCACGGCACACAACACTCTCTCTGCATGGGGATTTGGCGTGGTTGGCGGTACCGGCCCTGGCGGACCGCATGGCCATTCGGGAGGCCTGCTAATAGCTGGAGATCTGATTAGGAAGGCAGTCTACATGTCCGTGGCTTCTGACTGGTAGGTAGCTTATTCTTATCACCGTAAGATTCCCAGAATGCCACAGATTATAATCTTTTTAACATGTATACAATTAGATTGTTAGCTCCCGAACCAAGCCTCCTGGCTTTTTGCACATAAAATCACACTCAAAGTAGGAGGATCTGTGTCATTTATAGGATAGAGAGGGACTCTATCTTACCATACAGAGAGGGGCCCGCGTTCACCACAAGACCCGTCAGGGGAAAAGGGGGAACATACTACTCACCATACCGGAACCAGGCGGGCACCAACTCCTGACAGTACCCCTCTCCACCGGGGCGGGAGGGCTGTCGACCGATATGGACGCCGTGACTCATGGTCTTTGGCGTTTCAGCGAGACGTTTAACTCGCGGGGTCAGTCCTTTAATGGGACTTTGTCGCGGCCGACCCAGCGCGGAGCTATGGCCTGCACGCGCTCGTAGGCTGAACTGGGGTGACCACCGGATCTCAACATCCAGCCCGTCGCCCAGTTCAGCTTTCTTGCTTGAAGATCTCACAGGAACACTGGAGAAAAAAAGCTGTCTAAAAAATCCTTTAAGAAAAAAATCTTGCCAGGACCTAAGATCCCAGCAAGGTATCTAGGTCCTTACTCCTAACTAGACAGAAAATAATTGATTTGCTGAGGCAGAGAGAGAGAGGATATACCCTCTGGGACTGCCCCTAGGGTGTGGCCAGAGCTTTTTAATTTCCTGTCTAGTCCTGCTATTGTGGAGGCAACATAACCCGAAGGTGGTGTATCACCGAGGACTACGTCTGTCAATGAGCGCTAGAGAAATTCTTATTATAAAAAGAAAAAAATCTTTTCCAAAAAGGGAGAAGAGGTACATTACCTAACGACACTAGCAAAAAACTGGAGTTCAATAGATTGGGTGGGGTTATAGTAGGGATGCACCGAAATTTCGGCCACCAAAATTAATCGGCCGATAATGGGTTAACATTGCCGAAAATAAATATGGCCGCCGTGGGGAAGGAGGAGGGCGCAGCGCAGGGCAGGTTTTAAAAGTCCCGCCTCTGGCCGGCCGTCCGCCTCTCAATGACGTCCCTACTACGATCTGTGCATTATGAATGGACATACCAGGCGGGGGGGCGGGGCGAGCGGCCGCTATAGAGAGAACTCATGTGATCCATCCCTGTCAGCTCAGCACGACTATGTGTGAATGAAAACAGAACTGACCTGACACCGGGCGGGGGGGCGGGCGGAGCGGCCGCTATTAGCTGTAACTATGTGAGAGCTTCACTTCCTTGTCAGCGGAGATACATGCCTGTCAGGGAAGTGAAGCTCTCACATAGTTACAGCTAATAGCGACCGCTCCGCCCGCCCCCCCCCCCCCCCCCCCGCCGTCAGGTCAGTTCTGTTCTCATTCACACATAGTCGTGCTGAGCTGACAGGGATGGATCACATTAGTTCTCTCTATAGCGGCCGCTCGCCCCGCCCCCCCACCTGGTATGTCCATTCATAATGCACAGATCGTAGTAGGGACGTCATTGAGAGGCGGTGCAGCCGGCCAGAGGCGGGACTTTTGAATGAAGGACACCCGAGGAGGGGGACGCTGAGGCAGTGGGGGGGGGGGGGGGAGCTGAGGCAGCTTACCAATGGTATTTGTATTATGAAGCATGAGGGGTTAATGTATTGTCACTGCTGGTCACTCATCTATTAGTGACCGACCAGTGGCAGGTAATTAACCCCTTTGTGTTGCATTAGTGCAACCAGTATCCGTGTTAATTAACACTGGTTGCACTGATACTGGTTGCACTAATGCAGCACAAAGGGGTTAATTACCTGCCACTGGTCGGTCACTAATAGATGAGTGACCAGCAGTGACAATACATTAACCCCTCATGCTTCATAATACAAATACCATTGGTAATTAAATTAACCTCTTGCCAACCCATCACAGTACATATACTGTGACAGGGTGGCAGCGACAGGTGTACGTCACTACCTGTTTTTGGTGTATGCCCCTGTTCTATCCATTTTAAAATTGTGGGGGAAAAAGTCATTTTCGGTTTCGGTTTTCGGCCAAGGGCATCCTGCATTTTCGGTTTCGGCCCAAAATTTTCATTTCAGTGCATCCCTATATGAAAGTGAACTAGAGAAAGCCCAAGCAAAGTTATTTGCCAGTGTTCAGAAGGTCTCCCACATATAACCCATGGTAATGTACGATTAAGATAGAAAAAGAAACCTAAGCAAATTGACCAAAGTAGGACTTTTACTTCACCAGGCAAGTACCACCTAACAGATTTTAAAAAAGCAACAAAAATGCTCAGATATTAAATAAATACAACTGGGAACTTTGACATTAAAGTGGTTCTAAAGGCAAAATAAAAAAGGCAAAAAAATGTTTTTGCCTTTATTTTGTGTGTGTCTATACATGCATGAAGGCTTAGGATCCAGCCTGCACTTCTGCCCCAATAGCAAGCGGCTTGCTATGGGAGCAAATGCAGACAAGGAGGTGCCAAGATCGCCAGCAAGGGACCACAGATAAGGAGGTGGCAATAAAAAAAATAGCGCTTTACAAATCACTTCAAATGAAAACCAGGGAGCTCTGTCATTCCTTCCAAATCATGCAATGGCTAGAACTAAACTAATAAACTATATTATATCCTACACTATATCCTAAGTGTTGGCTCCTTGATTCACTGAAAAATGCATAAAAAAGCATTTACACAGTAATGAACCTGTTGCCAAGGAGCATATGCTGAATTGGCAATCTAGCACTGAAGTTTGCACCTCCAGTGAGTGCAGGGAAAGCAGCATAAAAGGAAAAAAAAACAAACAAAAAAAAAAACAGCAGGAGAATGAAGCCCCCCTTTACACATTTCAGCATGAAATCTCACCGAAACGAATAAGCAATTTAAAGATGAATTCCTGACATGTTCCAAAACATACATATTGTATATATTAAAAAAATTATGTCCTGGTTAAAGCTTTGTGAAAAACACAAAATATAGAGAATACTAAAAATCTATTATATATCGCATACATCTGCTTTTTCACCCAGTTCTATAATAACCAGGGATAAAACAAGAGAATGGAAACTTGTTGCATAAGACAGCAATTATCCAAGTGGATAAAAAATGTTGCGTTGGAAAAAAAATTGCATGCCAACACACTGGTATGCCTGTAAGTCTTCATCTAAAGCAAAATATGTTCTAACCGGTTTAGAGCATAAAGGTGCTTGTAGGAATACAAAGTACAACTTTGATCTGTGGTTGCAAAAGAGTAGACTTTAGGAGGTACACATCAAATGAGCAGGTTAACACTTGGCCAGAAGCACTGTTGGTAAACAGGCAAAGCTAAGCATCAGTCAATTATTAAAGTGTAGCATTGCAGCAAAGGAAAAGGTAGCAGCCAAATGGAAAATATCCGCTAAGCTAAATAGTTCTAGAGTGGCATATTACCACCTCCTCATTGCCTCCAAGGGAACTGGCATGCAAAGCTATGGGCATGTTAGTTAGAACTACAAATACCCTAAAGTGGTTGTAAAAGCAGAAGGTTTTTTTTTTATCCGAATGCATTTTTTGCATTAAGATAAAAAAACCTTCAGTATGCAGCAACACCCCTCATACTTACCTGAGCCCCATCTCTATCCAGCGATGTACATGAATGCTTCGCCATCCGGGACTCTCCCTCCTGATTGGCTGAGACACAGCAGCAGCGCCATGGGCTACTATTGCTGTCAAAGAGTTAGCCAATAAGGAAAAGCGGGGGCAGGCCGAAGTGCGGCTCCATGTCTGAATGGACACGGAGCTGTGGCTCAGCTCGGGTGCCCCCATAGCAAGTTGCTTGCTGTGGAGGCACTCGACAGGAGGGAGGGGCCAGGAGCGCTGACAAGGGACCCGAGAAAAGGGGGAACTGGGCTGCCCTGTGAAAAACCACTACACCGAGCAGGTAAGTTTAACATGTTTGTTTTTTTTTTTTAAGAAAGAAAAACACAAGACTTTAGTATCACTTTAAGGACCCATTCACACAGGCGGACCGTTCAGATCCGCCTGTCCGTTTTTTTGGCGGATCTGAACGGTCCCCACATGCATCCCTATGGGGCATCGGATGTCAGTGGAGACATGTCCGCTGACATCCGATCCGTCCAATCTGGACGAATGGAAACCCCATTTTCCATCTGTCCAGCGGATCGGATAGGAACGGACCGATGGCCCGTTCCCATTCGATTCCCCCATAGAGATGCATCGATTCCCCCATAGAGATGCATAGGGAACTGACAGCTGTGTCTCCGCACACAGCTCGGAGACACAGCTGTCATCCTCCTGCTCAGCGGGGGATCGGCGGATCAATCCCCCGCTGAGAAAAACAGAGTCCGTCCGACGGACGGAGTGTGTGAAAGGGGCCTTAAGCCTCGTACACACGCAACGAATTTCCGCCGACCAGTCGTCCGTCTTTTGTCCAGAGTGGTGTTTGTTGGTTGGAATGTGCTCTAGACTGCACACAAATTTTCCCGCACGACAGAATTCTACTTCAGAAGTGATGTCATGTGTTGGATTGCTTTCTTTGTGTTCTTTCATCTCTGAGCATGCCCAGTCTTGCTCATAAGATTTTTCCCTGTCGAAATCTGTACTGACTGCACGAAAATCGGATGTGTTTTGACGGTGGACAAAAATTTTATAGCCTGCACACCAGAATTTTTTCGGCCGAAAAGTCGGATTCGGTTGTCGACAGCACCATACTACTAAGCCGAAAATCGGCAGATCGGTCGGACGAAAATTCCTGGCCAAATTTCAACTCGTGTGTACGGGTCTTAAGGCCTTTCCCTGCAATTAAGCAGCCCTCTCAAAAGGGCAGGTCAGTAGTGAATAACATCCCAGGAAAAGTTTGTAGTGCAACAAGCTTTGCTCCAGAAAAAAAAAAAAAAACTTAAAAAGCACTGATGTGTTCTAATATTTTGAATTGATTTACTAAAACTAGAGTGTGCAAAATCTGGTGCAGCTGCGCATTGTAGCCAGCTTATAAAACTTCAGCTTGATCAATTAAGCTTTGACAAAAAAAACCTGGGACGCTAATTAGTTTCTATGCAGTGCTAACCAGGTTTTGCACTCTCCAGTTTTAGTAAATCAACCCCTTTGTGTTGAAAACAATGCATGCCATTTAGTCCACTTAGATAACTGTCCTGTCTTATGCAACAGAATGTTCCACTTTCTGTGATTTTCAAAGTATACAAATATTTCAGTTTAAGATCTACATACATATGGCACCATTTGAATAGTGAATTTCTAACACCCTGTCATCTCTTCTCTACCTTTAACTCTACCTGGTTCTCCACTGCCTCCACCCACTAACTCACTTACTGCCTAGGAGATTGCCAACCACTTCAAAAAGAAGATTGATAGAATTCATGAGATCCCTGTTGTACAGATATCTCCCTCACTCCACAGGTACACTCAATACTTCCCTTCCTGCTACTATAGTTAAAAAAATAAATTAATTAATAGCCACCTAACCTCCTGCCCCCGTTCCCTTGCAAATACTAGTCACCCTCTGGCTCTATCCTACACTCTCTAACTCACATCTTCAATCCCTCCCCCTCTTCTGGCATCTTCCCCAACTCTAACACACGCACTAGTCATCCCCATACTTAAAAAGCCCTTGTTGGATCCCTCTAATGTAAACAATCTACAAAATTCGTCTCCTTTCTACCCTTTACCTCCAAACTCCTTGAATGCCTAGCTTATGCCCTGGTTCACACTGAATGGGACTTTGAATCATGCTACTTCACTTGAGGTCAGTGCGATTTAAGGTGCGACTTGCCTGACATCTGTGCGACAATGCACAGATGTCTATGCAAGTCGCACCAGAAAAAGAGCAGGAACTTTTTTTAAAATCTGAGTCTCACTGATTCCATTGCCAACAATCACATAGCAAGTCGCACCGGTGTGAACGGTGCTAAAACTGACTGAGCTGCCACCTCACCGAGAATAACCTTCATCCCTTCAGTCTGGATTTCGTCCTAAAACTCAAACACGATTTACTAATGGCTAAAACATACCAATGGTCACTATTCTGTACTCCTACTTTTGAATCTCTCAGCTAATGTTGATAGTGGACCACCCCCTGCTCCTCAAAAAACTCCACTCCTTTGGTCTCCATGACTGTACTCTACTTTGGTTCTCATCCTACCTATCCCACAAGTCTACCTCTTTTTTTCCATCAGGGTCCCTCAAGGTTATGTTCTTGGACATCTCATAGGCACGATCTACACCTCCTCCCTGGGTCAGCTCTCATGGCCTCCAATACCATTGCTATGCTGACATCCAAATCGATCTTTCTTCCCCTCAGCTCACTCCATCAGTTTCCTCACGCATCATTACTACTGGCAAACTATTCTGGAAGTCACACCACTTCCTTAAACTTTATCCAAAAACAGAGCTTCTAATAGTTCCTCCCTTACGTTCCTCTTCCCTTGAATTCTGGCAAGATCTTACCACCTCAACATCTCCAAAATATGCACCAATGACACCACAAAGCTTCCAATTCACTCCGTGGTTTACTTGTGTCTCGACTACAGCAACTTCTCTCCTCACTGGATTACCTTCACATGGGCTATCCCCCACTTCAGTCCATCATGAATGCTGCTGCCAGCCTCATCCACCTTACCAGCCGTGGGGTGTCTGCTACCCCTGTCTGCCAAACCCTTCGTTGGGTTTCACTAACCGAACAAATAAAATTCACAAGACTAAACACTTACAAAGCCATCCACAACTTGCCCCCCAGCTTTAATAGTCACCTAGTCTCTAAATACCAACCAAATCGTTCTCTTCATTCCTTGCAAGACCTTCTGCTCTCGAACTTCCTTGTCACCTCCAGGACTTCTCCAGAGCCTCTCCTATCCTCTGGAACTCCCTACCTCAAGCTGTCCGACTATCTCCTACTCTGCCCGCTTTTAAGTGATCCCTAAAAATCCTTCTCTTGAGAGAAGCCTATCCAGCCCCATCTTACTGCTTTTATTTTCCCCATCACCTCATCCCCCAGTTATATTTTGTATCACTTTCAGATTATAAACTCTCTTGAGCAGGGCCCTCGGATTATTCCTGTATTGAATTGTATTCCAAATGCCCTCATGTTGTAAAGCGTTACACAAACTATTGGCGCCATATAAATCCTATATAATAGGATACCTGGTTCGAGCATAAATGCAAGAATCTTGATTGTTTTGAGTTGGCACAATACAAATGAATTAGTATTGTTGAAGATTTCTGACTACTTTGTTTTTAACATTTTGGCTGTTCTAATGCAAGGATTCCATGATTATTATTTTTTTTTTGTGTCAGCGCCCATTACTTCCAACCTATTTTTGTGGTAGGTAATTGCATGTTTAGTCGTGATCAAATAGATGTTGGTAATAAATATTTATTTATATATTTAGTTAAATCTAGGCCTTTTTTAATCCCCGTTTTCATGTCAACAGTGTGAATTTCCAGAATTTCAATAATTTCTGAAGACAAGGCCAAGGGAAATACGACAATCTCTTCAAGTGGTAAAAATCACCTAAAAAAAGTGTTACACTTTAGATTGACAAACGTGTACTTCAAGAGGAGCTCCATTCTCCCCTAAAAAAATAAATAAAAGCAAGCAGGTACAAATACTGTAGCTGCTGACTTTTAATATAAGGACACTTACCTGTCCAGGGATCCAGCAATGTCCTCACTCAAGCGGATTATTCAATAGACTTCAGGTGCAGGCGCCAGCATCTTAAGTAAGGGAAACCGAGAGTGAAGCCTTCTGGCTTCACAGCAGTTTTCCTACTGCGCACGAACGAGCAGCACGGCGCTTAGTGAGTGGTCCCACAGTGTTCTGGGACCTGTGATGTGTCCCAGATGGCTGCAAGGGGAAGAACTTCCGCACAGATCGACGTGGTGATCTGACCAGAAGTGGGATCAGTTACCTGTCAAAGCCAAGTACCTGGTCCCCCTCCCAGAAAGTGCAAAACGTGGCAGTGGAGAGGGGGAGGATGCAAAACAAGCGCAACTTGCTCTTTTGGGTGAAATTCCTCTTTATTTGTAAAAATTATACTTGACCCTCGGTCTGCTTTAAATCTTCAGCATCTATTATGAACTCAAATATCCACAATCGAAGAACTAACCCTTTCAAAATGTAGACGATTAAAAAAAAATAATGCAAGTTGAATAATATCTGAATGTTGTGCTTATGTAGCAGATGAGCAAGCAGAAGAGTACTGGGAACCACCAAGAGAATGTAGGGCCCCACCGGAAGGGGCTATTGTGATAAGAGGACCTACATTTCAGAGTTAATAAATATTGTATGTATGGATTAGATATTCCCGTCATAGATCAGAGTATTTATATAAGCAACAAATGTGCTGGGTATAAACAAGGTTATGTTTACATTTAGACATTTTTGTTACTTACGCGGTCATACTCTTCCCACTCCCACTAAGGACAATGTAAGGGGTCTTCTGAGCCTTCTGCTTTTCCTGGAGGAGTGCCACTGTACCAAGAGGAGTATCACTGGAGCTCATTTTCTTTAAAAGCTGGTAAGAAAAAAAAAAAATTAAACCTCACATTTAGACTCTGCACAAACATGTCAGTTCTGCATGTGCATTTATTTCTTAGTTAAATTTAGTGGAAGAAGCTTTATGGGTCACTGGTATGAACAAACCTTCGATTTCAAAAACACTACAAATTATAGTGATCTATAGTTCTTCCACATTAAAGCACCTGAAGCAAATAATTTGGGTTTAGAAAATATTGCACTTCAACATTATTTTTTTATTATTACTGCACCAAGACTTACTGCTTCCTCGTCCAATTTTTTCATGCGTTTCTCGGTCTTCATTTTGCCTGAGCCTTTGCCATGGAACCGATGAGAAAGCTGTCTAAAAGCCTGTGACAAAAAAAAAAAAAGAAGGAGTACAGAAATTGTAAAATGTGTGTTTAAAAGACAAGTGGTAAGGTGAGGGAGAAGCTTACCTCCTTTGGACAAAGCTTCCTTCCAGTCTCATCCACGTACTCAATCTTCACATCTGGCCTGTAGCTTTCCTTTTCTTTGAATTCTTGTGTAAATCCTCTGTACTCTTCTCTCCGGCTATATTTGTCATCTATTGCCCTATTTAACATGTGATTGCACATTAGATTTAGAAATATCTAATATTTAACGGTCAACTTCATTAATAACTTCTATTCTAGATGCTGAATGTTCTTTCCTATGTTAGCCCCTAGCAGGAAAGTTGATTAACCGCCAAAACAGCAAAAAGTGACTACACACCTTGCTACCTATGTAGTGCAATGCCCTTCTGACCCAATAAAAAAAGGGGAAACTGTACATTTACCTAATCTTTTTATACTGTATTTACACAAGCTTCATAAGTCATTTTTTTAAACTATCAAAGTTGAGCTAAAACCAAGGCTTAGTTTTAGGTAGAGTTAGGAAGATTAGAACGGCTTAGGTTATCAATGCCATCGGTATTCCTGCTGGCGAGTATTTCCTCTTTTTACAAATGATATTTTCTGTCCTTGAAGTCAGCTTCCACCAGAACACAGATCAACAGAAAGCTCCCAGTGGAGATATCAGTTCTGGTGACTTGAAATAGTTTTCCTGCATTTCCTATGGTCTGTTTCAGGTAGGCCAGTAACAAGAATCTCCCTAACCACATTTATCCTGGGACAGGGATTCAGAAAGTAGCAAGAGCAGAGCATTTCAGAATGTTCGGGATGTTCGAAGGCAGTTCATGAATTTCTTAGCACAAGTTTCTTTTAAAACCGGTCCTCGAAACTCATTTGTGGTTAGATCTCTTTAAAGCAAGAAAACTGGATTTTTATCTTACCGTAAAATCCTTTTCTCTGAGGTTCACTGACGGACACAGCTCCATGTCATCTAGACCATTGGGCTCTCTCTTTAGGAGTAGGACTAGGCGGAAACCTTTTTGGTTACACCCCTGAGGCAGTCCCAGAGGGTATACCATCAATTCCTGTTATAGGACTTCAGGTTGTAACAAGCAGTGTCAGAAGAACACATCTCAACCAAACAGAGGGACAGGTGCTGTGTCCATCAGTGAACCTCAGGGAAAGGATTTTCTGGTAAGAAAAATCCAGTTCTCTCTTTCACCACTGACAGACACAGCTCCATGTCTTCAAGACCATTGGGATGTCCCAAAGCAGTGTCAACATGAGGGGTGGGAAAAACACAGCAATACGTAGAATTCCCAACAAGGCTAAACATAGCCAGCCAGGTAAAAACAAGAGCTCAATCAGGAACAACTGGAGCTCACCACCAGGAAAAAATGACACCCTCATGAAGCGGAAGCCTCTGCAACCGCAGCTTGCAAAACTTTGCGGCCAAACATCGCATCCAAAGATGCAATTACATCCACTATATAAAATTTTGTGAATGTGTGTACAGACGACCACATATCCGGCTTGCACACCTGAACCACTGACGACTGAGGATGGAAGACCCAGGAGGCACTGAGCGTCCTTGTAGAATGCGCCTTAACAGGGTAAGGAGGACTCTGACCCTTAATAGGATAGGCCTGCACCACCGTCTGCCTGATCCACTTGGAAATGGTTGCAGCAGAAACGACCTGCCCCTTACGAGGTCCATCCGTAAGAACAAACAAAGAATCGTATTTCCGAATCGGCTCATTCCCCGCCAGGTACACCCGAATCGTTCGGACCACATCCAAGGAATGTAAAGCAATTTCCTTAGGATGTTTTTTATTTAGGACATAAGGACGGTAACACAATATCTTCATTCAAGTAAAACACCGAAAACACTGAGACACCCCCCCCCCCCCGAGACTCACACCAAGTAATGCACGCCTTCCAAACTCTATGATAAACCTTCTGGGATGTAGGTTTCCTAGCTTTTTAACAGCGTAGGAATCACGGACTCCGATAGCCCCCTGTCCTTCAGCACCTGACTTTCAATAGCCAAGCCGTTCAAACCAGCGACTGTAAAGCAGAATGGAGGATTGGTCCCTAAAACAGATGAGAGGAACTTTCCAAGGGACATTTGCTACCAGCCTGTGTACCAAGACTGGCCTTGCCAGTCTTGAGCCACCAGAACGACTGGAATCCCTTCTACCTCGATTCCGCGTAGCAGTCTCGACATAAGTTGTATTGGAGGAAAGGCGTAATTCAGATGATACTGACCCCAAGGGTCCACCACCAGGGCATCTGCGGCATTGGCCAGAGGATCCTGAGACCTTGACACGAACCTCAGCACCTTCCTGTGGAGACGAGAGGCCCACATCGGGGAACCCCCAGCGAAGGCACAGTTGAAACACCTCAGGGTGAAGAGACCATTCTTCCGGATCCAACGTCTGCCGACTGAGATAGCCCGCTTGCCAATTCCCTACCCCTGGAATGTGCTCAGCAGAGAGGGCCGGAACATATATAGTTCTGCCCACCGGCCACTTCCTGGGCCACCAAGGCACCCTTTGTGCCCCCTTGATGATTGACATATGCCACAGCCGGTTGTATCCACAGGGCGTCACTGCAGACAATCCGTTCATCTAAACGGATAAAGCTTGATCGCCCGAATCTCCAGGATGCTGAGCGGCAGGCAAACTGGACTCCTCTCGAGTCCAAACATCTTGGGCTAAAGAACATTCCCCAAGACACGACCCCACCCGGACAGACTGGCATCCGTGGGTATTACAGTCCAATACAGGGAAAGAAAGTATTTTCCCCAAACGAAGCTCCGGGGAGAGGAGCCATCACAACAGAGACTTCCTTGAACCCCGACTCAACAGGATCAGATTGTCCAGTGACAGTGGATCCTTGTTCCATTTGGACAGAATCTCCCTTTGCAGAGGTCTGGTATGGAACTGAACAAACGCCTCGAAGGTGGAAACCATCAGGCCCAGCACCTGCATGCAAGTTCTGAGCGACAACTGACGGTTGGACATCATGAGCCGAGCCGCATCCTGTAGCTTCAGAAGTTTCGCCTGAGAAAGAAACACCTGGGCCGATGCCAAGTCCAGCGTCAGACAAGTAGTCCAGCTTGGTGGACGGAGTCAACACTGATTTCTGAAAATTTAGTGTCCATCCAAAATCCTTTAGAGTTCGCACAGTAATGTCCAAGTCAGCTTCTAGAGCCGAGGAAGACTCTGCACGCAGAAGCAGATCGTCCAGGTAAACCAGTACTGCGATCCCTTCCTGCCGTAGCAAGCCAGAACTGAGGCCAAAACCTTTGTGAACACCCGAGGAGCTGAGGCGAGACCAAAAGGTAACACCACAAATTGATAGTGCTCCTCGCCCACGGCAAAACGAAGAAAGCGCTGATGCCTGACATATATTGGAATATGGAGGTAAGCGTCCTTGAGATAGATAGAACCCATAAGATCTCCTTGATGAAGGAAAGCTACTACCGTGCAGATGGACTCCATCTGAAATGTCTGAACCCCGCACAAAGTGGTTCAGAGCCTTAAAATCCAAGATCGGACAAACCTTGCCTTCCTGGGAACTGTAAACCGGTTTGAATAAAACCGTGAAACCATTCTGACTCTGGAACCGGCACAATATCTCCTTGTGCAAACAGGACCAGCACTGCTCCGTAGAGGCCCTCTAGCCAATTGTGAGACGGGCGCAAGTTGGAAGGAAAGAACCTTGCCGGAGGCAAGGACCAAAACTCGATCTTGTAACCGAACCAAATCAACTCGTGTACCCATCTGTCCTGAATGAGCAAGGTCCACGGATCCAGAAAAAAAGAGAAGACGTCCCCCACCCCAGATGAGGATGAGGGTGCCCCTTTAGGCTGGGGAAGGCTTGTCTGGGGAACCAGAAGTGCCCGCTTTTGACTCATCATTCCAGGGTCTCTTGGAGCCTCCCGCAAAGTTACAGATGGATCTCGAACCCTTTTCCTGCGATCCAGATGGACGAAAGAGTCGAGAAGAAAAGGACCACGTTTAAGACAAGGTTCCTTGCCCTTAGCAACCTGCGGAAGTAATGTACCCTTACCTCCTGTAAGGCCCTTAATGATCTCTTCCATAGAGGCACCGAACAAACGGTCACCTACAAAAAGGTAGATCAGTCAGCACCTTTTTAGAAGCTTGGTCGGCCGACCAGTACTTTAACCATATTATACAGCGAAGAATCACCGCAGTCACAGATACCCTGCCGAAGATAAAAAGACAAGGCGCCACTAAGTGCAGTAGGCTCCGAGTATTTATTAGGTTAAAAGTGTAAAAGCACTCACATTTGGTAAATGTGACATGGGCATAGCAAAGATCTGTCTGGAGTCTTCCTATCCGCTGTGCTGAGTGGTTGCAATGAGGACATCCGGTGATCCGCTTCCTGTAGATGCGTCCTTTCGTCTGTGTCTCAGCTTAGTTGGCATGAGATTTCCTGAAGGCAGGGTGTGGAGGCAGGTGTCCAATAGAGTGGGTGGTGGGCGGTTACATGTTTCAGAGCTCAGCTCCTTCGTGAGACCTCCACCCGCTGGAGGTAAAAGGACATTTATATAGGCTAAACAGGAAAGGAGGAAACAGAGACTGTAACCTTGGAAAGGTTGCAAAAAGGGATGCTCACACCTGCTAAAAGTAAAAAATGAGAACATTTTATTGATAAAATAGGCACAGTTATAACAATTTGGAGCACGCCCCAGAACCTGGGATCGTGACACACATTGGAGGATCAGATACAGCAAGACTACATGTAAGACAGCATTAAAAACACCACAATGACAAAACACACGCTACTGGCCACACCACCCACTGGGGATAGTGATAAGGCACAGATCCAGCGATTGGCAGTATATGGCCCAATCGGACCCTGTAATACTACCACAAACCCTGAATCGGTGCTGGCATGCCACCGAGAACTGCTAATATGGAGATGATGCTGATGCACATGAAACCGACACTCTGAAAAGGCTGAAATATTAATCAGATATTAAAGTGAAATGATGTCACTGATTTTCTGCGGTTACCAACCAATACACATTAACAAAAAATCTTCTGTTTGAAAGTGAGGACAACCAGATTAATCAGCCACTAAATTGATAGAATTTTGCTTAGGAATGGAAATGGTATCCCAACAAGGATGTTGATGTATTAAAAATGAAAGCCTTCTTATCCTATTCCATAGCGGCAAAGAAAATTATGCAGAGAGGAGGAAAGGGTAAAGAAGGCGAGAGATCTTGTCATGCGGACTTAGGCGAGTGAGGAGTCCCCTGTAGTGAGTGGGCAGGTCCTGAAGAAGCGTGCGTCACGCATGCGAAACGCGTTGATGTCACGCGCTGCTGCCCACCCACTACAGGGGACTCCTCACTCGCCTAAGTCCGCATGATGGTTCTAAGCCGACGCATAATTTTCTTTGCCGCTATGGAATAGGATAAGAAGGCTTTCATTTTTAATACATCAACATGCTTGTTGGGATACCATTTCCATTCCTAAGCAAAATTCTATCAATTTAGTGGCTGATTAATCTGGTTGTCCTCACTTTCAAACAGAAGATTTTTTGTTAATGTGTATTGGTTGGTAACCGCAGAAAATCAGTGACATCAATACACTTTAATATCTGATTAATATTTCAGCCTTTTCAGAGTGTTGGTTTCATGTGCATCAGATTTATCTCCATATTAGCAGTTCTCGGTGGCATGCCGGCAACGATTCAGGGTTTTTTGGTAGTATTACAGGGTCCGATTGGGCCATATACTGCCAATCACTGGATCTGTGCCTTATCACTATCCCCAGTGGGTGGTGTGGCCAGTAGCGTGTGTTTGTTTTGTCATTGTGTTGTTTTTAATGCTGTCTTACATGTAGTCTTGCTGTATCTGATCCTCCAATGTGTGTCACGATCCCAGGTTCTGGGGCGTGCTCCAAATTGTTATTACTGTGCCTATTTTATCAATAAAACTTTCTCATTTTTGACATTTAGCAGGTGTGAGCATCCCTTTTTGCAACCTTTCCAAGGTTACAGTCTCTCCGTTTCCTCCTTTCCTGTTTATTCTAGTATTCCTTGGTTGCGGTGGCTCACTGCCTATAATGGGCCAATTGGGAATTCCCTGTCGAGCCCTGGATGATAGTTGACCACGTGTCTTGCGAGCAAGTCACAAGTGGCCCTATAGGTCTCCACACCACTCCATTGTCCATCACATTTATATAGGCAACTGAAATCGATCTTACATGGGACAGGTGCATTCAGGCAGACGATAAATGGATAGGAAATTGATACCAGCATGTGCATACCCCTGAAAGCTGGTAACCATTGCACTATTATCGCACATGTGAATACTACATTACCATGTTAAAAATATTTTAAAAATGTATAAGAAAAAAAAAAAAACACATGCATACACATACACAAACAATGTGTATGAAGACAGTTCAAAGAGTATGCACCCTCAGGACATTGTTCAGAAATAGTTAAAAAAGGAACAAATATCACAATAAAAATTAGAAAAGAAAATATAAAAATGGACATCCAGCGCAAAATATTCAAAGAGACCCAAAAAGATATTCTATAATAAATAGCGTATTAATTTCAAATTCCTCATTTATTCTCCCAGGTAACAAAATATCAAAGGCATAAATACAGTAGGTTTCTATGCGACATAAACGCACGAACCTCTCTGCTTCAGAAAAGGTGGGGGGAAATGGACTCTATGACCCATACTTTTAGGCCAGCACTAGATTTATTATGGTGTTTTGTGAAGTGTCAAGGTACACTGTGGTTGTCTTTACCGGCCTTAATTGCTCGGCGATGTTCTCCAAAGCGTTGTCTTAGCGGCCGTATAGTACGGCCTACATAATGTAGGCCGCAGGGGCAGGATAGACAGTAAACCACATGTTCCGTAGAACAAGTGTAAAATTCTTTAATGGGGTAATTTACCCTCGACAGAAAACTTTTTTTGTCCATGTTGGACGAAACTACAAGTGAGGCACAGAGGTTTTTTGCACTGATACATTCCGATAATGTAGAAGAATTTTAATGAGGGAGATGCATGTTTTCTGTAATGAAGCTTACTTTGGGCTATCTTCTATATAAAAACTATATATTAGTTCATGTCAGAGGGGCAGTAAAAACACATGGCTGATCTGTGCTTGAAACATGCAGATGCTTGGGTTAGTGTGGCAGCTTTAACTCAGCATGTCAAAACGTGTCCATTTAAGTCAATAGGACCATGCTGTCCTAAAGGGGTGGTAGAGCTTGCCTCCCATATCAATGACCCCAACAAAGCCTGAAGGGTTTCCTCACCCCTCGTTAACACGTACACCTAATAAACTCAGATCTCAAACCAAGTTGCAGCATTCCTCTGACTTGCGTGAAGACAGGACCTCAGAACATCTTTCCAAAATTTGGAGCTGGCTGGTTTGGCCTTACACAGCTCTATCTACAGAATAGAATGGGGAAAAAACACAAATCCCTCGTGCAGTAACGCAATTGAGCTTTCAAATTATATCATTTGGAGTCACGATTCCCATGCATAACCCACGGGCCTAACGTTTCAAAAAAATTATGCTAGGCTGGCGGTGCTAAAGTTTGAGAAAATGCCACAACCTGGTTTGCGGTACAATTTTTTTTAAAAAAAATTTTTTTGATTAAGTAAACATGTAAAAGAGGCTTGGGAAGAGCATGGGGGGCAATCGGACCAAAATTTGTATAAATTCAGTTACACTTTAACCACTTGCTAGTTATACCGGGATGATGCCTGCACTTTTCTTTATTATTATTATTATTTTTTTTTTTTTTTTTTTTTTTTTTTTTTTTTTTTTTAGAGCCGACGGTCGGATCTCATTTAGGCCCTGTACACACAACGCTCATCTGTGAAAATCCAAAATGCCCAACAATCAAAATCCCATTCATTTCAATGGCCCCTGTTCACATCTGAGCATTTTGTCCCCTGAAGCAAAACGCCTGTAGCTGAAAAAAGTACAGGAGCTTCTTTTTGGACTGATTACCAGCGTTTTGTTAGATGTCAATGCCTGCCTCCAAAAACGCCAAAAAAAAAAAAAAAAAAAAACGCCCCCATAAAAACGCCTGAAAACAATACGCTCGGGTGTGAATGGAGCCTTAAAAGCAATCTTAGAAGCTAGACAAATGTGCCAGAAAAGGCCTTGGGGGTCAAGTGGTTAAGAATGCACGAGACCTTGACAAGTAAATAAAGGTATATTTGGTTGAGAATTCCTCTTTGGAATGTACTGACCTCTAGCACTTACAGAAATCTTTATTCAAAAATGAAGCCTCTGGTTTCTACATATATTGAATAAGCCTGTAATTCTTAACCAAGAAGACCTTTAGGTCACAATATTACTTACATTTTGTCCTCTATACAATATACAGCTGATGGGAGGGATCTATTGGTAGCTTTGACACGTGCCACTTTATGTACGGTTGTCTCCAGCAGACCTGTGAGAAAATACCAAAGTTTTTAAATTCAGTGTACTTGGTTATCGCAAAAAAAAAAAAAACAAAAAAAACTTAATATATAATATACAGTGCCTTGCAAAAGTATTCACCCCCTTGACTTTTTACCAATTTTGTTACATTATAGCCTTCAGTTCAATGCTTTGATAATCTGAATTTTATGTGATGGATCAGAACACAATAGTCGAAGTTGGTGAAGTGTGAAATGAGAAAAATATATACATAAAACTTTTTTAGAAATAGAAAAACAGAAAATTGTTATGTGCGTATGTATTCACCCCCTTTGTTATGAAGCCCATAAAAAGCTCTGGTGCAACCAATTACCTTCAGAAGTCACATAATTTGTGAAATGATGTCCACCTGTGTGTAATCTAAGTGTCACATGATCGGTCATTACATCTTTTATGAAAGGCCCCAGAGGCTGCAACACAAGCAAGAAGCACCAATAACCAAACATTGCCATGAAGACCAAGGAACTCCCCAAACAAGGGACAATGTTGTTGAGAAGTACAAGTCAGGGTTAGGTTATAAAAAAATATCCAAATCTTTGATGATCCCCAGGAGCACCAACATGGCACAACAGCAAACCTGCCAAGAGACGGCCGCCCACCAAAACTCACGGACCGGGCAAGGAGGGCATTAATCAGAGAGGCAGCACAGAGACATAAAGGTAACCCTGGAGGAGCTGCAGAGTCCCACAGAAGAGACTGGAGTATCTGTACACAGGAGGACAAGACGTATGCTGCAAAGAATTGCGCTTTATGGCAGAGTGGCCAGAAGAAAGCCATTACTTTGAGGAAAAAGCAAAATGGCACGTTTTGAGTTTGTGAAAAGGCATGTGGGAGACTCACAAAACGTATGGAGGAAGGCGCTCTGGTCTGATGAGACTAAAATTGAACTTTTCGGCCATCAAAGAAAACGATATGTCTGGCGCAAACCCAACACATCACCCAAACAACACCATCCACACAGTGAAACATGGTGGTGGCAGCATGATGCTATGGGGGATGTTTTTCAGCAGCCGGGACTGGGAAACTGGTCAGAGTTGAGGGAAAGATAGATGGTATACAGGGATATTCTTGAGCAAAACCTGTACCACACAGAGCGTGATTTGAGGCTAGAATGGAGGTTCGCCTTCCAGTAGGACAATGACCTCAAAACACACTGCTAAAGCAACACTTGATTGGTTTAAGGGGAAACATGTAAATGTGTTGGAATGGCCTAGAGAGACTTATCCAAAGAGACTTGGAGTTGTGATTACCGCGACAGGTGGCTCTACAAAGTATTGACTTTAGGGGGGGGGGGGGGGGTGGGGGGAATAGTTATGCACATTGATTTTTTTTCTGTAGAGAGAGAGAGACAGACAGAGGACAGGCATACAGTGCCTTGCGAAGGTATTAGGCCCCCTTCCTTGAACTTTTCAACCTTTTGCCACATTTCAGGCTTCAAACATAGATATAAAACTGTAATTTTTTGTGAAGAATCAACAAGTGGGACACAATCATGAAGTGGAACGAAATTTATTGGATCTCTCAAACTTTGTTAAATAAAAAACTGAAAAATTGGGCGTGCAAAATTATTCAGCCCCTTTACTTTCAGTGCAGCAAACTCTCTCCAGAAGTTCAGTGAGGATCTCTGAATGATCCAATGTTGACCTAAATGACTAATGATGATAAATAGAATCCACCTGTGTGTAAGTCTCCGTATAAATGCACCTGCACTATGATAGTCTCAGAGATCCGTTTAAAGCGCAGAGAGCATCATGAAGAACAAGGAACACACCAGGCAGGTCCGAGATACTGGTGGAGAAGTTTAAAGCCGGATTTGGCTACAAAAAGATTTCCCAAGCTTTAAACATCCCAAGGAGCACTGTGCAAGCGATAATATTGAAATGGAAGGAGTATCAGACCACTGCACATCTACGAAGACCTGGCCGTCCCTCTAAACTTTCAGCTCATACAAGGAGAAGACCAATCAGAGATGCAGCCAAGAGGCCCATGATCACTCTGGATGAACTGCAGAGATCTACAGCTGAGGTGGGAGACTCTGTCCATAGGACAACAATCAGTCATATACTGCACAAATCTGGCCTTTATGGAAGAGTGGCAAGAAGAAAGCCATTTCTTATCCATAAAAAGTGTCGTTTAAAGTTTGCCACAAGCCACCTGGGAGACACACCAAACATGTGGAAGAAGGTGCTCTGGTCAGAAGAAACCAAAATTTAACTTTTTGGCAACAATGCAAAACGTTGTTGGGCGTAAAAGCAACACAGCTCATCACCCTGAACACACCATCCCCACTGTCAAACATGGTGGTGGCAGCATCATGGTTTAGGCCTGCTTTTCTTCAGCAGGGACAGGGAAGATGGTTAAAATTGATGGGAAGATGGATGGAGCCAAATACAGGACCATTCTGGAAGAAAACCTGATGGAGTCTGCAAAAGACCTGAGACTGGGATGGAGATTTGTCTTCCAACAAGAATGATCCAAAACATAAAGCAAAATCTACAATGGAATGGTTCACAAATAAATATATCCAGGTGTTAGAATGGCCAAGTCAAAGTCCAGACCTGAATCCAATCGAGAATCTGTGGAAAGAACTGAAAACTGCTGTTCACAAACGCTCTCCATCCAACCTCACTGGGCTCGAGCTGTTTTGCAAGGAGGAATAGGCAAAAATTTCAGTCTCTCGATGTGCAAAACTGATAAAGACATACCCCAAGCGACTTACAGCTGTAATCGCAGCAAAAGGTGGCGCTACAAAGTATTAACTTAAGGGGGCTGAATAATTGTGCACGCCCAATTTACAGTTTGTTAAAAAAGTTTGAAATATCCAAAAAATTTCGTTCCACATCATGATTGTGTCCCACTTGTTGATTCTTCACAAAAATTACAGTTTTATATCTTTACATTTGAAGCCTGAAATGTGGCAAAAGGTCGAAAAGTTCAAGGGGGCCGAATACTTCGCAAGGCACTGCACACACACACACATACATAGATACATACATATATATATAAATATATCGATAGTATCTCACAAAAGTGATTACACCCCTCACATTTTTGTAAATATTTTATCATATCTTTTCAAAGGGACAACACTAAAGAAAAAACACTTTTCTACAATGTAAAGTAGAGAGTGTACAGCTTGTGTAACAGTGTAAATTTGCTGTCTCCTCAAAATAACTCCCAGCCATTAATGTCTAAACCGCTGGCAACAAAAGTGAGTACACCCCTAAGTGAAAACATCCAAACTGGGCCCAAAGTGTAAATATTTTGTGTGGCCATAATTTTCCAACACTGCCCTAACTCTCTTTTTCACCACAGCTTCACAGGTTGCCACTGGAGACCTCTTCCACTCCTCCAAGATGACATCACAGAGCTGGTGGATGTTAGAGACATTGCGCGCCTCTGTCTGGAGACATGCTTGGCCAATCCATCATCTTAACCCTCAGCTTCTTTAGCAAGATAAATAATTAATTTGACTGAATCAAATAAGTTTATCTTGGTCTCAGACCACAGGACATTTTTCCAGTAATCTATGTCCTTAGTCTGCTTGCCTTAAGCAAACTGTTTGCGGGCTATCTTAAGAAAAGGCTTCCATCTGGGACGACAGCCATGCAGACGGATTTGATTTCTGCGGCGTATGGCCTGAACACTGACAGGCTGACCCCCACCCCTTCAACCTCTGCAGCAATGCTGGCGCACTCATATGTATGTCTATTTCCCAAAAACAACCTTTGGATATGACGCTGAGGACTTGCACTCAACTTCTTTGGCGAGGCCTGTTCCGAGTGGAACCTGTCCTGTTAAACCACTGTATGGTCTTAGCCACAGTGATGCAGCTCAGTTTCAGGGTCTTGGCAATCTTCTTTTAGCCTAGGCCATCTTCATGTAGAACAACAATTCTTTTTCCGATCCACAGAGTTCTTTGCCATGAGGTACCATGTTGAACTTTCAGTAACCAGTAAGAGAGCGATAAACAGAGTTTAACACACCAGCTCCCCAGTAACACCCGAGACCTTGTAACACTAACGAGTCACATGACGACAGGGAGGGAAAATAGCTAATTAGGCCCAATTTGAACATTTTAACTTAGGGGTGTACTCACTTTTGTTGCCAGCGGTTTAGACATTAATGGCTGTGTGTTGAGTTATTACGAGGGGCAAATTGACATGGCTATACAAGCTGTACACTCACTATTTTACATTGTAGCAAAGTGTAATTTCTTCAGTGTTGTCACATGAAAAGATATAAAATATTTACAATAATGTGAGGCGTGTACTCACTATATAATTTATATATATATATATATACACACACACACACACACATATACATATATACACACACACACACACACACACACACACACACATATACACAAACATATATACACAAACCCCAAAAAGTTGGGACACTGTACAAATTGGGAGTAAAAAGGAATGGACTAATTTACAAATCTCATAAACTTATATTTTATTCACAATATAATATAGATAACATATCAAATGTTGAAAGTGAGACATTTGGAAATGTCACGCCAAGTATTGGCTCATTTTTGGATTTCATGAGAGCTACACATTCCAAAAAAGTTGGGACAGGTAGCAATAAGAGGCCGGAAAAGTTAAATGTACATATAAAAGAACAGCTAAAGGAACAATTTGCCACTTATTCGGTCAATTGGCAACATGATTGGGTAAAAAAAGAGCCTCTAAGAGTGGCAGTGTCCCTCAGAAGTCAAGATGGGCAGAGGATCACCAATTCCCCCAATGCTGCGGCGAAAAATACTGGAGCAATATCACAAAGGAGTTTCTCAGAGAAAAATTGCAAAGCGTTTGAAGTTATCATCATCTACAGTGCATATCATCCAAAGATTCAGAGAATCTGGAACAATCTCTGTGCGTAAGGGTCAAGGCCGGAAAACCATATTGGATGCCCGTGATCTTTGGGCCCTTAGACTGCACCACATACAGGAATGCTACTGTAATGGAAATTACAACATGGGCTCAGGAATACTTCCAGAAAACATTGTCGGTGAACACAATCCAACGTGCCTTCGCCGTTGCCAGCTAAAACTCTGTAGGCCAAAAAAGAAGCCAAATCTAAACATGATCCAGAAGTGCAGGCGTTTTCTCTGGGCCAAGGCTCATTTAAAATGGACTGTGGCAAAGTGGAAAACTGTTCTGTGGTCAGACGAATCAAAATTTGAAAAACTGGGATGCCATGTCATCCGGACTAAAGAGGACAAGGACAACCCAAGTTGTTCTCAGCGCTCAGTTCAGAAGCCTGCATCTCTGATGGTATGGGGTTGCATGAGTGCGTGTGGCATGGGCAGCTTACACATCTGGAAAGGCACCATCAATGCTGACAGGTATATCCAAGTTCTAGAACATATGCTCCCATTCAGATGTTGTCTCTTTCAGGGAAGACCTTGCATTTTCCAACATGACAATGGCAGACCACATACTGCATCAATTACAACATCATGGCTGTGTAGAAGAAGGATCTGGGTACTTAAATGGCCAGCCTGCAGTCCAGATCTTTCACCCATAGAAAAATTTGCCGCATCATAAAGAGGAAGATGCAACAAAGACGACCCAAGACAGTTGAGCAACTAAAAACCTGTAGACAAGAATGGGGAAACATTCCTATTCCTAAACTTGGGCAACTTGTCTCCTCAGTCCCCAGACGTTTGCAGACTGTTATAAAATGAAGAGGGGATGCCACACAGTGGTAAACATGGCCTTGTCCCAACTTTGAGATGTGTTGATGCCATAAAATTTAAAATCAATTTATTTTTCCCTTAAAATGATAAATTTTCTCAGTTTAAACATTTGATATGTCATCTATGTTGTATTCTGAAAAAAATATGGAAATTTGAAACTTCCACATCATTGCATTCTGTTTTTATTCACAATTTGTACAGTGTCCCAACTTTTTTGGAATTAGGTTTGTGTGTATATAGATATATATATATATATATATATATATCTATATATAAATATATATATCTATATATAAATATATATATCTATATATAAATATCTATATCTATATATAAATATCTATATCTATATATCTATATCTATATATAAATATCTATATATAAATATCTATATATAAATATCTATATATAAATATCTATATCTATATCTATATATCTATATCTATATCTATATATCTATATATAAATATCTATATATAAATATCTATATCTATATCTATATATCTATATCTATATATCTATATCTATATCTATATATAAATATCTATATATAAATATCCATATATAAATATCTATATATAAATATCTATATCTATATATCTATATCTATATCTATATATCACATATCTATCTATCTCTCTATCTCTATCTATCTCTATCTATCTATCTACACCTATATACACACACAGCGGGTAATACACATGTGCAACTCAAAAAAGGGACTCATTTGATATAGCTGCGTTACACAGAGTGATATTTTAAATATTTTTTTTTTTTTTTAATTTTTGATGCTTACAGCTAGTGAAAACCCAAAATTCAGTATCTCCGAAAATTTGATTACATAGGACTATTAACCACTTTACCACTAGAGGATTTTGCGGTCTTACGTCTGGGCCACTTTTTGCGATTTGGCCCTGTGCGACTTTAACTGACAATTGTGCGGTCGTGCGACGCCATACCCAAACGAAATTTACGTCCTTTTTTTCCCACAAACAGAGCTTTCTTTTGGTGGTATTTGATCACCTGTGCGATTTTTACTTTTTGCGCTTTAAACAAAAAAAGTGCATAAATTTTGAAAAAACAATATTTTTCACATTTTTTTATATGAAATTCCCCCCAAAAAAATGTAAAAATCAAAATTTTTTTAAATTTTTGGCCAATTTGTTTTCTGCTACCTATGTTTGGTAAAAATTCTCAATAAGCGTATTTTGGTTTGCGCAAAAGTTATTGCGTTTACTAACAAAGGGAAAGATTTCTGTAATTTTTGGTGTTTTTTTTTTTAACGCGTAATGGCGGCGATCTGCGATTTTTTTTGCGGTACTGCGACATTGCGGCGGACAGATCGGACCCTTGACTGACATTTTTGACACTTTTGGGGGTACCAGTGACATTACTGCAGTAATCAGTGCTATATATATGCTGTAAAAATGACACTGGCAGGGAAGGGGTTAATTTTATTGGAGAGGGAGGGGTTAATGTATGCCTGGTGCTTACTGACGTGTGGGGGGGGGGGGGGGGAGGTGACTGTGACACAAGGACAGATCCAGGGTTCAGCTATGCTGAACCCTGCAATCTGACCCTGCCTGTCACTTGGGAGATCCGCCCGCTTGTGTTTACACAAGCAGGCGGATCTCCACACTAGATCCCCGACGATCGGGGAAGAGCAGAGGCGATCGCCGCTGCTCCTCCCCTGGCCCGACTCCCGCTGTGACTGAAAATAGCGGGAGCGAGCCTCCGGCGGCGCGCAAGCACCGCCCACAAGGGGAGTGTCTGACCACGTAGTACTACGTCGTCAGACGATAACGAGCCACTTTGCCGCAGTAGTACTACGGTACTCAGCGGTAAAGTGGTTAAAGAAGGATTTTAATACAAAAATGTTGGCTTACTGAAAAAATGGATTTTTGTAAAATCTTACCGTAAAATCCTTTTCTCTTAGCTCATCGACAGACGTAGTCCTCGGTGATACACCACCTTCGGGTTATGTTACCTCCGCAGGAGCAGGACTAGACAGGAAATTAAAAAGCTCTGGCCACACCCTAGGGGCAGTCCCAGAGGGTATATCCTCTCTCTCTCTCTGCCTCAGCAAATCAGTTATGTGAAAAAGCAGTGCTTAGAGAATTTAACCCAACCCAACTCCAAAACAGAGGGGCGGGGACTACGTCTGTCGATGAGCTAAGAGAAAAGGATTTTACGGTAAGATTTTACAAAAATCCATTTTTCTCTAGCGCTCATCGACAGACGTAGTCCTCGGTGATACACCACCTTCGGGACGTCCCAGAGCAGTATCACAACTGAGGGGTGGGAAAATGGAAATCAAATCCCAATCTAGAAGGCCCAACCGGTGCCAACTAGAAGTTTACAATGCTCATCCTTAATGATGAGACTCAAACAAAAAAAGAGAAAACAATTTTTTTTTTTTTTTTTTCAAACCGAAAAAAACCCTCGAGGTAGACCACCGGTCTCCTCAAATTGCGGCCTGCAAAACCTTGCGGCCAAATGAGGCATCCGCCGATGCCGTCACATCAATTTTATAGAATTTTGTAAAGGTATGTACCGACGACCAGGTGGCCGCCTTACATACCTGGACCACTGACGCCTGATGGCGAAAGGCCCAGGAAGTACTGAGCGCTCGAGTGGAGTGCGCCCTAACAGGGAACGGAGGACTCTGACCCTTAATAGAATAAGCCTGTACCACCGTTTGTCTAATCCATTTGGCAATGGTCGCGGCAGATGCAGGCAAACCCTTTCTGGGGCCATCCGTGATCACAAAAAGTGAATCCGTCTTACGGAATGATTCCGTAGCTTTCAGGTATACCCTGATTGCCCGAACCACATCTAAGGAATGCAACGCATGTTCCCGATGATGCTTGGGCTGAGGACACAAGGAAGGTAGTACAATATCTTCATTCAGATGAAAATCTGAAACCACCTTGGGAAGAAAAGATGGCTTAGGATGAAGTACTACCTTATCCCTATGAATCACTAGGTATGGTGACTGGCATGATAATGCAGCCAGTTCTGACACCCTGCGAGCAGAAGTAATAGCCACCAAGAAGGCCACCTTCTGGGATAGAGTAAGCAAGGGAATCTCCCTGATGTTTTCAAAGGGAGGTTTCTGTAGAACCGACAAAACCAAATTAAGATCCCAGGGCGGTAAGGGCGCGCGGACTGGAGGAGCCAGGTGCCGCACCCCCTGGATGAAATTCCGCACCAAGGATTTGGTAGCTAAAGGCTTCTGAAAGAAGATTGCTAATGCTGAAACTTGACCCTTGATGGTGCTCAAGGCTAGCTTCTGCTCAACCCCTTGTTGCAAAAAGGCCAATATTCGAGTCACCGAATAGGTACGTGGAGGAAATCCTAAAGATTCGCACCACGCAATATAAGTCTTCCATGTGTGATAATAGACTTTGCTGGAAGTCGCTTTCCTTGCTTTAATAAGGGTAGGAATGACTGAAGTAGACAAACCTCTGTCCTTCAGTACTTGGGTCTCAATGGCCAGGCCATTAAAACCAGCGACTGTAGAGCACGAAGGTAAATTGGTCCTTGAGACCACAGACACTCCCTGAGACGAAGTTCCCACGGAACGTCTGCGACTAACATGTCCAAGTCGGCCAGGCCGGCTTGAGGAGGCCAGCCTAGAATTTCTAGGACCACTGGCGCTGATTGGATCTGAACCAGGCGTCCCTAGAGCTATCTGGCCCCGACCATCCGAGAAAGTCTGGTCGTTTTCTGTTCCCACACATTTATCAGATACCTGATAGTTATCAGGAAAGGTGATCTTTTCTGGTTGAACCTCAGGGACCGAAGTCACCCGACTAGAGGCTACTTGGCCTATCTGGTCAACCAGATCCGATTCCTGTGAGGTATCGGGACTAATCTTAGGAAAAGGTAAAGGAAAAGATCTTTTCAGGGAACGGTAACTACCGCTTCCTGTGGTACTTAAATGTTGGAAGGGAAGAATCGCACCGGTAGTAGTGGTTGATGCTCGATCTAATGTCCTGAATACCGGTGAAAACGTCCCCCCACCCTGAAACCGGGTGGGGGCGCACCTTCAGGCTGTGTACTCCTTTGCTTCGGGTTTGGCTGGGTTGGCCCCCTTCTTGAACCCTCCTGGAGGAGTCTTGCCTTTCCCGCTAGTACCAGCCGGGCGCCCTTTATGGGCGGTAAAGAAAGGTCCTCGCTTGTTGCGAGGTCCCTTAGCTTTTGCAACCTGTGGCAAAAAAGTGCTCTTGCCCCCAGTGGCATCCTTAATGATTTCATCTAGGTTGGCTCCAAATAGACGATTCCCCTGAAAGGGGAGATTGGTCAAGGTCTTTTTGGAACCTAGGTCAGCTGACCAGCATTTTAACCACAGCACACGTCTGAGGATCACTGCTAACTTAGATGCATGCCCTAATAGGGGAGTAGTGTCCAAGGCTGCGTCACAGATAAACCGTAGCCCTTGTATGATCTGTTCCATCAAATCAGATGTCTCCTGGGGAATATCTTTTCCCCTAAGATCTTGGCGTACCATTTTCGCCCATTCCGTAAGTGTCTGGGAAACTAGACCAATAACGATTACTGGTCTAAATGCTGACCCTATCAGAGAAAAGATAGTGCGGGACTCTGCTTCTATCTTTCGATCCACCGGATCCTTAAAGGACGAAGTGTCCTCCACTGGAATAACCGTGGCTTTATTCAGCCTGGAAATAGGCGGATCCACGACTGGTGGTACCGTCCATTTCTTAATGATGGATTCCTCAAACGGATAGCGTCTAGCAATACGCTTGGAAATAGTAAAGGTACGTTTAGAATGCTCCCATTCTCCTTTAATCTGATTACCAAAACATTTAGGTACAGGAAAAGCCTTCGCCGTCTTGATGGGCTTATTAGTCCCAAAAGGCCTCTCTGTTTCAGTTGCCTCTGCCGGTAAAGCCTCAAGTTTTAAGGTTTCTTGCACTGCCACAACTAGTGCGTCCACCAATGCTTCTTCCTGAATTATAGCAAGAGAAGAAGCGTCCTCCTCACTGTCTGAGGGGGCTTTACCTGGGATAACAGCCCT
Organism: Pelophylax lessonae; assembly: GCF_965119305.1. NCBI lineage: Eukaryota > Metazoa > Chordata > Amphibia > Anura > Ranidae > Pelophylax > Pelophylax lessonae. The sequence continues at coordinate 157,619,828 of NC_138777.1, forward strand.
TGCAGAGGAACCTGCAACTGCCGTGACCATCTCTGAATCTGAGTCAGAGGTGTCAGATGGTATAGGGGTAGGCGGGGGTCGCTTCCTTGACCCCCGTCCCTGACAGGCCGCCTCCACCCGAGCCACCATAGACTCCAAAATTGCTGTAAATGACTCTATACTCTGTGCACCGGCGGGTCCCGAGGCCCCCTCGAGGGAAACAGGTGGGGGAATATGTGTGGCAGGGTCCATAATAACTCCAGTACTTCCTGGATAATATAATTCAAAAGTAAAGAAAAAAACTTTTTTTTTTTTTTTTTTTTTCTGACCCCCAGCGCCACAAAAAAAAACCCCTTAGTGTTACCTGCTTAGGGATCCCTATCGATCGAGAGAGAGAGAGATAGACCCCCAGGCTCACCACTTGATGCTCAGAGTTAAACTGCAACAGCTTACAGCGCTGTCTTGACAAACAGGAAGTCTTTTGGCTGGCTGCCCAGGAAGAAAGGAGGCGGCTCCGCCCCTCTGCACGCCTTCCGGCGCCTCCCCCAAGCTCCACGAGGTGTAGGATCACCTCAAACATGGCCGCCCCCATGCTGGAGACACGAGGCTACGCCAAAATGGCGGCTCGTGCGATCCAGCAAAAAAAAAAAAAATGGCGGCGGCCTAAACTGAATAGCGGTGTGCTGCAGGGCACACAACACTCTCTCTGCATGGGGATATGGCGTGGTTGGCGGTACCGGCCCTGGCGGACCGCGTGGCCGTTCGGGAGGCCTGCTAATAGCTGGAGATCTGATTTGGAAGGCAGTCTACATGTCCGTGGCTTCTGACTGGTAGGTAGCTTATACTTAACCCATAAGATTCCCAGAATGCCACAGATTACATCTTTAAAACATGTATACAATAGATTGTTAGCTCCCAAGCCAAGCCTCCTGGCTTTTGCACACATAAATCACACTCAAAGTAGGAGGATTTGTGACATGTTATAGGATAGAAAGGACTCTTTCTTACCATACAGAGAGGGGCCCGCGTTCACCACAAAACCCGTCAGGGAAAAAGGGGGAACATACTACTCACCATACCGGAACCAGGCGGGCACCAACTCCTGACAGTACCCCTCTCCACCGGGGCGGGAGGGCTGTCGACCGATACGGACGCCGTGACTCATGGTCTTTGGCGTTTCGGCGAGACGTTTAACTCGCGTGGACAGTCCTTTAATGGGACTTTGTCGCGGCCGACCCAGCGCGGAGCTATGGCCTGCACGCGCTCGTAGGCTGAACTGGGGTGACCACCGGATCTCAACATCCAGCCCGTCGCCCAGTTCAGCTTTCTTGCTTGAAGATCTCACAGGAACACTGGAGAAAAAAGCTGTCTAAAAAAATCCTTTAAGAAAAAATTCTTGCCAGGACCTAAGATCCCAGCAAGGTGTCTAGGTCCTTACTCCTAACTAGACAGAAAATAACTGATTTGCTGAGGCAGAGAGAGAGAGGATATACCCTCTGGGACTGCCCCTAGGGTGTGGCCAGAGCTTTTTAATTTCCTGTCTAGTCCTGCTCCTGCGGAGGTAACATAACCCGAAGGTGGTGTATCACCGAGGACTACGTCTGTCGATGAGCGCTAGAGAAAAGTATGTCTATGTACGGTATAGTATGCACTAAGGCTTTTCTTCAGCTGGAACTTGGTGAACGCAGTTCCACCACCTTTGGCTCAGGCCCTCTGCTATCCACTCACTACAATTACTTGTAAACACAGAAGTACAGATTCTGTGTTTACAAGTGACAGCTTGTCTCCCAATGGCTCCCATAGATCTGATCTCCTAAGTGTTTCCCAACGAGTGCAGGAGTGGGACAAGGGAGATGCAGGTGTCCGGGGTGCAGTGCAGTTGCAGACAACCCCAGTGGATGATCTCCCCACAAGTGAGAGAAGCAGAGCCAACTACAGTGTGTGGGGAAGTGCTAGAGCTGGCTGGGTGCTTCTGTTTAATACAACAAAAGCAAGACATATGGAAGATGGTGGCGCTTTTAAGGCAGTGGGGAGAAGATGAGGGGTTTGGAAGGAGGGGGGTTGCATGCAGAGGTGAGAGCTGAAGAGGGGTGAAAGTGAGATGTGGATAAGGGATGCAGAGGTAAGTAGCTGTGGAAGACGGCTGAACCCTGTATGTGCGCAACGCACTCCCCCAAACTTTGCACTCTTTTTGGAAACCCCCGAACTCTGCACATAATGCACTCCTGGCATTTACTGCCTCTTCAAAACCCTCCCACTGTTACTGAAATTTGACCACACCCACTATTTGAGGCAGTTTGGAGTGTGTGTGTGTCGTAGTTGAGTTCCTGTACCTATTTTTTTTTTCTCAGAAAAAAGACCCGATATGCACTATACTGATACTTGGTCGGGGCTCCTTTTGCATGAATTACTGCATCAATGCAGCATAAAACACAGTGGACCAACACCAGTAGATGACATGACTCCCCAAATCATTGCGGACTGTGAAAAATTTTGCATTTAATTTGGAAATCAAGGTCCCAGACACTGGAGGCGTGCAGAATCCAAGTTGCATGAGGTCGAGTGTGGAGTTTCCACAGTCAGTGATGATTTGGGAAAAATGTCATCTGCTGGTGTAAGTCCACTGCGTTTTATCGAATCCAAAGTCAGTGCAGCTCACTACCAGGAAATTCTAGAGCAATTCATGCTTCCCTCTGCTAACCAGCTTTATGGAGATGCTGATTTCATTTTCCAGCAGGGCTTGGTACCTGCCCACACTGCCAAAAAGTACCAATACCTGGTTTAATGACCATGGTTATCACTGTGCTTGATTGGCCAGCAAGCTCTCCTAACCTAAACCCCATAAAGAATCTGTTGGGTATTGTCAAGAGGAAGATGAGAGACACCAGACCCAACAATCCAGAGGAGCTGAAGGCCGCTATCAAAGCAACCTTGGGCTTTAATAACACTTCAGCAGTGCCACAGGCAGATCGCCTCCATGCCACGCCGCATTGATGTATTAATTCCTACAAAAGGACTCCCAACCAAGTATTGGTATAATGCATACTATACTGTACATGGACATACTTTTCAGTAAGCCAACATTTCTTTTCAATTTTTGAAAAAAGAAATTTAAATTGGTCTTATGTAATATTCAAATTTTCTGATGCACTGAATTTTGGGTTTTCACTAGCTGCAAGCCATAACCATTAATATATATAAAAAAAAAAGCTTAAAAATGTGTCACTCTGTGTGTAACGCATTTATATAAAATAGGAGTTTCACCTTTTGAATTTAATCACCAGAATAAACTGACAATACTCAAATTTTGCGAGATGCACCTGTAAGTATTTAACACGTCACAATTTCTGTACGTAAATATATTTCTAAAAGGTGCCATTGACATGAAATTTTCACCACCATTTCGGTAACATCCCATGCAATCCATACATACAAAAGAAACCAAAACAAATAAGTTCATAAAGTAGGGTATGTGTAATGAAATGGAATGACACCGGGAAAAGTTTGGAACACGCTAACTAAAATTGAATACTTCATACAAAATCCTTTGTTGGTAATGACAGCTTCAAGATGCCTCCTGTATGGAGAAACTAGTCACATGAATTGTTCAGATGTGATTTTGGCCCATTCTTCCACACAGTCTTCAAATCTTGATTGTTCCGTAAACCTCTTCTAGGAACTCTGATGTTGAGTTCTTTCCATAGATTTTTTTTACTGGATTCAAGTCAGGTGATTGGCTGGGCCGTTCTAGCAGCTTTATTTTCTTTGAAACCAATTGAGAGATTCCTTGGCTTCGTATTTGGGATCATTGCCTTGCTAAAATGTCCATCCTTGTTTCATCATCCTGGTAGATGGCATTAGATCTATCAAGAATGTCTTGGTACATTTTTTCATTCATCCATTCTTCAATGACCTCAAGTTTGCCAGTTATGCATGCTGAAAAACAGCCTCACGCTGCTGTTCCTGCCTCTACACTTCAATGTTGGTACGGTGTTTTTGGTGTAATGTGCAGTGCCATTTGACCTCCAAACATGGTGTATATTATGGCATCCAAAGTTTCATTTTGGTCAGATTATATTCTCCCAGTATTTCACAGGCTTGTCTAAATGTTGTGCTGCAAACTTTAAACGAGCTTCAACATCGTTCTTCAGCAATTTACTCTTGTGTAGTGAGGCCATGGTGGTTATATTACTTGTTTTATTTGAAACAATTGTACCTGCTAATACTTTCTGAAGCGCTGCACAAGTTGTCCTTGGCTTTTGAACAACTCTTCCGATAATTTAATTCTTGTCAAATTTTGCGATGAGCATCTGGTCATGGTCGGTTTATGGTGAAATTATGTTTTTCCACTTCCGGATTATGGCCCCAACAGTGCTCACTGGAACACTCACAAATTTGCAAATCCTTTTGTAACCAATGCCATCATTTTGTTTTTGCAACAATAAGGTCTTGAGAGCCCTTTGCTTTAACCCATATTCAGAGGTTTCTTGTGTGACACCTTGGTAAAGAGACACCTATTTTTTTTTTTTTTCCATTAAAAAATGTTTTATTGAGAATAAAGTAACAACAAGCAAATGTTGTACAAATACAAAGCTTTGGATAGACTGAAGGAAAACCAACGAGCATCAACATGGGAATAAACATCCAGGTATACCACGAGAAGTGCTGAGGATGCATCTACTACGAAACGCGTACAGCGTGTCGCATCACTTCCGGTTTGGTTGAGATTGAGGCTTGGACCGCGTCCGCGCTCCACCTATATGACTGTATGCATATATCTTCCTTTGTAAATGTGAGTACCTCTCAGACGTTTTTACTATTAAATTTGTCCATACGGTATCACACTATGTGCCTTATTTATTAACCCCTGGTACACCACTGCGAGTGACACCCCGAGGACATTTGGGACGCCCACTACCTACAGACAGGAGCCCACTAGATCCCGATCACCCTCCCTGGGGAACCATCCATTTTAAGACCCTCCAGATCACCTCCAGGACGTCCCCATTCAGGAGTAGGCGAGGATAAAAGGATCTCTCCGGCCGTAGGATACATTTATATACCCGCTCTATACCCCTGTGTGGGGTGGGTATTTCTGGTGAGTGAGCTTTTTATCAGAGGGATTACCCAGCACCTCACCGCCCACCACGGGGTCACTCCTTATAGCTCACCATAAGAGTATTGTTACCTGCTATCAATATCTGAACTTTGCCTATTATATTTGGTCACCACACTTGTTATATAGACACTAAGCACCTATATTGGACTTTTTGTTGCTGTTGGTCGCTATACATTTGGTTTCACTTATTCTTCACTTTACCTCCATACCACAGTGTGCGGTATTATTGGGGTACTTTGCAACACACAGAGCACCTTAATTTATTAACAGTTTCACATTGCATGATTAGGATTGTATATAGCTTATGTTTTGATTAATATTTGGTATACCTTTTTGCATATATTCCTTTTGATCTGGATATCAACCAGATCTCCCTCATCACTATTTACCATTTCCTTTATTTACACCTATATGCACACATCACTTTAAATGTTTACTAATATCGATACATCAAATATTTAATAGTGCTGTCACTTTTCTATATCATACTGCACTTTTAGGGCCCTTTTTTGTATCAGCACCTACCAACACCTTCTTACACTTATATTATTAGGCAGCGCCATGACCCTACCTTTCCATTACCATTCATATATAGTCTTCGGACTATAATCTAGTGAGGCTGCAGCCTATATTTTATATTTTACATACACTTTAAATTATATACACTTTTTATACTTTTTATATTTTTACACATATCCTCCTTTTTATCCAAATTGAACATAAGCGCGGAGTTTTATACCTTTTATGGGAATAAACAACATCCAGGTATACCACGAGAAGTGTACAGAAGAAACAGCTAATGTAGGTAATAGCGAATATAAACTTATCAATATACAGGGTAGCGGTCATGACAATTGTGGGCAGTCGACCAACTTGGGAAGTGCCGGGTCCAAAATACGTACCACAGCGGTACCACTTAGGAATGAGTTAGGGTTCGCCAGGTTGATCAAGCTTGCACACTCTGAACGTATTTAATTGGCGAGCTTATCAATCGCTGCCGGGGCTTTAAAGTAATTGCCACCCGGGGCGCAGCGCAGACTCGTTGGGAGAGAATAGAAGGAAAAGGAAAGAAGAAAGTGGGAGCTAGGGAGACAAGACACAGCTGGAAGAAGGAAGGAGAGTACAGTGGAAGGAGAAATGGAGCGGAAGAATGAAAGGCAGGGGAGAAAAAAAAAATGGATTTTTGTAAGATCTTACCGTAAAATCCTTTTCTCTTAAGCTCATTGACAGACGTAGTCTTCTTGATTCTCAAGAGCTGGGTTATGTTGTCTCCGCAGGAGTAGGACTAGGCAGAAAGACAAAACGTTCTGGCTCCACCTTAGGGGCAGTCCCTGAGGGTATATCCTCCCTCTCTCTGCTACAGGCAATCAGTTCTGTTTTAAAGCAGTACAGAGAATTTAACCCAACCCAACTCAATGATAGAGGGGCGGGTACTACGTCTGTCAATGAGCTTAAGAGAAAAGGATTTTACGGTAAGATCTTACAAAAATCCATTTTTCTCTATCGCTCATTGACAGACGTAGTCTTCTTGATTCTCAAGAGCTGGGACATCCAGAAGCAGTGCCACAAATGAGGGGTGGGATTGACAAAATCAAATCCAATCTAGAAGGCCCAACCGGTGCCAAACTAGAAGTTTTAAAGGCTCATTATAAACAAAGAATGAGACTAAAGAAAAATTTTCCAACGGAAAAAACCCTCGAGGTAGACCACTGGTCTCCTCAAATTGCGGCCTGCAAAACCTTGCGGCCAAACGAGGCATCAGACGATGCCATTACATCAACTTTATAATGTTTAGTAAAGGTATGCACCGACGACCAGGTAGCCGCCTTGCACACCTGGACCACTGACGCCTGATGGCGAAAGGCCCATGACGCACTAAGTGCCCGAGTGGAGTGCGCCTTAACAGGGAACGGGGGCTCCCGACCCTTAATAGAATAAGCCTGTACTACCGTCTGTCTGATCCATCTGGAAATGGTCGCGGCAGATGCAGGCAACCCCTTTTTGGGTCCATCTGGGATCACAAAAAGTGAATCCGTCTTGCGAAACGAGTCTGTCGTTTTCAAGTATACCCCGATTGCCCGGACCACATCCAAGGAGTGTAAAGCAAACTCCCGAGGATGACTGGGCTTAGGACACAGGGAAGGTAATACGATTTCTTCATTCAGATGAAATTCTGAAACCACTTTTGGTAGGAAGGATGGATTCGGATGAAGAACCACCTTATCTCTATGAACCACCAGATATGGTGGACGACAAGATAATGCGGCCAGTTCTGACACCCTGCGTGCAGAAGTAATAGCCACCAAGAAGGCCACCTTCTGGGACAACGTAGGTAGAGGAATCTCCCTAATATCTTCAAAGGGAGGGTTCTGAAGAACCGACAACACTAAATTAAGATCCCAGGGGGGTAACGGCGCGTGCACTGGCGGAGCCAGATGTCGCACCCCCTGGATGAAATTCCGCACCAAGGAATGAGTAGCCAAAGGCTTCTGAAAGAAGATAGCTAACGCTGAGACCTGACCCTTGATAGTACTCAAGGCCAGTTTCTGCTCAACCCCTTGTTGCAGAAAAGCTAATATTCGACTAATCGAATAAGACCGAGGACGGAACCCCAACGGTTCACACCATGCAATGTAGGACTTCCATGTGCGATGATAAATCTTTCTGGAAGTCGCTTTCCTTGCTTCAACTAGAGTAGGAATAACTGAAGCTGACAAACCTTTGTCCTTCAGCACCTGGGTTTCAATAGCCAGGCCGTTAAAGCCAGCGATCGTAAAGCAGGATGGAAGATCGGTCCCTGAGACAGTAGATCCTCCCTGAGAGGAAGTCTCCACGGGACGTCCGCCACCAGTCTGACCATGTCGGCGTACCAAGCTCGACGAGGCCAGTCCGGAGCTACCAGGATTACTGGAATTCCTTCCTCCTCTATCCTGCGAAGAAGTCTTGGCAGTAACGCGAGAGGAGGGAAGGCATATATTAGCTGGTATTGCCCCCACGGGGCGATCAGTGCGTCTGCGGTTTCTGCTAGAGGATCGCGGGAGCAAGCCACGAATCTCTGAACTTTCCTGTTGAATCGTGATGCCAACAGATCCACATCCGGGGTGCCCCACCGTAGGCACAACTGGTGGAAAACGTCTGGATGGAGGGACCATTCCCCCTGATCCAGGGTCTGACGGCTGAGATAATCTGCCTGCCAATTCTCCACCCCCGGAATGAACACCGCAGAGATTGCTGGAACAAATCGTTCCGCCCAGCGAAGAATGCAAGCCACTTCTTTGGCCGCTCGGACACTCTTGGTGCCCCCCTGGTGATTGACATAAGCCACGGCCGTGGCATTGTCCGATTGGATCCGAACCGGGCTGCCCTGGAGCTGCTCGGTCCAGTGAATCAGACAAAGTCTGATCGCTCTCAGTTCCAATACATTTATCGGTAACCTGGATTCTTCCGGGGACCAAAGTCCCTGGACAGATAACTGACCGAGAATTCCTCCCCATCCGGATAGACTGGCATCCGTGGTCACTATCGTCCAATATATTGGCAGAAATGACTTTTCCTGGCTGAGCATTGGAGACCGAAGCCACCAGACCAGAGACTCTCTGGTCTGTTTGCTCAATCGGATCTGATTGTGCAGGGATTCCGGATTCCGATTCCATCTGAGAAGAATCTCTTGCTGAAGAATTCGGGTATGGGACTGGGCAAATGGGACTGCTTCGAATGAAGCCACCATCAACCCCAGAACCCTCATGCAAGTCCGAAGGGAAGACCAGCTGTTGGACAGTAACAACTGGACTGCTGATTGAATCTTTCGGAGTTTCCCTACCGGAAGAAAAACTCTTGTCTTGACTGTGTCTAAAATTAGACCCAGATATTCGAGCCTCTGGGTGGGAACCAGAAATGACTTTTGCTGGTTCACCAGCCACCCGAATTCCTGTAAAGAAATCATAGTAATTTCTATGTTTTGTAGCAAGGTCTGAGGAGACTCTGCATGAAGCAGAAGATCGTCTAGGTAACCAAGGATCGATATGCCTCTTTGGCGCAGAAGTGCCAACATTGGGGCCAACACCTTTGTGAAGACCCGCGGAGCCGTGGCGAGACCGAAAGGTAACGCCACAAACTGATAGTGGTTCTCTTCTACGGAAAAGCGTAGAAACCGCTGATGTCCTGCGAAAATGGGAATGTGAAGATAGGCGTCCTTGATGTCTATGGACGCTAGGACATCCCCTGGATGCAGGAAGGCTGCTACTGTGCGAATGGACTCCATTCTGAATCTTCTTATGTTGACAAAAGAATTGAGTGCTCTTAAGTCCAGAATTGGACTTACTTTGCCCTCTTTCCTGGGTATTGTAAATAGGTTTGAATAAAACCCTTGAAACCGTTCTGTCCAAGGAACGTGGACTACCACTCCTTGTTGTAGTAAATCTGTGACTGCTCTCCGCAGATCTTCTAAACGATCTGAGGATAGTCGGATATTGGAAGGGAAGAATCGCGCCGGTGGGAGAGATCGAAACTCGATCTTGTACCCTGACCTTATGACTTCGCAAACCCATTTGTCCGGGATTCTGGAAAGCCATGGATCCGGGAACCGGCGAAGACGTCCCCCCCACCCCAGTTATGGGTGGGGGCGCACCTTCAGGCTTTGGATGGTTTATCTTCAGGTCTGGAGGGGGCGGGCTTTTGCTTGCCCGACCAACGACCCCTGACGCCTCCTGCAGGAGCTTTGGAGGACTTAGTTTTTTCACCCGCGGGACGAAAAAACCTCTTGTGAGCAGAAAAAGAAGGCCCTCGTCTTTGACGAGTTCCTCTACCTTTAAAATTTTGCGGTAAAAAGGTGCTCTTTCCACCCGTGAGATCTTTAATGATCTCATCTAAGTTGGCTCCAAATAGACGCTCTCCTGAAAAGGGGATATTAGCCAATGCTTTTTTGGAACCTTGGTCGGCTAACCAACCTTTTAGCCACAGTGTACGCCTGAGAACCACTGCTGAGACTGATGCTCGCGCCAATAATGGAGTGGCGTCTAACGCCGCATCACACACAAACTGTAACCCCTGTATCATTTGTTCCAACAAATCTGATACCGCCTGAGGGACCTCTTCTAAGTCCCGGCGTAACCACTTGGTCCATTCAGTTACAGCCTGCGAAACCAGACCAATAGCTATTATAGGTCTGAAAGCTGATCCAATCAAGGAAAACATGGTGCGAGACATAGCTTCTATCTTGCGATCCACTGGATCTTTAAAAGACGGAGCATCATCTAAAGGAATAACCGTGGCTTTATTCAATCTAGCAATTGGTGAATCCACCACAGGTGGTTCTGTCCATTTCTTAATAAGGGTTTCCTCAAACGGATAACGCCTGTCAATGCGTTAGAAATAGTAAAAGTGCGTTTTGGCAGACGCCATTCTTCTTCGATTGGATTGCCAAAACATTTGGGCAATGGAAAAACCTTCGCCACTTTGATGCGTTTTTTAGTCCCAAAGGGGATTTCAGTTTCAGCTATTTCCGAAGGAATACCCTGTAACCTTAAGGTCTCTTGAACAGATACAATGAGTGCGTTTACCAACGCTTCCTCTCGGGCTATGGCGGATGCCGAAACATCCTCCTCACTGTCTGAAGAGACAGGACCCGAGACACCAATCCCAGATGAAGTACCTGCAACTGCAGAAATGGGCTCAGAGTCTGAATCCGAGGTTTCAGATAATAAGGGGTTAGGCGGGGGTCGCTTTCTTGCGCCCTGTCCCTGACAAGCCACTTCCACCCGGGACACAAAAGTTTCCATAATAGCTGACAATGATTCAATTGTCAATGGGGTGCTGGAGGATCCCGCAGACCCCTCGAGGGGATCCGGAGGAGATACATGAGTGGCAGGGTCCATGTTAATTCAGGACACCTTTGCCAGCAAAACAAAAAAACGTTTTCTTTTTTTTTTTGTGTGTCTCCCCCTAGCGCAATAGCGCCCCTCAGAGTACCTGCTTCTCGATCCCACAGAGAGAGAGAGAGGGACCCCCAAGGCTCACCAACCGATGCAGTGCAGTTTCCAACCAACTGCAGTCAGCGTCTGTCTTACACAGACTGGAAGGAGCTGTTTGCTTTTTCCCGGGTAGAAGGACGTGGCTCCGCCCCCTGTGTACGCCTTCCGGCGTTCCCAGCTCTCCACGAGGTAGCTGGGCTCACAAAACATGGCCGCCCCCATAGAAGAGACATAAGACTCCAAAAACATGGCGGCCGGCGTGACCTGAGGACATACATGCATTTGGTCTACGGCAAAATGGCGGCGGACCGCCGAAATCGTTTTCCCAGCACATCCACCTGCATCTCTGCTAAGAGGCGATATATGGATCTACAGGAGATACACTACACATAAGGTAGGATTATACCTCCTATGTCTGCTGTAATGTTACAGTCTGCTGGGTAGAGTGTTAGCTCTTAAACCAAGTCCACTTCCCACAAACACATGCTGTATTACAAGGGGGACTTGTAAGTATCAGATATATACTGACCATATATGGAGGGGCCCATAATACATACTGCCTCATATCGAGGAAAAAAAGGGAAC